>NC_081249.1:119861188-120473688 GCF_030490865.1 Poecile atricapillus | reverse complement strand
CAGGGCTGTAATGCTGTGGGGAGGAATTTTAAGGTTTGGTTGTGCACAGTTGCAAGAAGGGGATTTTCTTCTTTCCCTCCCCAGGCCTAGGGAAGCCAATTATGCAGGATTTCTGCTCACTGATAATGGCACACACGCCACTGATGGCAAAGCAGTTTTAAGGAGAGCAGAAGAATTAATCCTGTGTTACTGCACCAGAAAATTGCTGCTTCCTTGGGGGTGGAGGCAGGGGAGAGAAAGAACACGGTGTGGACTTTTTTCCACATATTTTCTTGTTATCTAGACCAGATTCTGTGCTGGTGGCTTTGCTTATACAACATTTTTCATCTCCTGGTTAGGTTTTAGTGCCACTTTTGTGTGAATGACGCTGTCCCCTTGTCACTGTTCTCTGAATGGGACCTGAGCCCCAGCTCAGGTGATGATGTTGGTACGAGCACATCCCTGCTGGGTGAGGAAAATCAAAACAGCCAAAGGTAACAGGCAGACCCCTGGTAGAAAGCAGCCTGAAAAGACTCCAAATAAAGCTGCCTGCCTCCATTTGTATGTGTGTGCATCTGAGCATTCCCTGTTTGTTAAGTGCTGCTACTTTTAGAAGGAAAGAAAAATTGAGCTATCCAGGAGAGTAACACTGAGATAAATTTACTTACAATAAATAGTCTCGAGTTTCTGCTTGTTTCAGAGCAAAGTCTCAGTTTTCTGATTTACTCTCATACTTTATAGTTGTCTGGAGCCATTGCCCCTGAAACCTTGAGTTCAGTGGCTCCTTTCATGTGAAAGATCAGTGAGTTTGGAGAATATGAACCTGTAAATCCTTGTTCTGTCACTGGGCTGCTCCTCAATGCTCCTCTTTTTCCTGTGTACTTATTTTGCTTCATTATTCCTCTCAGGCCTTGTTTCCTACCCCAGAGCCTCTTGGTAAATTTTCCTCCTTGTGATTCGTGGATTGGTTTTATTTGGGAATACCTCTCAGCAGTCAGAACGTGGCTTTTGCTGCAGGGAAAGCTGAACCTACTGTGACCAGGGGGTCTGATTCCCACCTTCTCCCCCTTGCTTCAAGTCTGAGTTGTCTACAGACATTGCTAGAAACAGTGAGCATCACGAGGAGTGGAGAGCAAGAAACAGTGAGCATCATGAGGAGTGGAGAGCAAGAAACAGTGAGCATCACGAGGAGTGGAGAGCAAGAAACAGTGAACATCATGAGGAGTGGAGAGCAAGAAACAGTGAGCATCCCGAGGAGTGGAGAGCAAGAAACAGTGAGCATCATGAAGAGTGGAGAGCAAGAAACAGTGAGCATCACAAGGAGTGGAGAGCAAGAAACAGTGAGCATCACGAGGAGTGGAGAGCAAGCTGTGCAGAGCTTCAGATTCTTGTGGTGGATCTCAGCACTCAGCAACTGAATAGAATAAAATCCCTGTTGGTCAGGCTCTGTGCCACAAATCACATAAAAGCCAGGCTGCAGCAGCCACCCCAGGATGGAAAGATTATCCTGGATCTTGTTTCTCTTCCAGCTCCTCCTGTCCTGCTCAGAACTCCTGGAAATTGATTTTCCAGCTTGGCCTCCAAGGAGAGGAAGTTTTCCAGACTGATATCTCCCAGGACAGAACAAAGCCAGCTGATTACCAGGAATGATCCACTCATAAAAGTCAAGCTGCAGGGTGGCTTAAAGAGGTTTCTCTTGTTAGGCTCAGGTTTCTGGAGCAGGAATAAGAAGCAGAGAGTGTGTGTGGAGGTGCAGATGGGAGTGTCTGGATGTCATCCAGGTCAGGTGTTTTGTCTCCTGCCTTCTCTGCCCTCATCTTCCCACTGAATTTATCCAATCCACTCTATCAACCTCAATATCCTCTTTATTTCTGGCTTATAGCTTCTGTTTTTCTAAAAACACAATTTGTTGCTAGTCCAGGCCTTCAAAGATGTTTTTTCTTAGACCACAGCTAGAGATTTGACATAACTAGAATAACATTTCTTTACCTTAGGAGTGGCTTACTATTTATTTACTATATGCCCTTGTTAATATGGACAGACAAACTGCTGAATATGGATATTTTTCAAGAATGGTAACTCTTTTTCAACTTTTGTCTTATTTTGAGGGATATGAGCAGTTCAAAGGCGCTTTGTGTGTGTGAGTAGCTTCTCCAGCCAATGTGGAAAGACTTCTCCAAAGACTGATTGATGCTGGAGTTCATCCCTGTCTTGTCCCTCTCCTTTGACCAAAACCCACAAATCCAGGGCTGGCAGTGATGCATTAAAGGGATTTTTTTGAGTACAGCTCTGCTTTTATGTTTTATTGGATGTATAATCATGAGAAAAAATTCATTATCAGCATGTTCTTGATTCCTCACCTGAGCAGCCAACTTTCTCCCCCTTGGCTTTCTATTGGTACAAAAACCATTTCTCCTGCATTTTCTGATTATCCTTTATTGGCTACTTGCCCCTCACCCTAAGGCAAAATCCATCTGAGAAGTCCCTGGGGAAAAGCTCAGCTCTGCATTCTTACTTAGCAGAACTTTGCATTGTCTCAGTGTAAGCATCCCATGGGCATCATATGACCTTAACTAAGAAAATATTGCTTTTCCTGCAATAGCCTAAATTAAATTTTTCTTGTCTCAGTGGACTAGATAATCTGTTATACTCAGTTAAAATTTTGAATTGTTCTACTTCTTAATGGAATATGTAATACTAGATAAGATAAAATACTTTGTGTTAGATCCAAAATGAAAAGATAGCAGAACTCCTGCCAAATCAATATTATCATTTTTGTTTGCTTGTCTTTTTTTTTTTTTTAATGAGAGAAAGCAAATCTTGTTCCACCCCTGCTATAAATAATAACATAATCTAAAGCAAAACAATCTAAAGATTAAGGCAATTTGTTTAGTTGGGGAAAGATGAATAAAATATGGGTACAGGATATACTTACATTTTTCCTGTTAAAAATGAACGACTCTTCCTCTAGGTGTTGATTTTTAAAGACTTCTACATGCTTTCCTGGTCTTGGTAGACCAATTGGTAAATGCATTTTAGAATCTCAAATTTTTCACTTTTAAGGATTTATTTAACTTTGATCTTCTCCTAGTTAATACTACAGAGAACTGAATAGATCAATGTTTGGGTAATCCCAGCATTTTGAATTTTGACTTTTAGTTGTAGGCTGTTAGACCTGTGCAAGAGAAAATCTAGTTAAGACTGAACTCCTGCAGCTGTTGGCATCTTAGATATTCTCAGTATCTTATTTTGCTTTATCTAAGCACAGTACTGTAATTGTAGATAATTGAATGAAATGCAAAAATAAAATTAATGGGCAATTATGTGGGAACGATTTCTGCTCAACCACAACTCTTAAATAAAAGTTCTCTTTTTCAACTTCCTAGTTAGTTTCTGTAACAATTCCTTTTTCTTTTAATTTGGTGCCACGTTCCATTTCGATAAAGGTCTCTTTAGAGCTCAGCACTCCAGAAAAGTGACAGTGCTGTCTGAAAATCAGCTTCACAAATGCAGCTGAACCCATGGCTGAGTCCAAGCAACAAACCCTGGCCCAGCCACTGATCACCGACAGGTTTCACTTGTCAGGAGTTATTCACAGCCCTCACTTCTGTCCCACATTTCCATAATTTATGGAAAACAGGTGCAGTAGCACAGAAGATGTTCTGCATCTCTCTATTTCCCCCGCTCCGTGGTGCTGAACCCTGCACAAAATGCACTGGCACGTTTGCTCTGGCCAGGCTGGGATGGGCTGCCCTCTGTAGCAGCATGACTTTTACAAGAAAGGGAAACATCTTCCTCCTCTGCTGTGATCTTTGGGGAAGCACTCTCTGAAGAGTTTGATTAAATGCAGCTCTTTAACACAGCGTGGAACTCCTTCAGCCTTCCCCAGCGCTGGTGGGAAATGAGCAGGAGGCTCGCTCTTTGCTGTTCAATTTATACCCACTGAAAGTGATTCTCACATCCCTTCATGGCTGGTCTGTACCCAGACAAAGCAGCCAATTTAAGGGAGGGAGCCCTTGTGTAGAATTGGGGCAGAAATAAATGTATTTTATGTCAGCACAGCCCAGAACACTCAAAATTAAATCCGTGCCTATTGAACAGAACAGCATTTAGGCAATGGCTGATCTGTGAGACCAGGAAGAGAACTTTTTTCTTTCTGATCTTCTTTGTGGCAGAAAGAGGAAAATCTTTTAACTGGTCAGGACACCTCCTAGGGAATCAATTGTGCAAATTGTAAAGGGGGGGTAAATAAAAATTATTGCAAATAAGTAAAGGAGGTGTCCCATCTTAATTCTGTGCAATTGTCAATAAATTAAAGTTCCCCCAAGTCACTTTGCCCATGACAGTAACCTCTGGGTAATATCCCCACCTTCAGCTTCACCCAAGAGATTTCTCATCTTATTTTTTCCCCTTCCAGCAGAGGAGGGAGGGGGAGTGAGGGAGTGCTGGGCAGGTGTCTGGCAGCCAGACAATGCCAACCCACCACAGATGTGCAGGTTCAAAATCGTTTCATATAACACCAGTTCTCCTTTGCTTTAGCCTGAGCTTCTCTTGGTTGTTTTTTTTTTCTTTTAGCACTTTAATATTTAACAATATTTCAGTAACAGGCGCCTCGCTTCAAGTGCCTGAACTTTAAAACTTTCCTCGTGAAAAGTTTCCAAACACCAAAAATCTTGCCACTGCTGTCATACTTGATGTGTGAGTTCTCCAGAACTTCCCTGAGAGAAGGAATTCTTCACACAATTGGAAAGCTCTTGTGCCCTGGTTCTTCAATTTTCTACTTTTTTTTGGACAAGACTCAGTGAGATAAAGATGTTCCAATACATCTCCTGCAGAGGAGCTGGAGAAATAACACCAACTTGTCATTGCAAATAAATTGTCATTAATGATTACTGAGGGCGTGAGAAGAAACAAGTTCACACTATTTATTGGAAAAATAACAGTATAAAGCAAAAGCACTGAAGGATCATTAGGTTTTGTCACACTGTGAAGCAGAACGAGGAGCTCGGTTGTGTTCATATGTTCAGCCTTTGGCAGATAATCGTTCTGCAATTCTGTGTTGCTTCTGACAGCAGGAAAGTCATTGTGCCTTGATTCCCACTCCCTTTTATTTGTGTGGATCTCTGCTAAGCAAACCCTTTTAAATCATGCTCATTCAGGGAGCACTTTAGTCCAGTGCTCACCCAGATTTTGTTCAGCCAGCTACACAGAGATGGATTTAAACCTCCACTGCAGTGTTTGCCTCAACTCAGGACACGGTCTCAAGGCACTCTCAAAATGTGGAATGAGAATACCTGACAGTAATGTGGTTTTCTGATTCAAATCCTCAGTTTGGGGCTGTAACCTGATTTTTTTTGATTTAGTTTAAAATCTCAGCCTGTTTCCTTCACAACTTCAATGTTTCTTCCCCTGCTCAGTCCATATGGCACTGCAGTAATTTTGTTCTTTATTATATAAACATAATATTTTCATGGCATATAAATTCATAAATATTGTCTTGTATGCATAGTTTTGTGTCTGTATGGGAAAGGTTCCTCAAAATCAACATGGATTGTTTATTCCCATTTTCCTGTTGACAGCAAGCATTTTTGGGAGGAAAGTTTCCCATCCTTGTTTGCTGAGTATGTGATTGGGGATGGAGGGAGGATCTGAAATCAGATTCCTGACCCTCAGCCTGTTCATCTGAACATCCAAACCACTCTTTTTTTCATGTGGTTATTTTTGCTCACAGCAGAGTGAAGAGTTAGTTGAAAATATTTTCTCATTATGGATGTTGAGAGTGTACACACGTGCTGGGGAATAGCATTTGAACAGAAAAAATAGTTTCTGCAAGTCATAATTTAAAAATCAGTGTTAATTTTGAGAACAACACCTGCAAGGTGCTGTTCTATACCACAGACAAGAGTGGGAAAATAAATTGGTTAGTGCCAGTTCTTCAGGAAAGGGTTTTAGTGTTATAGTGGTTTGCAAATTGAATGTGACTCTACAGTTTTAAATTATTGCAAGAAGAACAGGAGCCATGCTGGGCTGGATTTGAAAGTGACTGTAGCCTAGATGATGTGTAAAATAAAGTCTCAGTAAAATAATGTCTCAGTGAAATAATGTCTCAGTAAAATAATGTCCCAGTAAAATAATGTCTCAGCAGTTCAGCAGTTATGTCTGTCTTGGTGTATTTATAAAAAGTCCCATCTGAAAAGAGTTAAAAAGCAAGCCACAAAAGGTTAGAAACCCGGATATCTTAGGCCTTAATGACCTGGAATTATTTAGCAGAAGGACATAATTTGTTTTCCATGTGATTGACAGAACAAGAATTACTAAGCTTAAATTAAAGCTAAAGGGAGGCATCTAATCATTTGCAACTCACTAATGGTGAAACAGCAAAGTAGATTTTTGAACCCTATTTCTCAGAGGTTTTAAAGTCAGGTTAGATAAATACCAGTTAGGAAAGACTTGGACATAACACACATTTGGTTTGAAATGGGGCTGAAACAATAAATGGCTTCTCAAGACCTGTTTTCTGTGACTGGAATTCAGTGGGAGCTCCACTGAAATGTGGCAGCTGAGAACAGAAAAAGAAACACCACATTCTGTTATTTTCATGGCTTCTGTCTCCTTCTATCTGAAACCCTCCCTTGATCACTTTTTGGTTTCCAGTTTGCTGGAGGACAGAGAAGTGGTTACTTTTATAGCCAAGTGATGTGAAACTGCAGCAATATTCTCCTCCTCACACAAAAGGAAACAGATTTAAAAGCTGGCAAACAAGTGTCAAATAACTCTGTCTCTTATCATTAAACAAAGATTCAAAGATAACAAGACTGATGTAAGGAAGAATTACATTTCACACCCGACTTCTTGCTCTTGAGAGCATGCTTAACACAGAGTTAAACTAAATGAAAATAATAAAATATTTGCATAATTAAATTGTGGAGGTGGTTGTTGTTCAGTCTGAAATCTCCTGGAATACATTGCTTCGTGAACCTGCTATTCCCAATTTCACCAATTTCATCTCCACCAGATCTCATTAATACTACCAGTAAGCAGGAGAAATATTGTCTGATGTACTTGGAGATTAATTATGCTTGTGTCAGTCTCTCCTTTATAGGAGAAGGCAGTTCATTCCAACAACAGCAATTCTGTCTGAGTTCACTTCAAATGCCATTATGATAGAATGCAATTTTGGGAATAATGCAAATGTGAGTTTCAGTAGCTGGAAGCTATTTTGTTTTAATGAGGTATGAAGTGACACACCTCATGTGCACTGCAGCTTCCACCTCTGGCTTGGGAAAGGAATACAGAGACCATGAATATGATTAAATTTAGTACTGCTGTAATTCACCTCATGCTAAAGCTAAATTTAGGTAATTGCTCTATGTTATTTATGCAGATGACCCCAAAGTAGTTTGTTTCTGCCAAATTATACCTTATTAAGGTTCAGTATCTAGTTCTATTTCATTATAACTCTGATCTCTGTTGTTAGTAGGGAGAGCTTGATTTCAGGAAGGAGAAAGCACAGTTCAGTTTCATGTGATGCAAGGCAAAAGCTATCACTTTGCCAGGAAGCTGAGAAAGGTAGCTGTGATTTTCAGAAACAGCTTGCCTGTATCCTGGAATTTTTCCTCTTATGCCCTACTTTGGAAGACTAGCACACCCTTCTTTTCCACATCTAGTGCAATCTTGCTTTTTTCCTGCTCTCTGGGGGAATTATGTCACCGTGTAAACAGAAACAACAGAGGGAGAGGAGAAAGACACTAAGAGTCAAGTTGAAGGAAAATAAAAAGGGAAAAAAATTACCAGCAGTAAATGCCTGTAAGGAGGGTATTTTCTCAGTAGAGAAATTGGAGAGTTTTTCCAGTTTCCAATGTGGTTTCATAAAGACCACAAATGAGACACAGAATATGTGGAGAGAGACAGACAAATAGTGGATCTGTGCTCCCTCCCTGAACTGAGAAACCTGGCCAAACCCTCTGGAAAAGGATAACTGTGTGAAGAAAGATGAATACATCACATATTTTAATCACACCCTATATATTTTAATTGCTTGTTAATAGAATAATTTACATCATGAACACTTTTCAGCCTCAGCATTGCATTTATCAGAGACACTGATCTCCAGTCCTGTGTGAACACTGCTCTGAATTTCTGTGTATCTAGGCTGGAGTGCAACATTTTGGGAAGAGTTGCTTTGATTCCTTGGTTTGGGGCCTTTCCTTTGACTCGATTTCCTCTGAGGCTGTTTGAGATAAAAGGCAGAACAAACTTAATGTATCTGTGACCATGTCATGTCCCCAGCAGTTCTGGCTCAAGAGCTGCTGCCTGCAAGTTGCATTTTGTACCCATTTTTTGACAGGCAGCTGCCAAAACTGCTCCTCCTGGGTGCTGCTCTCCTCAGAAATGGGCTGTGCCTGCTCCTGTCTGGTAAAAAAACTTCTTTTTGGCAGCAGGAAGGAACCTGCCAGAGCTACCAGTGCTCTCCTCTCACCCCATCAGCCTCTCTTGTCGAGCAGTGTTCTGTGTCAGCTCTGCCCTGGATGTTAAATGGATTCTCTTGTGCTGTTGGTGCTTCTCTGACAGCTCAGGCAGCTCCAGGGACATCTCTTTTCATCCCCAGGGTGTTTTAGATCTCCACCTAAAACTATGAGATTGTTAAACAAGTTTTCTTACCGGGACTAGATTTTGTTTACCAACCTTTTTAAAGTGTCTTTTTCTGCATTTGAGCCAAGTTAACAATGATTCCCTAATTTATTGTTACATCCAGGGGACAGTTTAGTGGCAGTTTTATGGGTATGGGGAAAAACTTCTCCACCAAAAGGGTTCTCAAGCCCTGGAAAAGGCTGCCCAGGGAGTGGAGCCACCATCTCTGGATGTATTTAAAAGATATGTGGATGGGGACATGTTTTAGTGCTGGCCTTTGAGGTTTTTGCCAGCTAAAATGATTCCATGGCTCTCTAGAACCTCATTTATTCTAACTGCTTCCTTGAAAACACTAAGTTTAATATACTTAATATATTAAAGTATTTAAGTATTTGAATATATAAAGTATTTTATACTAAAATACTTAGTTTAATACTTAAACTAAGGCATGCTAAAATGGAGCAGTGGTGTGCTTTGCTGAGTTAATTGGGTGCTGTGTTCTGATGTGGGCCTCTGAATCACCAAATTATAAAAAGAAATATAAATATAAAAATATAAAAATATAAAAAAATAAAAATATAAATATAAAAATAAAAATGCCCAAGAGCTGACATAACAAATGGAACAAATGGGACTTAGATTGGCAGTCAGAACTGCTCACTGAGAGCAGAGCTCACAAGTTTGTTGTGGTGTCATCCAGAAAGGCCAGACTCTTTTAACAAATTTTACATTCATAAAGCCAGCTGCCAATTTGAACAGTCAAGACATTTTATAGAAGAAAAGCTATGCTAAAATAGAGATGATCTAAATATAGCATTTTTTTCCCTACATACCACTCATAGCAGGAACCATAGCATGGATATTGCTTGTTCAGAAACCCACCTACCCTTTAATAACATATTTTCACCTGCACATGGCTGCCAGCGTTGCTGTTTGCAACCCATAAATGATTTGGGCCTCCTCATATCCATTGTGTGTGTGGTCTTTTCAATTTCTTTTTATCAAACCCTTGCATCATCTTTAGTCCAGGTTCAGGACCAAGGGGAAGACTCAAACAACCAGCTCAAAAATGTAGCTGCAATACCACGCTGGCTTTTGGGAACAGCAGATATCAATTTCTGGGCATGTGTTTCATGCAGTCTTCACAGAAATTATTGAACAGGGCTCCTGCTGTTAGGAAATAAATAATGTGAGAATTAAAGCTTGCTCCAGAAGCAGACTCCTCTGAGTGCAGTTGGTGATGGGATGAGGGGAAAAAGGTGCTACTTTTTTACTAGCCATTATAAAGTAGCTGTTCTGCTGCTATAGCACCATCAGGCCCCTTGCTTTTATAGAATAAAACACAACAATTTGGGAAAAAATTCTTTTGTGTGGGTTTGGATCTTTGCTGAATCCGGACCACAAAGAATTTACTCCACAATAGGCTGTAAAGCTCATAGGGAGCCATCATTTGGAACATTTATTAAGAACACATTTTTAATCCAGTGCAGTTATCAACTTCAAGTGTGACTGTAGGAAGTATGAAATTATTGATGCTGCAATAAAAGATGAGGATTTCTTTCTGGAAGACATGTTTTGACACATGTTGTTATGTGCTAAGTGATGAGTTGAAAGCACTGTTGGGCATAAAGCAGCAAGGCAGAGTGAAGAGGAAAACTTTGCAGTGGAATAATCTTTTACCAGAACATCTAACACTAAAGAGGCCTGACTTTTCTCACTGAAAAGAAAAAAAAAGAAGAAAAAACATATAAAAAATAACCAGAAGTTCAAATGGTGTCAAACTTTCTTCTAAAACCGCAGATTGCTTTGTTTATTTCTTTTAGCTCTTGAGTTTTAAGGGATCTTTCTTAGGTTTGGATCCAAGGTGGTTGTTAAAAATGAGTAGCAAACAGAAAGCAGGTTTTAAATCCCATTTTCTGTAGAACATTTTATCTTCCTCACCGTGTCTGTAATGTCAAGCTCTGCGTCAGTGAAATCTGGCACCATTTGGAAGCCAATTCTGCTTCCACAAGAAAAATTTCTTCCTTGGTGGAAAGGAAACTTAATCTTTTCATAGAGTATTTAATTTTCATATTAAACTTGGAGCTTTTTCTGTTCATTCTTCATTAGCTATCATTTTCAGCTGGGCTCAGAAATTGCATGAGCTGAGGAAACCATATGTTTGGAATTATATTTTAGCAAAAACTTTTCTGATTTGTCAAAACCTCTTTGAACTGCGTTTCTGGCATGTTCCTCTGTAAATATTTGAAATGAGATATTTGTGTGCCAAAGAACTGAGGGAATTCAGTTTGCTGTGGAATATGTGAGATGCCTCTTGAATAATTTATCATAAAGCAACCTAATTAGGGCTTTATTAAGCTTTAATTCCATGCTTTAAAATTAAACAGCAGGAATGGTGCAGTAAAATGCTTTTAATTCCATATGTAGTGGAGGGTATATCAGCTACCCTATGTACCCATACCTTGCAGGGGCAGCTCAAGTGCTGCCACCAGAAGTTTAATTCAAGAAGTTTATAAGATTTTTGAGTTCTTCTCTATAATTTCAGCTCAACTTGAAAATCCCTGTGGGGAATTACCATGTAGAATGCAGACATGAAAAAGAGGCTTTCAGAGGGGGACTATCTGCAAAAAGGAAAGTTTCTTCAGTAAACTGGAACTATTTGAAGCATTTAGGGAGAGATGTGTGCTTTAATAAGAAAAAAACACATAATTTTTTTCAAATTTAGTCCATAACCTTAAAAGTTATCTTCACCCCTCTAAGAAATGCAGCTTTTCCAAGAACCATCCACCCAACAGGCACAGAATTGATGCAGTCAGGACAAATGGGATGCAAATTACAGAGGCAGAGCTACAAGATCCCTGTGTCCATCTGGGATGTGGTGTGGGAAGTCTCTCCATGTCCTGCAGGAACTGTACGAGATTTTAACTTGAGGGATCCTTCACAATCAGAGCAGGTATTTAAATACAAAGACTTAAAATGCAAAAATGCAAAGTCAGGCATGACTCCAGCAATCTGAGACGTGCTTGTTATGCCAGCACGGGCAGCAGGTCTTCAGCTTCACCAAAGAGCCACAAAATTTCAGTAAAATTCACTTTAGGTGTTGCCTGTCTTGCCCTCCTCCGTGTTCCATCAAATGCTTGTTTCTTTTATTTACACCTGGGCAGATCCCGTTCCTCCTCAAACCTGCTGTTCCCACACTCAGCTAGGAAAGTTGGGGGAAAAAAAAAATTATTAAAATATTTCAAATGAGAGTTTGAAAGGTGCTCAGAGGATTTGGGAGCAGAGAAGATTAGCATGGGACATACTCATGCCTAATTTTGAGGTTATGTTTTTGAGGACAGTACTTTGCTGCAGTCAAAATAAAAAAATGTTATTCCAAATCCATGCAAAACAGGAGGTACAGTAGTCATATCTTTTCAATTTTGAATTGGATAATTGGCATATTTTCAAAGGCCAGATCTGCCTTCATTGTTTTTCTGGCTTGCCTGCCCATAGATTATTTTAGTGGTCTCTTTTTTACTGTGTTTCTGTACTGGCTTCAAGATCTGTCTGGTCCAGTGATTCTCTTATGGGTTGTTTTGCTAAGACAGCTGGAGGCTAAAGTCAGGTTTTAAGAGAGAACACAAAATTGTGCAAATGTGTTTTCAAAATATCTAGGAATAAACACATTGTCTAGGAAAACAAAGACACCTATTTTTCACATTTAATGTTTCATGAGAAACAGTCAGTGCTTTTGTAGATAAATCAGTGAATAGAGAAATTAGTTACAATTTCTTTTTCCTGTAACAGAAAAAAAAAAAAAGTTCTGAAAAATGCAGCCAGCAGTAAGAGATACCTGATTTAAAAAACCCCTGAAAATTCAACCGTGACTATCAGTTCTTTTAGTGAAATCTAAGAACAAATACTCCAAATTCAGGTAGCTCAGGCAGTTGGAACTCTTTAAGTGCACATATAATCTTCACAAAACCTTTGAGATTTTCCCATTAGTGGCAAAAAAATCCTCTGTTCCAAATTGCAGCTTCTAAGAAAACGCTCTGCTGCCAGGACTTCACACAGGGAAATAACCATTCCTGGAATTGAAACAGATCTTTTCAACAAGCCTAAAAACCTGAACAAACTGTGCTCATTCACTTGGTGAGGATCCACCCCTGAGATCCAAGCAGCCTCTGCCTTCCTTGTGCTGGCAGAAGTTAAGCAAGGGCTGTGTCTTCTCCCATTTGATGTCTCAAAAGCCTTCGGCTGTGCTGAAGATTTATCTGAAGCTCAAAAGAGAGAGCAAATTTGTCTTCTTGAGACAACTCTGAGCAGAGACTTCCCAGCTCAGAACATTTCTGGAACTCCCTCTCAAATACCTTGTGAGAGAAGCTGGAGGCTGAGACTTTGCTGAGCCTTTGGTTTGTGAAACCTTGGGGTGAGAGCAGGTGGGATGACACGCAGGAGATTGAATGTTAAAAGAGAAATCTTGGTGGAAGCAAGAGATCCAGGCAGAGCTGGCAGAAGATCAGCTGTCAGACAGAGCCAGGTGTGCTTGTTTCACTCCCTGTGAGTGCTGCCAGTCTGTTGAATGCTCAGAATTCTGCATTTCAGAAAGGGAATAGGGATTGTGTTGAGTTGTGTTGTGTCCTCCAGCTCCTCTGGGCACCGATGTCATACAGCAGCAGCAGGGAGGGCAGGAGGAGATAAAGACAATCCTCACACTTGGAATTGCAAAGAGCCCCCCAAAAGGAGGAGCTTTGGGGGAGGAAAACTTGGGCTCCTGCATCACAGAATCAGAGAATCACAAAATCACAGAATCACAGACTCACGGAACCACAGAATCGCAGAATCGCAGAATTCACTGAATCCCAGAATCTCAGAACCACAGAATTCACAGAACTCACAGAATCACAGAACTCACAGAACCACAGAATCACAGAATCATAAAATCCCAGAATCCCAGAACCCCAGAATTCACAGAATCCCAGAATCACAGAATCACAGAATTCACCGAACAACAGAATCCCAGAATCCCAGAATCCCAGAACTTACAGAACCACAGAATCACAGAATCATAAAATCCCAGAATCACAGAACTCACAGAACCACAGAATCACAGAATCACAGAACCACAGAATCCCAGAATCACAGAATCACAGAATTCACCGAACAACAGAATCCCAGAATCCCAGAATCACAGAACTTACAGAACCACAGAATCACAGAATCATAAAATCCCAGAATCACAGAACTCACAGAACCACAGAATCACAGAATCATAAAATCCCAGAATCCCAGAATCACAGGATCACAGAATCCCAGAATCACAGAATCACTGGGATGGAAGAGACCTTTAAGATCACCGAGTCCAGCCCAGCCCTGACACCTCAACTCAACCATGGCACCGAGTGCCACCTCCAGTCTTTTTTTAAACACATCCAGGGATGGTGACTGCAGCACCTCCTCAGGCAGATCATTCCAGTGTTTTATCACTCTTTCCATCAAGAACTTTTTCCTTTTTTCCTTTTTCCCCCACCTAAATCGTGATGGGGAAAAACTTGTACCATGGGTGGGAGCCTGATAAAGCTGCTCAAAATTATCTCTTACACCTCATTTCCCTTTGGGAACCCATTTTGTGTGCAGAATTGGAATATTTGTAGTAGCTGCCTTGGGGTGTGCATTAGGAAATGCAGATTTATTTCTTTGTTTGTTTGTTTTTAATATTCGAAATATTATTTTTGTTTACAGTTTTCCAGCTCCTGTAATTGCAGCTCTCAAAGCTGGCTGTATACCATCAGACCATGAGATGTTTTTTCACCATCTTTATTCTGAAACTTGTCAATTTAAATTATCATTTGCATGGAAAGACAAGAGAAAAACCCCACAGTTTAAGGTTTTTTCCTAACAAACGATTCAAGGATGAAATCTATTTCAACACCTAAGAGAAAATAAAATTGGATTTGAAGAACTTTGGCAGTTTTTTCCAAAGTTTTGAGGGCACAGGAAATATTAGAAATTGAAGAAAAGCCAAATATTCAGGGACATGGAAATGCTCAGAAGGTTATGGGAATAATGTCCCTGTGTACAGTATGAAAACCTTTGCAATATTGAAATTTCTTAGTTTAACTTAGTAGAATCAAGTTTTACACAGAATTCTGTGCCTGATTTTCTATGAAACATTTTATAAAATTTATCTTTTTAGACAAAATTACGAATCATCCTTGGTGTTTGTCCCTTCTAATCTTGCCTACAAAGAAAATTCAGATAATTGCTTATCTTAGTACTATCTGGCTATGCATGCAAACTATTTCTTATAATTTAAATATGTTGAATATCAGTACTTAAAGTGAAGCTTTAAGTTCTCTTTTAAAGCAGATTTTAAGATTTAATGTTTTTATTTTTTTTTCTAATTTTTTTTTAATTTTTATTTTTAGTTAGCCTGCTTTTTCAGAGCTGACAAGGAAGATGTAGCAAAGATCAGCCAAGAAGGAGAAGGGGATTTTGTGTCTTTATGCACTTGGGATGAGTTAGGGAAAGTGGAGCAGATTCAGCCTGCTTGGAAGAGAAAAGAAGTTTATTAGCAAAGTTTGTTCCCTCCAAGCCTGGTTGTGTAACCCTGAGGAGGCTCAGCTGTGTTCTGGCCTTGTCATACACATCATCCAACCTTCCACAACTTAATGTTGGTTAAAAAGTGAAATATTTAATGATTTTATTTTTAAAAAATAAATTATGGTAAGCAGCTGACATCAGCCCCTTGCATGAGGTAATTCTCCACGGTGGAACAGCACAGATCTGAAACCCTGAGGAAACTCCTCAGGGTTTCCACTGGGATATCAGCTCCTAATTTTTGTTTAAAATAGCACATATTAGGGTAACTTGACAGAAACTGTGGCCAGCCCTGCTAGTCCAGCAAAAGGAGAACAAAGGATGCAAAGCTGACACTGCCTTAAGTGCTCTGGAAACACCGAAACAGTCATTTGCTGCTGAAGTCCAACACTGCTAAAGAAAAACACTTTAAAAGATATCAGTACACAGTTTGGAGTTATAAACTTCCCCCCTCCAATTTAAAACCAAAACAAAATCCTGTTCTGATCTCTGTTTACCACCATGGATTTTTCCTGATGGTGTTTTCACTGCCACAGAGCGAGGTGGGAGCTGGAAATCTCCAAAGGCAGGTAGGAGAGAACAAATAAACACAACATCTCCAGCACTGCCCTTCTTCTGAACAAATTAACTTCACAAACTCCAGAACAAGAAGTTCTTTCCCTGTGCATGTGGGGTTTTTTCTCTCCTAGCATGCTTTGGCTCAGGTTTTTTCTCCTCCAGATAGGGCATAAGTTCTCTTTGCTGGGAACACTCGGAGTTTTAAAAAAGCAGAAGTGTGTTCTGAAGCTTTTCTCTCAGTGGAATATGCAATGTGATAACATAAAGATCTCTCTCCTCTTCCCATCTGTTTAGTGTCACAAAACTTGTGGGAACAGAATATCTCTGAGGCCATATCCCTCTGTCAAATCTCGTTAAAACTGAGGAATGTGTTCCAAAGCTATTGGAGGAGATAAACAGTGTGAAGTTATAATCCAGATTTCCTTAGGATCAAGGAGGAAAAAAAAAAAAAAAAATAAATCAATGTTCTATATCTCTGCAACAGAAAAGCAAATTTCCATCATTAGGAAAATTCCTCCCTAGGTTTATAGCAAGTGTGAATTATGTTAATGCTGGGTTTGTCTTCCTGGCCTTTTGTTCAGGTGGAACAATGTAATATTTGCTACCTGGGCTTCAGCAGCTGCTCTCGAGACATTCTGGGTAATGCACTCTTGTCATATCATCAGCATTTGGGGGAAAAAAGGAAGCACTGAGCACTTGTCTCAATTTCCTAATCTCTGGTGGTTAAACTGGAGATGCCACCATCAGCACTTACCAAAGGAAAAAATATTGTTTATTTCTTTTTTCTTTTCCAGGTAAAATATTACAGCTGAAAACGCAGTCACAGAGGGGAACCAAAACATGCAGAATACAAAGTCACTCTATTCATTGGTTTTGTCTGTTCAGTAATTATAGATTCTGCTTCTAAACTTCACATTCTAAAATCTTTTCTCTTGGGAAACTATTGCACTGTGGGAATGGTTAGCTGCTGGGGAAAATTAATAGATGAAGATAGCTTAAAAAATATCATCAACACTGCATCAAACACAATTCCTGGCTCCCACAATTTTGGTTTGGCTTGGTGCTGCTGTGCCTCAATTTTACTGATTTTGTGGTGCTTGTATCTTTTCTCCATGAAATGACTGCATCCTCTTCCTCATTATCTTTTCACAATTCAGTATTTGAGTTTGTTTTTTTTATTTCCATTTCTGTCCTTGCTCCAAGCTACCAGGGAATTCTTGCCAAACCTGAATTGGGGAGTTGCTAAAGTCACTCATCAGGTGATGTTACTCATGAAACTGCACAGGAGGAAGGTTTCCCTCTGTCCCCAAACTCCCAGTGATGATGTGTGGCTGCTTTTCCTGTGCTAATGGAAGCCCTGACTTGCTTTTACACTGCTGGAAGCGATCCACTGCTCTGCTGCAGGACTGCAAATGTTTTTCCAGGTACAATTTTCCTGCTCTTACTAAGGAAACAATTGCTTTTTAACAATGCAAATGAAGATCATCAGCATAATGATAGTTCTCTCAGCATTTGAAAAATTATGTGTGACTTTTTACAATTATAATGAAAGTATTAGTAGACCTTAATAACACTAAATAACAGTTATTTCTATACTTCCAGCCAATAAAAGCTCCAATATTTTATAGATTTTTTTTTTCCTCCTGGATTCTAAATCCCCTAAAGATAATAATTTAAAAGAAACATGTAAAATTGGATGCATTAAATGATTTTTGCCTCTTCCTTCATGTGAAAGATGGCTAAATAATCTTGGCAATTGTTTTGGAACAAAACAATTTAATTTTGTGAACTACTGGGGCTCGGTGTCAGCCATCACATATACAAAGGTTCAGCTTTGGAAAATATTTCACTGTAAGGTGTTTTTCCTTTAAGAAAACCTCTGAGGACATATAATGTATTTTAAATTGATTGCTGTATCTTCCTGAGATCTCTGGACCGAGGACTGATGGCCAGGACATTTTCTTTTGCCATATTTCATACGCCCAAGGGACAAATCCTCTTTGAGAGCTATGCAAACCTTTGTGTAATTAAAGAACAAATACTAGAAGAGTATTAAAGAGCAGAACTCCAAAACCACACTCTAAAGCCAGAGGTTGCTGAGGTGCATTTAAGGAAATAGTGATGCATCAGCCACAAATGTCCTAATATAATTTTCTGTGGGCTGTGCTTCCTCACTTTGGAAAGATGCTTATGCTGCTTCTATTTGCACAGCAGCAGAAAATGCTTTTGTGCAGCAGCAGAAAATGCTTTTGTGCAGTGAATTTTTTTCTCCTTTGAGGCACTGATTTGTTTTTTTTTTTTTTTGTAGGAGTAATGCTTGTCTTTTCCAATGGCTGATGTTAGTTATTCCATGGGATACAGGTCTTTGGGAACAGCTCCAGTGTGGTTACAGGGGGAGCTTCCTTACAGAAGCCAGCCCAGTAGCCCCCTCTGCTACCACAACCTCGCCGTGAAAACCCAAACCAGATGTCCAGAACAGAATTCCCAGCTTTTAGGAGCTCTTTCTTGAAAAGCTTTCAGTCCTTGCTCAAAAAGAAATGAAAAAGTGTCAAAGAGGTCTCACACCTTGGGTTGGTTCCACTTCCTTGGTACTTGGCTGTTCTCCAGAATTACACTGTCACACTCTGAATTTCTTCAGTTCTCTGCCCTTGGTGACATCTAGCAATGGACTTGAGGATTTGTTCTATTTTTAACCCATTAACAATATCAAATTGTGTTGGCTTCAGTGAGCTCACCTCATTACAGTGTTTGCATATTCTCTAATGGGGATAATTTCCTTGTGCACATCCTTTTCTCCTTCTTATTTATCATCTGCAGCCCGTCACTTTTCTAGTCCCTAAGCAGAGGTTTGGTAACGTGTGGGGTTTTATTGCACTGTTGGAGCTTCAGTAGCTGCAGTCAGTGATTTATCTGAGCAGGTGGTGCCAATTTCTCTGTTGTTTCTACCTGCAAACAATCGAAAATCAATGGTGAGTCCCGACCCCTTTTGTGGATAGCACTGATTGTCTTGTCTGGAAAAGCTGCTTTTCTTTGTCTCTGCCTTGGAACCAGATGGGCCATTCTGTTTTATGTTTGGGTTTGGATTTTTTGAGGCATTTTAGATCCAATCTTCCAGCTTTTGAGGATTCTTTTTTTATGCAATATCATTGTCTTTTCCCATGACTTTTTCATTATATGTGGCAGAGCACACAAAGAAACCAACCTAAAACACCTTTTCTCCTGCTCTGACAGAGAACTGACTTGCACCAAGGCTGCAGCACTGACTGTTTAATCTGAAATGAGTCACAAAATTCACATGAATCTTTACTGGAAAACATCTTTCTCACGTTTTTATCAAGTTCAGCAGCCCTGACTTTCCTCAGTGCAGTCTGGCTTAACTCACCTAGGGGAGAAGAGCAAAGAAAATGCTTCAACATAGCAGCTGCTCCTGAATTTGCTTGTCAGGACTTGGTACCAACAAAAAGGTGAAAACCTTGTACAGAGAACCCTGCAGCTGTGGAAAGTTTCACAGCTTTACCCATCCTGAATGAAAATCAGTTAAGACAAAAGGGGTGTCCTGGTTTAGGGTAAATTTTGGGGAGAAAAGGGATGTAAAGTGTGTGTGCATGAGTGAAAGAAAATTTGTGGTGGAGCTTGGGGAGGAAAAAGAGTTATGAATAAAAAAGGTATTGATAATTTCAATGCTCATTTTAGATCAGGAGAGTCAGCAGAGCTTTGTGTGATCCAGGTTTCCTAAGCAGCTTTCCATAAGGGTGAAACCTGCTGGATGTTGATGGATGGATGGGAATGTGCTCAGTGGAAGGTCCAGGGAGAGATTTAAATTGCAAAAGCTGACAAATTGTTTCCAGTCTGCTGCTGAGACAAGACTTCTGCTGCTTGCTTTAAATGGCAAAACAAACAAGTGGGAGGTTCTCTGTTGTACAGGGTGGGAATTTTGGGGAAGGGAATTGTACTGATGGCTGTGAGGGAAGATGGAGTGTGCTTAGCCAGCTGCTTAACACGAACATGAAACCTTGTCTGGGTGAAAAATGCTGATGCTTTCATCGATAGGGCTCAGCAAACTGTAAAGTACATGCTGCCATGCATTTTCATGCTATAAATGTACACATTACCTCAGTCAGTTTAAAGCTGTGCTGCATTAATCTGCGTTTCATTCCCTCAAACTTGTTTTACTTTTTCAATTACTGCCCTCAGTAATCGTGTGTAAAGTTCTCTTGTGGCAAACAAGAGAACTTTAATTTTATTATTTTAGCTTTTGAGGGTAGGTTAAATGTTGATTTTAGATTTAGAGGATAGAACCAGAAGGGCTGAAGGAATATTCTACAAAAATACTCTTTCAAAGTGATTTATCTGACATAAAGAGTTTGTGTTGAAGAAATCATGGTCAATAAAACAAGAAGATGGCAGCAAAATCCCAGGCAGTGAATTCAGCTGGAATGTGATTGTTGTCTTTGCAATGTGACACTGTGGGTTCAAGAAGGGATTAAGTAAATTAATTAGGGATGGGATCACAAAACCATCTCCTGAGTTCTGGGAAGTGGATTTTGTTACCATTTCTGTCTGTGCATGGTTCTACAACCAGAGAAACTGAACGCAATCTCTTGGACCTTCCTGAAAATGTGATTAAATTGCTTTGGACCTGCAAAAAACCCCAAAAAACCCCAAAAAAACCCAAAAAACCCCAAAAATTGTAGGTAGCTGAAGCTGTCAGCAACTGCGAAACCATTTTACAGAAATGGTTTTGTGTTTGGCACACCTGACCTTTATTTGTCAGAATATTGACTTGGGCACAAAAAGGTTTTCAAACACTGGTCAAAAGTTCAGCGTGATTTTATTTATACATGATAATGAGTTTCAAATAAAAACAGATATTATTTTGACAGAACAGACTTCAAGTTTTAATTGGGAAGATAATAAACAGTATTTAAGATGAGGAATACTGAATCTATCTGTTTTGAAGGATTATGGATTACTGTAACAGTAAAAGCAAAGAATAGAAAAATAAGAAAAATGAAAACTTCAGGCACTGGGGATTTTTTTTTAGGTTTTCCATAACATGGAACAACTTACATAGAGAAATTCTATTTTCTTTGACCTGGTTTATGGTTGAAGAAAAAAAGGTTTGTCCCAGCTTGATAATAGAATGGCACTTAAAACGAAATCTTTAATCAGCTTTGTAATTGTTATCATTATTATAACACTATTTTATTAATCCCAGGGTTGTTTTTACTGGGCTTCCTCACTGAAGAAAATTCCTTCAGCTGCTGGGTTTGGCTGAATAGCCCTCATGCTTTTTCTAGAACCATTCACCTCAAACCATCTCTGGGAGGTGTTCTAACACACTTGGCAGGAGATCTCTTTCTCTCTTTTTTATTTTTCAGCTGTTCAATTCTGTATAAATATTTAAATATTCACTGGAAAAGGTGTTGGCACTCAGGTGCTGCCCCTGCCAGCTGAATGCCCCAAGCCCAAAGCTATAAACTCATTTTCAACGCTCTCTGTTTGTCCCAATGAATATTTCAGGGTTTCATGTAAAATTGAACAGGGAGAGGAGGGACTGACTTTGGGAGGACTTTTGCAGCATGGTAACGACGTTCTTGCTGTCCTGGGAAAGAGGGAGAATTAAATTCATCAGGGGGGGAATTAAATACGAGGTGAATTTGAACAAGAGTTATCTCACACCCCACAGAAGGGTCACAACTTTTTTAAACTTTAAGGGACTTTTTAGCTGCTCTTTGTGTTTTAATTCTTTTTACAAAGCCCCCTTGGGATTGCTTTTATTTTTTTCCAAAATGAAATACTTATTGATTTGTTGGAAACTTGAAAGCTTTTTAGTGCTAATGCAAGAAAGAAGAGTTCTTTTATTTGGTGACTGTACCTCTCACATTATGGGCTGATGTGCTGCTGCCTTGTAACCTGCTATTGAAAACTGGCCCCAGCCAAGCACCAAAAGCAGGAAAAACGAGAATTTTTCAGTAACTTTTCATTTCTCTCTTTCCAGTGTTTTGTTCCTGTCCTGTGATACACAGAATAACAGAGGCAAGAGGATTAACAGTGGAAAAATTAAATCATAGCTTTAGCTTAGTATCAAGAAATAACTCTTGGGAAAATTGAGTAGGAGGTGTTCTTTGAACTTTGAATTTAAAAACCTAATCAAATCTTTCTGTCCTCTGTAATTTGACACCAGCTATTTGCATGTATCCCTGTATACAGACAGATATGTACACAGGTAGGACACTTTTTCCTCTTTTTTCTTTTTTCTTTATTTTTCCCCCCCACTTTTTCCTCTTGCCATCTTGCATTTTGGAAAATCAGAACTTTTCAGTTTTCTAAGCTTTTTACTGCTTTTACTTTCAAGTTGTATAAGTGCATTCTTCTAAGAGGAAAGAACTTTACAAAAAAACCCAACATTACCATTCATAAGAACTAGGAATACTGAGCTTTTACTTGAAAGTATAATACTGGATGTATATTTTGGTATTAAGTATAATATATATTTATTATATTTTTATTAAGTGTAATAGATTTTATATATATTTATTAATTATAATACATTAAGTAGACATTAAATATCTTGTGCTGAGCTTGGTGAAGTTAACTGAAGTTTATTTTACTGAGGAACAATGTGTTTAAAATGGATTTTCCCAGCTCTTTATGTTCATGAGTGGCTGCTTACAAAACTCAGAGATGGATTTTTCCCATTCCTTTGGGCTCCTTGTAACCCTTTCCACCTGGTGTGGTGTAAAAGGGTGCAAAAATCCACTTTACACACTGAGTGTGGGTTGGATGACACTTTTTCAACAATAGTAAAAACCACATTTGGTGTAATTTTGTCTCCTGAATGTAATAAAGTGTAGAGGAGCAAAGACAAATTTCTCAGATGCCCATCAACATTATAAAATGGTGACTTCTTAAAAGCAGCTTGGCCACAGTTTAAATATTGCACTGACCTCCACATCCAATAAATGCATTGAGTAATTTTTTTCTTTCATTGATGGAGAGGTGTTGTTGGAAATATTCCAATTCAGAAATATTTACAAATAATTCTGAACTAAGTCAATCTGACAAATTTCCTCAGGGTGCTTTTGTGGTTTCTTGCTGTTTTCTTTAATAAAACACAACCATAGGAGAGCAAACTCCAAACTTCTTTACCTCCCATGCAGCACAGCTTTGTTTTGCCTTTTAAATTTTTTTTCTAGAAAAAGTAGTGTCCAAGAATATTACAGAGTGAGGAGAGGTAATGGGAGTGCTGGAAAAAATGTTTTGTTTTTTTTTTTAAGTCGGAATGTTTGGGAATGTTGAAGAAGTGAAGTTGTTATTTTACCCTGATGTTGGAATATTATTTAGCATTTGTTAAGCTCTGTCCAGTCATCTGTATTTAGCTACATTAAACACCCAGGGCTTTGTCTATTTACAGACTGTGGGCAGGTTTTAACTCTTTGTGCTGGAAATGTTTTGGTCCCCTGAAGAGTTTCAGGGGAAGCAGGAGGAACAGGAGCCCTGCCTGAGGCAGCTCCTGCTTCCAAGTCTGGAAAACCACGAGCAGAAATGTTTTCTCTTCAACAGAACATTTTTCTGCCTGCTGACAGCCAATTTGGGCAGATCTGCTGTGGGCTCCTCGAAGTGCTGTGGGCTCCTCAAAGTGCTCTAGCTCCCAACCAACAAAAGTGTTTCAGGGAGAGAAAGAAACTCTTCTTTTAAGACCTGTTTTCATCTCCTGTGAATGGTTTGGAAGCAAGTGAGCACAGCTTTTCCTCAATGCAACCTTAGATGGTTTCTTCTGAGGTGTGACCAGCTAGAATTACTATTTCATAGTAGATTATTTCATATTCCTTAGGACCTGTCCTTGTTCAGCTCTCCTTCACTGCTGTGAGCTCCTCTTCAGCTCCTTCTCCTGGAATTGGAATTTGGTCCTGCTGCCTGAAGTGGCGACACCTGCAAAATAAACATCTGCTATTTCAAAATGTTTCAGTTTCCTGTACCCTTGGAAGGATTTTACAATAATGAAGCTAAAGATTTACTGTGCTGAAGGTCCACATTTGGGTGGCTGCAGAATTTTGGACTGTGAGTAGAGTAAACCACTTGGAGGTGAGGAGCAAGGTGTGTGATATCAAACCATCAGCTGTGCTCCACTTTCCTGCAAGATTTTGCCAATAAAACTGCTTTATAATTGCTCAGGGGTGCATTATGCCTGAAGATGCCTGAGTTATTCCTGAATTTAACCATGTCTGCTCCAAGTCCCTCCCTTCCCACAACAGACTCTGATACAAGAGACAGATGCTGATAGAAGAGTTTAATAAACACCCCTCAATTCTCACTTACAAAAATGATGAAATGTCCCCATTGCATCCTTCCCATGGATATTCTCAAGAGGGCAGCTCAGTTTAGTTGTCAGCAGACTCAGTGACATTTTTTTTCCCTGCTATATTTTTATGCTATGTCAAAACATCGACATTTTAAGCAGGTTCACTAGCAAGAGTCCAACATTCAAGAGCGTTCTTAAACCAGAAAAACGTGCATGAGAAGGAAAAATGAAGGGATAAATTAAAAATGTGAGTAGTGTACGTTGGGGTCTAAAATGAAATATTTCCTTTTCTTGAGCTTAATATGCAAGAAGTGTAAAATCCACTTCTTTTAAGGCTGTCAATCAGCGCATTGCACTTTTCAGTGTGAATGTCTGTAGACAGAAAATTGCTACAATTCCTGATGGGTTGTATGTGGCTCTGAATCATAGAGCACAGTCAATATTAATCTTTCAAATCATTGCAATAAATAGAGACTTCCTAGGCAGTATAAAGAGAGAGGAAATTCTCTCATAATCAAAAAGTTTTTTTGATAATCAAAAAGTTTTTTTGATTATGAGCCATTTTACCTCCTCTTTCATTAACCACTTCATCTAGCTCTGATTTTTCTTTTCTGGGATAGAGAAAGTGTAATTATCCATTGTTTTCTCACTGGTTCATATTTTTGAATTGGCAAAATTCAGTTTTTCTTACATTATTGAGAGCTGTTGAACTGGCTTTGAAAATAACAGATTCCTGTAAAGTTATTTCTCAATTGGTGTAAACGCATTTTGATTTTTCTGTTACATATTGATATGTTATGGCTATTAAATTGAGGCTGCAGATACATTTTGAATGTATTTTTGTCTTCTTTTTTAAGATATTTAGATAATGCCCATGAAGTAAGATATCTCTATGCCCATGAAGTAAGATAATCTTCTGGTTTTTATTCTGACTCACATTTCAAATACATTAAAGTGTGTTTAGCCTCTGTTGTCTATGCATTATGTAATTCAGGATAGGAAACAGTCTGATTAATGGGTATCGAAATATTCTTGTTAGGCTCAGTTACATATGAAACCAAAAACCCAGCCCAAAAAACTTTTGCAACCATCCAAACAAAGAGATGTGATTAATGCCACTCCTGGTAGCCTCAGTGCTCAGCTTCCCAAAGGTTATTTATGGGATTAATTAAATCAGCAATGTGCTATTTGCCATGTGTCTGCCATAAAAATAAACTGCTTAAAAGCTCCAAAGAGCACAGAACGCCTGTGGCAAAACCTCAGTGTGAGCAGGCAGCCTGATCTCATTTCCAAGTGATCTTTCCATCCTTCTGAAGAGGAATGTACATTTCTGCTCTACTCCCAGCTCCTGTGGTTTGAAAACCAAGCAGCACACAGCTCGGGGTGTGGGATCAGTGTGGATTTAATTGAGTTGTTCAAAGGATTTCACTGAGAGGGGAATTTAGATTCTAATTAAAGGATATCAGCTAACTGGACTCTTCATTTTTCCTGGACAGTACTTGAGAGTTCTTCTCTGCCTGACAACACGCTGCAGTGCGCTCTGCTGAAATGAAAAAGCACTTCTAATTTAGTGCCTTTCTTATGCAAAGTGCTCCCGAGTTCTGGGGAAGCTTTAATATTCATGTTTTTTTTTTTCTTTGTACCTCCCAGGTTTTAATCTGATAGCAATACATCGGTGGAAACAAGATTTCAGGGCTGTTAGAGGACCAGGTGTGTCCCCTTTATCAACTTTATGGAAAATAAACCTGTGCATACATTAGATTTTTATCAAGACATTCCCTGATCAAAGACATCTTTGGTGTATATAAAATTATTTTGAGTTGTGATTATTTTGAATTGTAATTTCCAGCACCTTCTTTTTTGATAGTGCATTGAGAGTGTGCACTTTTTTAGGAGTAGCAATTTCCAGTGACATTCTGGCTTGTAAGAGGGGACAGAACCCTGTCACAATCCTGTCATCCACTGAAATCATGATTTACTCTAAAATGGCTTAAAATCTCATACAGAGTGATGAATGTTATTAGCAGTATGAATTTATTTCCTCACATCCATTAAGGACCTAAGGCTCTTGTAAGGTCTTAGCAGAATAATTTGGGCTCGAGACACCGATTGTTCAAGCCTTTAGCTCTTCTTTCATCTTCATGTGGTGAGACTCACCATTATTCCTGCAGTTTTTACAAGACTTTGGGGGGCTTAAACAGTATTTATTCTGTTACCTTTCCCTGAGGTGGCTGGAAAAAGGCTCTGTGTGCTGAGCAGGGCAATAAATGCACTGAAAAGGAGGAAGCAGAAGAGCAGGAGCTGTAATAGATAAGTAGGAAGAGTTTGTGGGATTGGCAGCTCTTAATTCCCCTCCTGTGGGGACTGAGCTGAGTGATACCAAAGGTAAAAATCAATTAAATGCTTAAGACTGATAAAATTCTCATTAGCAGCATCTCAAAACCCTGAATCAACCAGGGTGGTGGGGCTGGAAGATAGGGAAAGGTGAAGAAAGGGGAAAGAAAATTCCTTTGGAAAGGCCTGGGAGTATCCTGGTTATTATTCTACTTTATTCTACTATTATTCTACTTCTTCCTCTTCCTATTGATCCCTGCAAAATCATGGAGGACCCATGAGATTTTAGGATGAGTACAAGTTTCTCTTCTCTCTTCTTCAGTTTAGGTAATTCTCAAAGGACTTTGATCAGAAAATAACTTTTGTTTTTTCACTTCAGCAATTGTACATAAGGATATAAGAGCTGATTGACAAAACCCATGTTTTTCATGGGAATTTTTTTAGCTTAACATTTTTAGGTAACTTTAAAAATAAAAAAATAATAACAAAAAGGCTTCCAAGGTCTCTGACATATGAAAAAAAGCATCAGTTTTACCTCTGCATCTCTCAGTGTTTCTGCCAGAAACTGGATTTCTGCCTCTGTAGGATGATGGCCATTGCAGAAAAGGGATTTGTGGCCATAATTCACAGGTGTGCTGCCACCCTGATCCATCAGCACAACTCCTGGGAATGAGAGAAACAGGGGGTACACAATTATTGACTAATTATTGAATTAATTATTGAATAACTTCCTCCAGATATCTAAGGAAGAAAAACTAATCTGAATAAGAGCTGTTGGTGCCAGTGGCTTCTGTGTAGAAAACACAATCAGGCACATATAAAATTAAACCAAGCACCTGGCACGAGCTTCCAGAGAGTCTTAAGTCCAGAGCAAAGCTCTAATCAGCTATTAATATTTCATAAAACTATTCTCCTAACTTCAGTGCTTCCAAAATGGGTAAGAAAAAATCATCTCAGCGTCAAAGCCAATGAAATAATATGTATTTAATATGCAAATAGGCCTCTGTTACTCTGATGTTCTACTTCTTAAAAAATGTGCAAGCAATATAGGTCACAGTACAAATGGAAGTAAAAATTGCTCTTCTTGTAATATTCATTTCTATGAAGATGGATTAATAAAATTATTATTTAAATAATCTCTCTTTTAACAGGAAAGATGTGGGATTAAAACCATATTTTTCTTCTCTCTGTCATCTTCCCTCAAGCCCCATAGTACATGTCAGAATATGCTGCACTATATAAGTTTTCCTTTAATATTTCACACTGATTCTCAGGAAAGGAATTTGAGGGAGCAATCCTTGATTAATTTGGGAGAGAGAAATTTTTTTGAAATATTGGCCAGCACCTGACCCTTGAAGGAAGGCAGCTGTGCCAGCCTTGGAGGGAAGCTGTTGTGGTTTGCCAGATGGCAAAGCTGAGGATATTTTTTTTTTGGGGGTGGTTCCTCATTTTAGAGGGGGAGCTGTAGGGAGATTTTAGTTCTTTTCTGTGTCCCATTGCATCCATTTCACCTCCCTCTCCACCCCCACTCCCCTTCAATTTGACACTGATTTTTTCTCTCCATCTCCAAAAACCCCCTCTGAACCTTTGGTTATTCCCTTGCTATCAGCAATCCCTTGGTGGGGAGCTGTGCTTGGAGGAGCCCAAATAAATATGGATTATAACATTACTACCAAGATGTTCTGGCAGGATTAAACACTTTGCTGGAATTACTTTGAGTTTCCACCAATGTAACTGAGATGAAAATCTTCATCTGAGACTGCTGAGAGATTCTTCTCCCTAATGTGATGAAAACTGTTGAGTGCAAAGGAGTTTCTGTCGATCCATAGTGTGACTTCAACGCTGGCTATACAGAATCAAAACTTGTTTTCCTCAGCTATCAAAATGTTTCCTCATTTTTTGATCTTCTGACAGTAGAATAAATCTTATCTTCTTCACTAACAAGAAAGAAGTCTGTCACAAAGACTGGAAATGCTTTTACAGTTCCTTCGGTGCTGTGCCAAAGAGAAGCTTCAGAGACTTGAGAGAAGAAAATAAAAATTGTGTGGCTCAAAGCTCTTGGAGTTTGGAGCTTCCACAGTTAACAGCATTAAAAATTCTATTTTATTGCTGTCTAGAGAGTTCTTGTTTTCTAAATAAAGGAATTATGTGCTTATTAATGGAGTTTATTTCAAGCAGTAACAATTTCCTGCGATTCTTTTCCCCTGTCACACTTTGTAGCATTTAATGGTGTTTGGTTGCAATGTTTTATGCATTTCAGGCTCCTTTACATTTCAAACAACAGAAATTACATGGAAGGAAGAAAAACAGTTATCACAGGAGATGTTTTATGTACTAAATATGTTAGTGAACAAAATTAAAGCTCTATAAAATATCAGATTTCAAAACATGAGTGAAAAATTAATTAGAAAGCCTTTTTTATGAGTTAATATTATTTACCTAAAAATTATACCCCTTCAATCACTGGCTGAAAGCAAAACAGTAACTGTTCTATACAAGTAGATCAATCATGTCTCATAAGAAAGGGAAATTATTTTAATGTCAAATACATTATTTTCATTTTTATTCCATGGCACAGCTTTAGGAGGGGTATATATATTTTTTTTAAATGCTGTTCATGAGCAAGTTCAATTTGCTTTCAGAGGGGTCTTCCCTGCTTTTATTCACATGTGAAGTGAATTTCCCATGCTCAACTGCTGTTTTCTGGCATAAAAATACTGCCAGCAATCTTCCATGTATAGAATATTTGAATATATTTGATACATATATATATATATACCTATATACACACACGTGTTTTTATATATATACACACATTTATATTTATATTTATAATATTTCTATTTCTATTTCTATTTCTATTTCTATTTCTATTTCTATTTCTATTTCTATCTATATCTGTATCTATATCTATATCTATATCTATGTCTATATCTATATATACATCTATATTTCTATTTCTATTTCTATTTCTATTTCTATTTCTATTTCTATTTCTATTTCTATTTCTATTTATATCTATATCTATATCTATATCTATATCTATATCTATATCTATATCTATATCTATATCTATATCTATATCTATATCTATATCTATATTTATTTATATTTATATTCCTTGCTCAATTTGTACAGCATTTTGTTTGAGGACTTTTCCCATCTGATTTGAATACAATGTAAAAACTGAGCACACCTTTTACTCATCATTTCAGCTGATCATTGCCTCATTTCAAGGAGCTGGTTTGTGCTAAAGCTTTAGGATTTGCTCCCTTTTTTGACAAACTTTCATTATTGTGTGATCCTTTACATTTAAAATTATTCTTCTGTCTCTTCCACCACTTGTAGTAGTTCAGATGCTTTTTTTTTGGTTTCTCCAAAGAAATGAAAAGCCTTTACCTTTACCTTTAAAATTCTTCTAGTAAATAGCAAATAATAGTAAATAATAATAGTAAATAGTTCCATAGAAGTTTAGCACAATCCCATCAAAAGTCTGAAAATGAAGGTGTGTTTCTGTTTATGAAGTAAAAATTCCTCTGTTGTCAATGACAAAGAATCATTGTTTTCTTTTAAATATATTACCTATTAATATATTACTATTAATTTTCTTATTTTAAGAGAAACAATATCTTTATGGAAATAGAAGCCCTGTTAATCAAAGAGAACTTGGAGTAGACAAATTTCTAAATACCTAATCATTTCTAAATTTTATTTATAAATTTCTAAATTTATTTCTAAATAAATAAACAAGAGTTTACAAATTTCTAAATACCTGCTACTATCTGGCTGCTAATGAATATTCATAACTAGATATTGTTAATTACCAAATTATTTTAATTGACAAACGTAATTTTGACCCTTGAACTTTTAACACCAAAATTTAGAATGGGCTCCCACGCCATGTGTTGGTTATGTGAACATTTTATTTTTTGCTTCAGAATTCACTGATACAGTAATATCTGTGTTTATTTTTCACATAAGTTTTGACTGAATTCTGAGTAATTAGCTAAATTTTGAATTGTTTTGCTGTTTCCAGAGGTTAGGGACAGCATGGCTGCAAAAAATTCCCGGTATCAAAATCCATTGCTTAGGGTAAAGGAGAGAATATTTTGAATTTTCTTCTGCCAGCTGAGCACTTCCCCTGTCCCATCCCTGCTTTGTCAGTGCCAGTGGGTAGAAGAAAATACAGAATTAGAGACCCAAAAGTTCCATGGCAAAGGGAGCAGCTCCTCTGTTGCTGCAGGAAATCAAACTGCAGCAAGGTCCTTTGCTGCCACAACATCACCATGAACCTTTCTGGGAATAAAAAAATCCCTCCCCGGCTGCTCTGCCTGGGCTTTATTTGCTTTGTATCAAGGGCCAGAGTGGTTTAATGAGCTTCAGTGAATCCTCTCACTGCTGTATTCGACTACTCAAAGAGTACTCAAAGAGTATTCAACTACCCTGGGCTGATGGCAAAACAACTCATGGTTTTGCCTTAATTTTGGATGCACCTTCACTGCAAATTCAAAGAAGTAGGGCTGCATTAAAGAAAATGAAAGCTGTGATTTTAAAGTTTGGATAAAGCTCTGTGTTCTACTGATGTAATCAAATTTTTTTTGGAGTATGTGCATTAAATATTAAATATTAGTCTGAGTGTGGGCCTACAGCATTTCCTCTCACTCTTGCTCATGTATTTGATATTTGAAATTTTTTTATGGTCAATGTTTAAGATATTCTATCATGTGTTTGCAATTACTATTTAAATCTTATTCTATACTATGTTCTATACTAGATATACTGTCTATATATAATATTATCTATATATTATATTACATTAGATTATATCTTATTACTTTATATTACCTATATATTATCTATATATTATATTGTATTGTATTGTATTATATTGTATTGTATTGTATTATATTGTATTGTATTATATTATATTATATTATATTATATTACATTACATTACATTACATTACATTATATTATATTATATTACATTTTATTATATTATATTACATTGCATTACATTATATTATATTACATTATATTACATTATATTACATTATATTACATTACATTATATTACATTATATTCATTATTATCTTTAATATATCTACTATCTATACCATTCTATGCATCTAGGTATAAAGAGAATTTGTTCTTTGTCGTGTGGGGCTGCATCTTGTGGTGGACCAAATAAATTTTTCAGTCTTTTTAAATGTGATTCCCTCCAGATGAACAGGAGGACACACTTGCATCCACTGACACGTTTATTTCTTTGGCAGCATGTATTCTGAGGAGAATTCTGAGATATTTTTTGCAAGTTGAAGGGTAGAGGTGTCAACTCACATGGTGTGATTTCCCGTGATTATTTTAAGTATGATATCCTGGATGAGAAAATGTTATCTCACTATTTACACAGAATCAGGGAAAAAAAACCATGATTATCTGGTACATAAAATCAGGTAATTTTATGTTTAGGAGTTGATTTTCTCTTTGCTTTTGCAGGATTTTTGAACCAGAAGATCAGGTTTTCAGTTCTTAAACACACTGTCCATTTTGGTAATTCTCTGTGCTCTGCTTGCTCTTCTTCTTGCAACTATTTACACTTTTAAAGTCGCTTCAGGAATTCTCCTGTCTAAATCTGGAGGTAACATTTGCTTTTCAGATGATCAGTGCTCTTTATTGAGGAGCTTGGTGATATATCGGATCAGATATTTGGGAGTTTTTAATGAACAAACTTGAAGTTGCTCAGTGCTGGTTTGTTTATCCCCATCCCTGGTTTTTAAAGAGATTTCCACTCAGTGTCTTGCAGCTGAAATTTAAAGTACAGAATATTCTGGCTGTCTCCTTTCTGCTTCCTACTGAATTTCACTGATGTGAAATTGGAGCTACCAACTGGGATTTTTACTCTCTATTTTAGTGGGCAGGGTATCCAAAGGATTAAATTTTTTAGACATAATTTCTTACCTCTTCAGAGCTTCTGTATAAAAGTAGACTGCCTTGTGATTTTTTTTTCTGATGGTCTGTCTATTTACCCATCCATCCATATAAAGCATTGTGGTTTGAGTGTATTTATAATATTCTCTCCCATATAAAGGGTTTGCAGCAGTTTTAGTATTTTTCATTTTAACCTAAATGTGTTTTCTTGTTGTACACATAAAACTACAGTAAAAACCTTCAAGTTATATAAAATATTATTATTTTTAATATATCTTATCTATAATATAAATATTATATAATAATATAAATATTATGTAATATTATAAAAATATAATAATATATAAAATATTAATCTTAATAGCAATAATGTATCAATAAAAGTATATAAAATATATATTATAATATTAAGATATGATATGATATGATATGATATGATATGATATGATGTAATGTAATGTAATGTAATGTAATATAATATAATATAATATAATATAATATAATATAATATAATATAATATAATATAATATAATATAATATAATATAATATAATATAATATAATATAATATAATATAATATAATATAATATAATATAATATAATATAATATAATATAATATAATATAATATAATATAATATAATATAATATAATATAATATAATATAATATAATATAATATAATATAATATAATATAATATAATATAATATAATATAATATAATATAATATAATATAATATAATATAATATAATATAATATAATATAATATAATATAATATAATATAATATAATATAATATGATATAATCTTGAGGGAATTTGGCCCAGACCTCCTGTCTATCTCCTCCCAGTTGTATTTCCTAAGGAAGTTGAACTCTTTTAGTAGTTACCAAGCACAGATCAAGCTTCTGCCACTCCAGGTGAATTCTCCTGCTGATGTCCCCTCTGGATAAAGTTGTTTTTGCTGCACTAGCAAGCTGAATCTGTGTATTATCAGCAGCTGAAGAAATGAGGCACAGAAAGGAATGCTGAATATCTTCAAATCAAGCTAATGCATAAAACCACAAGTGAAACGTGGTACCTTAGAATTTGTCATTTTCTTTGTAATAAACATGGTTTCACTTTATCTCTCGATTTCTCATGCCACTGTTTGAAATACTGCACTATTGCTGTACATTGCTTTTGTAATCTTCATATATTATCAATGGCTCATGAAATTCAGCGAGAGAAAACAGGAGAAGCAATCAGGCCCTGGATGGCTATAGATGTATCCATGAAGAAAAGGTTACCAGCCATCTCTGTAAAATCAAATGATTTTTTTCCCTTCCTCCCATGACGGTTCCAGAAACTTTTCCACTAAATTTAAAGGGATATGGACAGGCTCCTTCAGTGTCTGTTCATTTATCTCTACCATGAACAGCTTAAAACCAGAATATGCAACATAGATGATCCTGAGAAATAATCTGCAGCGAAAAAGAAGGAAAAAAGCCTCAACAGGAGGACTTTTCCCCACTGTTGCATTTGGTAAATATTATGAAATTAAATCCCTGTTAGTGGCTGCAGATGTAGAGATTTGGGCACAGCTATCTTTGTACACCTTACTAAATATTTTCACATCTTTTTTTTTTTTCCATGGCAAGACCGTCTCACCTTTTCTGCAGCTCATAGAAATGAGGGCATTGGTGGGGAGGGGAGAACAGTATTATCCCCTATTTATTATTAACTCCGAGTTTCTTAGCCCAATTTTGATTCAGAAAAAAAGAATTAAATAAATAAACCCAGAGGTAGAAACTTTTTTCCAGCCACTTTGGTCTCTGTCTGGGAGAGAGGAAGGAAACATGAATTTCTTCATTGTTCTGACATCTTTTCTAACCTGAATTACTTTCTTCCTCTCTCCTGAGTCAAGCAGTTGAAACTGTAAATAATTTAGGAATAATTTAGGCTGATTTGGCTGATTCACAGGCAGAAGTAAAGACTGCTAAAGTAACATTTTTTAGTCGAGAGGGTAGGAGATGGTTTACATTCTGTTTCACACAGAAATAATGCTTAATGGCCTGTGCAGGATGTGTAATGCGGAATCTTTATTTCAATATAATGTGAAGACTGGAGAAGAAAGGCATGGGAGTTTATTGAGGGATTCATGTGGGAATTACTGCTAGAGGCAATTACCAGGGGCAGCACATGTTGTGTGCAGTGATGGAGAGGGAGATGGAAGAGGAGGGAGAAATTGTTTTATTTTGGTGTGGAAAGCTGTGTATGAATCCTGGGTGGCTGCTGTGGAATTATATTATATTATATTATATTATATTATATTATATTATATTATATTATATTATATTATATTATATTATATTATATTATATTATATTATATTATATTATATTATATTATATTATATTATATTATATTATATTATATTATATTATATTATATTATATTATATTATATTATATTATATTATATTATATTATATTATATTATATTATATTATATTATATTATATTATATTATATTATATTATATTATATTATATTATATTATATTATATTATATTATATTATATTATATTATATTTTAATAAATAGTAATCAAATACATATTGCACATTATATAAAATAATAATAATATTCTAATATATAATAATATATTATATATAGTGATATAATATATAAATATAAATAGATTCTATTATAATAATAAAATATAAAATGTATTTTATTAATTATATTATATTATATATTATGCTATATTATATATTATAGTATAGTATATATAGTCTATTATATTTATAATATTATTGTATAATAATAATATATTGAACAATAACAATAACAATAACAATAACAATAACAATAACAATAACAATAACAATAACAATAACAATAACAATAATAATTTGTGACACAACAATTTTTTGTTTTGTGTTGGTGGGGGTTACTCTGCCATGATTTTTAAACTCTAGTTACACATGAAAATAAAGCATTAATTATTGAAAAGATTAAAATGGTTTTTACCCCCCAAACCAAACCATCCAACCAAAGAAAACCCCAACAAACCCAAAAACTCAGACTTTATTTTTTGTTTCATTGTTTTTCCTGAGCTACACTTCAGCTTTTGTCTATTACTTAATTAATTATTATTACTTAATTTTGTATGTGTATTTATTTCAGATGCTGTTCTCTGTGCTCACTAACCCATTACTTATATAAGAATAATATCATGCTCCAAGGGAACATATTAATTGATGATGTGCCCCAAGTTTTGTCTCTGATGTTATTTGTTTGTTTGCAGTTTATTTTATTTAACAACAACAAAAAAAAAAGGGCAAAATCATCAATTTTTGACTTTTATTACTTTAGCACCCATTTAGAACAACAGATTCTGTAAATATATTCAGAACACATAGGAAGGAAATGTGTGAAATTCCATGTACACACACTCATGATTAACTCTTCAGTACTGACTTGGACTTTGTTACATTTTTGAAGACCATTTTGTATAAGTGAGGCTTTCCTTTGGCAAAAAAAGAGTTGTTAAATATTGTTTTTTTGTTTTTTTGTTTTTTTTTTTTTTTTTGTGTGGGATTTTTTTTTTTTGGTTTTTTTAATTTATTTTTTTTAGATTTCTCTCTAAAAAGGTTTTGCAGCCTCAGAAGGGAGGACATCAGTCTTTAAAGAATATTTGCAACCTCTGCAATCAATAAGTGTTTCTTCCCTCTTTGTAAGAGGTTTCTTTTCAAGTGCTGTGACCCTTTATTTACCTCATGGCAGAATATTGAAGAACACTTTTGTGCTGTTCAAAAGTGCTCAAAAAGGTTGTGCTGTTGTGAAACAGAAGCATAAAATGAACAATTATTTGTTGCAAATTATTTAGCCAAATATTTCTTAATGATTAAAAAAAAATTTGTATAATCAGGACAGAAACAATGTGTTATTGTAAAAATGTTGTTTAAAATATAGGTGTGCTGTGAAAATAGAAATATAATAAATATAAATAATAAATATAAATATAATAAATATAATAATAAACACACCTGGTCCTTGAATTGATGATGGGCCCTTAGCTCATGAAAGAGAGTTACAATAGTTTAAGGAATTCAGAAATTGTCAGGGTTTCTGGTAGGTAATCACTGCTAAAATATAATAAACAAAATATAATGTCTTTTGTGAGGAAGAGATGTTGATTCCTTCCCATTCCAAGAGAACTTAAATCTTCCTACTGCACTTCCCAAACCATGCAGAAAACTGTGATGAAGCAACTTCTCTTTGCTTTGGATGAGCTAAAGAAGAAAGAGCTAAATAAAGAAAAAAAGATATTCAAATAAATTAACCCAGAGGAAGACACTTTTGTCCAGCCACTTTGGTGTACGAGTACAAATAAACCCAAAGTTGCTGAGATTTATAGAGGAATAAACCCAGCCTTGCTGGATTTTGTAATTAGAAGATATTTTTCAAGGTTATTAAACCGAAAGGACAAAAAAAGAAATGAAGTGCTCAGCTAATTTCTGGCACCTCAAATAATGATCCTTGGTCCCAGTGAGTCTTGTACAGCACACATTTTATCAATATATGGAGGAGATATTAAACAAAAATGTCTATTCAATGTTCAGAAAGTTGTTGTCACACTGCAGCAAGAAAAGCCACTCTCCACATCGCTTTCATGTGGATTTTGTATCCCTTAAATTTGCAGAGTCTTAAAAATATAAAATTAAACTCCTGTTGTCCAGGAAACACAAAACAGTTGACATCTTAAATGCTCTGCAATAGCAACAGCAGAGAAAGGCATTTGGAGAAATTAATGGAGATATATTTTCAATCATACAAGAAAACTCACCCAGAGAAATGAACTTTATTGTCAGCTAGAATCCAAATGAGTTTCAAATGGATCACTTATTTATGGAAACTTCTAATTACTTTTTTCATAACTTATTAAATTTATCAGAAACAATTTCTTTCTCCAGACTGAATCTGTACACAATAATTATTGCTGTGGTTCTATATATATCTCCTTCTGAGGAGATTATTTTTCCAGTCCAGGATGGCAGAGCCAACTAGAATAATTTAGTGTATTAAATTATTGTGTAATCGTGTAAAATACACAAAAAGTTGTGCAGCAACTGCACAGCTCCAAAATGGAGAAGCTGAGGTGCTCTTACCCGTTCATACTCATTTTGCCTGATTTTGCCTCATTTTTATTTTTAATTTACTGCAATCACAGTATAATTTAGGTTGGAAAAGACCTTTAAGATCTTTGAGTACCAGCATTAATTCAGCACTGCCGAGTCCACCAAGTGCCACAGCTGCACATTTTTAAATTCCCCCAGGCAAGGTGACTCCACCACTTCCCTGGGCAGCATCTTCCAGTGCTTGACAATCCTTCTGCGGAGGAAATATTCCCTAATATTTCATTATTATTTATTATATTTATATATATTATATTTATTTTATTATATTATTATATACAGTATATTATATTTATTATATTTATTATATATTATATTATATTATATTATATTATATTATATTATATTATATTATATTATATTATATTATATTATATTATATTATATTATATTATATTATATTATATTATATTATATTATATTATATTATATTATATTATATTATATTATATTATATTATATTATATTATATTATATTATATTATATTATATTATATTATATTATATTATATTATATTATATTATATTATATTATATTATATTATATTATATTATATCATATTATATTATATTATATTATATCATATTATATCATATTATATTATTAGATGTTATATTATATTTATTATATTATATTATATTACATTATATTATTAGATATAAAATATTATATTTTTATGTATTATAATATATTTATTTATATATAATATATAATATGTTAAAATTGTAGTGTATTTACATTTATTTCTTAATATTTATTAATATTTATTAATATTTATTAATATTTTATATTTATTTATATTTGTGTATTATTATATTTATTAACCATTATTATTATTATTTTCCTAATAGTTTAAGGTGCTTGTTTTCCCAGCCTTTACAGATACAATGGAAGCTCTCAAAACTGACTCGTCCAAGTTCAAAGTTACTTAAAATAAATGATAACCATTTAAATAAAAAAATAAATTAAGTTGCTCAAAATACTTAAGTTAAAATACTTAAATAAAATCAACTTAAAATAAATTAAAATACTTAAAATAAATGAAAAGCTGTTTCCTGGGGCATGGCTGAGCTTTGTGAGCAGACACTGAGTGGTTTCTGTCCACGCCTCACTGGGCAGCTGCAGCACCCAGGTTTTTGGAGTCTGAGACACAGAGTGTGTGCCCTTGTCTCTGAGATCCAGGAGAACACTGAATTTCATACAACATGAAATTTATGGGCGTGTTTTCATGGTGATACATGAAAACAACTGTTAAAGTTGGATAGAAAAGCTACAAGTGTGAGTGTGTAAATTAGAGAGTTCTCTTAAGTCACTGGGTGAAAAAGTTAAAGTTTAGAGTTTAAAATAGTTTAGAAAGCAGAAGGTAAGGTGGAGGATTTAGAATGTTGTCTCTTTTCCTTTTTTCTTCTTTATGTTCTTCTTCTAGAGGTTTTTGGGTAGTAATGAGTGATTGGATAGAAAATGTCACAGTGCAGCACTCAGGTGTTGGGTCATTGGGTCATTAAGAAAAATAATTTATGTGTCTATTGTTAATTGGATAAGAATGAGTATAAAAATAAAAGAACTGTGTAATTCAGGGCCATTTTGAGCCATCAGAATGAAATGTGCCAGGTTGTGGTGAATTGAACTTGTGCAGAAAGTCTGGAGAGACCTGCCAAGTTTTGTGATAACATCCTAATAAACATGAGAAACAAGATCCTAATGAGCTTTGGAGTTTTTAGCCTGACCCAAAGAACTGAGATAAGTGGGACTCTCCATGAAGGAACATCCCCAAGGAGCTCAGCCCAGAGAAGCTGGGAAATCCAGGAGTGAAAAGAAGTGCAGAAGAAGCACAGCAGCAGAATCAAGAGTAAAAAGAAACAAGAATTTAAAAAGAAGTTATACAGGTGTTAAAGTTTAATTCCATGCTGAGTGCAGTGTCCTGGCTGTCTGTTAAGGCAGTGAGGGGATGATTTTGTAAACTAATATCTGCCTCACCTGATTTTCTGGCTTTTCTCTGAATTTCAGATTTTGGCACAGCCTCCAGTTGCGTGGGCATTGGCGCACGGGTGGAAATTGATCTTTGTGATCAATTTCTTTGATCTTTGAGCTCACAATTATTGCCCTGTTCATGGTCTCCTTTTGTGAGCTGCTGTGTTCTGGGGACTCTGCATCACACCACTGCTCCTGTGCCTTCAGCTGGAGCACACAGAACCATCAGCAGTCCCTTGTTTCTGGTTTTTCTCTGAATTTCAGATTTTGGCACAGCCTCCAGTTGCATGGGCATTCGCGCACGGGTGGAAACACGCGCTGGCTCTTTGATCTCACAATTATCGCCCTGTTCATGGTCTCCTTTTGTGAGCTGCCATGTTCTGGGGACTCTGCAGCTCCAGTGCCTTCAGCTGGAGCACACAGAACCATCAGCAGCCCCTTGTTTGTAAAGCTCTGCTTTTGAAAGTGTTGTGCAGGCACCAAGAGCATCATTTCACCATCCCAGCACGTGTTTGCTGCAATGTATAGCATTGCCTCGTGTTACTCATTGTTCAACACCTGCCAGAGATGTTTAATTCTTAAAATACATATTTTAGTATCTCCACATGCTCAACGTTTCCTTTCCTGTAGTTAAGGCTAAATTAATTGATTAACCAGCAGAAGTTGTTTTCATCTTTTGGATGAACAGTGAAATTGTGGCACCCTGACACATTCAATAGAAACCACTAACAACATCCTCAATGAGTAAATATTCTGCAGAAATGTGAAATCACACGTGATAGTTACCAAGGAATTGATGACAGAATATAAAGTAGATTTCTTTATATAATTTGTAACATTTTTAGGCATGTTTTTTTTGGTTGGGTTTTGTTTTTAGTTAGTGGTGTACTTTGTCATGAGAAGGACATTTTTTTCCCCCCACAAACTTTATTTAAAACACTTTTTCTTAAACATATAACATAAACCCTACTCCTGATCTGAATTATAATGAAGAATCTTATTAATGCTGTTTATATTGGAATATTTGCAAATAATATTTTACATTATTTGGACGACAATGTGCTTTCTGGCACTGCACACAGATGCTTTCTGCACTGATAATCAGTTCTGCTGAAGCACTTCAAAGAAAATACATCAGCAAAGAAAGCACCAGCTTTATCAGTGCCTGAAATTGCATGCACTGTGCTAAGAAAACATTGTAAATTATAAACTAATTTTATCTTCAGGAAAAGGAAGCTTTTATTCAAAACTGGAAGAAGTTAATAATACTTAGAACCACTGTGAATTCATCAATGGCAGAGTCGTGTGCACAGTTGCTGCTCTGAGGGAAATACTCGCCGGTACATTCAAGTGAACTGAATTCCCATTTTGATTAGGAAAATTATTAATTTTGTTAGTGCCATTTGCCAGGGAATGTTATGAAATGCCACCTTGTTCAAGAGCAGAGATGTGGTAAGGAATGGAAAGCCAAGCTGCAGGAGTGTGCAGTTCTGCTGGCTATGGCACTCTCATGATGGCAACCAGCGCCTCCTGACGCTCCATAAAATACAATCACCAGCCTTGATGTGGGAGAAAATTCATTTCATCTATAGATACACACACATTATCTGGAGATTGAAGGAGTTGGGCAGGTTGTGGGGGTGAGGGGAAGTGTGTTCAGCAGTTTTAGTGTTTACAGGTCCTGATGAAATTCAAGGTAATTAAGGTGAGGTAAGAGATGACATATTCCACTGTTTTGGAGAACTTTGCAACAGGCACTCAATGCAATGCATCTACACAAATTGTTTATGAAAATTATTTTTCTCCTTCTAATTATTTCTTCTTACATTTTCCTTGAAATATAGTAAGCATAATAAATAATATATAATAAATATATAATATTTATATAGTATATTCTATTAATTCTATTCTATTCTATTCTATTCTATTCTATTCTATTCTATTCTATTCTATTCTATTCTATTCTATTATTAATTGATAATAAATAGTAGAATAATAAGAATAATAGAATAAAATATGTCATAAATATATCAAAATATATAATAAATAAATATAAATAAATAAATAAATAAAACATATATATATAAATGCATCTTTGTCATATTATATTTATAAATATATTTATTTATATTATCTATAATAATATATTTTTATATTTATTTCCATATTATACAGTATTATATATATTTGTATATAATATAGATAATATAGAAATATAGAATATAGAAATATATATTATAATTTATATTATATAGATATTATATTATAATATAGAATATATTTAATATGTATACTTTATATTTATATATATTTATATTTATCTAAATATATATTTATATTTATCTATATATATTTATATATAATTTATATATATTTATATATTTATATATTTATGTATAATATAAATATTATATATATATATATTTATATATAATGTAATTCTATATATCAGATAATATAGAATTTATAATATTATATTTCATATAATTTATAAAATAAATAAAATAAATTATAATGAATGCAATAATTGTAATAAATGAAATATAATAAAGGATATTATTTTTTAATCTCTGTTATTCCAGATTCCCTGTAATTTTCTCTAAGACTTAATGGAACTACTCTTTCTTAGGCTGTGTGTGATGGTCTAATTATCAAGAAGTGTAAAGTTTTCTGTAAATATGGAAGGGAAAAAGGAGCATTGAAGCTGAGGGAAAGAAAATGAAATAATCATGCATGTTTATTAAGATGCAATAACAATTTACCAACTTTACTGAAAGTATAAATCTTTGCTGGAGTTCTTGAGAGGCATCAGGCTCTGAAAATTTGGCTGTTCTTGTTTTAAGGCTAATGGACAGTGCTCTGCAATAATGCTCCAATCCAACCATTCTGCATTTATTTTATTTTATACTGAAGATTATTGTGTGATCCAAACTGCAAAGTACAAGTAAAACTCACTGAAAAACAAGCTGACTTTGTGGAAGTGAAAATGGAGTTAAAAATAGATTTTTGGGAGGCCCATGAGAGTTTGGGAAAGCCACAAATGATCTGTTTATGGCAATGCAAGACTTGCAAACGAGTGGTCATTTCCTGGGGTACCCCAGCCAGGCACAGGGAGACTGGGAGCTGGAAATAACGAGGATCATGATGAATCATTCTGAGAAGGCAGCTCATGGTGTAATCCCGCAGAAAACTCACACTTTTAAAGCTCTGCTCACCACAGGGAGCATTAATTGGCTTTGCTTGACAGATATAAAAATGGATTGGATGTTCCTGTATTTATTTTTAAACTAGTTTCAAATAATTTTTTTTTCCCTTTTCAATTAAAATAACCTGGACAGTGTGGAAATAGTAACTGGAGTTCAATCTGGAATAACAAAAGCTGGATTTTGAAAGCATTCTATGTCAAACATGGACATGGTTAGATCAGTCACTCTGCTCCTGTGCCAGGCAGCTCTGGTGTCTGTGGGGTGGGTTTTCTGTTTGTTTTGATTTAATTGAACAGCTAATCCAGTTTGGGACATGGAAAAGTGAAAATAAAACTAGCTGTGCATATATTACTCTCCTGAAACTGTTGTCATACCTTCAGTGGGACACATAAAATGTGTTTTTATAGCCACACACATTTACTACAAAGACTACGGATCATTAATGTGGAGCCTCTGTTGCAGTCCTTTAAATGCTGTGTGAAAATTAAGCAGGTAGGCACAGGTACATCTGCATGTGCAGGTAAATATCAGAAACAAATCAAAGGCAGAATCAGGTTTACAGCTCAATTTCCAATGGAAAACAACAAAAAAAAATTATGCTGAGGGCTGGTGCTCTGCTTTAATCCTGTTCCAGGGGTAAAAATAAAGAGAAGTGGGGCACAAGGCAGTCTTGAGAAAGCGTCTTCACCTCGACTTGCAGATAAAGAATTCCCTGAAGAACTGAAAGTAAAGCATTTTTAAAGGACAGGTTTCAAAGAAATTTTAATTCTTACCACAATAAAGGCTTATTTAGCACATTCAGAAGGCATTACCAAGGCAGCTGCTAACTTGTTTTTTGGCAATTTTTAGAAACTTTGTACTCTTTACTTTAAACTGGAATTAAATTACAGTCTCACAAAGTGAAAGTTTTGTTCTGAAAACATTCACATTTAACATTCATTAAATGAATGATAGAAAGAAGAGCACTGAAGTAGGAAAAGGGATACTCATCCAAGGTAGTATTGATTTGTTTTTATTTGCACATCCTATAAATGTCAGGCTCAGCTTAAAAAAAGGTTGGAAATAGGTCTGCACAGTGAACACAAAAATCAGGAAGCTGAAGTGTAAATTTATGCCTATCTAAATTCTGTGTTTGTGTGACTGCAGCCCTGTCACTATTGCTTTGCTCTGAACTTAAAAAATAAAAAAATATCTTACTGTTCCTTCTAAGAGTGCACCTATTTCCTATGGATGTACATACATTGCATCTGAAAAAATAGACATCTTGATTTTTATTATTTATATTTTTTTGCATTTTGCCTGACTACTTTTCCTTTAATTGAGAATTTAAGGTGATGTATGGATTTTTACACAATTCCCAAAATCATTGTGTACACTTAAGATTCATGTTTTAATTTTAACCCAAAGAAGCCTCAAGGTTTTTATTTATTCCTGTAAAAATCTGTATGAAGCAACAGCAATTCTTCATGCTTCAAAAAGCTGTAATTACCAATACAGCTCTCCACTCTTTCAGCAGGAGAAATGTCAGTTTTGCTTTTCACTGGTGCCAGCTGCTTACCCAAGTTCAGTCAGTCTTCTGTTGGATAAAAAATTAAATAGACATGTTGGTAACGAGTCACACAGTGTGTTCATCACCTTGAACAGGGGCAGTGAGATTGTCAATAAGATTTTGATTTGACAGAGGGCTCCTGTACGACACAGAATCCTTGCTGGAAACAACATGTACTGCAGAGTTTCCATTTGCATTGAGACATCAGCAACCGAGGCCATTCCGCTCCTGTGATCAACACTGCTGAAGGAAAAGGAAAATGAGGGAAAACTCTCATCTGCTTTCCTTTATAAATCAGTGATTTTGAGCTCCTTAAGTTATCCATTGCCTCTACTTACAAGCATGACTATATGAACCAAATGATCCTGAAACTTCAGGAGGGAAAAATTTTGGAAGAATGTTTATTGTCTTAAGGAATAACTGGGCAGATATCCATCTAAACTATCCCAGACAAGCAAAATCTTGCATGCAGCCCTGTGAATTAGGATAATGTTTATGTGCAAGATTTTAACACTACAGAACAAGCAAAACCCAAATTATCAGAAAACAGCTGTGATAGAACTAAATTTTTATACCTTTGAGTTGCTGGAGAGGCTTTTACCCAGAGACTGTTCCATATCTCAGTTCCCTTCTCCTTCCACAGAGTAATTTCTTGTGTATTTTAAAAAACCCAAAGCAAACACAGAGAGAGAGAGAATAAGCTGATAAATGTATTTCTGATCCCCATGTTCTGTCACAGCAAACATTACTATTCTGTTTTTATTTCCACCATCCATGTACTCTGTTAGGTGCAGGGCATGAATGGTGTCAGATATTCACAGAATCACTCACCTTTCGGCAGTGCAGGATCCTGTAATGATGTGCATGTGGCCTCCACTCGTGTCAGGGTCTCTTGAAGTGCTTGTCAAAGGGATGATCCCTTTTCCCATGGGCTGGGGAGCCCAATCACACCCACAGAAAATGGGAAAGCAAAAATAACAAACTCGTTCCTTGTGCCTGTTTTCCAAAGGCCACCTGAGTATTCCTGTCTCAGGGCTTCTACACAAATGTAGAAAATGGATTTCTCTGGTGTTTTTCTCATGGACTGTATCCCCTCTGTGCTGTTGATGGGTGTTTAGCATTCTAGAGAGGACAAATCAAACATTATGCACGATAAATGTTCACCACCAATTTGGGTTGAGCTCACGTTCAGCTGCACTCTCCTGAGGGCCAGGGTGTAGCTGCCAATTCTCACTGTAGATTAAACCTCCCCCTTCAAGAAATTGCAAGTTAACCAAAAGTTAAACTCCACTAGAAACAGGGGATCTGGAGGCAGAGACATTCAAAGATTTGAAATCCCTTATGTTTTATCACCAAAAGAAGAAGCTCTGTACATTGTTGAAACAAATTGCTTATGCAGCAGCTGTTTTGACCCTCACAGTTTGTGATTTAGCAAGCTTGGTCTAAAAAAGAAAACTCTGTAGGTATGCTGAGGTCCTTTCCTGACAGAATTATTTTTTAAAACAAGATCAGGAAAATTCTACCCTCCTTGTGAATCATGTGCATTAAGGCAGCTCTTTGAATTGGCATCCAAAATGTTCAGACTTTCATTTCATTTGTGAGCTATGACATGAGTAAGTTGGGGCACTTTCTCTTCTCCCATGTAAAATGCTCTCTAATAACTTTGCGTTGCTGGTGGTTCTTTGCATGGTTTTATCAAGTGATTAACTTTATTTATTATTTAAGAAATAGAAGCCTTTATTCTGATAGCCCTTCCAGGGAGAGCTCATCTGAGCAGTGGCCTGCATAAGAAACAAAAAGAAATTAGATTTTCTGCATTAAAAAGCTATATGATATAAATATTTTATTTTAATTAGGAAAAATACATTCATGCCTAATATTCCTCATATATTTAATAGTCTTGCCAGTCCTGGGTAGCATTCTCTTCCTCTGACTTCCCATCAAATCCCAGAATATTAAAGAGTAATTGTGTTGGAAATAATGTAGGTTAGTTTGTGACTTGCATCACAAAAGATCCTCTCCCCAGTATTGTCAATAAATTATGTCACCCATCTCAGTGCACTTTCTACTTTACATCTTTCATACAACTTGCTTCTAAAAATGGAATCCCAAGCTCTTACTTATTTACAAGACCATCTGGATGGTCGATGTGTAAAAGAACTTCGCAATTTCTAAGAATGAATTAATTAAAGAAAAAGTTCTGCCTTATTTGGTGCATGTTTCTTGCTTTTTATTGTATCATGCTTTACAGGAACCATAGATAATACAGTGAATTTCATAGATAAATCTGATTTTAATAAAAAAAAAACCCACTTTATACCAACTTGAAATTATGGTAAATAGGGAACAAAACCTAGATGTTCAAGAGAGGCAAAATATTTCAAAATTCTGATCCCTTGTGTGCTTCCATGGCTCATCCCATGCTGCTGCTGTCTCATATCCATGTTAGAGATAATTTTGTGCTCTATAAATGAAAAATTCCTTTAATTGATGGGAATTCTAAAAATGTTCATGGACTGGGAGAAGCAGAGGGAGGAGGAAACCTGAAACTGGAATAAATCAGGGATGCATTCATGCTGGCTGATTTGAGTAGGAGGGACTGATAACTTTAAGAATTTTTTGAATGTTACAGAGAGAAAATTTCAATAATGCTTGGACAAGGAGAGTGAAAGTAGAATAGAAGTAATGAAAGCTGCAGAAGAAAATGAGATTAGAACAAAGAACCAAAGAAAAGAGAAAAACGCATTTGGGACGTGTTGGCTGCAAAGGAGACAGAGAAATTATTTGGCTGGCGTGAAAAAATGAACATATTAAAGAAAATTTGCTTGAGAGGTGGAATGATATCAGGAATCCTTTCCAGTCTAGACAGGAAATACCTGTGACACCAGACAGAATATACCATTCTTGGCAAGGTTATTTCATGAGGAAGTTGGCAACCTGCTGCTTTTATTGCATGAGATAAAAGAACATCTTTAATGTATCTGGTGGATTGCTGTCTGGAACAGCCTTGTTGATGATCTACGTGCACACAGATAAGACAGAATGTAATTAAACCCCTGTTATTCATAGTCTTTAAAAGAGAAGATTATGCACAGGCTTCTCCTTTCCTGTTGTTTGTTCGATGGCAAATTAGCTCTCTTGTCCATGTACATTATGATACTGTCTGTAATTAAATAAACATGTACTGTATTCCCATTGAACTGCTGTCTACTGGGGTGCTTTGCAGCTAAACCAGGGCTGGGAACATGCCTTGGATTTAAATCAGGAGTAGGGAAGAAAGCTGTCAGCTGTGGGACAATACCACAGCTGAAGAATTGGAAGTACAGTGAATGAGGCAAGGATGTAAAAGATTAAATGTGGTAAAATGTGGTGGGCTGGATTTTGTCCAGTGATGGCTAAGACTAACTTATGACAGGATGCCAAGCTCAGCCTTGTATGTTAAATGAGACTTTCAGAGCCAGGCTACACAACAATTTGGATGCAAAACAATTCTAAATTCATTCAAATCTCTTCTTTATTGCCTTGATCACTATGCAGTACCAAACCCACAGTTTTCACAGTTAGCTGCTCTGTGGTCTTCCTTTTCTGCATATTTACTTTGTGGCTCTTCAGACACGTTCTGGACAGTTATAGTTGCAATTAAAAGTGTACTGAGACAATTATAGTTGTAGTTGTAGCTGCAATAAAAGAACAGGTATGTGTCAAACCGGTTTGTCTTGATAAAATTAGGTCTGATTGCAATGTGGTCAGATGTTTCCAATTTATAGTTTCTATTTTAATCTTTCTTAATGAATCCATCTGTCAAATACAGAAGAACATTTTGAAATGTACAACATGCTGGTAGCTGAAGCAAGGATCTAAGTCCAAAACCCTCAGAGAAACCAATTATTCTTTCTTGAGTGCTACGTTTGGGCGGGGTAAAGTCAGAAAGGTGCGAGGTCACAAATGAGACTGACCCCAAAAAATACCAGGTGCAGAATCATGATCCATTCCAGGGGTTCACATCATAACTGAGGCTGGGAGGGTGCTCTGCTCTGCTGGTAAAATGCTCAAGTGTTTGCTCATGGCCATTCTGAACATCTTTCATTTCGACTCCTGCCTGGGATCTGGTGCCTTGCCACCATTTACTGCTGTGAAGAGGCTCACATTGTCCTTGGGGTTCCTTTCTCTTTTATTGTCTGCTCTGAGATTCATTTCAGAGGTTGAAGAACTGGCCCAATTTGCAGGCACAGAACTATGTAAAGCAAATTTTGCCAGGGCTTTGCCACTCTAAGAGGTGTGGGGAGAACCTGGAGCAGAATCTTGCGGTCTTTTTAATTGTACTCATTGTCATCTCAATTACTTGCTTTGTGCCAAGAGGAATAACTGCATTTTACTTCACAAAAAAGAATCCCAGCACTTGAGTGGAGAGAGAGTTGTGCATCCTGAGTCTAAAATAAGAGCAGCAGATATTCTTTTCTGATGATCTTGTGACCTGCTCCTCATTCATTCCCGTGTGTGCTGCCCGAGTTCTCGTATTGTTAATTTTAGTTCCCAGACAGGAACTTGCCCAGCTGCATTATGCAGAAGAAAAAGGGCCTTTTTCTACTTTCAGGTGAATGATCATAAGAACCTGAACAACCTGATTATCTTTTAAGAATATTTCCTTGAAGGGTTTTTTTTTTAGTCCGCCATGTTATTGACTAAATCTCTGAAATAACCAAAGTTGATGAAATGCGGCAATTGTTAGAATGCTGCAGGAGGCAGTGAAGAGTAACAGATATTTCTCCTGAAAAAAAAAGAAAAAGTTAATGAGAATGTCAGTTAATTGCATACATTCAGTGGTTTTGAAATCTCACCCTGTGAGTGCTCCCAATGACGAGTCTGTGCAGTAAAACAATAAACTTGTTTGCTCGAGTGAGGAGTGGGGACAATCACTCCTCGTTCCTCAGCCTAGAACTTCATCTTTTCAGTCAGATCAATTTGCTACATAGATTTTCCATAATGCAGAAGAGCTTTTGCAGAATTAACTTTGTCTGCAGGAATTTTTCTCATTGTGCTTTGTGTTTTGTTGGTTGGTTGGCTGCTTGTTGCTTATAAATATAAATCTGAGTGAAGGAGACATTTTCCTTTTCTTCTCCCTGATTTCCCTCCCTACTGTTTCCTGTTTGAGGTTTTCTGAGGACAGAGGATCTCATTCAGAGTCCTCTGAGGTGAGGAGAAAAGCCCTTTCATTTGAAGATGTATTGCAGCTGGACTCAAAACCTTAAACAAGTTGACACATGAGAAAAATAACAATTGGAATGATAAGAATAATTTACTGCCTCGAAGGCTTTATAATGTAAATTGCCAATAAAAAAGAAAGGGGAAGAAAGTGTTATACTGCCTGCAACTAATAGATTGAGGCCTAGGGGGAAAGTAATGTCTTTATACAGGATAGAGTTTATTTTTAGTTTAGTTTTGGGAGTTTTGGCTGAGCTTGGGCTTAAATTTGCCGGGATGCCATGAGCCTGTTGTTTCCCTGCTGGTTTTATGTGTCTCTCACACAAATGAGTGCATCACTTCAACAGCAAAGCTGGGTTTATGCTGTCCTTGGCAATTGCTTTATCCACCATTTACCATTTTTATATACTATTTATGGTATAAATAGTGTATATTTATATACTCCCCCTGCATTCAGCTGTGCAATGTGCTCCTGGGAGATTCCCCCTATGGCCTCCCTAAAACAGGAACAGGCACAGCAGGGGGAGATGGGAAAGGAACCTCACTATGATAACTTGTTTTTTCCTGGAAAAAAACACACCTGAGGGATTTGATGGAAGTGGGCTGCACCAAAGGTTTCTCTGTGACTTCTGAATTTTTGCTGGAATGGAGCAGGGGAGGATCAATTGTTCAAAATTGGATTTCTGCTCTGTCTAATGAGAATTTGGATGCAAATATTAAAGCAGCTCTAGAATTGATTCTCACAAATATTAACAGCCCACAGAGGCCTGTTCTGGAAGAAATTTGTGGGGATTTTTAGTTTTGTTTTGTTTTCAGAATTTCAACTCATTTATGATTCAGTATTATGATATTTTGATAGTTCACATATTTTTACTCTCTCCTCTTGTCACTTATCCTAAAAACTGAGCTTCAGATTAGAATGTGGGTTAATACAATGGGTTGGAAAATGTTGTTTTATGAAAGTCTAGTGAAACAAATAATTTACTGCTGCTTGGATGTTCTGAGAAGATGTTTCTTGAAAACCAAAACCTGATATGGAACCAAGTGAGCTGGTGCTAAAGGAACATCAGCATACAGGATTTGCTTTTTCAGTTATTAAGTTCATAAACCGTGTTGTTACTGAAAAAAATAAGAGGCCAGATTAAAACACGCATACTGTAAAACTTAAAATAGATAGGGAAAAACTTTACCCCTATGAATATCTTATTATAACTAATAAATACATCAATAAAGTAATTAAGATATTAGTTTGCATCTATCAACTGGATGGATAAAAAGTTTGTTGCAATGCAAGGATAATTTTCAGAAAATATCTTAAAAACTCAAAAATCAACTAAGCACCATACAATTTTGAGAAACCTTGTATTTTATTGCCAGAATGTCAGCTATTCAGATGAATTATTTCTCTTTTCCTGCAGACAGCTACAATACTCCATTATGATCACATTTTTTTTTTTTCTGAGAATCATTAGATTTGCCTTCCAAACATTCTGCTCTTTAATTTATTCTGCTCCAGCTGATGCCAAGTTTATGTGGCAGATGCATTGTTGGAGCCAGGCACACACTCTGCAGTTTTAGGCTTAATTTTTACCACTGTGAAACAAAAATCACCTGTGCAGAGCACAGTCCCCATTTTTACTTATTTCTGGTCTGACTCAACTGAGGGTAAGAAGTTTTCCTTTCTCACTGCTGTTTATTGGTGTAGAACGAGATACAATTTTGTTTTTAAAGGGCTTCTATAGTGAGCTAAATAGTGTGACACAAAGCACAGATTTATACTGGAAAGCAGATTTTTTTTTCTCCTTCTATTTCTTTTTCTGATTTCTTCGTCACTATTCTTTACCCCTTGTCTCTTTGTCTCTGCTAGGTAGTAAAAGGCTTGTTGAATGCAGCATGAGAGCAAAATTATTAATTAAAGAACAATACTCAGCGACATCTACGCCAGGACACACTTAAAAAGATTCAAAAACTACGTTGTATAAATATTTTCATGGATTTTTTTTTTAATGAAAATGCTGGGATGATTTATTTTCCATTACTGTGAAACTAGAAGCATCTTTGAGAAGGCGACAAGGGAATAAGATGCTGGAATTGGAAGATTTCTCGGCGTTTTATGGAAAAATGGCACCTAACATACCTCATTCCACTACTTTTGCAAAGTTCTTCCATAATTAATTCTGTCCATCTGCTTCTCTTATGGCACTGCAGGTTGTGGCAGAATTTACTGAATTCAAATACAGAAAAACCACTAACTCCTGATATTTTGATGGATGCGCAGCTGCCCTTTCCTGTGCCATCTCGGTTGGACTGCTGCTCTGCTCAATTCTGGGAGAAAGAGAAAATCCCTGCATGGACCTGGCTCTGTACACCAGACCATATTCAATCTCTTAAACTCAAGAGGAGCCTTTACTCTTTATTTTTGTGCAGGGGGGCTGCATCGTGCAGGCTCAGGTTTTAGTGCTCCCTCCAGATAATGCTCCTTGGCTGGAAGTGCTGGCAAATCCAGGCTCCACAGAAAGGCAGAGAGGATCCTAAAGCTGATACAGAGCAGCAGAAAAGGCTCTAAAGCTGATACAGAGCAGCAGAAAAAGCTCTAAAGCTGATACAGAGCAGCCTCTTTCTTCCCAATCCTTCCTCGTTTGTGCTTGACAGGAATGAGTCTCGCCCCTCCTAACTGGAGAGCTGCCCTGTCAGACACAGGAGTTAGAGGTCATCCCTTTTCATTCTCAGCCATCAATTGAAAGTTTGCAAAGGGCTGCTGGCAGCATCTTTTTCTTTCTTCTTTATTGCTGAGAATGTCAGAAATGGATCACCACAAAGCCTCCCGGTACACGAAGGGAGGAACAATGTCACCAAGTGCTGATTCTGCCGTTCCTGAGGTTTTGTTCAGATATGTTTGTCATCCCCATTCAAACTCTACTGCTGAAAGAAGGTGGGAGGAGGAATTGCTGTAAATATCTGTAATTTTACTACTGTAGTTTGTGGAAAAGGAATATTTAAAAAAAAATATTTATTTAATGTATTTTTTTAGCACAGTACTTCCCTCATTCCTCAGTCACCTGCAAACCCTGGTGCAAAGTGGGATGCTCAGTTCCAGGATGTGGGTTCAAAATGCCCATTTTAATATAAGATTATTCAGACAGTTTAGTTTCAAGCATGCTTTTCTCACACATCACTTTACCACAGCCCTCCCTTTGTCCACAACCACATTTCTTCCATCTGGATGTGAAGTGAGCACTAGTTTTGCTTTGGGGCATTTTTCTGCCAGGAGATGTAATTCAGGAGCAGAGTTTCTTTTGAGCACAGACAAAACCAAGATTGTTATCCCAGTAAAGTCATGGTTTCCTTGAGATTTATGCAGAATCCCAGACTGGCTTTGTCAACTTTTATGCTGTGTCACCACAGTCCTGAGCACCTTAAACCATGAAGCATCTGAAGGATTTATCCTGTGGCTGCTGCTAGGATATGTTAGCCTGGGAAATCCTGAGCAGGGGCACAGAAGGGCACCTGTTTTCTCATTCAGTTTTGGGTTTAAACAAGCCAGGAGCTGTGCTGTAGTGGTTCTTCATCTGCTTTTTCATATGAGGCACTTGGTGTAGTCAAATGCTGTTAATAAATTCAATTACTTTGGCTAAAGTTAATTTCACAACTTTGTGCAAAACAACCCACAGTAAAATAACATCTCCCCACTTCTGTTTTGATAGCAAGTTCCCAAAGCCTGCTGTTTTTAGATAAATCATTAAGTTTAATCTTGCAGCCTTATTAAACAAATATTTGTCCTTATAGTAAATTTTCCTTTGGGTTCAAGGGGAAAGAAATGAACAGTGTGTACAAAGAGTGGAGTTCTTGTTTGGAAAGGGTCCAAAGCCCTTTAACTCTCGTGTTTCAGCTGAGAAAAGCTGAATTCAGTGTTTCCATGGATGTGATGGTCCTCATCTAAGACTTTCACACAGAAAGCATCAGTCCTGCCAAAACTGTGGATGGTGATATTCTGTGAAATCTTCCTCTCACTCGATGCTCAGCAACTCTTGGAAGCATCTGGGCTGCTCCTGACCTGGGTCAGAGTTGGAGATGCACAGGATGTTACAGACCAGGCTCTGGAGTTGGGAATTGGGTCCATTTCACTCTCTTAAACACATCCCAGTGAAGCTCCCACAAAGCCAGGGGGATGAGGTGTGAATTGCTCTTCTGAGAGGAGGATTAGCCCTGTTTTTCTTAGGAAATTCGTCTGTCTGCTTTGACAACCACGGAAAGTAAATCCTGAGGATGCCTTTTCTGTCAAGAATCACTGTCGATCAAAAAATCTGTGCCTTTTCACTGAGAGGAAAGTTTCTGTGTGCAGGCAAAGCTTCGGAATATCTGCTGTGGTTGTCAGCTTCACCTAACCTGAGAAGAGTGCTTGACTGCGTGCATGGAGATTTCTGGTCAAGAGGACAAGAAAAATAATGCTTGTTTGTTTATTTATTTGTTTGTTTTTATTCTTTAAAAATCACTCTTGCCACCGGAATTGAAAACTTAATTCAGACCTCGCTGTCCTGGTGGTTCCACCTTGGCCAATCCCTTTAGTCCATGTTTGTAAAATAGCCTCCAAAACAGTTTATCTAACTCTAATCTTGTGTGCCATGCCTTTTACAAATAAGAAAAAGACTGAACTCCTCTTTGTGCTTTGAAAAGATCTTCCTTGCGACTCCTAGAACATTTTGAGCCCGAGGAGAGCGCTGTAATTGCTAATTACTGCTGTATGTTAGCAGTGCTAATAAACATGTTTCTCCAGCTTATTACTGCTCCTCAGAGGAGCTCCGGGCCAGTAATAATATATCTAAGAATTTAAATAGGCTGCTGAAGTGTTTATACAGCAAAGGTATTTTTGAAATGCAACAGCAACTCGCCATCATTTCATATTATACACAAGGAAATTTAATCAAAAGAGCAAAATGTCAACAGAAGAGCTGACAAGCTTTAAGGTATTCACGCTTTTCAAGCACGGAAAGTTCTCAGCAGCACTAGTCCCTCGTACAAAGATTTATTCCCTCTGAAGACTTTTTTTCATGGCTCATAAAAAGTGATGGATGAAGTTAATTTTTAGTTTAATCTCCTTCTTCTCACTTCAGTAATTTCTTTGATACTTTGCAAAAAATTAGTGAGAATCTGGAACCGCTCAGCAGTCATTAGTGATTGTGTGTTACAGACTGTGTACAGGACACAACAGCTTGCTTGACATTTTTGGAGAGTGGGAAGGAAGTTTTCCTTTCAATAACTTTTTTTTTTTCTCCAAAAAAGCATTTATAATATTTTTTATTAACATTTAAATCTATATTAAAATATTAGTAAATTTAAGCTTTTATTAAAATAATTTTAATTTAAAAATTCAGTATTTATTCTGTACAACATATAAATAATTTTTTTGAAGCGTGGTAAAGAAAGAGCCTTGAACTGTGTGTCTAAACTTTAGTTTTTCTTGGATTTTATGTTCTAAAAACTCTGCATTATGCCATCTTTCTTTAGCACATTGCTCTTTAACTATGTTGCTATACTTGGAACAGCAGAAAATGTTTTCTTCTCCCCCAAGTCATGTTCTCCTTTAGCTCAGTGGCCAATTCTGCACAGGATCAGGGCCATGCTGATGTTCTATTCAGATTTTCCATCTTGCATCTATGGCTGCTTCATAGTTGGCTTAAGAACTAAAATCAACCATTTTGTTCTTTTAATACATTTCAAAAATATTTTTGACTTCAAGGCTCGCAATTAGTGGAGTTCATTGCATTTAGAAACTTTACAGCTCTTCTTTTTGAAGGAATCAGCTATTTTAATTAGTTTTCTTATCAGAACAGAGAAAAACAATGGAGAAAAAGAGAAAACAGCTATATGTGTAGGAGATAGCTTTCATTCTTTTGAAGAGCCACTTTGAAAACTGGCCCCTCAAAAACCAACTTGGATGAAAAAAAAGCAGAAATTTTCCATTGGGCAAAGCCAGTGGGATGTCCATAGAATATTATAAATAAGGTGCATTTGTAACAGCAGAAATACAAAGGATATTTAAAGTATTTTTCTAAGAGATAAATCTACTGCAACACCTGTGGCATTGTAGCATCCTTAATTTACTTTTTAATATATGAAATTCTTCTTTTCCCTAGGCCCAAAGCAATTCTATTTAATTTTTTTCTAACTATGGCTAGAAGTATCAATACAAATGATATCCAAGAAGAGTACTTTTATTTTTTTTCTCACCTCTCTGTTTTGTTTTTATTGTTGGTGTTCTGCTTTTTTTCCACTTCAAAGCGGTTCTTTGCAGCGAGGACCTGCCATGTGTCAGAAAATCACAGCCCAGGGCCCCATCAGTGCAGTGGATCCCCTGAACAAATATCATTTATCTGTAGGAGTTTTAGCAGCTGCTTTTCCTGTTTAGAGCTCTTGCTTATCTCAATCACATCAAGAGCTTCAGATAGGATGCACTTCTGGACCTGACCATGCCCAGCTGCATCTACTGAAAGCAAAAGTTAATTTTCTAATTATTCTTACTATGGAATTATTGAATTGTTCCTCTAACTATTAAACTGTTTAGTGAATCATTCCATCTACTGAATGCTAATTGGTGAATTATTCAAACTGCCCTAGTCTGAATACTAGAATAACTTTTTATTCTAGTTATTCTAATAAATGAGGTCAGAGGTCTGCCCTAGATATCATATGTTCTTTTTATTAATTTCTTAACTTATAGCTCAAAAGAAACGTAAGAAATGGGAGGAATTACTTGAAATTAAGGTGAAATTCTGAAAAGATTGCTGCAAAGGACTGTTAGATAGCAATAGCTGGCTAAACACCAATTTGTCATCACAAAAAGAGTGACATATTTTTTGTGCTGTTTGTGCAAAACTCTGAGCTTAGAAGCATTTGGAGGGTTATGCCAGCTATTTTTACATGGGTGAGGTGACAGCAGGAGGTGGAAAATTGTTTTTTATTCTCTTTGACTTTTTAGTTTGGTATTGCCCAGAACCAACTTTTGGTGCTTCTTTCCTAAAACACAGAGCAATATATAGAAATTGCCTTGTCTGAGCCTCATCATAGTTCAAAGCCCTGTTGCTGATCTTTTTTCTCTGGCAGTTTTCTGTCAGGGAAGATGATTTTACAAAACCTGTTCTTCTGTCCTGGAGTTTTTCTTTAATTGCCCTAGAATTCTAGTCCCCTGTCAAAACAGGCAGGAGGAACTTTTCCCCTGTAAACCTTGTCTTTATGTGAGTGTTCAATAATTTCCCCATTTTCTCATAAGATTTCTTAAAAGATCAGGAGACAGCCTAAAGATCACCAATACCAGCCTTTTAAGATTTTAAGCCTTTTAAGATGTTATTTTAATTGACACGAACATTTCATATTTTTTCATCTTATACTGTAAGAAGGGGTAACACTTCCATAATATTCAGGAAAACAAGGAATGGTTCGGGTTACATTTCATGGAATCATAGAATGGCCAGGGTTGGAAGTGTCTCTAAAGATCATCTTGTTCCAACCTCTCTGCCTTGGGCAGGGACATTTTTCACTAAAACAGGTTCCCCAGAGCCCCATCCAACCTGGCCTTGAACATTTCCAGGGATGGCTTTGCCACAGCTGCTCCAGGCCATGCTCCAGTGTCTTCTCTCGTTCACATGAAGAATTTCTTCCTAACATCTAATCTAAATCTACCTTCTTCTGTTTAAATTCCCCCTTGTCCTATCACTGCATGCCCTTGTAAAAAGCTGCTTTAGGCCCCCTTTAGGAGCTGCAAGGCCACAGTGAGATCTCCCTGGAGCTTTCCCTTCTCCAGGCCGGACAAGCCCATTTTTCTCAGCCCGTCTCCATGGGTGCTCCAGCTCCCTGATCATTGTGGCCTTGCTCCAACAGGTTCATATTCTGTTTTTTTTGGGGTCCCCAGAGCTGGGTGCAGAGCTCCAGGTGGGATTTGAGCAGAGCAGAAGGGCAGGATCCCCTCCCTTGCCCTGCTGCCCACGGTGCTCTGGATGCAGCCCAGGGCACATTTGGCTTTCTGGGCTGTGAGTGCACCTTGCTGGCTCCTGTTGAGCTTCCTGACAACCAATGACCCCAAGCCCTTCTCCTCAGGGCTGTTCCCAATCCATTCTCAGCCCAGGCTGTGTTTGTGCTGGGCACTGCCCCAGCCCAGCTCAGGACCTGGCTCTTGGCCCTGCTGACCTCCATGAGGTTCTCCTGAGCCTGTCCAGGCTGTCAGTGTCCCTGTGGATGGCATCCCTGCCCTCCAGAGACTGCACTCAGAGCCTGGTGTTGGCAAACTTGCTGAGGGTGCTCTCCATCCCTCTGTCCACAAAAACAGCGATGTTAAACAGTGACAGCTCAAATATCATCCCCTGAGGATCACCACTTCTGACTGGTCTCTTCTTGGCTGACCACAACTCCTTGTGTGTGAGCATCCTGCCAATTCCTTATCCACCAAGCAGATAAACTGTTGAAGTGGAATTGTTCAATTGTTTGCAAAAAAAAGACTTTTGTTTGAGAGAGAGGCTGCTGATTTTTATCAGATATCTGGATCAAAGGGAATCAGCAGAAGCTTTTGGAATTTGTGTGGCTCCAAGAGCTTTATTTTATCATCAGGGTGCAGCAATCACACTGTGGGGAAGTATTTCTCACAGAGCCTTCTGCTGGAGTGCTGGCCTGGCCCTACTCTGTGAGGATTTTTTCATCTTTTTCTTTTCTTCTCACAGCCCCTCTGCCCCCCTTCTCTTTTCCTATTTCATCCTCTTCCAGGCTGAACTTCTAGTCTGGAGACTGCAAACACTGGGAATGCTGTAATTAGCAAAAATTCTCTGGAATTTAAAAAGACTAGGAAAGGTCTCATTCAGCAAATGGATTATTGTTTATGAGAAAAGGAAGTAAACCCAAGAATTAAAATTAAAATCAGTGGTATCTGAAGAAGCAGGACATTTTCCAAGGCCTTGGCATTTGATAATTACCCTGACATTATGATTTTTCTATTATAAGAGCTCCCTAAGAAGGCTGATGTAAGAGAACTAACAGAGGGTAAAGAAACAGAAACCCTTTAGCAATGGCTTTATATGGATTTACGCAACAAATCTCGTTTCAGATTAAGTAATTGTTTCTCAGCTCATAGTTTTCAACTACACCAGTAGAAAAAGATTTTTCTTCCAGCCTCATTAAAACCATATGTCTGCCAAATTAGCAATTACAACGCTATTTAGCTGACAATCTCTTGCATTGCGTGACATCCCTTTTACAAGGTCTTGTGTATGAGGTATGTATTTTGTAATGTAACAGGCTACCACTAGTGCTTGTCCCTTTTTGTTTGTCTCAGTTCATCCTTTGAAGCTGACAGCCTGAGGAAATAAAAGCAAAATGTATTTAGATGTGCAGCCTGGCTCAACTTTAAGCTGGATAAAAAGGCCATTTGTTCTTGTGTGTGGTGGCACACAGAAACAGCTGCATAAGTTGATAATATTGATGGCACTGCACTTACTGCTGTCACTTCTCCCTACAGATCTCACACTGAAAATGATCATGGGACTTCTTCCTAACACAATGAAAGGGAAAAAAAAATCCCTCAATAAATCAGTGCTGCTAATGAAAGCAAAAAAAAAACAACCAACATTCAGATACTTTAAAATGAAGTGAACAAATTAGTGCTCACAAAATGCCTTGTATAGGCAGAACTTTCTTCCTGGTAACTCATACCTGATGGTGGGTGAGAGCTGACATTTGGTTCTACCTCAAACATCCTTTCTTTCATCTTCAGCTTGAGTGTTTCAAAGATCTGCTGGCTAATCTGAAAAATTAATGCCTAATTTACTATCACTGCAAGAACAGTCGTGATTCAGTGATATGAAAAAAATTAATTTCATTATCAGGTATGTGAAGTGTAAGTTGAAAAAAGTCATTATTCAAAACAATATCAGTTTTGTGATACGTGGCAAACGCTTTTCGTAACTCAGAACAACTTTTAGGTGCAAAAGTTCTAAAAGTTTTAGAACTTTTAGATCACAGCTTTGGTGAATTTCAGTAGTTGTGAATTTGGGAGTGGCTGGGAGTAGGGACTGCTATAAAAACCATTTTTATAACAAAGTCACACAATTGTCACTGGGCAGAGCTGCCCCCAGTGCTCTCCCTGGCCCAGCAGCCACTGAGGTGGCTACAAAGATGATTTTTGCCTGCGTTCCCCTCTCACTCTCAGGCCCTGCTGGCCATTTGCCATGGGCTCTGAGAGCCCCTGGCAGCTCTGGCTGGGCAGGGAGCAAGAAGAGGCAGCCCTGCTGTGCCTGCTTGTGTTCCCTGGGGAGACAACGAGGATTCTGCTCATCCCAGACACTCTGCAGGGCTTGGGCACCACTGGAAATCAGCCCCAGAGCTGCTCATCACCCCTGGGAAATGTCTCCTTGCACACAGTGGCTCAGCAGGAGCAGAGCTCCAGCCCTAGAGCAGCTCCCTGCCATCACTGGGATGTTCACAACTGCACCCAGGGCTTTGGCCCCAAGAGCACCTCCACAAGCACAGGGCTCAGCTCCAAGGGAAGCAAGTGCATCTCCAAGCAGGAGATTTCCACTAACAAAGCATTCATGGGCCATGTCACCCAATCTCATATTTGAAAAGGGTTCAGGGTGCTTGTGCCTTGTGGGGGTCAGCCTGACTGAGACACAGGGTCAGCCAAATTCCACCCCTCATAAGCTGAGCCTCAGTTTTAGGCCCTGGGAAATATTTGTTTAAGTCAGGATGAGGCTGAGTTCTCCTCCCAGGAGCCTTTGAAGTTGTTAAGCAGTCCAAGTTCTGTTCCCCTATCGGTTGATTGTGTTCCCTATAAGGTTTTTGTTTCCAGAATGTTCCTCCCCTAAAGTTATATATTGTTGCTTTTTCCCATCAATTGGTTACTGCCAGGGAGTTCCCTTGGTTACAGAGTGCAGCTTTTGGGCACCATCCCTATTTTCTTTCACTCCTTATTTAAGTGCTCTTTTCTGTGAGAAATTGAATTGTGGAGGATTCATAAAGCCTGTAGCAGCCAATACCCAGCCATGACAATTATTAGTGTGCAGTTGCCAATGAGACAAATCCCTGCAGGGTTCTGTGGCTGCAGGATCAGGTCCAGGGAGGTCACAGCTACTGGTGACCGGCATGAGAAAACCATGAGACAGCTCTCTGCTTGCTTCAGCTCAGGAAACCATTTATTCACTGTCACAGGAACAAACTCAGCTTAAATCCAGAGACAGAGCCTTGAACTCAGGCAGGGTGGGGGTTTTGGACACAGCCAGGGAGGAATTTCGGGGGCACTAACAAATAGGAGTACAATAGGAGGCATTAATGCAGAATACAACGAATTGTTGTGTTCTTCCAACAGGAAGGGCAGGACACCTCGGGCTGGCACTCCACAAAGGATCAGGGGATGGAGGAACTCTTCCCAGGTTTATAGAGCACATCTCCCAAGGCAGAGGGGTGGAATCTGTTTTTCCTGGGCTTTAAAACCATGCATTTCACTTTAACACTGCTCATCCCAAACCCAAATCTTTGCCCTCCTGTGCTGGGTTACCCTACAATTCCTGATGCCAATTAGTATCATTAGCCCCTAATCTTCTTAAAGCACCCTTTGAACCCCAAGAATTAGAAATTCTTAGTTCTTTGGCAATAGAATTTTGTGCTGAGTTTCAGGTACTGAAGAAATCCACAATTAAATGTTACTCCCCATCATCATGTGTACAAAACCTCAAGTTTTTAGTGTATCACCCCTGTGCCCACTAAAGGTAAGACTGTTGATCTTGATGATTTCCCATGGCAACTGTCAAAAAGATATGAACTCATTTATAAAGCCTAGCAAGGCATTCTCTCAAAAATTAAAAGTAGCCCATGTTGCATCAGACATCTCACTGTAATAGCACCTAGTAATAAAAGGCCATCAAGAAAAAAACGTAGAAGAAAAAGGTTTGTCCATCATCATAAAGAAAACTGTAATAGCAATTTTAAACCCTAGAGCCCTGCAAAACAAGTTACATCAAATTTGTTCTTACCTCAGCTTATCTCAGCTGTAACATCAAAACAATTAGACCAATTAAGTTGTTAGTTGAGCAAAAAAACCCAATGCTACTTCCATTGTAATTACTTCCATTGTAATTAGTGATATAATGACAAATGTTAACACAGACTTGCAACCTTACAGAACAAAGCCACCATCAATTTTCTCTTACTAGCACATAGACCTAGTTGTAAAAAATCTAAAAGATTCTGTTGTATATATTTGTCTAACCATTCAACATCCATCCAACTTAAAAAAACTAAAAGATTTAGCAAATCTAATTAAAACAGATGATAAATCATAGTTAAAATATTTGTTTTAAAAATAGAACTTTCCACTTAGCTAGAAGAACTTTGCAAAATAAGTTCATATGTATATAAAACTTATAGACATAAAGTTTTTATAGTAACAGTATATAGTATTTTATAATATATAACAATATATATTACAGTATATAGTATTATGTAATATTATAATAGTAATAGGGCCTTGTGTACTTCACTGTGTGCAACAAATAATAAATAAGACCATCAAAGAAGATTTTACCATTGAAGAAAGAGGGAGAAATGTGAGAAATGGAATTGCAGAGGAATCTCAAAGACTGACTGAAAGCTTGCATAGTCTTTTACATCTGTATGCAAACTCTGAGATGAACTTTGCTTGTTATTGTTTAAACAAACTGGACAATTTCAGTATCTTGATGGTGCAAGCTCTTCTTGAACTCCACCAGAGCTGCAGTCCACTCACTGAATCTTTTTCAAGCGTTTTTTTTTCCACCTGCTTGTGCTGTTTTTGGTTGGGTACATATGTGGATAGCAGTACTGACAACTAGTGATGAAGAAGAAGAGATATTTCTCTTTATGGGGATTTAAACCATCTTTTCATTAGGCTGGTTTTGATGTGAACATGATCAGAACAGCACTGCCTTATAAAAATATGTGATAGAAAAGGTGTGTGTGGTATACAGGGGTGAATTATAGGTACTGAATGGATATATATCTTAAGAATATTTCTGAGCTATGCAGAGTTTTTTTCATGAACCCCAGTAATTGATTACACAAATCAGTTTATGGTAGAAACTTAGGCATAGCAGCCTTTTCTTGAAATGCAGAGTAAAATGACAAGTTAGAAATGCATTATATAATTTTGGGTTATTAGATTCAAGCTCAGTAGCTTCCATAGATTTATGGATGTCACTGTAGATTTACAGCCTGCAAAGATGAAAACAAGGTGAAAGAAAATCTGATCTGTGGAGGTTTCAATATCTCAAAGGGATTAACTATGAGCTCTGATTTGAAGCAGTGAGATAAATCAGATACATAATTTTTGCTTATCATTCTGCATTGTTTTATGAAGTGATACTTGTAGAGAAGATCCTTGACCTGAATGATGTATATTGCACTACTCATGAATCCACTGCTGACGTATATATGTATATTTTATTTTCTATATACAGTGTTTGCACAGGCACTGACACAGAACACAAACTGTCCTGATAGTGGCAAAGATAAAGCCTCCAATATTATTAATGCCTTTTTCTTTCAGATGATCCTTAGTTCTGACATATATTTGCAAAGGAAGATTAATTTTTTTTTTACATATTGGAGTAATGTTGCTTCTGTGTCTTCCACACAGTGCTACATATGTTAATTATTTTTAATGAAATTAGGAAAGGTTTGCATTAGAACACTAAATCCCAAGATAGCAGAGGCTATCGTTTATTAGTTAATTATTTCCTATTGATTTCCTAGGATGACAGGTTTTTTAAAAGGCTGTACCTAATTTCATTTCTGTCTGTCATCCTTTGTGACTTGTGTTGACAGTTCCTTTTAAAGAATAAAACAGATTCTTTTTGAAATCTTCTCTTTTGTACTGAATTCCTCTGGCAGAGGCCTGTCACTCTCCCACCGAGGTAGTTGTTGACATTTACCACAGCACAACAATGTTTAATTTAATATTTTGGTGCTTTAATGTTGTATTCCCAAGACAAAAGTTTGCCATTTCTCTCTCCTGATATGGCTGATGACAGCTAACTTGAGAAACTCCTTTCATTCTTCAGCATTTGGACTAATTGGGGTTATGTCATTTTAGAGCCTGAGTTCAGGACCCCTATTTGTGGAGTATTTTGCTGTATAATAATATAAAATATATTTATTTTATATATGATATGATATGATATGATATGATATGATATTAATAAAAATATAAATATATATAAAATATATAAATATATACAAAATATATAAAAATACACAATATATAAAAATAAAAATATAACTATATATAAAATATACAAATATATATACAAAATATATAAAAATACCCTCTGAGATGTGCAAGGCTGGGTGCACACCATGCAAGGGAGAGCTGCAGCATGGAAAAGGCAGGATTTGGTCACTGAAGTCTGTAATTCTACTTTAAACGGAAAAACCTCTTATAAAATCTCTCTAATTTGCAGGGAATTCTGGGAGCACCCAGAGAAACTTTTATTTCTTCTTTCTGGCTGCATTCTCCTTTACTGATCTTGTAGGAATACCTTAGGAATGAATTTACACATCAGCTGAATATTTTGGAGACAGCTGGATTGCAAAAAGACAGGATTTGAGCGACAAATGGGAATGTCAAGAGATGCACTGACAAAAGCATAAATTCAAAAATGACAGATCCCTTGCACCTAGCAGATAAACAGGGAAGGAGCTGGCATTAAGCTCAAATGCCTGGAATAGAGTGAAGGCAACTACAGTGGCTGAAGAGAAGGAATTTTATAGTGAGGAAAGACTAAAACTGAAAAAAAAAGGTTGGGACAGCAATGGAAAAAAACCCCAAACCTATTGAATAGAATGATTTAGTGATTTTATATTGGTGGTTTCCAAATAGAAACTCCTAACATGTTGTCAAGGAACAAAGAAAAATGAAGGAAAAAAGAAATGAAAGAAGAAATGAAATGAAGGAAAAAAGAATCATGGGACAGTGGAAGTGTCTCTAAGTGCTTTGTCCATCCACGTTGTGTGTCATCCCACCCCTGATTAATTACCCTGGTAATGAAGTAATTTGAGTAGTAATACATTACTTTTTTTGAAGGAATAAAGATCTCGAGAAATGGGTGGAAATTTTAGCAGCTTCTAGTGAATGAAACCAATAGATACAGAAAAACAGGAGAGCTGCCAGTTGGTCAAAAATGTTGTTTTTCTGTGGTGATGCTTCAAGGATACTGATGGTAACACCTCAGTTTAAATTAAATGCAATTAAAACTGGAGCCAGTAGTAAAGAAATGAAGTAGAAAGTATTTTCTTAACATAAACCTGCAGGGCTATTTTGTAAGAAATAGCTGTGTCTGCTTGTCTTAAGAAAAAAAAAACAAACAAACAACCCCATGTTTAGTAAGATATTGGTGGAAATTTTAATTATATTTTATAATTTAAAATAATTTATAATTAAAATAATAATATAATAAAATGAATAAATAACAAAATGAAATAATAATAATAATAATTTATAATTAAAAATGCTATTAAAAACACCCTTAAAAAACTCTTGCTTTGGATTGAAGGAATTAACTTGGTTACCTTGAGAGATCAAATTGTTCTTTGTGCTTCTGGAAGGGAAGGATGATTTAAGATTTTTAGAGACAGCACAGTAGGGAATCGCATTCTGACTCAATGAGCCACCACAAGTTAATCAGTACTTTTTATTCTATATTGTTTTCTCTTGCCTTTGCAAGACTCATGCTGTTCTTGAAATGCCTGGGAATTAAAAGAACCAATTCGCTGTCAGTACTTGGAAAAAAAAAGATGGTATTTCACAGCAAGAGGAGTATATATATCCTTCTTTTAAAACTTTGTACTTTCATTTTTTTAAAACTTTTTTTTTTTTAATGCAACTCTTAGAACCCCCGGGAAAGAGAAATGCTGCTTGTGGAAATAAATGTCTTCCTGTTCCCTGCAGAGAAAATTATTAAGAGCAAATTTACTCATAAAATAATAAAATAAATAAAAAAGAAATTGCCATGAGCAAAATGTGCTATTAATTCTGAGTAGCTTCTGGCACAAAGCTGAAATAAACATTCTTAATACTTAAGAACAGCTTAGAACCTGATCTATTGCTCCTGCTTTTAAAGGTTCAGAAATACAGTAAGAACATTTACAGCTCTGGATGTGAGCTCTGGATACATCCAGCTGTTTACCAGGTGTTTACTATTGGAAGTTTTGTCTCATTTTTTCTCCATTATTCTTGACTTTCCACACTAATGCCCTCCCTCCCCTCAGCTCAGGTTGATGTAAAGAAGAGAGGAAATGCTCATGGTACCATTACATGTATTTAGAACAAAAAAAACAAGGGATGGGGAAGCTCAGAAAATCTCATTTTTCCATTCCTTGCAGCATTTAGCCACATTTTGTACATTTGATAACAGCTGTGGTGCTGCTATCATGTTATCACCACCCACACTTAAGGGGAAGGAAACACCCTGGATTCATAAATTGAAAGGAACAACAAAGATCAGAGGGGCTGCAAACAATCAGAAAGTTTTATTGATAAATTACACCCTTGGAAAATTGGTGTATTAGTCCCTGGCTGTTTTGCAAGCACATGGCAGTGAGTTTTGGATTATTGGTGAAAGGAGAGAAGAGAAGGAAGAGATTGATAAAAGAGGGGGAGAGAGAAGAGAGAGGGAGAGGAAAAGAGAGAGAAAAAGAGGAAGAGAGAAAGGAAAAAAGAGAGAGGAAAAGAGGAAAAGAGAGAGGAAAAGAGGAACAGAGAGAGGAAAAGAGGAACAGAGAGAGGAAAAGAGATCAGCAGTGCTGGTTCCTGCATCAGTCCAGCTGAAGGGATCAGTCCTGGTTTCCATCCAGCTGTGCTGGTCTGGCTGAGGAGATGTCCAGGGTCCTGTGGGCACTGCCCAGCCTTGGCACATATTTGTGGACAGGTTTTTCACTTGCTGTGAGAATTAATTCTCACGCACAGTCTGTTCTTTCAGGCTTTTCTGGAAATGGGTCAGAGGCTTTGGGGGTCTTCATCCTCCCCTGCAGCCCTGGCCACCTCTTGGCCTCATTCCTGCTCTTGTTCTCTGCTGTTCTCCAGGAACTGCAAGGCTGTGAGTAAGTTTCCCAGGCTGATGGTTTAAAAACCAGGTGCTCTTTGGACACCTGTTAATTCTGGGAACAGTGATTCTGAGAAGCTCAAGAGCATTTCTCAGCTCATGGTGAGGAGGTGGTGGTGGGGATGCACTTCCACAGTCCAACCCGTGCCTAAAATCAACTTCTCTGCCCCTCTACAAATCCATGTCCCAACTCCAACCTGTAACCAAGTAAATAATGATCAGAACTAAAGTTTTTCATTCAAGTTTGGTGAGGAGGAGATGAATTAATTTAAGATGTATTATTACATTTTCTAGAAAAATATGCTTATATAATGAAAATTATTTGTAATGTGTGTATTTGTGTTTCAGTAGGAGCAAGTGCAGTGACAAAAGATTGGGACTGAAACTGGGGTATTATAAATAAAGCATAAAATAGCTTTCAGACAGTCCAACCAGTTTCTGTACAGTCTCTCCTTGTGTGTTATTAGTGAAATAATTGACTTTTTCTCCTCTCCCCAACCCCCATCCAGCTCTCAGTGTATCACTCTAAGTTTGGGATGCACAAAACAGATTGAACAAAGACAGTCATTAAGTTATTCCCCACAGGGCAGGAGTACAAGCAGCTCAATTCCTGAAACCTGACTGAGGCAAGAGGAAATAAATCAAAACAATCATGCAAATGTTTTATTCCAGAACATGTGCCCAGGGAACTATCTGCTGGTGGTTGAAAGCCTTGTGTTTTATGTAGAGGAAATCAGGTAAGCCTGAGTCTTGACTAAATAAAAAACTCGAGACTAAAAATCACTGCCTGAAAAGTGGAAGGTAATGATAGCTGAGACATGTTTTTAGTGCCAGGCAACATTTTGAGGGGTTTGACATAGAACTACACAACCTGTCATTAAGATGATGAGGTGAGGTAAGCTTTCATTAAAATTGGCACTTTAAGATATGATGCAGCTTCTTCAGTTGTCACCTGTGCCAGTTAAGAGACCTGATGCCTCTGTTACCTCTAAGCCATGAAACTGTTTCAGCAGTCTGTAAACTTAAGTTCCTGAGGAAAAAAAAGAGACTTGTAACAAAATAACAATGAACTACACCCCAAAATCCTGTGAGATTTCTGGCGTATTTTTATTTGATTTGGAAATTCTCCTGGTAATGCCATTAATAGACCTTCTGCAATCATTGCCAGTTCAGTTTTGGTTTCTAGGTTTGGTTTTTATTTTAGTGTTGCTGTTTGTGGAAAGGGTGCTCATGCACAGTACATGGAAGATTCAGGCCTCAACTCTGATTTCAATGCATGAATTTCAATTCATGGCATGAATGAGCTTTTAAGGACTTACAAAGCAGAGATTCCAACTTGGAATGCAGTGTTCAAGGATTTCTCAGTGGTGGCGTGTGTGAATGTTGGCTTTGTGGGTTTGTTTTGTTTTATCAGCACAGAGGGAGCGTTTTGCTGTAAATATGAAACCTGGAAAAAATTCTGGTAGGAGTGGTGTGACTGATTTCCCCACCTGCTTTGCTGCTGATGTGCTCCCAGTGATCTGAAAGCTGCTTCATCACTAATTATGGGAGACCTCAGTGCCACAACCCAGGGACAGCTTGGGGCCAGCACTCGAGTTCCCATTTTTAATGATGCATCTGCCACTGCCTCCTCAGAGCTGATTTCATACTAATGTGGTAGGAAGGATGCTCACATTTGTGATTCCTGCTGCCAGAAAGAAAGAAAATACACAATTTTGTGAGGAGGTAGAACATGTGTGACGTGTATGTGTATTTATTTTTTGTAAAACTGTGCTTTTTCTCCTTTGAAAATCTTCAGTACTCTCACTGTTGTCACTCTTCTTGCTACAGTTTTCCAGAGATAACAATTGGAACCTCCAAAGGCTTGTTTTTCACTTAGCACCACACTGACTCTTGCCAGGATTTAGTCAGGAAAAGAACTCCCCTGAAACATTGGAATTTTAATATGTTACTGCCTCTTCTGAGATGCAGAAGGTAATTATTGGTGTGTGTAGAATGTATCAAGGTATACAGACCATGGAGGAAAGCTGGGAAAATGGGCTCAATTTCTGTTTATTCAGCTGTGCATTTTGGAGCCAGCTGGAACTGGCTCTGCCCAAGGTGGGGCAGCTCCTGCTGTCACCCTTGCAGCCCCCACTGCCAAAACCTCGTCACATAAGCCCAACACACCAAGTTCCCTTGGAAATAGTGCAGCCAGATATATTTCTGGAGACAGAATTTGTCTCTTCCCATCAGCATCCAACTGTGATGCTTTTTCATTACCATGACAGGACAGGAAGGGTTTGAGCCTCTGCAGAATTTGAAGACAGGTCGTTGCTCTTCCTTTGTACAGGACAAAATCTCAAATTGAGCATGAAAATGAAGGGAATAACAAGCAGGTGATGGTGACAAAGTGGGTAGGAGATTTTGAGGAAGCAGTTTTCCTTGTCTGTTTTTGGACTGAGGTAAAGTTCTTTCTGTTGTGAAGAAATTCATTGTGAAATGAACACTCCCCAAAAAACCACAAACCTTTCTGCTGGGGCTGGGTGTTGCTTTTCCTCCTTCATTTGTTTTTCAGGATTCCAAAGGTGGCTTGTTTCTTACTGAAAAACATTTTTTTGCTGTTCAGTTATTGGTAAGGAAGAATGAAGTTGCATCTGCATTAGAGTTGGCAAGACTTTTTTTTTTTTTTGTTTTGTGCTGTTTTGTTGAGGCTTGAGGCTTTGCAGATAATGATGAAATATAATTGCTTAGAAACATTTGCCCTCCTGAGTGGGATGCTCACTGAGTGCTTCCTTCCTGTTGCAATTCTTTGTGGGGAAGAGATCCACATTCTGCAGAAAAAAATAAAAACTTGCCAACACATTAAACCCAGTGAAATGAACTGTTTTTGCTCCTCTAGTCCTATATTCTTTGAATAACATCATATTAGAAGGAAACGTATTGAATCAAATTTTTCTCACAAGAAAGCTCAGATTCTCATTTTTAGAGTTTAAATAAATGATGCTACAGCTTTTAGGCCAGTACGTGTGTGCAAGCCTTAATGTCAGGAGAATTGCAAATGCCAAAGGTGATTTTGATGTTATTTCTCCATGAGCTTTTAGATAACAGTGCTGCTTAAATACAGTCCTTGAAGTTTGGTTTGATTGAACCCAAACTGAGCTCCAAGATAAGTTGATTTGCAGTCCACTTGAGAGCAAGGTATAAAAAGATCACATTTAGGCAGAGAGTTTTTTAGTTCAATTATAAGAGATGAGGGTTTTATTGATAGTTTGGTAGCAGCAGAACACAGAATGGCACAATATTTAGGAATGAAACGATTGTAAGTAACTGATCTGCCAAATAATTCTTTTTTATAAGCTGAAATGTAATTTCAATTCATGCTTTTGTAAGAAGCTGAAATGTAATTTCATTTAAGTATGGAGCTAGGATGGTATTGTTTTGATTTTAATTGGAGCCTGCCCTGGAAGGTTTCTTCTTGCCTGTGATTAGACCATTTCTAGACCATTTTAGAAACTGATCTGTCAGGAATCAATTTTACACTGCACTAATCAACTAATATTAAAGGTGATTCAGTAAAACACTGTGAATAACCTTGAAGAAATTGCAGCTGAGAACTTCATAGCGAAGTATGTTCGCTATCATTATCAGCTGCTGAAAAAAGTCTGAGATTAAACAGTGTTAAGAGTTAGAACAAGATGAAGAAGCAGATAGTCCTTTTTTTTCTATAAATTGATGGCAGATTTGTCAACATTCCTCAGTTTGTGTATTCTGAATAGCTGCTATTGATGGAAAAGATCCAAAATAATAAAAAATTTAGGATTTTTTTTCACAGAAATCATTGAGCTGAGTGAAGCAATAAAGTCTCTGTATATGGTTCTGTCAGTGACATACTCAGGAATGAGCTGAAAAGTTATTTCTGTAATGGAAAATGCTAGGCTTGTCATATGCTGTTCTTACCCAATTTGGTGTGCATATATATGAACTTATAGATAGTATGTAATATGTAGAAACTTCATGGTATTTAACCCATCAAATAAGTATGAAGAGAAGATTGCCCAGTAAAACACTTTTAGTGGCCAAGGGGAGGTTATGCAGCAGAAATATGAATTGAGAAGGAGTGGAAGATGGAGCAAACACAGGGACAGTTGATTAAATAATTTCTTTGAATCCTATGACATTTTAGATCAACTGAGCTTTTTGATGCACTTTTACAATCCCAAATTTTTACTTGTTCTTTTCCATTCGAGTGCATTTCTGTAAATTTCTTCCCCAAAAGTTCTTTCTTTTACAGTTTTTCAGTTGTTTTTCTGCTTGCCCTTTTTGCAGTACGTCCTGGTTTCATCCTTCTCTGTATTTGCTGACCTGAAACACACAGATCCTGAAAAATTGTGCTCACTGCCAAGCTCAGGGAAGCACAGTGCTTCAAGGTCTGAAGCACAGCTTCCTCAAAGTGCAAATCTTTATTTCCAGCTGTTTATTCACATCACAGGTGCTGTGTGGGGGTGTGTGTGCATAATCAGGGGAACCATAACTCCCATATCTATTCTAATCTAAAAATATGACTCCAGTTTCTCCTTGGTTTACTCTGGCCTTGCTGAAGAGATGATAAAAGCACAAAAAACAATAAGTTTCTGACTCAGGAGTGAGTGCTACTCAGCATTATCTTGGAGCAGAAGTGAAGGTCCTACAGGTGACGTGACAAATGTCAACCGAGGCGGGTGGGACATGTGGAGCGGCCGGGCTGCTGCTGCGTCTGTGCTCACCAGGATCCAGGCACCACCTCACAGTTTATCAGTCCTCCACTTGGTCTTTCTGAAAGTGTGAATTTCAGTGCTGGTTCCTGGCTCAGGGCTCCTCACAGCAACGAGAGCTGAAATCCTGAGAATGGGAATGCAAATGGTGATGAGAGGCTTGGGCTGAGCCTGTTACAAATGTGGTCACTTGCGTGCCAGAGCTGTTACTCTGAGGCACTCAAGTCTGAGTTATTTGATATTCTGGACAGATTGTGGGAATCCAGGGCTTTCTGTGGGTGACTCTTCCTCTAAACAAACTTGTTGCAGCACTTGTCACAGATATAAAAAGATGGGCATCTCCTGTTTTGGGTGGCTCTTTCTGAGCTGAGTCTTTTGCTGTGGGGACAGCCCTGCCCTGTTCCTCCTCTCAGGTACCATCCCCAGGGAGGAGCTGCCACCAACCCTGATCCTTCTGTGTATTCCCAGGTGTAGTGGATCATGGCTGAGTGATGCTGTGAGTTCTGTTTCCCCCCTCATCCTCTGCTTTTATCATGGATGCTTTCTCTGTGCTTTGCTCTTCCTTCCTCTCTTCTTTAACTGAGATAGAGAATAAGCAGACTGGTAAAAAGTCACTAAATCCCATTTTTATCTTAACCTTGTATTAAACTCAAAGTTTTGTATAACTTTTGGCAGAAAGTTATGTGGAGTTTGCCTTTTGGTTTTGTTTTTTTTTTTTTTGCTACATTTTAACTGAATTCACTGTGATCCTTTCAGACCTCAAACTTGGAGAGTTAAATATTTAGGCTTGTATCAATCCTAAATTTGAGAAGCACTGAGTCTCTGCACAGTCACTGCATTTTATGCATCTCCAGGTTTCAGCAGTTGGATTCAGATTTGTATATCACTAGGTAAAAAGTTGTCCAAATCTACAGCAAATGCGAGCCAGTTTAATTCTGTAGGCAAGGAGCTCGTGCTGATTTATTCTAACAGAATATCAGGACCCAGAATTGTTTATGGGGTATCAGTGGACATAAAACACCTCATGAAAACATTGTCCAAGCTATGAGAACACTGAAAGTTAATTCAGACATGGGTATGAGCAGAGGGTCTCCCTGAGGTCATTCACAAAATGTTCTCCACGAACAAAATGTTCTACAGAAAATAGGATAACAGGGAGAAAGTAAATCTAAGAATATGCAGAAAAAACCCCAAAACCTATAAAATGAAGTCTGTTGCCTACAAAGGAATTTCTCCCAGTGCAGAGCTCAACAAGTGAGTAATATTTAAACTGCAGCTTGAGGCCTCACATGGAAAGTGAGAATGCCTCTTGCTGAATCTCTGCCTTGCTGTTCATCCCTTCCATCAGGGAACTGTTAGAGGTTATTAATCATCTTAATCACATTAATCTTATCAATAAATATAAAAACCTGGACCATTTAAAAAGAAATAATTCAAATTTGGTTTAAAAAAAAACCTAATGAAAGGAGAATAAACAGAAGGGAACTGGATTTTAAAGAAAAAGAAACTTTACAATGCTTTCTTGTCTGGTCCTGAAGTATAAATTGGAATTCTGTAAGCAGTCATGTAGTAGATTCATGAAGGTTTTCTTTGAAGGAAAATCTATATTGGAGACTTTAATTAATAGATGCTTGAAAGAGACAAGTTGCTTATTGGTAAAACAGAGCATGGTCTGGCTGTTAGAAATGCAGCCTCGAGTATTTGTATCTGTGTGGACTGGAGACTTTGGGAAGGAAGGTTTGTCTTCCACCTCTGCAGTGGGTGGGAGAGGATAGAACACCCAGCACTGCTCTGTTTGAGTGGGGTTGTTTTCAGTTTCAGGGAAATTACACACCTTTCCAGCTCACTTCTATAAATATCAAAAGAATTTGTAGTAAGTCTGATGTGATCCAGAAGTATTGAAGTGGACAGGAAATCTTCTTCCTTATCAAGGCTGTAATTTAGAAAATAAAACCTAAAATAAAAAATCTGAAAATATGTTTATGGATTATTTTTGCCATGCATGCTCAATCCAGCAATCCAATTGAGGGGTTTGTATCATGAATATTTTATTTCAATACATTTTTTCTGAATTGATAAACAAACAGACACATTGATTTGGCTTAAATTTTTATGATGATAGACAAAAATGCTCACATTTTGAGTTCCTAAACCTTTAATAGCAGTTTAGCTATTTGCATATTAAGCAAATAGAAAGCATATTAGCTTTAATAATTCTTCAGCTTTAAAAAATTAAAAGTTAGGAAAAAAGTTGTTAAAAAGAATCCTTAAAACCAAATCTTCATTAAAAGTGGACATGAATCCTTTCCCTTATCTGCTGAAGCTGCAGCCTTTGTCCTTTGCAGCACTCCTTGGAATGCTGTGTTGTATCTTTAGTGGATAAGAATGAAATTCCATGTGGATTTTCTTTCTGCATGCTCTCCCTCAAGTCTCAGTTTAAAATCTAAAAGGTATAGGGTAGAACAAGAATTCTTGTAATTCATCAAATTCAAAGTAGAGTCTTTGCTAGTTGTTGTATTTCTATGCCAGGTTTTGATCTGTGTGGTGGCACACAGTGTGATTTAAGCGGATTTGTAAATGGGAAAAAGTTAGACATATTACAGCTACAAAAACCCTGCAAATAACCTCTCTGTTATGGGTTACTTACACAATTCAGCTCCACAGGGGACAGAAATTCCCACACCACAGATTTCTGGTGACAAAGAATAAAAGCACTTTACCATTGTCTTTGCTGAGAGACAAGAGGTGTAAATCCAGTGACCTACAGCTCCTGGAGAGTTGTGGGCAGAAGGGAACACACTGGCACTCTGCACTCATCTGCTTGCCTCCTTTCAGAGTTGCTTTGCATCCCTGGAAAGGGACCACACGAGAATTGATGTTTTCGTGCCAAATGAGGATTCTCCTAATCTTGTGTGTGGTGGATAAACTTGCTTTAAGCTGATTTACGGCGGCAATATGTTCAAAACAGATGGAGAGCATCAGTGCCTTGATATAAAGTCTCCTAAGGAACACTGCCAGGCAAGGAACCCCCTGACACAAAATGCTGCAGGAGCTGCAGTTCCACAAGTCAGAACAGTGCTCAGGAGCATCTGTATACCCAGGCAGGTTTTTATCTCTGCTGCTTTCCTTGCAGCTGTTGTAAAAACTGGACAGAAAGTTCATTTTTCCCCATGTGTTTTATTGCAGGAACGCTCTTGCAAGGCTGTCATCATTAGTTTATCTGATTTGGAGGGATCTAAGGAAGACACTTGCTTTGGAATGTTCTAGATCAAGCAGATTGGCCTGTCTGCAGTTAGAAACTGGGAGATCTGATCACTTCAAGAGCTGTCATATTCTCATTTGATTTGATTTTATTTCTTAATATGGTTTCTGCAGTGCATACATATAACCTATCAGGTAATATAAATAGACACACATTCCATTTTATATACAGCCAACTAATCATTTGAGACACTTGCATTTTATGCTTGATTTCAGAAGTAAACTGCTTTATTTCCTGTGATATGACAACAGGGACATATCGGTTAATATAATTTTTAAAGTAGTTTTCTTATCAAGGTGCAGGCAAAAGATTTTTTTTTTTAATGCTAGATAAATAATACAACATGATTAGTTATCCTGACATCACACAGTGTTTGGTGTCCTCAAAAGGAGAAGAGTCAATTCAGTGTCTAACTATGCTTCAGCAGATGTATTAGAGTAGGAGTAACATTCTCATTCTTATGCTATTTCACCTTAAGCTATTTCTGCACAGTCTTTGACCTTCCAAAACAATACTGCAAATAAAATTAGCATTTGTGATGTTGGTCATTAGCTGCAAATTAATAAAAAAAAAAGTTGGGAGGGGAAGAAATTCAAGGACAATGTTGTTTTTTTAGATATTTCTTCTGTGCTATTCTTGCCCAGGGTTTTGGATTGCATCACTTAGTTCCTAGCTATTCTTTTTTCACCCTCACAGCTTTTAGATGATTATACACATGTAGTAAGTTTAAATATTTCAAAGACCCTTGATTTTAGGGTCTCCTGGAACCTAGAACCTAAAACTGAACTTGTTACAGTGATTTCACTGTGTTTTTTTTATTTAAATAAAACAATGGCAGCATTGATCTTTTGGGAACTGTTTTGTGTGTGTGCCCCCACCTCCCGTTTCTCCCTGTGCTCCCCCAAGGGAGGATTAATGTAAGATGTTGAGGACATTTCTTTTTTCTGTGGCACAATAGCCTGTTGTTCACTTGTAGAAGGGATGCCCGTTAATGACAAGTGGAATATTTGTTTTCCCACCAAGGCTGACACTCAGTTTCAAAGGTCAAGCACTGTCTGATACTGCATTTACTGGCTTAAACTTTTCTTTTCCCACAGTTCATGAATTTGTGTAACTGCCCCGGCTGCTTTTCCATTTGCTGCAATGTGTCTCTAGCAGTTCTCCAGCTTCTTTTGCTTCACTCAAAGCTGAACACAGCACAAGCAGCTAATTAGTCTGTCCTGATAAATAAAGCAGTGCTTTATGGGAGGCTGGGGCAGACCTGGCTAAGCATGAGCAAGTGCCTTGGCTTGCAAGTTGATTTTTGTTCAAAGGCTTCAATTAAGTGTTTTGATCCTCACTTTGATTAACAGGTGAAAATGCAAAATGAGAGCGAGCTGGGGAGTTGTGAGTGAGAATTTTTTCCCTCGACTTACATTAGGTCAAATATTCCCACAATCCATAAACGTTTCTAGGACATGATTCAATTCAGGGACTTCAAGGAAAAGAATGTCCCATGGGAACAGCTGGGGGATGCTTGCCTATTCCAAGACCCAAATTTTGTGCTGTGTTTTGGAGTGTTTGCCTCCAGAGCAAGCAGGAGTTGCTGAAAGGAGATTTCTGTCCTTCCCGTGTCCCCCTCATTAAGCAGCAGCTTCTAGCTGAGCACTTTGCACATCAGTCACACAGGGCCTTTTTCCCTTTCTCCATAGCTGTGGCAGCAGTCAGATAATGTCCTCTTGTATACAGGCAGGACAAAACTTGGTGAAGCATAAAATCTGTTATTTCCAACCAGCTTACTTTCCATGGAAGGAACAGTCTCACGGTAAGAGGACTAACTTGTCACTCACTGGAGCAATTTACCTGTTCCAAAAGGCACAGCAATTGTTTGCGAGGATGAAAGCAGCCACTGTTAAAAACCAGAATTAACCAAAAGTGGATAAGATTAAATTAACATTACTTAGGACACCCTATATGTTTTGAAGCTGTCGTTGTTTAAAATTTTTGTCAAAAAAAAAAAGCGTCTAATTAGCAACACAGAGGGAAAGAGATGGTATTAAAATTTTAAAAAAGGCTCAATCACAGCTGTATTCAGAAGTACTTCAGGGTAAGATTTCAAGCAGCTAATGTCACATCTGTGTGTTCCTTTATTCTTTTGAACAGTTCTTCAGTCGTGGGGGTGAAATGATAATGTTTTTAAGAAAATTAATTATTTTTAGTTTAATTTTTTTTTTTTAACTGCACATATTTTTGCCAATGAAATGGTGTGTCACTGACCCCCTTTTATAATATTGTTAGCTCAAGTGCAATAATTGCTTTTTCTTACAGGCTGAGTGAGGCATCGACCTGTGAAGTATGAGTTAAAGTTCAAATTATGCAGCCTTTGTTCTTTGCCTCACACTATCTGCTCTGAATATATAACACAGCCAGTTAGACATCAAATAAGATGTCTGAAAAATGTATTTTTCAGTTCCAAGGGTAGATCAGTATGTGGGCAGGAGACAAGTGCAGTGTATTTTCTTTTTTTTTTTTTTTAAATAAATAAACATAAGAACTTTACAGTGAGTTTTAGTAATGTATCTTATTTTATAGCCTATTTCTACTGTTCTCTCTTTCTTAACCGATGAGCCCGAGTGTTAAATTGTACTAAGGGCAGTTAGAGGTTTTTGTTATAAAATAATATTGCAGCAAACTCCCCCTTAAAACATCAGTTGATTTATTAGTAGACTATGTGGAAATTCTTTCTGGCCAATAGGTTAAGACAGTAGAAAACAACAAGGAAGGTTCTCACAAGTATAAGAATTAAGTATCACAGGGAAAGGTCAGCACCATGTCTGCTCCAGCAGTGTGGCTTCTTCCATCTATGTGAGTTATGTCTGTCATCAGAGGCAAGCCATGGAGCTTAAACAAATGTATATCTGAGACTGGATATCAGAGAAGGGCTAGGAAGAAGGTAAATACTGTTTGTATTTTGACAATTCATTGCAGCTTCCACAGCAGTTTAATAATGTAGGCAGCCTCTCATGTATTTTCTCTCATATTTTCAGTAGGATCAGACAGGCTATTTGTTGGAATATTGTATTTAAAGCACATAAAATAATCATATTACATATTCAGCACATCTTGATTTCCCTGAAGAGCAGAGCATTGCTGCGATCCACATGTAATCAGATGTGCAGAGTAACACCCCGTTCCTCAGAGGCCAAAACTGCTCTGAAGGCAAAGCCTCTGCCCCCACCCTTGTTAACATGCAAATCCTGTCCCTACAGAGTTGTTATTCTGGGCCATTCTTGGCTCCAAGCTTTCCCTTCCCTTCATTCACTGCTGAATGAAGATGCTCTTTCTTCACTGTCCAAAGCTGTCCATCAGTGAATTCCTCTGTATCTAGGTAGAAACCTCCACTGCTGTTGAGGATCCTGGGAAATAGGATGCAAGGCTCAAACCCTTTTATGAAAATTAAGTGACCAAGCAGTGCAATACAGCCCTGTCTGTGAGACTGCCAACTTGTGCCAGCTTTGGTCAACATTATTCTTTGCTCAGAGGTTCCTCAATTAGATCAGATTTTCTAAAACACTTTAGTCTTGTGCATATATAAGAAAGAAAGGAGGGAAAACATTTTTTAGGTGCTGCTGATGTGTTGTTATAGTAACTCCCAAAGTCTAGGAATCTGAGGCAAAACCCTTTAAACAGTTGGCCTCTTGTGCCATCCCCATAGCCAAACGTTCCCACTGTCTTATTTCTCCAGCACTATTTCCTTTCTTGGTGATCTAGTGATTTATCAAATTCTCTGTGCTTAGCACACCTTCTGGAGGTAAATTATAAATAGCTGAACTGGTCAGGCCAAAGATCATCTCACCTGGTGTTTGTTATCCAGCAGCATCCAAGCAGAGGAGGCTGGGGAAGAATGGAAACACTGATGATGCTTCACCCGAGCCCTCTCCTTGTCTCCCAACCCCTGGTGTCTCAGAGCCTTCCTCATCCAGGAATGGTTTCTGTGCATTAAGTCATCTTCACTGGGTTCTGTTCCAGAAACATGGTCATTACTCTCTGAGCCTGTTAACTTTTAATATCTGCTATTAGATGAGATGAATTAAATCAGGAGATGGGTTAGAACTGGGTATACTGGATGAAGTAATGTAGTTCTGTTCTTGTTTCAACCATTATCTCACTAGAAGACTTTGGGAAATCATGTAACCTCTCTAAAGATTTAAAATACTTTCTTGTAAATGTGACTAGTACTTACAGGTCTTGAAAGCATTTTCCCACTCAGTACAATGAACAAATAAAATATTATCATTTTCCATCCTCATCTGTGTCCTCTATATCAAAGAAGCTCTGTGTAAAAAGCATAAACATAAAAGGAGAAAATTTATTCCATTTAGACAAATTGCTGAGAAAGGATGCAAGAAAGACTCCTGTGAGGTAGCATGTTTTTGCTTGAACTCCCTATTTTAAGTACCTAAATAACATTTCCACCCACACATTTGCGTCAGGTGTAGCCTAAGGCAAATTTGTAATTTCTGTACCCTTGTCATAAAGAATCTATAAGTTGTGAAATTGGTTCTTCTCAGTATGCCTGGATAATTTACTCCATCCTGGAGCAGAGATTTTGAACTGAGAACAAAGGATATTTAGAGACTGCTTTATGTTAATGACAATATCTTAGAGAATAAGGCTGAAATCAGCCCTGTGCTGCAGAGTGTCGACTCTGCAAGAAGCCTGCAGCAGTGCAGCTGGAGTGAGGCATCTGCAGGAATTCTGAACTCTCCTCGAGTACAGGCACTGGACATGAGACAACTTCTTCACAAGGATTCTGTGAAAGCACTGAAGTCAATTGTTTGGGGGTGCTGTGTGGTCTCCACCTCTGGAGTTTTTAAAGTTACAAGATAAAGTGCTGGGCAGCCAGATCTGATCTCCTAGCTGACCTTACTCTGTGAAACCTCCTGAGGTCCCTTCCTACTTGAATTATCCTTCAATACTATTCCACTTGGGCAAGAGAGACAACCAGATCATATCTCTCACATCTTGAATAGTCTCTGCTACTGCATTTAAAATAGAGAGCCAACAGATTTTTCTGTGACAATTAGCAAAATAGTGACCCTGCTCTCACTTAATGGTAAGTCTGGTCCACGGCGACCAGACTTAGGAGGGATTTAGGATCTAGGATGTAGTCTCAAAACATCAGAGAAGCCTTTGTCATCAAAGTGTCTTGAGTTGGGATTGCAGAAACCATCTTCTCATGTGTATTTTGTTCTCCAGTAAAACTACACACCTTGCTCAGAGTATTGGTATTAGGAAAATTTCTGCTCATTATGTTAGTTTTTATTTTCCATTTCTGAAGGCTCACAGAATTTTGTTGAAATTATAGTTGAAACAATTTTTCATTTCTGCCACTGAGCTGGATTCTGCTCTCTGAGAAGCCAAATTGCTGTTAACAGATTCTTTGAATGTTTCTAATCTGTTTTGATTCAAAACCAAAACAGATGAGCACAGCATACCCCAAGAGTCAATTTAAAATAACCTGGCTGCCTTCAATGTAATCTCCTGTGGTAGTTTAACTCCTGGTGGGGACTAACATCTTCATTTGCCAGGGCTGTCTCCAAAATAGATGTGCAGCTGTTTTGTGATGGGAAGGACAAGATTCAGACTTCCACCTTAGAGGCCAAAATATTGACAGTACTGCTGCCCTCCTCTCAGCTGTCACGACAGAGCTTCTTTTCCTTTCTTTTTCACAGTTTCTGGCTACCTTCCTCTTCATGTTCCTCCATGAAAATATGACTACTCCTGTCTCTGTTACCAGGTGTTTTGGGAGGAGTTTGACTGTCCCAGCCACTGCTGTAGTTTTCTCTCAATTTCTGAACTGGCACTAAGACACTGTTGACGCTGAAGTTGTGAGAAGCAGTGACATCAAAATGAGATTTAGACTCAAAGCTCAATATCTTTGTAGAAACACAAAGGTTTGGAAATGATAGCTGAACATATTTGTATGGATGAAAAAGAGTTCATTTACATGCCTGAAGCTGGTTGCTTTATTACCTGTGAAAATTTAGCCCTCTTCTTTCTAACAAGAGTTGAAAACCCCGTGACATTGTTTCCAGGTATTAATTCTTAAGTATATTACAAAGGAGGGTAAAAAATAGCCAATATGTTATACAGGCATAAAAGACAGGATGCTCCAAATTCCTAAGGGGCAGCAGGGAATGACTTTCCCATTGCACCTTTTTCCATGAAGGAAGAATTGCTTTGTATAGAACATAGGTTTAAGGAATACCCATTAGCCAGTTTTTCCAGGGGAAATGTACCCCATCACACAGCATGCTAATCAACAAATCGCTAAATGTGAGTGGTAACACAAAAACAAGTCAGCCTAGAAGGGCTTTGAGGTGGTTTTGCATGTTTGCATGTGTAACACACTGCAAATCCTCTTGCAGAATCATAATTGACTGTCCCTGACACGAGCACATTAACTGATAGGGGATGTGTTTTCTAACACAATGTCTTTTCCTGGAAGCAGATTTAACAAATCCAAAATCTCATCCATGTTGCACAGTTTTTCATAGAGAGCTGGTTCAAGAAAATAACACTGACTAAAATGAAATCAGAATGATCTGTGTTTTACAGTAGTCCTTGAATGACCATTCTGAAAGAGTAGTTTTTAAATGTAGAATGAATCTATCTTAACAAGTAATCCAAACTGCAATCATGACACTTGCCATTTCTTAAGAAACTGATATTACAGGAATATTTGAGGATTTATATTAATCATGTTGCTGGTGGTTTTAGGTGGGGTAAGAGGGTAAAAGAATATGCTTTCATGAATTCTTGGAGGGTTCTTTTTCCTGTGTGTTTTCAAAGAATTCTTTTCAATTTCACTGTTTTCTGAATATTGTTTTATGTACAGAAGTCCTTCCAGCTGTGAAAAACTTCATGGGTTTAGAAGATATTAGAGGCAAGTGAGCTCTCTTAAGATTCAGAGTTCCAAACATGGAACAAAAAACCCCTAAAACCATCTTAGAAAGCCTCCTTGTGCTTTTGAACTTTGAGTAGTGCTCATATTCTAATCCCTCTGACAATATGAAGATAGTTGGTAACTGAAAACCTTCTAGAGGTATAAAGGAAATACAGTTACATAAGAATCTCAAAAACTTTCAAAAGCATCGTTATATTGTGAAATAACTTTTAGTTATTTCATGAAACACCTTTACAGCACTGACTGTTATAGATTCTGAATCTAAGCTGATGTTTATTTCATATAGACAAACTGGCAATTTATCCTCTCTACTCTGGTTGTTTGAATAGGTCACAACGTCCTTCTTTTAAAATGGATAAACAGTATAGTTTGTTTTCTTTTTTTCTCCTCCTTGATATCCTACAGAGAATGGCTTGAATTCAGTGATGTCAAACATCATTTGTACACGTTCATCCACTTCTTGTCACGTTTTCATCTCGAGGAAGCCAGCCAAGGAGGAAAGATCTCTTGTGGTAGGAACTCCACTGACAATGAGGAGAGTCTGTTTCCCAGGGCACTTTCACACGCAGTATCAGTCTCTGAATATCCGTCCCCCTCCTTTGTGCTCCTTCCTTTCACAGATGCATATTAGCAAGGAGAAGAAGTTGACTGCAAATTATCTGCTTTGTCTTTTTCTCACTGTTTTACCCCCATCCTAATAACTTGTCATGTGAAGTGTCCAACACAGCGAGTGTCAGCTTTGTGTATCTCCAGTGGAGTGAATCCCAAGATCTTTAATCAAAACATCTTTGCTACCATTACAATCACCCTTTGAAGAATATGCTTCAAGCATCAATTTATGAGTTATTTATTAAAAACAAAAAAGAAATTCTATTTCATACCTTTTCCACCCCCAACCCATGCTATGCAGCCTCATTCTTTTGCAAAATGATAAAAAATAAAATGGGACAACATTTTTCTTCAAAAATGCATTTTATTTTTCCTAGAGTCTTCATACTAACGATGCACTTCAAGTTTTTTAATGTTTGTAAAATATGCTTTGTGATAAATTTAGCTATTATATTCATCTGTGTAACAACACTTCAGAGCTACTATTTAAAAACTGGAAGGTAAAATGAAAGTTCATAGGTAGAAAGTTTGGATTTTTTTATGTGTCAGCACTGCAGACTGACTTTCTTCCCAGGAAGAGTAGTTAAAATAGTGTCTTGTCAACAGATCAAATACATGCTGCAATAAGTGTTCTTTGCTTTAAACTATCTGATCTGGATTAATTATCCATTACAGCATAAAATCAAATAAAAAGGTCATGTTATTTTGCCAGTCTGGGCAGAATAAAACACAATTGTTGCCCAGGGACAGCATAACCTCAAGACTAAATACACAAACAAAGAATTGACAATGTGCTTTAATTCTTGAGTGTGCATTTTCCAGGGAATAAACTCCTGGGGACCATGTTACCTCTAAGAAGAATATTCCAAGCTTTGAGTGCGACTCTGAAATTTGATACTTCATTGATGCTGTGTGATACTTTTTTTTATTAAGAACGGCATGAGAAGAATACTCTATATTTTATTCATGCTGTCATTCTGTGGAAGTAAAACATAGTCAATTAATTAAAATTGAGTTTGAAACGGTTATGCAAGCATTCCTTTAAGAGGGCATGCTCTCTAAGGTATCTGGCAGACCGATGATTCTGCATTGTTTGGAAAAAAATCAACAACAAAACAACAACAACCCCCCCAACACTGCAATTATAATGACTGAAATTGTATGCACTGCTAGTCAGTCACCCAGTAAATGAGAAGCAAGCCTTTTGCTTATCCCATCAGACAGTAGCTTAACAGATACTTCAGCAGTGGGAGGTAAAGGTTACATGGGCAGTTGAGTTTCAATTTACATTTTTAATAAAGGGTTGTGCCTATAAAGGCAGCTGGATTATGTTGGGTTTTTTTTCCCTCAGAGGAATTGTGTTTTTGTCTGAGTTGTGTATAGTGAAGAAACAAAGGAAAAATACTTGTCTCTTGTGGGCAGCATCCAGGTCTTCAGACTTGCACAGGCGCTTCATTTTAAGTACAATTCCTTATTAATAACATTACTTTAAAATGCAATGACTGGCAATAAAATTAATCACAGATCTAACTTTCAGGGTCAGTGATTTTCACTCCAAATTGTTCTTAATGGCTTTGGGTGTGTTGAAATTGTCCCCAAAGCGGCAGCTCTGGAGGCTGTTCCCTGTCCATGTGTCCAGACTTACAGATCTGGGTGAGGCATTCCTACCTCCTGCCCAACTTGGAGCTGCCTTTCAAAGGAGAGAGACACTGCTCACTCTCCCTGGAATTAAATCAGGGCTAATGGAGTTGTTAATTCATCCTTCAGAACAGGTATTTCTCTTGTCAGTTTTAATTGTTGTAGACTATGACAGAAAATTAACTTGTGGATAAGTAAGAGCAGTCATTTCAAACCCTGTCCTAACTCTGCTGATGGAGATATCAGTGGGAGCTTCAGCACCAAATTCTAAAGCAAGATAAATGTTAAGTGCTTTGAAATAATGAAGAGTAGTTATGCACAGCTATAATCTTGTTATATAAAATATTGTTTAAACTGTTTTATGGAAGCAAACTTAACAGGAGTAAGTACTTGGACAGTACCTTTAACACAGGTTTCTTTTTTGTGAGGGGAAAAAAATCGCAAACAGAATAAATAAAATGTAAGGCAATGCTTTTAACTAGAGCTCTCATGAATTCTCAGTGTATCATTCTGAATGTTGATTAAATTTCCATTTTTAAAAGACACAGTAAAGATATGAAAATGAAATTTGTTTATGAGGGAAATTCATACTTTTGTTTACACCTAGAAGCTGTGACTTCGTAGCCTTCCTGACAAAGACAAACATGTTTTTTCTTAAAAAAAAGAGAACAAATGAAAACTCCACAAAGTTTTTTGGAGCCCTGCTGCTGGAACAGCAGCATTTTCAAGCAATGTGTGAGATGGACACTTAAATAGAGCAACGGGATGATCAGGTTATTTGGGGTCACACTTCTGTGCAGGTGGAGCGCTCTCCCACTGTTAGCACTTCAGCTCTTTTCAGTAATATTTTTTATTTTTTGCTTCCTATGGATTTAAGGTTCCTTTTTATCCTTAACACAAGTGCAGTCTGTGTGTGGAGGGAGCCCTTGGCCGGCTGCCCGGCTTCTGCCCCTCTGCTCTTCACCATCCTCAGCACAACGGGGAGAGAAAACATGGATGCACCCATTTCTATCGTGGGCAAAACAGGCTTGGGGAGGTTAAACTATTTCCAATGAAAATAAGTTTGTACGGTGAGGTAAAAAAACAGATTAAAGCATTAATTCCGAGCAGAGCAGGAGATGGGGAACCATGAAGCAGCTCCTCCTTCAGGCTCTCCCAGCGCTGTCAGCAGGGAAATCCTTGCTCAGTCACGCTTTGTCCCTTCCCTTCCTGCTCCTCCATGTCACAGCCACTTGTCACACTTGTCCCTCACCCCTGGGTGCCCATTTTTATTTTTAATTTATTTATTTTATTTTTTTTTCTGAGGTGCTGCCTCTCGAGTCCGCGGGGCCAGGCAGGGCCGGGCTCCCCTCACAGGCCTCACACGGGGCCTGGTTATAAAATTACAGCACTCACCCATCCACCTGCTAATTTCGAAATGTCCCACTGCACAGGTTCCAAAGACAATAAAATAAAAAAAAAGAAAATTATCATACATTTTTGGAATTTCATTTTTTAAGCCTTATCCCTTAAAAGTGGTAAAATTTATGATTTTTCCTATGAAAGGGAGCAATTGCTTGTGCTCCCGGTTTTCTCTCTGCACTGAGGGTGTGGGGAAAAGTTGTCATATCTTACGAGTTCTGGAATTGCTCATAAGATATCTGGTAATATATTAATTACTTATATTTCTGATTGAAATGATGAGGCCTTGGTGTGTATCACCTCTTTGTTCTCCTGACAGAAACAATATTGGGACATCCACATAAAACCAGCATCTTTGTTGGGAGGGAGGAAGTGCTTCCTTTTTCATCTTCAAAAAACCAAAGCAAATACCAAACGAATAAAAATAAAAACTCCAGAAACAAATACCTAATTTAAATATGTATTCCACTCCCCCCCCAAATTTTGCTATATCTCATATTTCTTAATCTATTGGGGGGGGGGGGGGGAATCACTGTTTATCTTCTTCTACTTCACTTTCCCTGAAAATGCATTTACTTTATGCATATTTCCCTAGTCAGTTTAATGTTTTCATTAAACAGGCAGACACAGGGAAAAAAAATTCTCTCAGTTTTTCCAAAGCAAGATTTGTTCCTAAGTCATTTACTTGATCAAAATATTTTTTTCTTCTTAGTCTCATAGAAAATTCTGTAAACAGGGTGTTCTGTGGAACAATGTTTATCTATGAATTGCACTTACATCAACAAAATCAATATCTGCTGGAAGTGCCTTGCAGATAGCTGCAGCAGTGTCAATTATTTGAAAGTAGGTATCTTTTTATGGAAGGCTGTCTTCTTGAACTTTCCTTTGAATTTTTTTGCATAAAATAAATTAGTTCTTCCATCAGTAAATTAGAAGATTGTAGTGAGTAGCTGTTCAAATCAACATGTTGTCATCATTAGGCACCTCAGATCCATATTAAAATGTGGATATATTAGTTGTCTTTCCTCCTCATCCCCTCACACCTAATCATAAAGCTGTCTTAGATGCATGATTTGCAGCTGAGCTGTAAAAATGGCATCAGTCTCTTCAGGCACAGCTTCAGGTGGTTACTCTGGCGATGCTGTGATTGAACTAGGAGATGGAAAAAGGCCTAATGAAATAACCTTCTGGTCAGACAAAGCAGCTCAGGAAAAAAAGTGTTTCCTTTTGTTCTGGATGTTGTTTAATCTTCTAGCACTTAGCTTACATAGAGCTTTGGATGGTTTAGCTTTGATCAGCTTCAAATGTGAAAGAAGAATATGTGTGTCGGTTTCATGTCTCTCTCAGGGCGCTCTCCTGGTGTGCTTGGAATGAGGTGTTCACAACCTAATTTGAATCTGTTTTCCCTGTGTTTGAATCCACCTATTCTTAATGTCTTTTTTTTTCCTTTCATGCATTTATATCTGTGGCATGAAGAACCCATTCTTTAGAGTTATTGCCAAAAGAGAGTTTGAGAGTGTTTAAGGTAAGGGAAGAGTTCTTAACTACTTTGAACTTAGTAAGATTTAACTGTTAGGTTTTTGTGTCAGCTGTGATTGTTAACATGTCCTGGTTTTAGTTAAAAAGCCACTGGGTAATTGTTGTTTTTTAACAAGTCAGTGACACATGTTTATACATACAGAGAGAGGTCACCTCTTGTCTTTGTAAACACAATATTATTAAAGTATCCAGTGTTTCGTATCCTTGACCCCAAACAGGAAAAATAACAGCTAGGGGAAAAGACTTGGGACTCCCATTTACCAGGTGCTCATAGATAAACTGCTTTCATCTTTCCCTGTCACGTGTAGACCTTCCCAAATCCCCAGGACCAAACAACCTTTTCCTGCTATTAACTATTCAGAAAATTCCAGGGAACACCTATGTGCTAACAGAAGTGTCAGAAGCACAAGTACAGCAGAAATAACTTATCTCTTGTAAAGTGTTTCACTGCAAATGCTTTAGGAGTGGTCGCACACATGCTCCTGCAAGGCTTTCAGCGTGGCAGTGTACAGCCATAGCTGCTGTTATCCCAAGACAAGAGATGTTATTTCATTTAGGCAGAGTTTGTTTAGCTTGGAGGGAGCAGTTCAGGACAAACAGCGATTTGGGGACATTATCAAGTTCCAAAGCAGGGAGTTTGATTAAATATGTTGTCTTTTCTCAAAACACCAAGGGAATGTATGCTATTCAAATGCACAAGCTGCAGAAAGAAAGAACTAAAAGCTTGCAGTTCTTGAGGTAAGCAAGTTTCATATTTGAGTATCTCCATAAACTTTGTGAAGAGAAACCACAGACCACTTTAGGAGCAGTACAAGTGGTACAATTACAAGAGGGAAAAAGGGGTGATGGAGTAGATAAATCTTGATATATAAATATGGTGAAACAGCTGTTTAGATAAACTCCTTAATGAATAGGGTAGAGCAGACAAAAAGGAATTTGTGCTTTTGGCACTGACTAGAGCTTGATGAGATACACAGATATTTCAACCAAACCTCATCAAGGTTGATACAAATATGTGTTGAAACTCACTTGCTGATATAAAAAGCACTGTATCATTATGTTTCTGAAAGAATTAAAGGCCACTGATAATGATTAAAAAAAACCAAACCAGAACAACTCTGCATTGGAAAATGGGTAATTTTTAGCCAACTGTGTTTTTTCAAATGTTCATAAAAGAGGGTTGTGTGAGGAAATTCCTCTTTTTTTGTTCTTCCTGGATGGTTGGTGCATGAATGAATGTTACTTCAAGTCACTTCTACTATAGAAAGGAAAAGTCCCAGAAGGCAGCAGTGTCTTTAAATGATGTAAAGCTCTGTGTCACTCTCAAAGCTATCTGTAAGGATATATGATGCTGCATGTTAGGATGTACACTGGTGAAATTACTTTTTTATCTCTGTGCCTGTATCTCAGGGCTTATTCAGAGACTTTTGGCCACAGTCTGTGGTTTTTACTCTTAAGTAGCTATGGAATGACTGACCAAAAACTTCTGAAGTCATTGAAAAAACTTATTTAAAATTGTGCTCAAGTGAGCCAGGTCTTGTAAACTCTTAAGTTGAAGCTGATGTCATAGAGCTTAGAGATATTAAATAGTTCACGGAAAATTTTTCAAACTTCTTGCTTTTTAGAACTGTAATCTAGATGCTAAACCCTTTTTAAAAATCCTTTTTCTTATTCTTTTCCTCAAGGGTCCTTCATTCAGAAGTGTGCTCCACTGACTGATTTTAATACATTCAGGCAAGAGAACCAATTCATTTTTTCTCTGCAAGGTAATGATTACCAAAAAAAAGAATAAAAAGAAAAAATTATACCAGCTGCAATCACAACACAAAAAACCAAAGAAACCTAATAGCAATCACATTCACAGAGTTCTTAAGGAGAGAATATTGTTGTCCTAAGAACCACTTATGACTGGTAGAAAACGTGGAAATATTTATCTAGACTTTAAGTCTGCTGGTGTGTTGCTTTCAGTAGAACACTGTATGTTGGAGTCTGAGGCACAGAGCGTGTGCCCTTATCTCTGATACCTGGCACTAACATCCAAAAAACCACTGAATTTCATACAACATCCTGAAAACAACTGTTAAATAGAAATCTAGAAGTGTAAGTGTGTAAATGATAAAGTTTTCTTAAGTCACTGGGTGAAAGAGTTAACATTTGGAGTTTAAACCAGTTTAGAGAACAGAAGACAAGATGGAGGATTTAGGGTGTTGTCTCTTGTCCTTCTTCTTTCTTCATCTTCTTCTAGAGGTTTTTGGGTAGCAATGAGTGATTGGATAGAGAATGCTGCAGTGCAGCACACAGGTGTTGGGTTATTGGGTCACTGAGAAAAATAATTTACTTGGCATTTGTTAATTGGATAAATAGACATATAAAAGACCTTGATGAAGATCTTTGTTGGCCATTTTACACTTTTCTATCTTAGTGCACTCAGCTCCTTGTACCCTGTATCCATGTAATGTAGATAAGAGAAGAATAAACAATGAAGTCTGAGCAAGAGAAAACTGCCTCTCTCTCATCAATCTCAGTCCAAGGGGAGAAAGAACCCAACCACGAGAGTCCAATCAGGACAATTGTGTACAATCTGGGGGCTTTTTATAACTCAGTTCTTTTATTCTGGGAGCTGCTCAGGAAAGCAGTGCCAGCTGTATGAATGTCCCTCTCAGTAACACCTGCAGCAGCTCTGGCACCCAGATGTGTGTGTGAGATATCAGGTGAGTCCCAAGTACTCCACAGCAGCACTTTGCATTTGGGATGTCGGTGAGGAATGCTGGTTGCAGTTCTCCAAGTCTGGATGATTGGAGAAGTGTGATTTGCCTTTCATAAGCAGCTGGGTGGGATTATGTGCTTTGCTGCTGCTTACTGTGTAAGTGCTAAAGTGTTGGCATGTAAACTCTTGTGACCCATCTTAAAATAATAAAATTCCTGTAGAATGAAAATATGGTAATGTTTTCTGGAAAACCAAATTTTACCAAGTTTTCTTCAGCTTTTGATAGCTCTGAGTGAGAATCTGCTGTTTTTTTAACCTATATGAACCTACAGCACCAGGAAATAAGAATTCTTGAAAGATACTGAGCTAAGTAGATTTTGCCTCTTAGGTACAAAATAGAACAAGGACGTGCTGTTTGTTTACCATGGTAACACTTGGAACTGAAACCTTGGCTTAACTTGTGTTATTTCACAGTTGGATGAAAGAATGCATTAAGAAAGATTCAAATCAGGATTTGAAGTGCTGTGCTGCTTCTAGGGTAGCACAGGTCTAGGTGACTGTGTGGGGCACCAGAAAAAAACCCAAACCTCTTACCAAACTTAACTGTTTTCAGATTCTTAACCATTATTGGTGGTGTTCAGCTCACAGAGGTGACAAGTTAGAAATCCTACAAAGGATAGACAGCCATTATAAATCAGATAATACTGGAGAAGCACACTAGATGTTGTCTGAACTCTGCTTCGTTAAAATTAATGGAAGTTTTGTGATCAGATCCAATGAAGAACATGAATAAACACTCCTGAAAGCCCTGTCCCTTGATGCCAGTTCCTTATCCACTTGGCATTGTTTAAATCTGTTGATGTACTTACAAATTGCCTCAGGAGCTGGCTCTTCTGTTCCAATCCCAATACACAATTGGACTGAGGTTTTCAAAGCAGATTATTGATTAAAACTGATGGGAAAAAGGGTTTCTAAATTATCTGCATGTTTTGAAAATTTTAGCCTTTGGGTTCAGTCTTTAATCTGTCCTTAATCAAGTAGAATTCTCACAGGGACTTTTGTTTGAATAAAACTACACACTTTGATCTTTTGGCAAGAAAGTTTTGCAGGAAACTGGTTGCTGCAAGCAGAGTTTGTGCAAGAAAACTTCTAAAGTAGATGAGAACAGCACCTTTTCCCAGTTATAAGTACCTAAATTCCTTTTGCTGATTGTGGTGGTAGGGTCTTGGTGAGCAAGAATATACTAGCAGGTAATCCAAAATGCAAATAAAATGAAAATAATTGCTTCAGTTGACATTCTGCATGTTTCTAGTTGACGTTTTTTATTTCACAAAAAAAAATTTTCTTTCATGTGTCATTACAATTTTAATTTTCAGTGGCTGCTTCTTGAAAAATAGAGACAATATTTACAGGCTGGTGAACATAACTGTGTGTGCTGCTTCTGTTTCTGAAGAGGCATTCTCAGAAACATGAGTGCAATGATCTCCTGTCTAAGCACCATCAGTAGTGCTGTATTCATCTGAATCTCCAGAATTCTGTGTTTCTGTATATTTTTGCAAAGATATTTATGACTCAAACCAAAATGCAGCTCTGCTGTTAAGGAAATCCAGTTTGCAGGCTTGAAAGAAAGTAGTGTTTTGCATTTCCTTTTTGGCAGTTCAAATGATCCCTTATTTATTTTGAAGTGAGGCATAGCTACTCTTCAGATTTATGTTATGTAAAACAGTGAGAAAATTACATCTATCAAGACAAAAAAACCAAGCAAGATGTTCTGCTGTGATTCAAATTCTGCAAGACAAGAATTTACAAATGTATCCTTTTTTTCAGTGAAATAGTGGTGATAGCGGACAACATCCCACTCTTGAAGTCTGGAGAAAGTGTATAGGGAGACTCTGTGTTACACCATGTAGTACTGCACTTAAAGGAGGCCTAAAGCTTTTGTTATTTAAAAAGAAAATAATTGAAATCCTGTAAATACAAAAAAAAAAAAAATTCCAGAGATGAACTGCTTTCCTTACAGCTCCTGTGCACCAGTTGGTTTGGGGTTTTTTGGCATCAATACTTCTGGAGCCAGGCTTTGATTTTGCAAATGCTATGAACTGTAGTTAACCTCACTTCTGTTTAGAAATGATTCTCAGTTAAAGGTACTTCTGAGAAGTGTCCACTGCCCTTTTGTAATCCTTCAGGACACTGAATGAGGTAAATCTCATAAAAGAAGTAAGAGAGGAGCAGGAAACACTTGTTGAAACAATGAAGTCTGTGCATGTGTAGCTGCCCTACAAAACTGTCTTTCCTAACACCGCCATATCTTTTATTTCTATTAAAGTTCCTTGGTTTTGGTGGTGATTTATTTGGGGACCTACCCAAACAAATGTCTGGTGGGAAAGGGGAGAACCAGGTGGCATTTGTCATGAGTTTTAAATTTTTCCTGCTGACAACAGTGGCAAAGGTCTGTATCAGACTTAAAATTTCCAGGGTTCTCCTGACCTGTGGCATGATCTTGTCATACTTCTTGCTCTGTCTTATCTGGCAAATCAGTGATAAAATCCTGCCATGGGGTGGGGGCTAGATTCAGCAAAATTCATCTCCATTTATACCAAGCACAAAAGTTGAGTCTTGATCAAGAGGTATTGAGGAAATTCATGCATTATTTATGTCTGTCTGCGTGGAGAATGATTTTCACAATATATTTGTGTACGGGAGTCAAAATGATGAATGGAAACAGAGCAGTCACTTTATAAGGAAGAGATCAGGCTGGGAAAAAAGGCAGCTAGGAGATAATAAGCCTGAAAGTTGATATGATCAATGTTCACAAAATCATGAAGGTCATGGGTAAAATGAATACAGAGTTGTTATTTCCCTATCCTGGAACGTTTGAGCTGCAGTGTATTGATGAAACTATTAGGAGTTTGGTTTAAAGCTCAGGAGAAAGCACTTGGAATTCTGAGATTTATTGCCAGAGGAGGATGTGGAGGCAGATTCAAATTCGTGGCCAACAAGTCCATGCAAAGACACCAAGGGAATAGGCAAGGGTGTACTTTCTAATATCTTTCACCTAATAAGATGCCAGTGAAACATCCCAACAGGGATATCCTTATGTTCCTGCATTTTTAATCTTCTGTATATTAAAAACTGTACCTATAGATAAACCCTTGGATTTGGAATGAGATTTTAATTTCAGCTGGATTAATGCTTCGTTATTTCATCAGTAGAATAATAGGAAGGTTTTTCAAGAGGGGTAGTTTCAATCTGAAACTAGAAATCCACCTTTCAACAATTCTTAAGCCTATTGCATGTGGATCAACAAAGGAATGCTGAGAAATTCTGAGGTAAATTTTTGGTGAATCTGAATTTGACAGTGTGCTGGCATGGTACTCCTACCATCTCTCTGCTTTACTCCTGCTGTCCCCAAAACAGGCCACTTGAAACACAAAGCACAGTGCAGCTGAGCTAGATGGGCTGTTTTGGTGGCTGGAGCATGGAGCATTATTGTGGAACAGACATTTTTCATCATCAAACAGTACCTGGCATGTGTTTGGCAGCAGAACAATCGTGGAGGAGACGTCTCAGTGTCAACGTGATCTTGTAACAAACACCTGTCCCTGTGGGACCACGGCTGTTGTGTGGTTGTAACAGGAGAATTTGGGTGTTCTCATACATCAAGCAGCACCTCATATAAAGGATTAGTGTCTGACTGATGTCTCATGATGGACATTTGTCTCTGGATGCCCTGAAACGGTGACAGCTCTGAAACAAGTGTTCTGGAGGGGGGTCTCAAATGTCAGAGATTAGGTTCTCATAAATCCTGTGTGTTTCAATGCTAATAATTAATATCTGATTTTGTTAATTTTCTATAGAATGCATCCTTTGAATTTGACAGGTCATCTCAAAATTTCTGTGGTCTTTTCTTCTCCAACTTTAACCTGAGCTCTATAAAAGTGAGGGCCTGTCCAGTCTTGGAAAGCTTCAAGTGAACCTGACAAGCTTGTCATTCTCATCTACTTTTCCTTGCTGTGCTGTACTTTTATCTATCCCTAAGGCATCTTAATTTACAACTCCTTTTTTGCTAGGCTGTTAAAGAGATTTTGTACAGAGGCTTTGGTTTATTATCTGATGCTCTGAAACACTGGGTCAGCTAGAACTGCATCAACTAAAAATTGATTTGAGGCAGTTTTTTTTTGTTTCTTTGCTTGTTTTTTTTTTTTTTCTGATTTGAAATTTATCTGATAAATTAAGCAGTTGTTTTTTGTGACCTTGCCACATGGTAATGTGTGCAGATGAGGGGGAAACTGCATCTTCCTGGGATTCACTGGATGCCACAGATTTGAGTTTTCTTGTTTCCTTTTTTAACAAAAGAGGTGGGCCTCTGCCATGTGTGTTAAGGATCAAAAATTCATGATTAAAGAAAAAGGCAGTTGAATTGCAGTGGCAAATATTTTAAATTAAATTTTTAGACTTTCATTAATGTGAGTAACAGAGATGATCCCTTGTTGCAGGAGATTTTAATGAATTTTATTTATGGAATACATGAACAGCCTGAAGTTTTTTGCCTTTATCCACCATTTTATCATAAGACATAAAACTCCCATTTCTCTAGTGGTGATCAGCTGCAAATATTTTTCAGCTCTGACAGAAAGATTTCTGACCTTGAATCAGTAAAACTTGAAAGAATTGCTTGAACCAGAGAACAATTGACAGCTGTAGCACAAATCTGAGTCCAATGAACGTTGAATCTCTTGTGGTTTAGACCTCAGACTGCAAAAAGCTGACAGTCCATCAGAAATCTCATATTTTTTTTCCTGGCAAAGGATTTCTGAGAATAAAGTGGGAAGTTTTTTAGAACACATATTAAGAGGAACTAAATTCTGTAATGAGGTAATGGATAGGGTAGTAAGGGGTTACATTCTTGGGTACTTGATTTCTTGTAGGAAAAATTCTGGTTTCTAGCAAAGAATTTTGTAACAGTCAGAAATATGAGAGAATGCATGACCTCTCTCACAAAGCAGAGAAAGGGCATAAAATACTGTCCTGGCTGTATTAAAACACATAAAACACTGGCAGAGGCTATAGAAGATATCTCTATGTCTTAGAAGCATCCAAGAGTTTAAGATTAAGAGAAGAAATTCATAAGGCATGAAAATCCACAATTTTGGCTGAAGATCTGTTCTTACAGCCCTGCATTCTCGAGGTCTTTCATGACATGGAATGAGAGTGTAATTTCTCTGACTATTCTATAGCACATCTGTTAATAGCATTTTCATTTTCTCTAATTGTTGTCTGATTTTTCTCAGCTGATACATGGGCTAGTTAAATAAGAGAGCTTGAATAGGTGGGACACCATAAAAGTGGAGTAGTTTATGTATGGAGAACTTCCTGACCTACAGAATTGTGCTAGCATGAGCACAGGGCAGTGCTGGGTCCAGGCTTCTAGAAGGCATTCCTGAGCAACTAAAAAAAACAAAACTTGTTTGGTTAGAAAGAATGTTTTGTACATGTCACTCAGTTCTTAAATGAAAAAGAAGTTGTTGACAGCTGACAGCTTGGATCCTTGTATGTTACAGCTATTTCCCACTAAGAAATGATGTTTCAAATAACCTGGTACCTCAGGCTAGAGTGCCTTGTAAAAGCAGAAACATTTCCTGTGGCTGCGTTATGGATGTTGAAAATTTTGTGGTTCTGTGAGTGCCAGTCCCATTAGAGGCTCTGTAGAGATCAGTAATTGCTATGACAAATCATGTTTTCATGCTGGAAAACAGATGCTTTATAGACAATTAAAAAATAAAAAAAGCCTTGCTTTTGCTAAACCAGAAAAGATTTATAGCAAGAAATATTTTTGGTTATATACATTTGAATTAAAGAATTCGTTTAGTAATGCTGAGATCTAAGTAGTAAACTACTACCTGTGCTCTGTAGCCAATATTCTTTTTTGTTCTTTGCACCTTTCATGTTATTGAAGCATTCTGCTGACCAGTGTCCTGCCAGCAAGGCTTTGTGTCAAAATTCCATTTGTGTTTTAAGGTGATGGTTACCTGGGGGGAATCTGTGACTGAAGGAGTCAGTGGGACTTCCTTTGATTTATGTCCTGCTCTGCATGGGCTAACAAGAGTATGAAAAGATTAAATATGGCTCCAGTGGCAGGTGAATTCCAGGACTTAGCTTGGGATTTCTTGCTTCAGCATTAATTTGGCATTTTATTAAATTGTGATTCATGCCAACTGCTCAAAGTCACTGGAACCAGGAGGATGGCTGGGCTCTCATGGGTGTGCTGTGCTCAGCCCTTTCCCTAGAGCTCAGTAAAGATTTAGTGATTATGTGTGTGTCAAAGATATTTTCAAAAGGATTAGGGCTTGAGGGGGAAAATGTGGGTCTGAATCTGCCAGAAGCTTTTCCAAAGGGAGATGCAGGACCTCCTTCCTTGAGACACTCAAAATTCACAGAGCCACAGAGTAGTTGGAGTTGGAAGGGACCTCTAGTCTAACCCAAAATTTAATGAGACAAAACCATAATAAGCAAGCTGACTCATCCTTGAAGTTATCATTAATTTATCCTTGAAGTTATCCCTGCTCTGAGCAGGAGGTAACAATAAGAAAAAAGCATAAATTCCACTATGAATTTGTAATTTCATAATAAATTCAAAAATCTCATGAACTTCTGTGGGGTTTCTGTTTGCTGCTTCTTGGGAATTCCCTCCACAAGAACTAAAAATCCTCCAGCTTCAGTGTTTGCAGGCTACTGATCCAAGTCTGGATGCTATTTTGCTGTTCCTGGGAGCAAGTACCAAAGCATTTTTGTGTATCCAAAATGCTTGAACATGTGACTTCTAGAAAATAAAATAAGATTTATGTCCTTTCCTGAGGTTTCACAAGAATAGCTTATATGATTAAAGGGAAATCCTGTAGCAAGTGGACCTATTTTCAAAATTAAACAAATTTATTAAAAAAATGAAGCATTAGGACACACAGAAAAAATAAAGCCCTGAAGCAAAGCAATCCATTATGAAATACTTCAATAAAAACACTCCTTTGATGGCAATTTTTATGGAAATATTGGTTAAAGTTGCATGTGCTTCCAGAGAGGTAGGATATGATTTTATGTTAGTTGTTAAACAGGTCATTAATATTCAGTGCCAAAATCATTATTTTTCAGCAAATAATGTAATTCCAAGCTGTCCAGAGAGAAGGAGTGAGCCTGTGCTGAGAAATGCGCGTTTGTTGAGGTATTGGGTGTTCCTGGGCACCGAAAATCCGTCATCCTGAGAATATTCCATTCTATATGAGCGCTGCTGAAGCTCTCAATGGTCTGTCAGCACTTTTATTAGGCATCTTATTATTAGGGAGTTTGTAGCTTGGCTGTAAAGCCCTTGCTGGAGGCTAAAAGTAGTTAAATAATACTTTTCAGAGCACTGTTTTGTGCCAAATTTAATTCAGATAGCTTTAGGCGGTTTTCCATGTTCGTATCAGAAGGCAATATACAAGCTCTGATGGAAATCTTTTGAAGTGGAGAAAGGCAAAATACAAATGGCCTAGGCCTGCAGCTTCACTCCTAGGAGGCAGTAAGACAGCCTAGTAGAGCAGAATGAATTTTTCATGGAATAACCATATCCAGAGGCTGCAGCAGTGGGACCCAGCGCTTCAGGGTGAATGATAAAGTCCTTATTGAAACAGAATCCTGGTTTGCCTGGGTAGGGCCTGCAGAACTGGAGCACCCTGAGGCTGGTTGTGGAAACTCTAAATGACTCCCTCTGACAGAAACAGATGACATTGTTTTAAATGAAAACTATTAATTTGAAATGCTGTTGAAACGTCCTGTTGCTTTTTTTCTGAGCAATACCCAGAGAACAGCTCAGCAGAGCAGGGAGCTTGCAGGACTCTGTTTTCCCTTTGTTCGTGGAACAAATGCTCTCATTTTGTACACCAGCAATCACAGTTTGCTGGGGCTGTTCTGCCAAGTCAAAGCAAAGAATTTTCAGGAGGAGGTGACAAAAAGTACTGCACCATTTTATTTTCACTTCAAGACCTTGGACATGGAAGCGAATTACTCTTAAACTTAACAAAAATTGTTGTCAGAGAAGTCGCATAAGCCTGTTGCTAAAGAATCTAAGCTTAACAGGAAAAAAAAATAAAGATAAAACATAATAAGTTCTGTGAAAATGTACTTGTTTTATTTCAGCACAACACGAGGGGACAGATTGCCACATGGAGTACATGTTGCTTCAGTAATTCTCACAAAGTCTTTCATCAGCTGCCAGTCACAGGCAAGTTCCTGAGGGTGAAAAATTTTCCCCATGTTCTTGTCAGCCGTGCTGTGTGTGGAGAAAGTTTCCTGAACTGATTGGCAGTGCCTTCCTCCCAAACCTGCATGCTGTGGAAATCTCTTGGTTGGTCAAAAAAGCTCTGTCTGCAATGGACACAGCTGTGGAGCAAGCTGAAATAGAAGTTGGTAGAGGTAGCCAGATTTTATTAACCTCTTGGTGGTGGTTTGAGGTTTGAGGTTTCCTGTTTTTGTTGGTTTTTTTTCCTTTTTTCTTTTTTTTTTTTCTTTCTTTTATTTCCCATAAGTTTTGGTCCCTGAAAGCATGGAATTCCAGGAAGAAAAACAGAACCCAAAGGAGTTCTTCCTCTTTCATTTGCCTTTCATCTTCATTGCTTCACCTGTGTCCCACCAAAGGCAGTTCCAATGCAAACCATCACCTGGTAAATAGTTTCAGGTAGCTTCTGTGAGAATCCAACTGCAGTGGAACATTAATTACTTAGAAATCCAATTTATGCAATTTTCGGCCAAAAGCTAATTTGTAAGTTTGTAAGTTTTTGCAGGTTAAATAATTGCTTATAAAATTAGCAGTGAGTGGATATTAAAGGTGAAGCCCTCTGAGCACAGCCAGGAATCTAATTCTGAAAATGTGGATCTGATTAATTGCATGAGGCTATGAAGCATTACAGCTGTGCTAAATGTTGGGCAATGTGAGACTATCGACCTCTTCACTTCTTCCACTTTATTACAGTGGAGAATCTTCTCTGTGGTAGCTTTCAATTTGAACCACAGGTTATTCCTGTTGTTTGCAGCACACCTATGGAAAAATGTAACAGATAAAGGGTTCTAAAAGATTATTTAGCAGTCTTTCTTCTCAATAAAAACTAGGTAGATGATGTTCAGATTTTGAGAACGCCTTCAAAGTAAAGGAACTGTTGGCTGAAATTTAAAATATATCTTTCCCCCTGTCCTGCTAAGGAAATTTGTTTATCCAACATTCCAGGCAGCTGCACTTGCCTTCAAGTGTTTGCTTCAGTGTATTCCTGCCCAGAAAATCTAATATGTGGCTGCTGAGCTGCATGGTTTACGAGAGCTCATCCACAATACGGAGAGTTTTTCACTCTATTGATTTGTGGAAGCAGGACTGGGTTTTTTTGTCCTTCAGTATTTAATTTGTTTTCGGTATTTTTTTCATGAAGGGCTATTTTTGCCATGCATAAAGTCGTTTGCTTTTGTCTGTAGATGTTCCAGGTTTCAATTAAATATCCAACAGAACAAATATGAATGTAGCAAAGATGCTACAGACAGCTAGAGCTGAAAGGTATTTACATCACAAGATGTGATTATGTCTACAGCATTAATCTCTGTTCTATAGCTAGAAAACATTTTTTCAAACTTGAGGAAAACACTGTTATTTTTGAGCCTTTTTAATGCTTTCCTCTCTTTGAAGGAAACTGGCCAACAGTTTTGGAAATGTAAGGGCTGGAGGAAGGATTCTGGCATAGAGGGTGGTCATGTTTTCTGTGTTTCCTTAGGCAATCAGGCTCAAAATGAGCAGGGAGATCTGTACTTACACCGAGTTTGATTACATATTTCAAAACCCAACTTTGTGTGGAAGCACTTTGATGAATTTTTAAACAGTCTCACAGAAGTTCTGGAAAAACATTTGTACTGCCTGTTACTTCAAAAAAGTAGTACTCAATTAAGGTACTTTTTCTTTAGCTAGTAGATTTTGCTTGATTTTTCGTAAATCCAAATGCTAACTTTTCATCATTACATCCTTGTTTCAGACACCATGGTTAAGCATAAGAAAATTAAAGTAGATGTTTAAAGAATATGTATATTCATATAATATGTATATAAAGTCCACTGGGATAAAAGAAATATTGCTGTAGTTTTAAGCAAATTATAGAGACATAGAATGAACACCTTATTTACATCATTGCAGATCATTATCAAGCCTATTTCACTTTTATGCATGTGCAGAAACAAATTCTGTGCCTGAGAGACATTCTCCAGGTGGGGTGATGTGAGGACAGAAAGGAGAAAATTACATTCTGTTGGATACATATCCCAGTGGCTGCTAAGAACCAGTCAGAGGAAATCAGGAAGAAAATTGATGAGATTACAAAAATGAAAGAAATATGCCAAAGAGAGGATTTTTAAAGTGCTGTTGAGACAATTAAAAAAGGGAAAGAAGAGAGTGGTTGATGAGCTATACACAAGTTTTCCTGCTTTCAGGTGATGACAATTCTGCCAGCATCTGTGCTGCCTGCATGAAAGGGTCTAGCATTCATTTGACTTCTGAACTTGTATTTATTATTAGCTTATATCTTACCTTTAGTAACTTTTCTAGTATGAAATCTGTCAAACTAGTGTTACATAAGCCCTGTAAACAGTGCTGATTACACAATGCCTCTTTTTCTAGTTCAGAAGAGGAAAGAACCATTAGGTTTATCTAACGTGGCTCTTCCCATCTCACAGCCCGTTAGATTTAATCCAGATACCCCATTTTACAGACAAAGATTGTAGTAAAAAAGTAAATTAAGCCAATTAATCTGTGAGATATTACTTTGTACAACACACTGAGTAGCAGGGATCAAGATGCATTTGCTGTCAAGGGTCTGCAGCAGCCAAAGGAAATGGAGTGAGATATGCCCAGGTGGTGTCAGCTGCTGTTTGATAAATCTTTCTGTTGCATTCCAGCTTCCCTTTAATCTAGAATCTCTGTTAAAGAGGGTACCTGACAGCTGGAGATGTTCTTATTTTTTTGTTATCAACTAGGATTTCTTGAAACAATAACGGATGTCTTCATAAGCAAGAGTAGAGATAATTCTTTGAATCTTTTTACTGGTCTTGTGCCTTGTCCCTTCCATTTGTAAATCAAGAATATTTAAAATTTGTTTTAAGTGTTTCTGTACCATTTTTTTATAAATCCCTTCTTCCTTAGGTCTTTAAAACAATTGCAGTTGGTGTTTTGCTTGTGTTTATTTGAGTCAGATGGTGTTACAGAGCTTAGCTGCATTTTCTTTTTCTAAACTTACTCTTTCAGCTTCCCTGACAACCCTCCAAGACCCGTCCTGTGGTAAGGAATTTTCTGAGCTTGGTTTTGAGATATTGCTCTTAGAGGAAAAAGGAAAATTCCCCCAAAAGAAAAAACAAGAATGCTAAAAATGAATGCAAAATGCATCTTAAACCTTTTCTTAATGATTGCAGGCACCATGAGCTGAAGAATCAATGCCAGTGCAGGATGTGACTATCCACTGTAACCACGAGGAAAGTCATCAAGAGAAAATAAAAGTGGCTTCAAGCTGCAGGTTCACACCAAAATCTGCATTGGATTCAGGTTTGCTGGCAATAAAAAAGCAGACCCTTAATTCAGTTCTGTCTTTAAGACTCAGAATTTCATAGGTTATTCTTCCTAAATAGAAATTACAACGTGCTTGTTGTTTCTGAGTGGAAAAATTGCTTTCAGCAGAGGAAAGCAAACTGAGAGAAAACAGGAAATATCAAATAATTTGGTTTATGAGAAATTTGACTTTCTATTTCTGCTTTTTTGTGAATGCTCGTCGCTTGAGACATTCTAATTCACAGGTTACACCAACCTCACACCTGCACAAGCTCTTGGACCCAGGGAGAAGGGAATGTTGTGGTAATACAATCCATCTCTGTGGCTTCACCTGCTTCATATTCCAGGATCTAGCTAAGTAAAATGAACAGTGGTAACCTTAGTAAAGAGCAGGTGTTGAGCCATTTCCCTGTGCAAGAACATTTATTTTATTTATCTATTTGACCATATTTCATTTTTTTTTTAAACTAGCTGGTTCACTAGTAGGATGTCCTCAGTTTGTGGCACACTGAATGAAATTTGGGAATGTAAAACTTTCTTAAACTATCTTAGGTTCATGACTTTAAGTTTTCAAGACTTCAAAGTACTTGTGACAACTGGCAGATAGCTCCACAATTTACCAGAAAAAGACCATCACCCTATGAGGAGACATTTAAGTGCATACTTTCTATGTTAAAAATAAGTCCAATTATCATTCTTTCTACCACAGCAGGCACTTTACAGAAAAATAATTTGTGAAAACAGAGAAAAGTATGTCCATCAAGGAATATATTTTAAAAATCAATATAGCAAGTAGATGTGTATAACTTCAGTGCATCTATTCTCTTGTGCCGTATGTTTTTATGTCCCCATTCTGTCAGTCTGCAGTTTTAAACAAACAATTCCAAATGCCACTGGTATTTTTGCTTAAAAGACAGAATCTGTAACCCTTCAGAGATTATATTAATAGCTGCAGCACTTTGCTGTTCGTGGTATTTCAGCATTTTCTTTACATTCATAATCTAGGAGCGCTAAATCTGTAATCACTAACCTTTCCTTTCTTACTAAAAAGCATTGTTAAATTAAATGATGCATTATTAATAAGCATTCTTGCAAATGGAACCCAGGAAAGTCAGTGCACTTTATATTCTATTACAAAGATAAGCTTCACTAAATGTCTTTATCCACCTGTTTTGGCACTAGAGTGCCTTCCCTCTTTATTGTTCACAAGGCTGATTATTTTAGCTCCATTTTTTGCTGTTTTCTTATTCCTTTGCAAGTATGCACACGTAGACAAAGGAATCCAAGGCCAGGTTGGATGGAGCCCTGAGCAACCTGGTTTATTTTTATTTCATAAACATATCCAGTAGGTATCTTTAGTTTTCAATTCATACATGAAAGCACAATAATCAAGTAAGATTATCATATCCAAAGATACTTTTCCAATCCACTCTATTTTTGGGGAGCGTATTTCGAGGAAGGAATGTTGAGTAAACTTCCCATGTTCTTCAGTGTTACCTGGATCTTTTAAAGCCACTGCTGGAGCTCTGTGGTGCCAAGCCAGAGGGATCTCTGGATATTTTAAATAATTTTCTGAAAGCTTGGACACAAGTGATTTATTATCAAATCCATACTTTAATATGGCATTGATTAGAGAATGTCATATGTGGAAATCTCTTACGAGTTTTGCATCTACTTTCTTCTTTTGGTGTTATGAAAACACTGGCATGCATGATTTTAGCTTAGTTTCTTTTCAAAGAGGAATAATGTCTCTCTAGTGAGCTGCTGATCACAGGAGAACTGCTCAGAACATTTGCAATTTGTGCACCCTCCTGGGAATGTATTTTGTATTTTGTAGAGCTATCTGGACAAATAAAGTAATTGCTCACCTGAATTCTCAGCAGATACCAGTTTTGGGTAACTGTCCTGAGTTTTCAAAAGTCTGCTTACCTGGACTTAAATTTATGTGTTCATTTTGCAGAATATATATTGTGTAGTACATGCTATAGCTTGCATCTCGTGGACTCATTCCATGGCCATTGCACATAAAGATATGGTAAGATAAATCAGTTTATCTTATTAAAAAAGCACACTGATGCTTTTGGGGAGATAGAGGTCTGAAGCATTTTAAAAATATCTTAAAAAAGAAAACAGGAAAAAAAAAAGGAAAACATTCTTTGTGAGGCTTTTGTTGTGTTTAAGAACATAAAGTTTGTGTTTGAAAAATCCGCATTTGCTTGGACAGCATTGAGATTGTCCTTGTGCGTGGATTTTTTTGAAATGGTACCAAAGGAAATGTTACATAGCTAAAATATGATAAAGAGGTTTTTCATTTAACTGTTCAGTGCAAACCTAAGACATCTTGCTGTATTCCTTGACACTTTAATATAAAGTTCTGAATCCACATTATGCAGATTATCTTCCAGCAGCAATTATAAACGGAGCAGTGCTTGGTGGTAGAATGGATGATGTGGTGATTCCAGCTTCTCTTTGGAGCTCTGCCTGGAGGTGCTGGAAAATCCAGGTGTGCCAACAGTGCCAGAAAAGCTGGAGCAGATTTGCTGGAAGTTTTGTAGGCACCCCAAAACCACTGCTGTGTTCTAGGCACTGGTTTTGTTGACTGCCCAGTGGTGAGTCTGATTTGGAGGCTTTAGACTTCCACAGGTCACTAAATAACTCCATTTTTTCCTGGGGGAAGCTGTTAGGAGTCTGCCTCTACACTAAGGTTTATATTTTAAATTATTTGATTTGTCCAGGATGATGCATTTCAGCCTCTTGATTTCTAAATAAGCCTTTTCACATGCTTTGTGTCAGGTCTAGCAGCAGTAACAGGTATTATCCATAAGCAAACATCAAGGAACAGACTGGTGCATTTGTATTAGGCTTTAGTTTGGAAATTTTTCTTCTCGCTGTCACATCACGAGCTCTGCAGCTGAAGAGAAATTTTCTGTTTTGACCACAAGACTTTGCTTCATTTCAGCCAAACAAGCAAATCTTGGCAGAACTGCAACCATTTTTTAAAGGCAGAATTTCAGATCAAAACAAGAGAAGGTGTCATGCCACATTCCCTTACCCCACAAAAGTTACAGCAGACAGCGGGCTAATGCTGATATTCCCCAAGAACTGGATATTCCAGTACAAAATCTGGCCTCTTCCTATTCTAAACACAAATTTAAGTCCTTAAACCTCCCTTTCCTGAGTACTCTAAACAAGATTATCTCCGTTTTGAGACTATAAGTGGACACAGGCTTAACAGCTTTTAAAAAGTGTCAACTTGGCTTTACTGTAACATCAGAGATGTTTGTGTAAGGCAGGAAAACTGTTCCCATCTCATGGCTGTCCCTGGATTATGTCTAGCAGCATTTTCCTCTCCATGTCCAGCTGTGTAAATTTGTTGCTTGTGAGAGAAAACTTCATATTTAATGATTCCACATCGAGATTTTGAAAAGTAAATGATGTGATTGTTGTAGCACTAATCTTTTCAACTAATGTCAATCAATTTTTTTGATTAAATGGCAATTTTCTTTTGTACTAAGCTATACATAGAGCTTCCACTTTGTCCTTCCACACTTCTGGAACTTTTTGGTGCAATGATTAAAGACTTGCTTTTGAGTGGTTTTGACACCTTTTGACAACTTTTTCCTATTTCTTGTGGCTGTGCTATGCAATGCAATCTGTCAAGGATAAATATTGGGCTAGAATAATAGTGGATTTTATATACATTATTCTGTATGTGGTTTAAAATAGGTAAGCAATTTAAAGAAATCTTGAGGGGAAGTGCAATTTAAAATTCTATGAAACATGTCACTCAAGTCAAAAATGTCCCAGATGCTTTCATTTGCCATTCTAAATAAAAACTGAAAGAGCTGTCAGGCAAGATTTTCCAACTTAAAAAGCTCAGCAGAAATGGGAAGTGAGAAGCTAAAAGGGAGCAAACCTCTCTGGAGAGGTTGTCCAAACAGCAAGTGGGTGATTGGTGGAAGTGTCTCAGTATCACAGAACATTTGGGGTGGAAAAGGATCTCTAAAAATCATCTAGTCCAGCTCCCACTGCTCCTTTATCTCTCGGCTGTCCTCAACTTTACTGCCCCAAGATAAGAAGAACAAACCAATAAAGTATCAGAACCCAGCAGTGATATTTTTCTCTTCTATTAAAGGAAAAAAAAGGCTTCTGTGCATAGAAGATGGAATACAGAGCACCAGCCATGTACCCATGAAAGGAATGAAATGCTCTGCTATATCCTCCCAAGAGAGAAGAAATCTGCAGGGTGCACACCTCGAGCTCACAAGATTTTCTTTTGCTCCCAAATTCTGTTTCTATGGAGTTTGTATTTGGGCCTGTAAGAGGAACTCACGGTGCAAGGACAAGGGCAGGGGCAGAAAGAAGACAAAGTCGTGGGGTTGCAAGCAAACAACTCTAAATTTATTCTTTGTTTGAATCTATCTTCTTAAAAGAAGCCTAGTAGTTCTAACAATCCATACACTGACTACAGAGTATAAAAATCAATAGAGATTATTTATAAGAGTCACTAGGTAGACTATTTCAACCAATTAATACAAAGAACGTAACAATCTATAAATATTATTTGTAAGAATCAATACAGGGACCATTTCTAACAACCAATACAAAGAGTATAAAAATTATACAGAGTATTTTAAAAACACAGAGATTCTTTGTAAGAATAAATAGAGAGAGCATAAAAAACTCCACAGAGTATTTCTAAAAATCTATACAGAGACTACTTGTAAAAATCAATACAGAGTATTTCTTACAACCAATAGGGAGTATTTCTAACAATCAATATGATATACCAATTCTACAGATTAATTCTAAGAACCATTACAGAGCCTATTTAATCCATACAGACACTATTTCTAGTCAAAAATGGAGTATAACAAACAAAATTATATTTCAGAATTACTAAAAATTATTTTAGAAGTAGTAATAAAGACATTCCTTTTATCAGTTGATAAGAATATAACAATATTATTACATTTATTACATTTATTACTATATTATAATATTATTACATATTATTTTTAAGAAACAACATAGAGAGTATAAAAACCTACAAATAGTATTGCTAATCATCAATTAAGAGACTATTTCTGACAATCCAATCAGCAGAATATAAAAACCAGTACAGTGCATTTCTAGCAACCAGTTCAGAGACTATTTCTACCAGTTAATACAGAGAATATAACAGTCAATACATATTATTTGTAAGAATCAATACAGGGATCATATCTAATAAATAGAGTATAAAACAGAGTATAAAATCTATACAGTGTATTTCTAAAACCACAGAGACTATTTGTAAGAACAAATACAAGAAGAGTATAAAAATGTAAGAAGAGTATAAAAAAGTAAGAAGAGTATAAAAATGTAAGGAGAGTATAAAAAATTATCCAGGGTATTTCTAACAATCAATAAAGAAACTACTTCTAACAATCAATACAGAGTATTTCTTACAACAAATAGGGAGTATTTCTAACAATATACCAATTACACAGATATAATATGATATAATATGATATAATATAATATGCTATAATATGCTATAATATGCTATAATATAATGATATAATCATATAATTAATATAATATAATATAATATAATATAATATAATATAATATAATATAATATAATATAATATAATAACAAATAATATAATATAATAACAAATAATATAATATAATTAATATAATAACAATATAACTACTAATAATATAATCATTACAGAGCCTATTTAAACTATCCAGAGACTATTCCTAGCAATCAACACGGCTAATAGAAGAAGTGATAGGAAGCATTTCTAGCAATGAATGCAGCAGGAATGGCTTCCCCTAGTGCAGCCCCAAGTGTTTTTTGTTGTTAGCGAGGATGGGCGGTGGGAGCCGTGTGGCCGCAGCTCCCCGCAGGCCGGGCAGGGCTCTGCCCATGGAGGTGGCCATGGCCCCGAGCAGCAGCAGGAGCTGTCTCAGCAGGGCCATTCCCTTGCAGGCTGTGCCCAGGAGCCCCGGGCCAGCGTGTCCTTGTCCCGGGAGCTGAGCTGCGGGTCCCGGGAGCTGAGCTGCGGCTCCCCGCAGCCGCTGCCGGCCCAGCACGAGCAGCACAGGCCCGGCCAAGGCCAGCAAGGCCGCCCTGCTCCGCTGCTGCTCCTCCGGCTGCTGCTCTGCCGCTGGGGCCGGAGCCTCCCGCGGGGCTTCCAGAGCTTCCAGCGCTGCTATTTCCTTCTCCAAGAGCAGCCGGTGCAGCCGCAGCCGAGCATCGCGTTCCTTCATCCTCTGCAGGGTTTCCATCTCCTGCTGGGCCCGGGGCTGCAGCGGCAGGTTGGCGCTCGCCACGGCCATCAGCACCAGGCACATCTGCACCATTCCCTGGGGCATGGCTGCTGCTGCCTGCACACGGACAGAAAGGAGCAAAGAGCCGACATTCAGACTGCATTTCCTCGGCAGGAGAAAGGAAAGAAGCTCCCCAATGGAAGGAAAGCTCTGCCATCCTCGCTAGCCCTGCAGGAAGGCTGGAGGCCGGAGATGCTCCTCAGGGCGAGCCTGGTGATTCCAATTCCAAAGGCAGCTGCCCAAAGAGGCTCCATGAGCACTGGGGAGGAGGAGGAGGAGGAGGAGGAAGGGGAGGAAGGTGCGAGACGCAGGGACACAACCCCTGAGCAGGCAGGTTTGGGGAGGGAGAAGCTCAGCACTGAGGATGACAGAAGAAACCAAGCGCAGTGCCCCAAGCGGGGAAGGACAGGAAGGGCCCCCCAGGCTGGCTGCAGGCAGCCACTGCAGACCTTGCCCAGATGTTCCCATGGGCTGGGCAGGGGGAATGCAGGGCTCTGCTTCCCAGCCGCTGCCACCACTTGTGACCCTGCCACTGGCTTGAGACAAAGCTTGAGAAAATCCCGCTCAGTGTGGGCCGAGCCGGAGCTGGCGGCTCTTGAAGGGCTGGGTGTCAGGTCCCTGTGCCCTCCCAAAGCCCTGTCCTTGGCAGCCTCGGGCAGGGCATCCATCCACCCTCCCTCAGACCTACCGTGAGCACAGAATCCCTTCTCTGTGTCCGGTCTCCAGAGCGATCCCAAGTGGGTCAGTGAGCTCTGCCTTGAGCTCCCAGCGCCTCGCAGGCTGCAGGTGCCGCTGCTCGGCCACCCCACAGCGGTGCCAGAACCAGCAGCAGAAGCAGAGCAGTTCCAGAAGCAGCAGCAGAAGCAGAGCAGTTCCAGAAGCAGCAGCAGAAGCAGAGCAGTTCCAGAAGCAGCAGCAGAAGCAGAGCAGTTCCAGAACCAGCAGCAGAAGCAGAGCAGTTCCAGAACCAGCAGCAGAAGCAGAGCAGTTCCAGAAGCAGCAGCAGAAGCTGAGCGGTGCCAGCAGAAGCAGCAGAAGCAGCAGCAGAAGCAGCAGAGCAGCCCCAGCTGCGGCTGTGCCTCTCCGGTGCCGCTGCGCTCGCTCCTCCCGGGGCTCCACCGTTCTCCGCTGCCCTGGAGACGGCCCCGAGCCCGGCCGTGAGCTCACAGAGCCGCGGGTTCCACGCGTGGATTCCTCGGGCTGGGCAGTCCTGGGGCCCTGGGCAGCCACAGGGTCTGGCCCCCGCCTTTGGGGTGAGAGGATGCGGTGAAATGAGGCTCCTGAGGAGGCTCTGCCCTTCAGGAATGGCCTGCAGAGCTTCACTCCATTTCAGCTGGCAGTTTGGATGGGGGCTTCTCTTGTTCACTTCTTCATATTCTTGCTCCTTGATGCTTCTTCCCCTTGGGAAAACGTGCTCTAAGCATTCTCTCAAGAGTCAGGATTGTCACACCCACATCCCTCTTCCACAGCCCTCTCCATCAAGAGGTGGAAGTGGCTTTTTATTCCAACATCTTACACTGACTTTCCACTGTCTTCAATCGATGCCTCCCATTTCTTGGCTGTGTTGCAATGCTCAGGTACCCATGGTTGTCACCCAGAGGCCCATGACCTGTTCCACTGCAGTTATTCCATAGAAAGAGATTTTAAACTGAGGTGGCTCAAATGGATTTTAAATGGAGGTGGCCCAGAATTGCCATTTTCAGCTGAAAAACACCGGTTTTGTGAAATTTTGTGAAATATTTTGTGAAAATATTTTTGCCTGAGATATTGTATTACCAAACTCAGCAGAATCATGTGCACAAGCTTTTGGATGATTTGTAGGTATTTGGTTTAAAAGTAACTTCTTCAAGTTTTCTAGAGTAAAAAAATAAATTAATAATAGGAATTAATAATTAACATACACAGGTTTGGCCTCAAAAATCTCTAAGTTTATTCTAAAATAAAACGATATAGAGATGCTAAAGATATATATATATATATATATATATATATATATATAAGAGAAAGAACTACTGGGCAATTTCCTTTTGCACATGACTGAAAAGGCTCCAAGGTTAAATGCACTTTCTGAAGAGGAATAAATCCATGTCTTTGCAGCAGGTGTTGACTTTTCAACAGGATTTCAGAAGTGTTCACAACCCTTCCATTCTCCTTCATTAAATGTTTGATACTTGACTGTTATCAATAATCTTATTAAATCTTCTGTATTTTGTTCTTTGTGTTGCACTAGAGAGACTCATAAATTTTTTTGTTTGGTTTTGTTTGTTTACCAAATTGTAATAAATCCGTACAGACACATGGCACTGCAACATTTAATGAGTTACATCCCATCATATAAATAAATTGTGTAATAAACTTTGAAATTGTAACCAAAAGTTCTGCAGAATTAGAGTTGAGTAAGGTAGGAAACTCAGATTTGCTAATGATGGAAAGCCTTCAACTGATATTTCCAACAGAATCTCTGGAAGTGATATTTAGCTTTAATTTTTTGAAGTAACCACTGTCAAAATTTCAATTTTATGAAGAAAATTTGTGATTTTGTTCCAATGCTTTTGTGGGAAAAAATTCTTACTGCAAAACTTTTGTTTATTTAAAAATACTATTTATCATCAAAGCCTTTTTTCTTGCTGGATCTTAAAATACCCAAAACACATGGATATTTTGATATCAACAAATATAACAAAGAATAATATGGAAAGCACACAGATATTTTTAAGGCAGTAATTAATCATACAATTGCTATCAGGACCTATTCTTTGTTCTCTTATTGTCTCCCTTCCAACAGCTGCTCCCCAACCTCCATCTCAGGTGATGGAAAAAATGTTCTGTTCAACCATCATCAATGAGCTCTCTGTCACTAGGCTTTATCCATATATCTTCTTTAAAATATTCTTTTTTAATATATAAAAAAATGAAATTATTATTAAAAAATGTTAGAATAAATAGTTATTTTTAAAATATTTTTTCTTTCTTTCTTGTGTATTTCATGTCTTTTTTTCTTCCACATTATTGCCTTAATGGTTTTTTAAATTTGTGAGTGACCGTTGTTGTCTGCCATGAGACAACATCACACTTTCAAGATTTAAAAACCACAAAAATCTTCTGATGTAAGTATTGTGAATTAATTTAATTTAATTGTTAATTGAAAGTAAAATCTATAGGTTGCTCATATTATTGCTTAGTAATAAATGAAGAAGTTGCTCCTTCCTTATTTGAGGAACAGCCAGGTAAATTCAGTGTATTGCCCTTTTCAAAGGCTAATGAACTCTAAAATCGGCCAAAAAAAATTTTGGGAAGCTGTGTGCCAGGTTAATTTGTGTCAAAGCATGACAACCGAGACACATCATCTTGTAGGAGGTCTTGCACATTTTCTTTTGGAAATTTATAGATCCTGTGGAGGTGTTTTTGAGATTGGAATGAGGGAAGAAACAGGCATAAAAATAAAACATTTTTAGCAGTTCCCAGTATATTGCTCTTGTCACTACTTGTTTTATTTATGAGCCTATTGGACCCAAATACGTACTCACTCTTACCTGTGACAAACTGACAAGTGGGATATAAAAATGAAAAGTTTTTTCCCTTAGCTGGTGGCTAAGGAATCATTGATCTTCCCTCAACCAACATTAATCTTGCAAAGGCAGCAAGAGGCTTATAGGTCTTCCATGGAGTTTGAAAGTGGTAAATTGGAAAACAAAAAAAAAAAAAAGTGCTTTTGTCCATATTTTTATTGTTGGGAATATTTTATGACACTGTGATTGCCAGTTGGTCATGACTTATAGTTCATTAAAGTTTTATTTTTGGATCATAGCTATATAATCTATAAAATAATTAACTTAGGCAGTGCTAACATAATTGATTAGAAAACTAAACTTCATTTGCTGCCTGTGTCATTAATAGAAACTCTCAGGTGATGAACTCTAAGACAACCCTCTGAAATATTCCGTATAACAATCATTAGTGAGAAATTCCAAAATAGCAGCAGACAATATCTCATTTTCTTAGCAGATCAGGTTATTTAAAAGACCACAAATGTACACGTAGGCAATTATTTTTAGCTTTCTGAAATTAAAATAGCAGGGCTTGGGAGCATGATATGCAGACATTTGGGGGTGTAGGTTGTGTGTTTTGATTATCATGTCATCTCAATTCTTCTGCATTTCCCATCCTCAGTTCTGCAGGAAAATTTTATGTAACTTTAAAATTTTATGTAATTTTATGTGATGGCTTTTTTTGTTGTTATGAAGAGGGACCTGAACTGGTGAAACTGAATTTGGATTCCAGACATGGTATTTTTAAAGAAACTTTTAGCATTTTAAATTTTATAAAACAAGTTTGTACATGGTTGATATGTCATTATTACATGGTGAGCACATGGACCTTTCTTTCAGCTCAGAACTCCCCTAGAACCTGGCAGCAGCAAATGCAAGAATTTTGTGTCTGCTTGCCTCTACAATAAAAACAAGCCCCCTCTCCCAGCCCCCCAGTCTATCACATGGATATAAACAGACTTTGCAGTTCAGCAACTTTCTTTCCCTCTGATTAGTAAAATGTGGAGGAAGAAACAACTTGTGCTTATGCAACCTGAGAACAATTTCTAAACACTTTTGTTTCTCTCTGACAGATCAATGAAATACCTTGCTGCTGTTTTCTAATTATTTCTAATTAGAAATATTTCTAATAATAAATAATTAATTTCTAATTAATATTGTGTTATCCTGATGCTTGGGACAGCTCATGGTTGTGCATGTAAAAGGGGTTATTCACCATAGAGCTGTGCTTTTTCATCCTTCTGGAGGCATTCAGCAGCCACCTCACAGGCTATCATCCTTGCTACAAGTCATGAACATCTCCTGAGTAAAATCTGGACATGCTGGAGTGGGAATAAAATGTCTTTCACTGTCCATCTTTGGCCCTGCTTTTTGGAAATACGTCCCTTTGATTGCAGCTTCACCTCCGTTACTGAAGTCTTGAAGATCTTTTATAAATATCCTTTTTAAATATCCTTTTAGGTTCTGAAATTTGCCACTGAGTCTTGGCTAGATTTGTATTTTTGAGTGCCAGTTTGGTTTTCTTTATGTGGCAGGCCCTGGTTCAGATGTAGGGGGAGTCTCCAGCCTGAAGAGATGCTCTACACCGAGGTTCTGTGGTTGTTGATTTAAGGGAACCAAAGCCTGAACCCTTCCTGAGCTTCACCTGCAAATGGAATCAAGCAGTTTTTGGAGAAATTCAAGTTCCCCAATTTGCCCTGTTTGAAAGGGAAGGGTTCAAGTTCCCCAATTTGTCCTTTTTTAAAGGGAGGGAAAGCTGCTCTCTACAAATCCATGACAGGAGGTTGTAGCAAGGTGAAGCCTGCTCACCTCTGGATCTGATTTTCTCTGAGCCTGAGGGAATTGCAGGCTGTCAGTGGCAGATCTGTTCCCAAGGGAAAGTTTCTTGGGAGATCTCACACTCAAGGACAACATTTGTAAATGATCTCGCTTTCTCAAAACAGTTCTGCATAACTGTAGATAGAGTGTTTTCCTCTTGTCCCACCAATGGGTTCCCTTGACCAATCATGTTAACCCTGTAGCTTAAAACCTTCTAAAAACTGAAAAGTTCAGAGAACAAAGGTCCCTTTTCCTTGCAGCTTCTTCTGGTGTGTGCTGTGAACCCACACCTGTACATCATGTCCAACAGTGACACTTGCCTCTCCTGGGTGACGGAAACAGGACAGCAGGAAACGGCTCAGGTTGTGCCAGGGAAAGCTGAAATTGAGTGTTTGGACAAATTTCCCCATGAAAAAGTGCTCAGGTTTGGAATGGGCTGCCCTGGGAGGCGGTGGAGTCACTGTTCCTCGAGGGATTTGTATCACACGTAGCTGTGGCCCTTGGGGACGTGGTTTAGTGGGATTTGGCAGTGCTGGGGACCTGATTTTCTCTGAGCCTGAGGGAATTGCAGGTTGCAAATCTGATTGCACTCAATGAATTTTCCAACCTTCGTCTTCACATTTGAATTTTCCATTTTTGTCATCTCTCAGACAATTCTGGTGATTAAATTGCACATTACAATGAGTCCAGGGTAAGTGCTTAAATTGAAATAATTCAATGTTTGCGTGATTATACAGTAAATTTTATATAAAACAATGTGTATAATGTATGCTGTAAGGTACCAAGTCATCTAATCCTAATTATGAATGTAATATATTTAGCCACATAGTAATGACATGACTGGATAAAGAAAGAAAATTTTATAATTACAGCATAGCTTTCTATGATGAATAGAGTCTCCAATATAACTCTGGAAATGTACATATTAATAGTTTCCATTGTTCATACGTGAACAAAATATTTTGATGCCAGGGGAATTAAATTCTTTTGGTTTACTAATTTGGAGGAAAGTTTTGAGAGTTGATAGCATTTTCTTTCAATTACAAAGCACATATAATATTCCAAATGTGAACTGTGACTTCTATAGGGAAAGAAAGATGAAGAGATCAGTTTTCTAAGGCCAGAAATTTACTTGCTACTAAAACTTAATGGATGAAGACATTTATAACAGTATGATTTCACATCTTTTATTCATGTACAATTTTACCAAAGTATTCCCATCAGCCTGCTGTTTTCATTTCCTGTATATTTACATAGACTTTCTCAAATAATGTAAAAATCTGTGGGGAAAAAAAGATTGCTAAATTATTTTTTTTGGAGAGCAAGAAAATGAAAGTGAAAGAGTGTCAGAAGTTGGTATAAAACATCAAAGAAATTAAAAGCTGGGGAGGCTGCTAGGTTTTGGATCTGTATTTTCTATGTATTTCAGGTCACTTAGTGCACCCTTTATGGACACAGAGATTCCTGTTTCTAAATTTTTGAATAGTTTTGAATATTTATGCACTCCAAGGACTATCTGTTAATTAATAGACTGTACAACAAGAGCAAACCAGCCCCTCATGGCAACACATTGGTCAAAGGAAAAGAATAAATTACATATTCTGTGTTGGGAAAGGCAGTTCTTGGTGTTCTTTTGAAAGGGAAGAGAGGCAAAGTGGATTCACTCAATAATACATTTCAAGTGTGAGAGAACAGAACAAATCATTAAAAAAACCCCACAAATTGCGTTTATGTGGTGGTTTTGAGGGCCTGAGAGGGGAGGGCAAAGCTTCACAGAAGTTATTTGTCGTTGTGGAGAGGCACAAACACACCTGACAGAGAAAAACAATAACAGTGAGTGATCTTTGCCTTGGGGCAGACAAAAACCTGCATGTCCATCACCTGGGGACTTCTGCTGGGGCAGGACAAGGCCAGGTGCTCAGAAAGAGCCCAGGAGATGCTTTTATTCTCAGAAATAAAATGCTTCTTCTCTCAGACTGCAGTGAACATCCTAAGAGGAACATCCTAAGAACCCTTCAGTGCCTGAGGAAGATGGAGGTGTGCTGCTCTGAGGTGCTAAATAAATGTTGGACCAGGGTTATTTTGAGTTCTGTAAATAACTGGTGAAAGACATAGGTGTTGGAGAGGAAGTTTGGTGTAATTAACAGATGAGGATTCCAAAAGGAAGGGTGTTCTGTGGGAAAGGTTTGTTTTTTACAGCCATTTTTGTACCCTGGGACGGAGGTGGAGATGGGAGGAACAAGGAACTGATATTAAAATAGACCTGAAATCCCATAATTTGGTCCAGATATTCTCAGCAAAAAAAGTGAGGAAAAGCAGGAAGCAGCTCAGTGTGCAAATATAAAACAAACCTGTGTCAGGCATCCTTTAAATCCAGAGTTGTGAGTGAAACATGTATAACATGATGATCCTTTCTTACTTTAAGCTTTTAGTTTGACTACTTCTTGTGCACCACCTTTGACTTTTTGAGGGACAAAAAGAAAAAAAAATCTGATTGTTGATGAGCATAAAATATTGTGCTGGAATCAGAGAGAGCTTAGTGTGTTACAGTGTTAAGCACTCTGAAATTGTTCAGCTATATATAAACCACACAATAATAAGTGTGAGTTTTCATGCCATATATCAATTCTCACTTCCTGGCCTGTGGCTGGAATTTTAGATGAGTACAGCTGGTTATTTTGAAACAATAATTGTCAATTTTGGAATATTGTAAATCAAGATTTTCAAGGGAAAAAAAATAAATCTCTTTAATGGATGAATTGCAAAACTTTGCCAGCTCCACCTGTGTTTCTTGGATGTTTTAGAAACCAGTTTTTAATAATGAAAGGAATATTTGGGATAGTATATTTTGGATTCACCATATCAGTGAGATCCAGAGAAGACAGAAGAGGCCCGAAGGTGACTTAGGGTGAGTCTGGAAGACAAAAGAGTTTGGCTGCCTCACTGTGTGATATTTCTGTTCTTGTCATAGATGAGTTAGTAAAGTAACCTTGAGATTGTTGATGTTCTTTGAATGGTCCAGGTCACTAGAGCTCAGCTGGTAATCCCACTGTTTTTTGCATCAAGTTAATTTCCTTGCTTTTATAAATAGAACTTATTTAAAGGTATATTTAAAGGCATTTATTTGTGGCCTCCTTTTTCTACACAATCATTTGCAAGGCTTACTGCTCAAAAATTGGTAAAAAGGTAGGTCAGGTTTTGGCCTAACTAAACATGAGAGGTTTTTTTACCAAAAATTTAAAAAGAATAGTCTTTAAAAATTGCAGAAAAACATTCCTTACACAATGTTGTAATTTAAAAGAAAACGAGAAGTTAATACTAATTATTACATTGTCACATTCTGTGGGACTTCTAGTTGCAAAATCTTATGTTAAACATTTCCAAGAAATTCATGGAATGAACTGCCCTAGTTTGTCTTGGCTTTCTGGAATATTTTTGCAGGAGATTCAGACATTAATCAAATCCAGATCTACTTTGTCTCAGAGAAAACAGTGATTTCTCTTCTAAACAAAGCTAATAGTGTTGAGACATTATTTTCATAGCTGTAATGACATCTAACCATGGGCCAGGCATTGTTTCATGTGCTGGACAGGCAGAACAAAGTAAAATAAAGAAAAACTTTATTCCTAAAAAGCAGAGAAACCCCAATAAGCAGGTTGGGGTTGTGGTTTAATCCCAGCCCCATGGAGCCACTCGTTCACTCCCCACACTGGGACTGGGGAGAGAACTGGGAGGGTAAAAGCTACAAATCCCACGGGCTAGGAGAGTTTGATAAAGAAAGAAAAAGCCACAGGCACAGAAGGAAAGGAAGAAATGGAATTAATGAATTCCCTGCTTCCCAAGGGCAGGCAGGAGTTCAGCCTTCTCCAGGAGAGCAGGGCCCCATCACAGGTGAGGTTTGGGAAGACAAACACCACCACCCCAAATGTCCCCCTTTTCCTCCTCCTCCCCCACAGTTTCTGTGACATCCCCTGCTCTGGAATGTCCCTTTGGTCACTTGGGGTCACCTGTCCTGGCTGTGTCCCCTCCCACCCTCCCAGGCACCCCCACAAGGCCTTGGCTCTGTGCAAGCCCCACTCAGAACAACAGAAACATCTCTGTGTTATCAACCCTGTGTCCAGCACAAACCCAAACACAGCCCCACTGCAAAGAAAATTAACCCAAATTTAAAATTATCCCAGCCCAAACCAGCACAGCCTAATCTCACTAAGCAAGTGCAAGAATTAGAGGAGAGCAGGAAAGAAAAGGTGGGAGAAGGGAAAGAAGGTGAGCAGAAGCAAAGGAACCAGAACATTTAATCAATTCTTGCTTTGAAGAAACATGCAAAATTCTGTTTGGAGCGATAAGAAGGTGGATTTGAAGAGGTGATTTAGAAGAGACCCTATGAATGTGGAGTCTGATTAAACCAGGTGAAGTAGAACAACTCAATTCAACAAGCTGAGAGACAACCACAGAGTTGACATTTGGTAGAGATGCTGAATCTTGATGAGGACAGGGTGTGATAACCTGGGCTTGATCTCTCTGGGGTGTTCTGGCTTCCTGCTAGCTTCAAGGATGAGTTTCATGAGCCACCACAATGTGCCCAGCTCATGGAAACTCCTTCCTGTAAGGAGGAAGAATGATGGAGAGAGCTGAGCATGCAGTCACTGACAGCAATACACAAGAATAAAAGAGATCAAGAGCTACAGAGTTTCCAAAAAACACAGGAGAAATGGAAGAGGAATTAAAAACTGAAAATGACACCAGATTGTACAGAAAGCTACAGTCTGAACCCCTGAAGTGAAGCAAGAGGAAATTGCTGCAAATTATGAATTAAATGAGATAATAATGCATATCAGCTAATGTACTTCATAAAGGTGGCTGAATTTATTTCAGAAATTGTTTTTAAAGTGGGTGATCAGATCTGAAATGTGCAGCTTTGTTTATTCAGTTATTTTATACAGCTAACTTCTAGAAAGCCCAGGTGTGAATTCCTTTTCTTGCTCTTTTTTTGTTTCCCTTTTAGTTACAGAGCTGATTACAAAGGATTTTGAAAAGTTTGCTTCCTCAACAAAATATTTCAAGTTCATTTCAATTTTTTTGAATACAAGATTAATTGTTTTCCTGCAGTAAGACATTATATTGAATATAATTGAATTCTGATCTCTTACTGCACAGATTGCTTGTGAATGTTTACAAGTAACCAATTTTTCCTTCTACAAGTTCATGCATTATAAAGTAGTTGTGATTTCTTTGCGCTTCTAGAGATGGAAATCGTTCTTTTTGCATGAACAGGGACCAAGCTGCTCTGCAGCCTGAGAGCACAATCAGCAGTTATTGTGTTGAAAGTTTGAATTCAGCTGGCCAAGTGGGCACACACTACATGGGTGTGAAGCAAAAATTGTTCAGAGTGTTAATTTCTGATTTTCCCTGTGCTGACTTGCCAATTCTGTCCATGCATCACGTGAGTTATGCTGTTAGTAATTCTTTCAGTAGGAAAATCAAGCTGTTCTTTTAAAGTCCAAAGGCCACCCAGCCCAGCCCTCATTCCTCCTTTCCCTCTTGGCTGTTCCCAGCTTTACTGCCCCAAGGTGAGGAAAACGAACAAATACCAAAGTGTCAGAACCCAATAATGGTGTTTCTTTATTTGTGTAGGGAAAAAAGGGTTCATGTCCACTTATCCATGGCTAATGGCCAGGAATATTAATAGCTAGCCATGCTAGCATGAAATACTCAAATAAAATGGCCTGAAGACACAGACCTGTACTGCTTCATCCTCCCCAGGGAGCAGAAATTTGCAGGGGTGGTTCTGAAGGACAGAATGAGCCCTTTAAATTACTATTTCAAGTCTCCTCAAGAAGGCTTTTCTTTATAGCTGCAGTTCCCTTTTGATTAATCTCCTTGTCTTGCACATGCCGTAATAGTGCTTCCATAAGGATCTACTCCATAATCTTCACAGAAGTGAGGTCTGGATTTCCCCAGGTATTTCTTTCTTCCCTTGGTAAAAGCAGGAGTTTCTGGGCTGTCTTGCTTGATTTCTTACACAGCAGGATGGAAAGTCCTTGTGCTCCTAAGAAAAGTGGTGCTAAAATGTGGCCAGCTCTGGCCAGCTCTACTGGCTCTGAGGAGAGCTTCCCAGGAGGTCTCATCATTCATTCTTTTGATTTGCCAAAATGTGGATATGATCTAGGATCAGTGTCCAACTTGAAAAGGACAAAGACTCTTTAACTGATTGGGGTTAAAATGTTTATATTTATTGGCAGCGCTGGGCCGATGTGCAGGGTCACCCCTTAATGCACACAGCCTCAAATGCAGGTGAATACAGACTTTATATTTACCAAAATATTGAATATAAATACATATTCATAACCCAGTTCCCACCTGCTCCCCTCTTCTTATGCTAATTAAGAAAAAGCAATTAAACATGCACAGTTTGTTCCTTGAAATGAGTTGGTGGTCTCGTTATGGGGAGTGCATAAAAGGGAGGAAGGAATAGATCTCTTCTTCATTCTCACCTTTCTACCTTTTCCATCCAAAGTGACAAATGAACCCCTGGCCATGCTCCTAGTTTCATGTTTCCAATTGGTTTCTGCTTTGCAATTCTCTTATTTCTTGAAGTTCCTTACCAGATTCTTCGTTTATCATTACAAGCTCAGCTGAACAAACATAAGGTTGACAGAAAATTAGTTATTGGCTAATGATTAACTCCTAATTCTAGTAGTGCCTCTCTATTTTAATTACATTTAACAAGGATTAGATTTTTTTATTAGATTTAGCAAAAAATAATTTTAATTACGGCTTTAACTTTTCTAATATCTTAAATTTAAATTTAAATTTAAATTTAAATTTAAATTTAAATTTAAATTCTTCAAAGTTTATGCTTCACTTTAAACAACTACAAGGTCACTCTTCTGAAATTCAGGGTCCTGACTTTGTTCTTTGCCAGATCTGTGTTCCTTGAGCTCAGCAGCTCAGCCAGGGCATGGTCACCACAGCCCAGGCTACCTCCACTCCTAATTCCTCTGATTTTATCCATGCCTGGGGCACCAGGTCCAGTAATACTCCTACTCTGGTTTGTCTCATACCTGGACCTGAAAAATTTTCTTATTTTCCTGGACAGCTGTATTTCTTTCCCAGGAGATATCTGGGTGGTTGAAATCCCACATCAGGGTGAGAGCTTGGGAGTGTGATGCTTCCTGCAGCTCAAGACCTCAGTGACAGCTTGTCCTCATCAGAAAGTGAATCAGAAGGTATCAGAAGGCAAATCTTGTAGATAAAAATCAGGATGTTTAGGTGAAACTCTGTTTGGACCAAATAACCAGAAATATGGGAATGTGTCTGAGGGTTTGGTGTTTTTTAATTTGCTTTGATTATTCAAGTGAAAAATGATAACAGGTGGGCTGCAGTGGAGCCCAGCCTCACGATGTGCTGTGCTCCATCCTTCATTTTCAGGCTCTCAGCCTGTTTGGGGCTGCTCTTCCCAATCCAGCCATTCCTTAACAACACCTGCACCCCTCCTGGAAGGAGCAGCTTCAGAAGCAGAGTGTCATTTCAGCTCCTTCCAGAACATTATGGAAATGCACGGGGATGAGTTCACACCAGGAGACAGAAAATTCAATGTTTTGTGTTTTTTTCCCCCTCCAATCATATTCATTGTCTAAATTTGAACTCCAGGTTTGTTTTGCTGACATGCTCTTGATAAACAAATGTTGGGATTTAATGAGCAAGCACGGAGAGTGGAATATCACCGGAGAAACCACACATGAGTATCAAAATTATTCTAATGGACAAAGAAGTCTTTGCAGCATAAATGTAATATCCGACACAAAGAGTCTCTGTAGGTAGCAGGATAATATTCTTTGATGGTCTAACAGTTTCTCCTCCTCAGGGATACCTTGTAAAAGAATCTTTGAAATGTTTGTATCAACCGATTTTCATATCCCTTGTCAGTGTTAGACGGTTCTTTTCAGCTTGGTTAAATGAATTTCACTTTTGACATCTACTCTGAAGTGTAGTTCTACTCCATAAAAATGACACTATTGGGTCCTATATTTACTTTTCTTCAGCAACTAAATGTCAAGTATATTTACTGTTGAAAGTGTTGCTTGATAAATCCCTTATCTGAAAATTCAGGCTGCATTGTAGTGCTGCATTCTTTTTGTTCTTTACTTTTAATCCACTTTCACTGATGCTGGAAGAGTTCTGCAGCAGAAATTGTGCTGCTGGACTTGCAGAAGTAAAACTGACCAGAACTCATTGGGTAACTGTGCTGGTGATGCCCAAGAGGGCAAATAAATCTATTTTCATGCCCTTGTATGGGAAAATGATATGATAAGATATAGAAATAATAAATAGAATAGAATAGAATAGAATAGAATAGAATAGAATAGAATAGAATAGAATAGAATAGAATAGAATAGAATAGATAATTAGTAAATAATTTAATTAATATAATATAGAATATAACATAAAGTATATACTATATGGTATATACTATATATTACATACTATATAATAGATAATATATAATATTAATAATATATAAAATAGAATGTATAATATATAAAATATGATGATATATATGATATATGAGAAAGATATAATATGTAATATATAGTAGATAATAGATAATAGATAATATGTAATATATAATATATAGTATATAATATAATACATAGTATAATATATAACATAATATATAATATATAATATACAATATAAATATATATAATATAACATTAACATATAACATTAACATATAACATATAACATATATCATATAATATATAATATATAACATATAACATATAATATACAATATATAATATATAACATATAACATGTAATATATAACATATATAATATATATATAACATATATAACATATATAACATATATAACATATATAACATATATAACATATATAACATATATAACATATATAATATAATGGATGCTGCAGCTTCCTGGCCACAAATTTGCTGCTGATGGTGCTTGTGTTGCCTTGATTAAAGAATGAATCTAGTCACAATAATTAGTCACCTTTACAGAAATTATATGTTCAAAGAAACATTTCTAAGCATGCTGCATCTGTTAATAATTAAACCAAAATATTTTCCTTAGCAGTTATTCTAATGTGCTGTAATAGGAACAGATGTTCTTTAATGAACATACTGTGTTTTAAAGGGTTGGAAAACAAAGCCATGCACAACTATTGGTACTTGAATGTTTTTTAAAAGGCTGTGCTCATTGGGATTTTATTGTATCCTTCCTACTTACATGGATGAGTTTTGTTTGAGTGAGCTGCACTCTTCGTGCTTTCCCAAATTTTCCTTCCTTTCTCATCACAAAAAGCCTGATTTTTTAAGATTCTGCAATCCAGACACTCTTGATCATTTGTCTTCCTATGTTTTAAAAATCTGTGTCATTATAGAGCAACTGCTGCCTTGCTGTTGTCAGTCTGAATTTTTAGACTGGAACCTTTTTCAGAGGGTGTGACATTTTAATGCCTTAGTCTTCATCTGTCAGATTCTTTTCGTTCTTTGTACAATGAAATATTCTTTTCAATTCATTCACTTTGTTAGTCTAGCTGTGAGTGACTGGATTTTTAATAAAACTGTTTTTTTACCAAAGGAATAACCTAGCTGAAACCTGGAAAGGTTTATCTGAAAGTAGGTAAACAAAGCTGTATGATGAAGTTTTAAATTAGTATCCTTATCTAAGAAGCTGATCTCGCTGCTTTTCTGACAAAAACTCTGTCCTGAGGCCTGCCCCAAAAAAATGGATTTCAGTGCATGAAATCCCAAAGTGGGATTTACTTTATCTGATAAACTTTCTGATTTCAGCGCTACTCAAGTCAGGCTGGCTGCAGTGGGAGTGATCCTGGTGTCTCCAAAATCTAAAGTTGATGCATGTTTTTTCCACATATCTGGAACTTGTGCTGAAAGACTGAGACTATCAGAAGGTGAATCTTGGAGATAAAAATCTATTGAAGCTCAGTTTTGACCAAATAACCAGAAATATGGGAACGTGTCTGAGGTTTTAGGTGTTTTTTTAATTTGATTATTCAAGTAAAAAAATTATAAATAAGTATTGATCTCAGTGTGATCCCTTGAGCAGCTGGTTAATTGTTATTTTCTATATTTATTCTTCTTGGGGTGCAAGGAATAGATGGAAAGCATGTTCAGCAACTTGTGAAACTCAATATTAATTTCTGGTCCCATATCCCCTTACCAAAAATCCTGAGAGAACAATTTGTGGTCTGGCCAGGTAATATAACAAGTTATTCAAACAGAGGGTGGCAGCTATGTGAATAATCCTGAGTGGATTTTAACATTTAAGTGAAATGTTCACCCACAAATGGTGCTGGATTATTGAATATATTTCTTTAAAAATATCCAGAGGGAGGTAACACTAGATGCTGGGGAGGAAGACACAATGTTTGACAGTGTATTCCCTAATTTCTGCTTCTGTATTCTATATATTTTTTTGTGTTCCATGTGGAAATTGAGCCTGGAAGGGAAGGGGGTTGGGATGGAAAATGTTACTCAATGACACAGGAAATACCAAGTGCTAATCAGACAGACATGAAATACTTCATTCCTGTCTTAGAAATTGTTGGATAAGATTTATACAACCTATAAAAAAATGAGTCTTTTTGTGTTAGGAATGGACAGTGTTTGCCACAGGACTGGAGGGATCACCAAGGTCACTGGGGAGAGGAGAGAGAGCTTTTCAGAACCCAAAATGGGTGAGGTTTCAGCTGCTCCTTTCCCACACAACTTCTACCCCATTCTATTTTTTTTTTTCCCACCATTCAGTCTTGACTGATTGATTTCAGCCAAACTCAGAAAGATGCTGCTGTTGTTGAAAATATTCAGAGAGAGGCAGCAAAATCCTCACAGCAGCTGATTTATGTTGGACACTGAATCTTGTAGAGGCTGAGTTCTGCCAGCACAGAAATGTGCTCTGAAAATCCAGAATTTTGTGTAGTTTATGATCCTGGTCTTGACTTTTCTAGGTAGGAGCTTCTCTCCTTATTTCTGTTGATAGTTATGAATTAAGAATGAGTACACTCCTACAGGTATGTAATAAAATGTACAAGAAATGCTCTGCAATGTGTCCAGTCCATGTTTCTGCAGAGTCTGGAGCCTTTGACATTTCACAGCTTCATTAGAGATTAATTAGCACTTTTCACTTGCTTAAAGCTTGAAGTGCCATGAAAATGGAAATGCAGAGAGGACTGTGGATTGCTGTGATTATTCTTTGGTCTGTGGGAGCTCTTTCTCCCAGGTTCACTGCTGTTCACAGCAAATAAAAGTGGTTTCTCTCTTATGTGAGCTGCAAATTTCCTTCTGAATAAATATTTTGAAGATTTTATTTGACTAGTGAGTCTTCCTTTAGCACTTCAGCATCATCAACTGCTTCTTTATTTATTTTTGGCTACACTCTGGGTTTGAACTTGACCCTAATATTTGGATATTCTGGTGTATATGGAGACTTTCCACAACAGTAACTTTTTCTCTGTATTTAATACTTGGAAATCTTAAATATTTTTCTTTTAGAACAGATGATGAACAACTACAAGAAACCATTCTCCAGTTGCTCTATATTTGTTCCTATGCATGTTTTGTTGGAAGGAACCCTTGCTAAAGCTACTCTACACAATCACTGTCATTAGTAAACATTTGAGTTTTGGATTCTCCACGTCCTTCTGGATGGGATGTCCACACAAATCTTCCTCTCAGTCTGCTGTATGTCCACAATCTGCTTTTTCTCTGAATATTTTAAATAATTTTTTACATCAATTTTTAAATTTAAATTTTAAATAAATTTTTACATCAATTTTTAAATTTAAATTTTTAAATAAATTTTAAATAATTTTTAAATAATTAAAAAATATTTTTCCTACTGGAAAATTTTGTTCCCTTTACAGGCAGTACTTACAAACCCAGAGGCTTCCCCTACGATTTCTCACTGAGGGAAAACATGAGCACAAGGCTTCATTAAAAAATAAATGTATTTTTGTTTAATCAAACAGGATCAGATTTAGAAGCCAGAGAATGGATGAATGAGGTTTCTCTGTACTTGAAATATGTGAAATTAATAAAATTATCTTGAAATTTTTATTTCCATGCCTTTCTCCATTTCTAATTTACTGTCATTTTTGCTGAAATACAGAGATTAAACTGTATAGCCCATGTGAGGAATTCTCTGATTTTCATACATGAATTTTTTAGATAAATGTTGGTGTAGCTTCAATGGGAAACTTCCTTAGAAATCACAGAAAATGGAAGCAAACTTTTTTCTCTCATTCTTAAAATTAAATCAGCTTTAAGCAGAAACCCTACTTTTTTTTATTTTTTGAAGTCAACGTGTTCAATGTTGCTTTTTGGACACTTACAGAACTGCTTATTAAGGTTTGTAAGACAAATCCTGCTGTAATTTTAATTACTTTGTACTGCAGCTCCTTCCCAGGGAACTTTACTGCAGTGACTTGTGCCACAGACGAGGTTGAGCTGCAGCTGGCACGCAGGAAAATGGTGCAGAGGGCAGGGATTACACCAGCCATGGTGTAATAATAATAAATATTTATTATAAATATAATAGATGATAAAATAGTATATATAATAAAATATAATATCTAATATCTAAAATATAATATATATTAAATAGTATCTAATATATAATATATAATACATAATATATATTGGCTAATATCTAATATAATCTAATATCATCTAATATATAATATCTAATATGTAATATATCTAATGCATAATATATAATATATAATAGATAATAGACAATACTAATATCTAATATCTAATATCTAAAATATAATATATAATGTATAATGTATAATATACTATATAATATACAATATACAATATACACTATAATATATGACATCTGACATCTAACATGTAACATCTAACATCTAACATCTAACATCTAATATCTAATATCTAATATGTAATATGTAATATGTAATATATAATATATAATATATAATATATAATATATAATATATAATATATAATATATAATATATAATATATAATATATAATATATAATATATAATAGATAATAGATAATAGATAATTTATAATTTATAATAGATAATAGATAATATATATAATATAATAGATAATTTATAATTTATAATAGATAATAGATAATATGTAATATGTCATATATAATATATAATATATGATATATAATATATAATATATAATATAATAGATAATAGATAATTTATAATTTATAATAGATAATAGATAAAATGTATAATGTATAATGTATAATGTATAACATATATAATATATAACATATAACATATAATATACTGTTTACTATGTAATATATGATATATAATATATAGTATTTAGTATATAATATGTAATTTAAAATATTTTGTCTCATATCTTATATCTTAATCTATTATGTAATATCTAATATCTAACATTTATCTAATATATATATTATATAACATATCGTATATCTTATATAGTATATCTTATATAGTATATATTATATTGTATATTGTATATATTATACAGGTGTTATATATATAATATTATATATAAAATAACATAATAAATGACATTATGGGTCTCACAGAGTTTAGGAAGAGAGCAGACAGTTTTTTTACAGCACCAAATCCTGGTGAGCCTTGCATTGGCCTGGTTCATTCCAAGATCTAAATTGTGAATATTGGTAATTGTTCAACCAGAGAGCAATGGCAGAAGTATTTTCAGAGTTAAAAAAAGTCAAACAAACCCCAAAGCTGTAAAATAATAACCCAACACCCAATAAAACACCTCCCCCCTCTTAAAAAATGACCCCAAAAAATCCTTCAGTCCTTCAAAGGCTTTTAAACAGATTATTGATCTTGTATTTAAGGGAGAAAACAGAGGTACCCATTTTCTCCTGCAAGAAAAGTGGGGATAACTTTATATAAACTGTGATGATTTTTAAAAAAATTAAATTTTTAATTTTTAAAAAAAAATTTACAAAATGTTTTCTTTTTAAATACAGGCTCATCTAGGCATTTAAGGAAAAGGTGGCATAAAGATTCTTTATGGCCTACACAGGTGAAAATCAAAGACAAATGAAGACTGCCTTAACAAAAGCTTGAAATAAACACAATTTTCAACAAATGAGCAGGTTAAAAAAAGAGCGAACACTTCTTTATGATGGCAAACCTGGTTGCATACATGTTGTAGCAAATTCCTGTTCCCACTGCAAATGTTTCTTGCAAAAAATTCACTTATTATTAAAATTAAATAATTAAATAAATTAAATAAATGAAATAATTTAATAATTAAATAAAATTCATTAAAATTATTCACTTAATATCTTGTTTTCCCCTCTGATTTTATGCCTTTCTTATTATTTTCCTCTTGTCAATCTGCAGTGGATTTAGCTGAGCTCTCCTGCTCCAGAAGCAGAGGTAGATTGGGATCAGTAGATTGGGATCAGTTAAAAGAGTTTTGAAAGCAAATGCTAAATTATTCTGAAGGTGAATGTCCCCCATGTGGTTTAGAAAACTAATTAGATCAAAGTTTGTAAAGGGAAAAAAAAAATCTATTAAAGATTTGAAGCTTAGCAACTTTTCCACTGTGATGAACAACTAGAGTTCTTTTATTTTAAATGTAGAAATTTATAATAATTCTATTAATAATTAATAATTAATATTAAATAGTGATATTTTCTTCTAATTCAAGATCAATATGCAAAGATGCAGCATCAGGTCTTGTATTATAAATTTACCCAAACACAAAATATATTTACCAAATGTTGAATGAAACTTTGTTTTACAGCTGAGAGAGCTCTAAAGGAATATTTCTACAGTCCCAAGACTGCTCTAGTTTATTAATAAATTTAAATATTGAAGATTTCTAAACTTAATTTTACAACTTTCCTTTAGTCTTTTTGGGGGCTCTTGTGTTATGTTATATTATGGGATTTCTAGCAATTATAAACAAATATATATATATATATATAAATATATAAATAACAATAACAATATAAATATAAATATAAATATAAATATAAATAACAATATAAATATAAACATAAATATAAATATACTTTTTTATATTTATACACACACACATATATATATATGCACATATATAATACATAAATATATATATATAAGATATATATTATAAACAAATATAAACAAATGCAAAATTTGAGATATTTTTTTTTCCAGCAATGCTGGGGGAATGCTGTTTATTTGTTTTTTTTAAATTTTAATTAAAATGAATTAAAATTTAACTAATAATGAAATAAAATATAATAACATTTAATAAAATATAATTAAATAAATTAATATTTAAATAAAATAATGAAATAAAATAATTAAATTATTTTTATTTATTTATTTTTAATTTTACCAAGCTTATCAAACTGATTGCAGTCATGATATTTCGTGTAGCATTGTGAGGTGAAAAATAATTACTGGTAATTCTATGTTTTTGCAAATTCTTTCTTTCTTAAGGCTGGAGTTTTCATCAACAGACAGTGGTGGTTTCTGTGGAATAAAAACTAGAAAGAATCTTTCAGTGAGAACTAAATTGCAGCCCATTAAAAGAATGACATTTTATTTTATGCAGCTGTCAGAGACTGATTGTGAAATTTTTAGGGATGTGGGAAAAAAATATTGAAGCCTGTATTAATTAATTTGGAGTAATTAATGATAATATAAGTTATGTTTCCTTATGTAGAATATGTAAACAGAATTTTGCTTTAGAATAATGTTAAATATAACTTGATGAGAAGAATTTAATTTTCAGAAAGTCCAGTAAAGATTCATTTTTGGTGTTAAATTATTTCAGCAATTGTTTATTGCTTTGTTTACAGGCAAAAGGTTTTTAAGTCTTTCACATATGTGGGATACCTGTGTGGAAATATATCATATTTATCTCTTTTAAACAACAAAGTGATTTTAGTACTTCTTGTTACCTTTTCATAATTTTATGGTTCTCCTGTGGGTTTTTTTGTTTGTTTGTGTTTTGGGTTTTTGGTTGTGTTCTTTTTTTGTTGTTGTTGTTGGTTTTTTTTTCTGATTATTCTTTTTTACAAATATCATCTAAATTGGAGAAAAATACAAGAATTTGTGGCATCATATCCATGGTGGTTATGAAAGTTTGACCAGGCAACATGAACAAAATATGCCTTTTTTATCTGAAATCTCATGGCAAGCTGGTCAACAGAGCAGTTTTAACATGAATTTTACTGTTGGCCTTGTAGGTTGAATAATTCAGAAGCAGATATGGAAGGTTCTAGTATTGGCTATAAAAGGGTTGACTGTCAATGAAGTTCTAAATATCTTTTCTATTTAGATGAGTACAAAGAGAAAAACCAGGAAAAATGGGTGTTAATTTTTAAATTACTTAATTTTGCCCAATACAATTTCTCTTTCATATGAATATTTGAATTACTGCGTTGTTTGAGCTTCAGAAAATGAATGTAAAATATAACTGTGGTCTGAAAAGACATAAAAAAATTCAGAAGGAAAGGAAAATTAAAAAAAACCAACTGTATTGGTTTTGAACTGCAATACTTTTTCTGCATCATCTTATTTACAGCTGGCATCTCCAAAAAGGTAAATCCCCTGAGTGGAGGCTGTGATTAGTGATAAGCAAATGTCAGCAGGTGTTATGAACTCTATTATTAGTTCCTTCCACTCCTGAACCACTTCCAAGCCTTCTGAGGCTTTTATCAAGTCACTGACAAGTTGCCTGAAAATTAGGAAATTTAGAAGGGCTTTTAAAAGATGTGGGGCTAAAAAGAAGAAAATTCTCCCAAGAATGGAAATAAGGATGTGCATGAGCATCTTGTGGGGCAGCCTTGGATGAAAACATTTTGGGAAAGGGTATTGAGATGCAATAAAAAATGGGAAGTTTCACAAGCATTTTTTCTATTCTTAACAGCTGGAATAGAAAAGTAACTGAAAGTTTCATGGCAGCTCTAGAATTGCCAGGTTTTCCTGTTCTTTTTAAAAGATCTTATTTCTGCCTCTTCCACAGAAGAAAATACTGGGAATTGCATTCTTTCCCTTGGAAGACTTTTCTTGGAGAAGAATAGGCTTTAAAGGAATCATTTGTTTGGAAGTTATATTTGTTTTTCCAGAAAGCAAAGCTATGATTTTTCACTTGTGCTGGTTGACAGGGTGTTCTCAGCATACCCTTCTATAATGAATTTTCTTTTGCAATTTCTCTTTCTAGGCTGCAGAACTTCCTGACCCTTTGTGTTTCTAGACCAGACTGTTCTGTGGGAACTTTCAAAAGAGATGTTTTGGTCTGGAGTTAATGTTTCCTTCTTAAAGAATGATTGAATAAAGCAAGGGAGGGGCTCTACCATCATTTCTATGATCACATTTTAATGCAAGCTTAAGCTACACTGGTCAACTGCAACATTCTTTTTTTTTTTATGATCAAGTGACTTTAATTGAGGTTGGCTTTTATTATCATGGTTAATGTAAGACGGCTGTGTGAGTAAAGCTTTATTCTTTTAAAGCTGATTAAAAAAATAATAAAATCTCTCTTCTGTTTCACAGAAAATGTGCTGCTCAGAGTAAATTATCTGAATGAACTCATATGAACAAAATGAGAATCAAATCAACTCATTTGTGAGGCATCTATAGGGAATAAACTAATTTTTGAGCTTTTAGGCCTTGTAGAATTTTTTTTCATTACTTTTTTATTTTTCTGGTAGACTCTACTACTTTCAAATTTCAAGTTATAGCTATCAGGATTGAAGCAAAGTGAAAGTCTTACTTGAAGATTTTTTTTTTCTCTTTCAATTGGAAAGGCCAAAAAAATCTCTTAGGCCCTGTTCTTGTCATAATCTAAGACCTTTTGCACAAAGAAATGTGAAGGATCTGAAGTGGTGTTTAGTGTTTCTATGACTAGAACATCCAGTCTAAATTCACCAATGAATACAAAAATCAGAAGTATCATGGAAACTGTCTCATGTACTTTGAATTTCCTCCCGTGTGGCTCAAGGCCAGCAGAGCAGTCCTGACATTTACTGGTAAAACTCCCCAGGTTTTTCACCCCAGGTCATTCTTGTGATCTGTTGTGTCTGCAGGTCAGAAATGTAGGAATGGATTGAAAGATCTTAGGGCATGCTATGATTTTTCAAGGCCATTCATACTTCTTCTTTAGCAATTAATCTTCTGACAATAATAAAGCTAAGCAAGTAACATGGGCTTGGATGATACATGGATATACTTGGATTTGCAAGAATTCAAAATCCTATAAACGGATTAAGTAAATGACTGCATCCCACTGAGGATTTAATTGTGGTACATCCTTTTATACAACTTCATACACTTGAACATTTTTGCTAATCTGGCTCATAACCACCTAAAATTTATCTAAGGACTAAGTAAGTCTTTTTGAGATGGAAACCAAGAATTTCTTAGCAACGTAGAGAAACAGAAATAGTCTTGAGGGTAGAAAAGGAAAAGCTGGATTTGGAAGTGGGATGGAATGGGAGCTGATGACCTGCACAGGGTCAGGTTTTATACACAGCTCAGGGCCTCTGGTTTATACAAAACTGCTTTTACAAGTGATGGGTTTTACCCACAGATGCTGCAGATTCAGCCTGGTTTGGTTCAGGGAGGAAGGAATTTCCTTCAGCAATTTCTCCTTTGTGTCTCTCTGACGGATAAATGGATAAATTAAACTCAGGGACTGGCGCTAAAAGATTTCGAGGGCTACAAACCCCGCCAGTCAATGGAGGAGAAACTCATCTCTCTTCACAATGAATGAATTCATTTTTTCGGTATGCAAAGTCCCTTGAGGTTTGGAAACACCACGGCATCGTCAGCTATTTAGATCTCACATTTCCAAAGGCAGAAAACCGGGACCTGAGTGCTTTTTTCCCCGCCTCTTTTATTCCCTAATAAACAGTCTTTATGGCCAGGGTTGTATGAGATGTGCTGGTGTAGAAGGGCAGTTTGTCTGCCAGAGGACAGAAGAGAGACAAGAAGGAGAGCAGATCCCGGCTATTCCCAAATGTTGGAATGTGGGATCCGAAGGCAGCGCTGGAAACGCTGCCACCTGCTGTTCCTTCCTTTTGATTTTCTCTTGGTTTGCCACAGATTTAAAAGCCTGTAAAGGGGGGAAATGATGCCTTCAGTTTCAGCTTTCACATTTTCCAGACCCTGCACTGCATTGCTGTGTGAGCTGAACTCCACACAAAGCGTTCAAGTTCTCCTCACAGCTCAGGCACACACAACAATCCTTCTCCAGCCCCACAACCAAGGACACCGTGGCAGCTCCGGGCCCAAAAAGCACAAGCAGCAGGGAATTGAGGAGAGCAATCTGGGAGGATGGGACTGCATCACCTGCAGCTGCAATTGGGCAATGAACCCCAATGTGGAAATGGACCAGAACCTATCAAAGTGTGAAACTCCTGACCCAGGGCCCATCTTGGGTCCATCTTGGGTGGATCCTCAGCCAGGCTCTTGCACTGCCCAAGTTTCATCCTTTGAAACCCTTTATAATAAATCCCCACTTTATTCCTTTAACTCTGCCCAGTCCCTGTTCCAGGGAGCCTCTTAGGATCAGGATCGCCGCTCACCGCCTGCCCCGCGGGTGCTGCGGATTTGCAGAGGCAGAGGAAGCTGCTGTTGTGTTTTACATAAATACACATAAAGATGGCAGGAATCTGACTCTCCTCAAAGGTATTCATGCACCTAATTAATATATTGGAAATAGATAACTTTGGGGAATTAGCCTCTGATATTTATGGGGAGTTGCGGCAATAAGAGATTTGGATAAATGCTCATTTATCCAAATCTCATTTATTTGGATCATTCCAAGCCTCTTGGGATTACTCAATAAAACTGAGATGTCCAATCTGTGAGAATAAGTTGTCTGCTTTGGAAAACCTTATTCTTTTGTGTGTGGGCCAACACAAATTAAATTTTGTTACAAAACCCCCCAAAAACTTAAGAAAGTTTGTATTTGAAGAGCTTTACAGATATTTGTACGAGATGTTTACCAGAGAACAAAGCCATGAAAATTTGGGATTTTACACCCATGTTGGTAAAAATTGCCAGACCCAGCACAGTGGTAAGCACAAGGTTCATTTTCAGGGTAAGAATGATAAAAATCTCTTGTAGTATACAGACATAATATGTTTTAATCTAAGAGGTGACTGGAAAAAATTTTGGCAAAAATAGTTTTATGTCTTCCTGATTAATTGCTTTGCACTTCTATCATCTGTCCTCTGACCTTAGTCCTGTGTAGAGGACACAAATCTGTTTTCACCTTGAAGAATCAGAAATTTATATAACTCAGAATTTGTTTGATGGACATAAATCAGAGATTTTTTTTAGAGATGTAAAAATTTTAAGTAAGTCTCCCAAATTAATTATATTTAGTCATGAACTATAATTCTGGTTGGTTTTTTTTTAATACAGATTGTTCTATCTGCCCCTTACAAATGTTTCAGAACAATTAACTGGTATTTTAAATACATGTCCAGATCTGGAGGCAAAGGATGAAAATGATAATCAAACTGTTTGAAGACAAGATGAGTTTTAATGTCCTACAGGTTCAATCTTGGTATGGTAAACTTATTCAAATTTCCAAATACTGCACCTGAATGCCAATTCAGCTTTCTCTACTTTATGGGCAGATTTGTTGAAATGGTTCCCACTGAGTTGCTTATTTATCTGATTTCCTGGGTATGATGTGCTAAGACATCAAAGAGGGGAAAATTCCAAGTGCAAGTGACTGATTCCTGGTTGCTACATCACTAAAATATTTCCAAGTGCAGCGGATTCCTCTCATTTTTGCATAGTAGATAACTTTATCTCTGTTGAGCAGAAAGCTGGAGCTTCTGGAGGCTGTCAGATTCTGGCACAGAACTCCTCAGCCAGAAATAAAGACTTGTTTTGGAAGCATTGAATCCCTCAAGCATTAGTGGACTTCATCCCTGTCAACAGATTTGGGGCTGCTAGAAGTTTCCCCTCTTCAAGCCGTAAATGTTATCTTAAAATTTGAGAAATTTTCATGTTCTGTCAGGCCCTAAGTGAGAAGAGAGAGACTGGGGAGTCTCTAGAGAGGTAGTACTTCTTTTTTGGGGGGTTTTTGGTTGTTTTTGTTTTGTTGTTTGTTTTTTTTTTTGTCTCATTCTACATTTAAAAAAGAAAAATATTAAAGCTTAAGTCTGAAGTCAGGTGGAGATCAGGTTGAATGAAGTCAGGTCAAATAATGGTAGATATGACTATGGGGCTAAGGAAAAAAGCTTCTTATCTGTGACCAGCCTAAATATCTTTGTATTGAAATAGAAATAAATATTCTGTTGGGTGGGGGTGTGTGTGTGTGCATGACTTGCTGGTGTTGCCTAAATGTTTTTGTCTCCATACTTCAATAATATTTTTCAATCCCAGCTCCTCAATTCACAATTTTTCTAGGTCAGTCCTCGGGAAATATGAAATTTGGCATCAGAGTTTAGGACAGAATTTATTCTTGTCCTTAATATCTGTGTGAGAATTTCTGGATTTTCAGTTCTCCCTGGAGGATCTTTAATTATCCCTGAGGAAGCCTTAATGAGGGAGATCATCTTCCTGCTGTGGGACAAGGGTGTAGAACTGTGTTGGTGCTTCATAAACCTCCTGGAAACTTCAGGCACTAATTGTTAAAATACCTTTTCTGAAATTCACCTAAAAATGAAGATTTCCTGCTGCATCCCACTCCTCAGAATTAGCTAAAATTGCCTTGTGTTAGGCCTGCATATTAATTGAGGTCTATCTGCTGAAATTTTCATACTGCCTGAGGAGTTTTTTCATTTTGGGGAAGTTTGGTTTTGTTCAGTTGGCTTATAAATGCAATTAGAATTAGCATATATCCCTAAAGCTGTAATATTTCTTCAGGGATTTAAATTTTCAAGGAAATAGAAATGCTTTGATTGTGCTCAATATTTGCACATTTAAATCCAAGCTTGGCTTTTCATCTTGGGAATCTAAACAAAGGCCCAGAATTTCTCTGCTTTAGGAACATTTGTACTCTAGAGCTGCACTTGGTCTCTAGAATAAGTTATTTGCAAACCCAAATACTGGAAGTTGAAATCCAAACATTTTCCTCGGTTTTTCTTTGCTCCTTATGCTTTCCTCTGAAAGTGCTAAATAGATTCAGACGTTTCTCAGGCTGCAGCCTAGTCTTTGTTGGAAGCTTTTGGGGGATTTAACACACTTTTCAACAGACCAGCCTCCAGCTTTTGGTATGGAAATAAGCTGCTGCTTAGCTCTTGTGTTTTATAGTTTTGATATAACAATTAAGGAAAAATTACTTAATTGCCTCGTGAATAAATGCCCTTTCTAGGAACTGGGGGAGTCAGAGAAGTTAAATTCTAAGCCAGTAGGCAATTTGTACTAAATGCTGATTCATAAAACCACAGTAGGAGTTTGGGTCCCTCCTTGTTCCCTGATCAAAGGAAGAATAGTCAGAAGTTAAATGTAATTAAAAGGGTACTTGTTCCTTGTTATTTCAGGATTACTTTGACAAGCAGAATGTAAGTAATATGGTTGATAACATTAAATATTGAATTCTTTGAGTAGTAACTCTCCCAAAATCATTTCCCTAAGAATTTTTTCAAAAAGTGATGTAACATTTTAGTGGTCAATCCAGGATTGACCTGGATTTATTAAAATTTGTTTAAATACCTCACACCTATCCACTTTATAGAGATATTCCTGGGAAATACAGACTTAGGAAGACTTGACTGCTCTTTCTTGGATTGAAACAAACCCCTTGTTCTGCCATTTCCTGATTGATGATGTAGAGCATAAATCCTCGATAACTAGAAGTGATTATCAGGTAGAAGATTTGCTATCCATAAGAAATTACATTATTCATATGACAAAATTAATCATTAGTAGGCACTGTGGCAATACAGCAGTGAAGGTCACTGTGAAGATGCTTTTAACAGTTCACTGGGGAAAAATTTGTAGAGGTGCATGAGATAAATATATAATTCAGCATAAAATTAAAATACATATGTTTTTATCTTTATTCCTTTCCTGACAGCCAATAGATTTATCTGTGGTTCAGTCTGGCAATGGATTTGTCTGAAAAAAATCTACTGAAATTTTTCTTTTCCCAGTGCAGGATGCCATTTTTGCAGCTTGAGCCCTGTGGTCCTTGGCTCTTTGAAATGCATTCTGCTTTTCTTGGGATCAAAGAATCCTAATCCACCAAACTTTGGGCAATGGCTGCTCTTGGAATGGATTTGCATTTCTGCCTAAATATTTCAGGCCAATGCATGACAGCAACAACAAAAAAAGAAAAATAAAGAGGATCAATGATGTATTAAGAAAATATAACTTAATGGGGCAAACTGATGAAGCAGTATTTTATAGAGAGAACAATTCAATTATGTTTATGGCATAAGTGTATATATATAACATTGTTAACTTTATTTCAGATGCACAAGATACTTCAAGTCTATCAGTTTTTTACTTTAGAAGTGGGTTTTTCTGTGATGCTTTGTTGATATTTGGAGCCCCTGTGTCCATGATCTCGGTTTCTATTTAATGTACCTGTGCATAAAGCAGGGAGAGTATTTAATATGAAAAAGAACTGGAAATCAATGCAGCCTCCTCAGCATTACAGCATGTATTAATTTATTGCTCTGGGTTTCACTGGAACCCAGGTAGTTTATTATGCCATTATCCAGTTTCACTCCTGTGCTTCTGGTTTTCAGGAGCAGGTTCTTTTAAACATTAATCTCATTTCTAAAAATCTCTGTGAAATTCTAGATTTGAGGAACTGACTCAGAACAGGCACTGCCATTTCTCTCCTTGTCAAGCAAAGCACAGATAAAAATCTGGAATGAACTCTGTGGAGCTCTGCACAATTACCAGTGGCACCGACTGTCTCCTGCATCAAGACAACCTTTGAGTGAGAACTCGAAATGAGGGTTTAAAGGAAAAAGCTCATTATTGTTTCTGGTATAATCTTCATCAGCTACAGCAGGAGTTAGAGTGGGTTTTGAGGCTGGGTTTTGGGATTTGTCTGAAGACTCAGATGCATTCTGAAAGTTGAATAACTGTTGTCTTTTCCTGATTGTTCCTGCATTGCCCAGCTAGGGTTAAAACAGAAATGCTGTGTGGGGAGTTACTGCTGTGGGTGGTGTGCTCCTGGAATAAAACTGGGATTGTTTAAAAGCAAATCCACACCAGTGCTGTGCTTAATTCTACAGGCTCCAGGGATGAGCTAGAGAATTGCTCTTTATTGCATCTCACTTCTCTCCCTTGGCATCCCTCCATAACGCTGTGTATGCACTTATTACATTTTATATTCAGAATCTGAATGAGCCCCAAATAATGCTCTTCTCCAGCATCTCCCTCTGAGCACAGGCACCTGAACCAGCACTTCACTGAGCACTGGGATGGACAAATCAATGTGCAGGGAGCCCTTGCTCTCCCTGGCATGATAAACAGAATCAGAGCAAAGTGAGAACACCACGGTGACAATCTGTCCACCAGCGTTGTTGGAGTTAACTGCTCGTGCATGCAGCTCATCCTCACGGCTGAAATGAGTGATTATTGTCAAAGCATTTCTGATGAGCAGGGAAACACAAATTATGTTGTTCTTGTAGCATCACAAACCTACAGATTCTGACATTGGGAACAAATGCAATTAAAAATAACAATGGAAGTGCAAAAAAAAGAATTATTACTGTTACAATAGCTCCTTTATTTGAAATTATGCCCACAGTCTTTTGTGGAAATACATTTTTGAGACAAATATATGATAAAATTGTCATAAAGTATTTCTAAACATTGCAAATTGGCTTCTTCATAATATCTTATCCTAATGTTGAAAGAACTGAAACACAAAGGAGCCTAAGTGAACTTGTCCATGCTTAAATTGATATATTAATTGATATAAATTGATATTGGGAATAACCAGTACTGTGTCCTGGGTATGGGCTTAACATTCCTTTCTGTAGCCCAAGACTTATATGGTGAATATGGGCTATCACTTGGCAAAATTAATAATTTAGGTAATATTGAATTAGGTAATAACCTTCATCTGGAAAGACCAAAGATTAGACAGAAATTTTATTCTGGTTCCTAGAAATCAAAGTACTGCCTCAAACAAGCCTTGTGTTTCTCATGCTGAGCACAAACTCCACCAGAGTGAAATAAAATCCCACTTTGCACATGACCTGAGTTACCCCAGCACTGCTTTGAGCTGTGGAAATAACTTTGGGGTTGCCCAAAAAGAGCTCAGGGAGTGAAGCTTGTTGTATCTTATTAAGAGATTCTCTGGAATGAGGTGAGTTCTGGAACTGAAACACAATTTCTAAATGATGTTTTATGGTCCCTGTTTTTGCCTTGGTGTGTTTGTGTGTTTGTCTGTGTAACAAATAATCAGATTTTATAAATTTGACCCAGTCACTGAGGGGCCAAAGCTCAGTGAAGGCTGGGGGAAGTTAGCATCAAGGTTTGATCATCAAGGTTTATTGTCACTAAATATTGTCACTTCCAGCATCTTCCATCTTTGCCTGGAAATAAAATGCTGGAGGATTTCTAAAAAAAATAAGTGAAAGGGACACAAAGCAAAATGCACAGATCTTTCAAAAGTGTTTTTATGGAGCACATCCTTATTCACAAAGGGGAGTATTTTCCTCCATTTTAAAACCAATTTGTATTAGAGGAAAACAAACCACTTGGAGATGATAATTTTTAACCACATTGATGATCTTTTGTAAAACTGACGTGTATTCAAGATTCACAGGAGCTAAAAAAAAACCCCCAACGCCCCGCTCAAGCAGACCCTGTGATGCTGATTTTAATTCCCCCTCCTCAGCCTGGTTTGCTTTAATTATTATAGATTCCTGTCTATGCACCTTCCAGCTAGGAAACAGTTGCCATATGCACTTAACAACACCAAACTGAAATAAATTCTGGTGAAACTGAGATATTCCTGGTGTCTAGTAACTGTGCAGAGCATGTGGCACACGGATTCCCAGTGGCTGGGGACAGACAAGTGCCAGCCTTTTTTGATTTGGAGCTTTCCTGCATTAATTCCTGGTGGAATTGCACTGTTTTAAGAATCTGTTATGATATTAAGGTTGTTTATTATTCTGTGTTGTTTCTCATAACCAGACATCTTTAAGCATCTGGTAGGTGGGTGGCATTGACTGAGGGTTTTGAGACTTTGTAATTCTGGCACTAAAGTTACCCTGTGGGTTTAGCACCGTTTTTGTATAGGAGCCTGAAGTGACAGAACCCATAAATAATGTACAAAGCTGTACATTACAACAGAAGGATACAAAGTTATGCCTCCTGTTAGAATACATTGGTCTGGTCTTCTATTTAAAAAAAAATAAAAAAAAAAAATGAGATGGAGGCATCAGAAAGAAGGAAATTGTGGAATTAGAAATGGGATCACAGATGCATGTGCATTTCTGCTTAGCTATGACCTAATGTACACCTACCAAAGGGTGTAATCAGATATTTTAATTTAAAAATCTGATGATAGAAGGTAGATTTTTAAAAGAGTGATGAAAATATTTCCCTTTGATATGGAGATGTTTCAGCTTTCTCTGGTTGATCAGTCACTGCTGATGAACTAGTCAGGGGATTTAAAGATATCTTGACAATTTTCTCTTGCAGGTGCCACAGTGACTCTGATACTTTCCAAACTCTGGCACCTGTGGCTGAAGTGGTGGACAGCTCTGAGCTCAAGTGCCACCTTAGCCAGGCATGAAGGAGGCTTAAAACACTGAGGAAATCCCATTTTTAGCATCCCTCTGCACAACAATTTTATTCTGTAGTTTAGCATAAACCCTTTGATTAATTTCCTGCACATACTTTTGGAATGAACATATCTAATCCTTTCCAATATTCTGTTGCCTCGCTGTTTCTACAACATTCAGTGTTGCTTTCTGCCTTCCCCAAACATTCAGTGTGCACTTCAAGTTCCTTTTGCAATTTTAATTCATGGAATGGAGCATTTCCTTGCCATTTCAACCCAAAATGCAGCTTCCCCACATTTGGCAGAACAAATGTTCTGGGGGAGGGACAAAGACCTGAAAAAATCTAAACATCTAAACAAGAAATGGAACAAAGCAGCACAATTCATTAGTGGAAAACCACTTGGGGCACCAGACTAATTCTCTGCTGCTGTAGACAATTATAATCCCGGAGGAAGGTTTCCCTGGCAGCATTTCAGGGGAAGGCTTATATTTTCATTATGAGGGAGTACTCTTGAAAAATATCCTTAATTAGGTCAGGACTGACTGAAGTTTCTTTAACACAAGCTACAAGTGTCTTCTTCTTTCTATTTTTGCTCTTGCCAATCTGTTTATTGCAATACTTTAAAATTAGAAGGAAGCTGATGTAATAAATATATCAACATCATGTATTATAATAAATAATATAATAAATATGCAAAGAGTGGTGATTTGGACACTGGGCTGTTGCTGCACCATCTCTACTGAGTCATAGCCATTTTTTGACCTTTAATTTTTCACCTTTCCTGAAATACATTTTATTCCTTAGCTTTGGGAGCCGTCAGTAGTATAAGATGTCCTGATATCTCTTGTAGCTCAAAAAATATGCAATCTTTCAACAGCTGACTCATCAGAACCTTTCAAAAAGAGAAGATGGAATTTTTACTGGGCTTATTTTGCCACCTAAGCAATGTGCATCCACCAAGGCAGGCTCCTAAATACAGCTCCTTAAAACATCCTCAGGCGTGCTGGGCTTGGTGTGGATTCCCTGCCTTTGGGAAATGTTCTCAGGGGTGGTTCACTGTTGGAGTCTGAGATACAGCGTGCGTGCCCTTGTTTCCAATACTTAGTTCTAGGATTCAAAAAAACCATTGAATTTCATATGACATGAAATTCATGAGCATGTTTTCATGGTGATACATGAAAACAAATGTTAAAGTTAGATAGGAAAAGTGTGAGTGTGTAGATTAGAAAGTTTCTTAAATCACTGGGTGAAAAAGTAGTTTAGAGAACAGGAGACAAGATGGAGGATTTAGGGTGTTGTCTCTTGTCCTTCTTCTTTCTTCTTCATCTTCTTCTCCTGGGGGTTTTTGGGTGGTAGTGAGTGATTGGATAGAAAATACCACAGTGCAGCACACAGGTGTTGGGTCATTGGGTCACTAAGAAAAATAATTGAGTTGGCATCTGTTAATTGGGTAAATGGACATATAAAAGACCTTGAAGAGGATCTTTGTGAGCCATTTTACCCTTTTCTATCATAGTGCACACAGCTCCTTGTACCTTGTGATGCTGATAAGGAAAAAAATAAACAACTGAGACCAGACAAGAGAAAACTGCCTCCCTCTGGTCAATCTTCAGTTCAAAGGGAAAAAGAACCCAAATCCAAAAGTCCCTAATGAGACAGTTCACCTTCCCTCCATTTCCAGGAAGAGCTTTCTGATCAAGCACAAAAACATATGATCAAGCTTTAAAATGAGTCGTTAAGTTATGAGAATGGAATGGGATCCCTCACATTCATCTGGAGATGGTCTGGCCATAATTTTGGAATTATTTCTGCTTGCTGCACGTCCTGGAATGGGACATGGTCCAGCCAGAGATCTGGAACTCTTTCCTTCATAGTTTTCAGATTATTGTGTATTATGAATCTGTTCCTTCTCTGAGGGGCTCTGAGACTACAATGACCTAAAAATTGTCACAAAGTAATTTTGACATAAATTCTCTTCTGAGAATCTTTTCACACTGAAGCTGAATCTTGTAAAAACCTTGTCTTCCTTTATTTCATATCTGACTCACCCAAAACACCACCACAATCACTCAGATACTGCAAAGGAGTCCTGGCACCAAATATTCAGGGCTGCTATATATTTTTATTTTTATTTTTATTTTTATTTTTATTTTTATTTTTATTTTTATTTTTATTTTTATTTTTATTTTTATTTTTATTTTTATTTTTATTTTTATTTTTATTTTTATTTTTATTTTTATTTTTATTTTTATTTTTATTTTTATTTTTCACTCACCTTGCCATTGGTTCCACCAGTCTATACTTCATTTTATTTTTGACAATCATTTTACAGATCACTTATAAATATATTTCATCAAGTTCTTCTTCTGTGTTTACCAGCTTCACATGAGGCTTTGAGAACCACACAGTTAAAAGGTGCTGCTTAAAATAACTTATTCCCTCAACTCATAAAGGTTTCTAGTTATTTTTTTTTCCAGAGTCAAGTTTTTGGCTTTAGAATTTTTAAATGGTTAATGTGCAGTGGTACCACCTTTTATTATTTGGTGCGTTATTTGTGGCAAAATCAAAGTGTGATATTTATTTCTGTCTTTGGAAAAAAAAATTAAATTGTGAAACAAACATTCAAACTGTTTTTAAATGCTAAATTTATTGATTTTCTTGGTAATTAAATGAATGTTTAATGACCAGCTACTGTAACGTGCTGCACTTGCTTTAGTAAATGCCGATATCTTTACAAAGGGAAGGTTGTGCTTTATATTTTCACAAAATAGTTAAGGCTTTGTGCGTGTAAGAGTGCATAATTCAGCATCTTGCTCAGGTTGCTCAAAGGAAACAATGAAAAAAGGAGATTATAAAAGAAAAAGAAAAGCACCAGTGTCGTTCTAATTGGGAACGGCAGGAAGAACGACACGGACTCTCAAAGGAGTCAGAACAGGAGAGAATCCTTAGTTTATTGTTACAGCCATGTTATATAGACTAGTTCGTAGAAAGTACAGAAAGGAAACTCTTATTGGTTAGTAAAGTACTACATTACCATCATTGGTCAGTGGGGTTCACCACCCCCTGACCTTCTCCTGCAAGGAAAACACGGGAATCAGAAAACAGCACCTGCAGGCTGTTTTGTGTCTTTGAGGATTGTTTTGAATCCTCCCATGAATTTCCCAGGCTAGCTTCTCAGGCAGGCCTGTCATGCCATGGGGCCTGCAGCTTGCTCTAAAGCTAGCCTCCATACACCAGAGCTTTGTTCTTCATTCTTTCAGGAAATCCTGCTGATGTCTCTGCAGCTTCAGGTGCTTGAGTCTTATCCTGACACTTCTCATGACCATGCTCCTGATACTCTCTTAATATCTTAATATCATCTTACTATCTTAATATCTTAATACCTTAATATCTTTATATCTTTATATCTTTATATCTTCTGTATTAATATCTTATTATAATAAAAGGGTTTCAAAAAGCTGTAACTCTTCCAACATGTAATTTTAAAGGTATTTTTGAACCCTAGTTCACTTATGGCCACTAATTGCAGGCACACAGGTGGGTGTTATTCACTCTTTACAATTCCTTATTTTTGATTGTCTGTTCCTCAGGAAATCATGAAGTGCTGGGTTTTTCTCTGGATGTGAAATCCTGGTGTTTGTCTTTTCCTCAACATGTTCCAGCAGCTGCAATTCAAGCCTATTTTGTGTTTCCTATGAGCCCTCACACATTGCATAAATTAAATTGTGAGCACCAGTATGTGACCATAAATTCTTGCAATCAGTAGAGCAAAGGAATACTCTAAGAATTTGCCACTCCAGGCAGTAATTTTAGGTCTAATCTTCTCCCAGAAAAGCATTTATGAGTGACCCATTTTGTCTCCAGCTGTTCCTCACGATGCAAAGGCTTCTCATGAGCAAAGATTTTTCTAAATATTCCTCAGTAATTTCTTAAAAAATGTCATATTTCATCAAACATAATTTAGATTTTTCCTGTGTGTGAGATATTTCTGCTCCAATAACCTGTTGTTCTTCTAGAAACACCTTCCCTGTTTGGCTGGGAGGGTTTGTAAGATGCAGAAATGTCGTTGTACTTTCAATTAGGGTGGAACAGGCCCCAGTCAAGGAAATCACAGGTGCTTTTGTTCATCTTTTCACTTCCCACTAGGTATTAAGACACGCAAATGAAGATATTGAATTTGCACAGTGTGTGTGGCTTGATCTTTCATCTGAAATTTGGGGGAAGCAGGACTCAGTTTCTCAGAAGAGCTAAGCCAGGCAGCATTTTGACTCCCATTTTCAGCATGTGGGACAGTTTTTGCTCCAGAGAAGTCTCCCTACTTGATTTGTCCTTTGATGAAATGTCCAGGTAAAGAAAACAGCTTATTTCATTATTTTTCTCTCAATTTCTGTAGTCTCAAGCTTTGGTTTTTTTTAAAAAGGATATGGTTTCCATAGTTACAAGTTTAAATCACCTTTGGTGCCATTACCTTTGTGCACATATCTTACAAAAGCATCTTGCTATGTTTTCAGACAGCTTCAATTTTCAAATAATTCCTGGGGACAAGCTAAAATGTATTTCCTTTTCCAAATGCTTCATAATTTTCAAAAGCTCTTCTCTATACGTCCAGAACTTGTAATAAACAAACTGCATGTAATTTTATTTTCCTTATCAAACAGTGGAAAACAATAACGTCCTACTGGGCTAGTTGGGATTCAGTTAGTGACAAAACAAGAAAAGTGCTTCTGTGCATGTTATTATAAACCTCAACACTTCAAAATAATTTGTTGAAAGCTTTATAGCCTGAGCAGTGCATTCTTTGCCATGAGGTTTCAGAGGATTCCTCCTGGGATCCAATCACAGTCATCAATATCTTGCCAATAATTGTCATCATGATTAATTTTTCCTAGATGGGTCTGCTAAATTTTCCTGAATGGATCTGAGTGAGCAGTAACATGATTTATATCACAGAGTGAAAGAACATAACCAATTTCTTTTTACAAAATACTAAAAAATTCACTTTTTACTTGAGGATTAGTCTGAGGTCACTTGTGGTGAGAAGCAGGGGATGATTGTGAGTTCTAAAGAATGGATCCAGTGAGTGGATCCAAAAGCAGAGCAGATATATTTATGTACCTCTTAGAGAATTAATGAAACTTTTGGGTGTGAAGATCATGTTTTTCACACATTTTACTAATGAAATCCTTTAACTGTCAAGGATGGGAGAAGGATGCACCAACCCAACTGTAGATGGATTTTATCCCTGTGATAATATCATATCTTAGAGCCAATTTGGGATTTTCAAGGTCTTCGTTCAAATAATTTGGGCAGCTGCCATCTTATGAAGTTTATTTTAGCACAAATTCACTTGACTGGTAATTTTGGATCAGATTTCTGACAATTATAAGGACTTTTGAAGAGCAGTCTCTACAATAACTGTTTTAGTCCCATTTCCCTTAAATCTGTTCTGACTAAAATAATAAAATCAGCCTCTGCCATTTTTAGTCTGCAGAAATTTTAACTGCAGTAAATTTTTCTAATTTTTTTTGTCATTTTAACTGCACTTGTTAATGTAATTTAGTAATTTTAACTGCAGTCATTAATTATTATTTTTTATAAGTTAGCTATCAGCAATTAATTATTTTAAATTAACTATTAGAAATAACTTTATTAATAAAATGTATGCATTATTATCTATAAAATCTATAAAATATTGTTTTATATAATAACCAATTACTTATAATGGATAATTCTTACTTATAAATTTATTAATTAATAATTAATTGTTAATGTAATTTCAAAATTTTAACTGCAGTCCTGCTGAGGACATCCAGGTGAATCTATGAATTTTTTTTTTGGGTAGAGAGAAGTCTGTTTTATACTGGAAACTTAAAAAAATACTGCAATGCACCAATGTCATGCCATTTTTAATGGTTTGTTTTGCAGGTCGCTGTAAAAATGAATGAGGTATAAAATAATAAAATAATAAAATATATAAAATATATATTATATATTTTATATAATATATAAATATATATAATATATTTATATATTATATATAATATATAAATATATAATTTATATAAATAATAGATATATAAAATAATATAAAATAAATAATATCATTATTTTTGACTGCTAATGCTTTTCAAAATGATGCCACAGTACACACAGAACACTTCCCATATAATTGCCAGGTATATTTGATAAGAAATACATTTAATCTGGTTTTGATCATCAATGGTCCCAGAATAATTCATTCAGTTGGAAAACTCCTGCCCTATTTGAATCCCATTGGAAGTGATAACATTGAATGGAACACAAGTTTTAGGTGAGTCTGGATTTAAAAAGGAGCAGAAAAAACACAATTTTTTCAGTGTGATATGAATTTTTGGTGGAGATAGCTGAGATTAATTCAATTAGAGCCTGGTGCTGATCCCTGTACGGACCAATCACTTCAGATTTGGACTCAATGATCCCTCTGGTCCCTCCAAACTCAAAATATTCTGTGAAACATAGGTCCATGTGCATATATGCACACCTTTTTAGCTTATTTTCTGTGATTTATAACTAAAATATCCAGAATGCAATTAAATAAAATAAATAAAAAATAAAATAAATAAATAAAATAAATAATAAAAAATAAAACCGACCTCGTTTATGCAAATGTTATGTGCAATATTAGAATAAGATATGATAGATATTAGATATTTAGATATTAGAATAAGATATGATAGATATTTAAATATTTATTTTCTTGTGGAATTGTTTCACTGTAAGAAAACCTTGACTTTAACCAAAAAAAATAAAAAAGAAATGAAGAAAGTGATTTTACTTGTTCATAAGGGAGAATACAATGCCTATGAATTATATCCATTGACATTATTTAAGAGAGTAGAAGTGAAATGAAACAGACAATTTTGGAAGAGAGGTCAGAAGTGAAATGGAGCAACATTTTGAAGGATAAGAAGTAAATTAAGCAGATTTTACTAACAGCAGAAACTTTTAGTTGTCTGCATAGAAAATAAAAGGTATTGATACAAAATTGATTTTTATTTATTTTTTTATTGGACACTGGTATTTTACATTTGACTTTATGTGACAGTGCAAAATAATGAAAAAATCTGAATTACTGAAGGGAATTGATGTAATATTATGTGATACTCTGCTCTGGGCAGGGGAAGGCAGGACACTTGGTAGTTTGAGAAATCCATGCCCTGTCGTTGCTTCTGTGATTTAATTTTAAAAAGGAAACAAAAAAAGATTTGTTTTGTAAATGTGGTGGATTCTAGGCTTGTTTTGTACAGCAGGGTTAGAGCAGCACACATAATTCTGTGTCCAGAATTCCCCTTGATTATCCTTCTGCTTCATCCAAAACCATTCCAAGTGAATTTCTGTCAGTTTTCAGAACCAGAATCTGGATGGAGCCTGTCAGACTTCATCCTCTGCTCAGGCAAAAGGGAAACAAATACTGAAAAAAATAATAAAATTAAAAAAAAATAGAAGTAATTTGTTGACAATTTCCCAGTCCTCACTGGAGGATTGTGTGTCAGGGAATGGGACATCCTCTCCCAGGACACCAGGGAACCTCTGGGGAGATCCTTCACCCCACAAATCCCAGCTGCCATTCCCAAACCTTTCCCAGCCGAGCTCCTCTCTGCCTCTCTCTGCTCTGGTAAGGAAAACTTGGGAAATCCTTCCCAAAGCTGAACCTGCAAACTAAACCCGAGCAAAATTTGGGACAGCAGGAGCCAGGAGCTTGCTGGAGATGTTGTTTTTTTGGCATTCTCCAGGACTGCTCTCCCACACAAACCCCCCTTTATTCTGCAGGCTATAAAATATCTCTTTCACCAACTCATCCCTGCCCTCCTCTCTCCCTGGCACCTCCCTCCTTCCTCCCCTTCAGCATCCTCTTTTCTCCACAGGTACCAATTACCTCTCCCCTCAGAAATCTTCTGATGAATGTGCAGCCAACTAAACTCTGAGAAATCCTTGTGGACACGCACTTAGCTTTGTAAAATAACTCATTTTCAGACCTGCAGAAAGGCTGCTGTGTTTGAAAGCTTGGAGGGTTTTTTTTTTTCAGCCATACCAGCTGCTCTGGGAAAAGCTTTTTCCTCCTCCCACAAACCCTGTTCTGCATTACCAGCCTGCAATTTTAGCCTTGTACGCTGATGACAATTAAAATATGTCCACAGAACACACAATGAAGTGCATTGTTAACATACCTTGGCCTATTTGATCTCCCATCTGTTTACCAAGCAAGAAATGATAACTTCTAATGTGCAATAATTTCCCCCCCATGTATATGGATATTTGAAATGTCTTCATATAAGTGTATTTTACCCACTTGCTGTCAGATAGTTTAGATTCCTTTTTAAATTACAGACACAAAACTTCCTTTGATATAAAAAAGATGTGGGTCTGCATATCTTCAGAAGATTTCCCAAAGCTCCTTTAATATTTGAGGTGGAAATCTGAGATTTAAGAAACTTTCTTGCAGAACTATTGGGTTTTTTTGGTTTTTTTTTTCCAATATCCCCAGCTGCAGAATGTCTCTGCAGGGATTCTCTGGGCAGTCACTATTTGTTCTTTGTCTGAGCTCCTGGTGAGCCACAGGAATATCTAGCAATACTTGGCATAATTTGAATTGTGCAAATAAACCAAAAGGAAACTCTCCAAAAACCTTTCGTGGTGCAAAAACTGCTTTGAAACCCAAATTCTAATACTTGTAGAGCTTTCAGCATTGCAGTAATCGAGGCATTGTCAGTTCCTAGGTGATGTTTTTACGTGGAGATGTTTTGCCACCCTGTCTGATAAGGAGATGAGCTCCACGGAGACGTGGTGACCTCAGTGGAGAATGAATTCTTGTTGGAGTCAGAGGCACAGAGTGTGTGCCCTTATCTCTGATGCCTGGCTCTGACATCCTGAAAACACTGAATTTCATACAACACCGTGGAAACAACTGTTAAACTTAAATAGAAAAGCTAAGAGTGTGAGTGTACAAATTAGAGAGTTTTCTTAAGTCACTGAGTGGAAGAGTTAAAGTTTAGAGTTTAAGATAGTTTAAGAGAACAGAAGACAAGATGGAAGATTAGGGTGTTGTCTCTTGTCCTTCTTTCTTCATCTTCTTTTTCTAGAGGTTTTTGGGTAGCAATGAGTAATTGGATAGAAAATGCTGCAGTGCAGCACACAGGTGTTGGGTCATTGGGTCACTAAGGAAAATAATTTACTTGGCATTTGTTAATTGGATAAATAGACATATAAAAGACCTTGAAGAAGAACTTTGTGAGCCATTTTACACCTTCCTATCTTAGTGCACTCAGCTCCTTGTACCCTGTATCCATGTAATGTAGATAAGAGAAGAATAAACAACCGAGTCTGAGCAAGAGGAAACTGCCTCTCTCTCATCAATCTCAGTCCAAGGGGAGAAAGAAGCCAACCACAAATGTCCCATCAGGACAAATTCTGGAATCAAGCCCCCTCTTAGTCCTGAGTTCTCAGCTTGGCCGTGCTCTCTCCTTGGTAGGACGTGGTGTCAGATGAACACTTTCCCCTTTAGAATCCATTGCACTCCCAAATATTTAAATTAGAGGAGGTAGAAGGAGCTGGTTTGGATTCCCAGGGACAATGGGTCTTGTAAGGGAAGTGTCAACAGCCCACAAACCACAGGAGTGCTGCACTTGGCAGCCTGAGCTTCCAATAAACCTGAAATAAAATTTCATAAAAATGAAAGAAGATGCAGTGTGTAGCATGGTACAGTGAATATTTCCTTTACAAGGAATGGCTGTTGAATACAGCAGGAGAACGTGGGTAAAATAAACTCCTAAAGCCTAGGAGGAGGTTGTTGTAAAGAGAGTTTGGGAGACAATTCTGTTCTGCAAATATCAGAGTGCTTGAAGAACAGCCCCAGTTCCCAAATAAGTCAGCGAGTTCACTGATGGCATCACCTTATATTTATGATTTATTCTTGTTTTTGTCTTGATTTCATGGTCAGTGCCAGAAATCTCAAAGAATTTTTCATCCTTCCCTTATCTGCTTGGCTTTGAGTTTTTGTTGTTTTTACTTTCTGGGGTTTTTATGGAATTTTTTTTGTCTGGTTTTGGTTTTGATTTTTTTTTTTTTATCTCTTAAGATGATGTCATTCTTGCTTTTGGTCCTGTTGTGTTCGTGGGATGTGTTACTGCACACTTCCCTTCCATATTTGCAGTCCAATTAAGTCCTGTTATAACCAGAGTTGAGTGAAGATTTAATTACTATATCACTATAAAAATGCTTTTTGAAAAAGAGGATGGATTGATTGAATAAATAATGGCCATGTGTAAGATTTAGTATCTTTTTATAAATAATTTGTCTAGATATAAACCATTTATTTTCTTAGACATGTAGGGTTTTTTTATGTTCTTCCTGGAAAAACATCCAGCCTAAAATCTGGCATAAAAAGGTTTTCTTCTGTATGCAAAGTTTAATTTATATTCTGACTTTGAGAGCCCAGCTACTGCAAAAAACAGGAACCTTATCACATACCTCATGTCTTTGAGAAATACAAATAAAGGGTGAACAGGTGAAAGCAGCCAATCTACAGGTGTTGAGCAATTCAAGGACAAAAATATGGTGAAAAAAAACCACTGGATAGCTGGCTCTGAATAGCAAAGATGCCAAAAAACTGAATTTGGTTTGGTTATGGTTCATATTTCAGCCAGGTGTAGTCAAGTTAGAGGCACTGAGGTCAAGGCAGATACAGAAGAAAGTGCAATCATGTAAAATCAGTGACAGATGACTCAATATATTACCAAGATGCTGAATTTTAGGTCGGTATTGAGGCTTTAATTTGAGACAAACTCCTGCAGTTATTGTGTGGCTTGGCTGGAAGGAACAGAGATGAAATTTTGGGGGGACGTTTCATGTTCTTTTCTGCCCTGTCCATAAAAACTGGGAAGTTCCTAAAGGCAGAGGCTGCTGAGGGGGAAGGTTGGGTGTAACTGGAGGGGATGAGACCTAAAAATGTCTGGTGCTCCAGGTTTGCAGCAGTGAATTTTCTTAGGGCTAAATGAAGCTCATGTTGGGCTTGGAGGAACTGGTTGTTTATTCTGCTCTTGGGAGTTTTCAGGGATTCCCAAGATAGATCTTGAGTAGCTGTGTGGGATAAAGGAGAGATTTTTTAAGAACTTATTTATTTTCTGATATTGGAAGGAACCCTCGAGTTAAATATTCCAGGAAGCCTGGGTCTTTCCTTAGCAAACCTCCTCCCCAAAATAGATTCTGTGTGGAAGATAAGCTTCTGTCAACTTCTGATCTTGAAAAACCCATTCAATCATGGCCTGAGTTTAAATCACATCCTCCCTGTGTTATCCAGAGTGCTGGATAGATTTTTCTAGACCTTTTGCAGCTGTTTCAAAATGTGTTTTGCCCCACAGTCTCCCAGCTCCACTGAGGTTTTGCCCCAGTAAGGCCCACGAGGAAGCTGAACAGAGCTGCTCTCTCTGCCTCTGTTTCTCTCAGCTCCAGTAAAATGTATGGAGCTATTCCCACCGTGTCAGGGACGAAATAGTTCCATAAAATGCCCTGGAAATGAAAACTCTCTGCATTGTCAGTGTGAAAGTATGCTGAAGGCATGCATGACTGAACAGTCAAATATAACGAGCTGCTGGGAAGTTTAATTTTGGAGATACATGGTATTGACTGACAGTGGTGTAAATGGCAAACAGACCTCTGCAAACATTTACTGTCATTCCTTGTCACTGCTCGGATTCTTAAGAGAAAAGAAGTGGAGAACAGTGCCACAGAGAAGTAAGAAATCATTTTAAGCGTCTCCCAAGCTCTTTACTCTGTCTAATAGGACAGCAGATATCTCTGGATCCCTTTCTAAACACGCTGCAGACAGCATGAACTGTGTTAGAAAAGCCTCATTCTTGCTGTAGATGGAGGAGGATTTTAATAGCAACAGGGTTATTATTCCATCTAAATCAATAGAGGGAGTTTCTATCTTGGTTAAGAAAAACTGGCTGTGACTGCTGGAGCAGTGGGAAAGTGGAGAGATGCAAATTAGACTAATAGCTAAATCTATAGTGGGACAGAAAGGTCTGAAAACGAGATGGGTACAGTGAAAGCACAGTCCTCGTGTTCCCTTCTTGCCCTGCCAGTCACTGAAGGTTTTATTGCAGATTGTGTTGTTCCCCAGTCCTCCAGAGCACTCTTCCTTTGAACAGCAGCTTCCTCTGCCCTGGCATCTGTGGGCACTGGAATATTTAGCTGATGAGGAAAAGTCAGAAGTCACTTTTGGTGGCGTTCCTCAGCTTATGTCTCTTAACTTGGTAGAGGAATTATTCAGAGTGCACTCACTGCAGATTTTTGATGGTAGGTGATCACCTGAGCCCCTGGAGAGCTTTTGATCCCAGTACAATTAATGTCTGAGGAGGAGAAGGAAGAGGAACCCTAGATCTGTCTCCAGAAAATCCATTCTAATTGATACAACACCCTCAATCTCCTTTCTCTCATTTCAGCTTCAGTTCACCTTCAGAAGTCTAAAATTTCCGTGAGGGACTCAGAGTGCTTTGAGGAGATTTAAATTTTCACGATGAGCAGCTTCCTGAGAGATGAGGTTCTGAGGACTTGCAAACCAAGCAAGGAGTGGAAACTCATCTGTCCCTGACATTCTACAGGAATATTTTCATCATTAACTCCTGTGGAAGGGCAGGTAACATTCCTGCCAGACATCTGGTGAAGGAGATGTATCCCCTGTTATTATTATTACTGTATTTATTTATAGAAAATACTAAAGCTCCTGGGGCTGGGGAGGTGAATCCTACAGCCCAGAGAAGTTATCAAGCACCTGATGGTTGTGAGATTTAGGGCACCTGCCACCTAGATGTTGTATTTTGGCTGGAATTATTGTCTTCTGCTCTGTGAAGGGGCTCTTTTAATGGGTTGAATATTCATGTAATCAGTTTAGATGTTTACCTGAGGCACTTGTTTACTTTGAGGTCTAGGGTCTCTAAAATCAGGCGTTGTGTAGCCAAGCATTGCATTGCACATTGTTGTAGACAATTCACAAGATTTCAAACAACTAATTGAAATCACAGAAGCAAAAAAATAAAATAATCTATTAAATTCCCCCTATTATATCTTCCAGTCAATGCAGGGGAATTCTGCAGTTTTCTAAAATGCCACCTGAAAAAAAATGGGCTCCTTTAGCAGGGAAGCAAAGATGACATTGTGGAATGATTTTTGTTTGGTGAAGATGAGGGGGAGGAGAGGAGAGAGCTCCCTCCAACCCTTACAGCTCCATCAGATGCAATATTACCCCAGTAATGATTGTTCTGCCTAATAGTCATGGACAGCAACTTTATTCATCCCAGAAAGAGCACAAAGGGAAGCAGTCTCCAGGATAGGAGGCTTCCTCTGCTAAATTTGCCATGGATGGTTGGGCTTAGTTTGCCTGCACCTCTGACTGATGCATCATGCTGGATGCTTTAGGCAAACACACACTAATTAGTAGAGCAAATAGAAAACCTCGAGGATGCCCATGCTTAATGACACTGCCCATACTCTAAACCGTCTCTACAACAAATTACTCATTTCATGGCTGTAAGCAGTGCAGGTTAATTTGTATCACTTGCTAACTTGAAGCGTTTCCTTTTAGCAGGACGCTGTGTTACGCCTTTCTAGGAAACTTTGCAATGCTTTTGAACAAAAAAAAAAAAAAAAGTACCAGAAGCAACAGAGCAGGTCATTTCAGGAATTAAAAAGTAAGAGACACAAATCTACTGGAAGCTAAGAGTCAATAGATGCTGATGAATTAGTTACCACTAAAAACCCCAAAAGAAACCTGGAAAGGACTAAAAGCACTTTGAGGAGTATTGAGTTAGAACACAACACTGGCTCAAAACAAAGGTGGATTGTGCAGAAGCCTGTGCAGTTCCTGTCAGGAATGCTTTAGTCAGGTAATTGCTTTTCAATCAATCTCAGCAAAAGAAATGAGAAGTCAAATATGGAGAATTAATCAAATTCACAGGCATCTTTGACTGAGGAACCTGCATAAAGCAAAGCTTGTTCTCCTAAATGAATGAGGTGAAGATCATGGTCAAATGAGACCCGAGAGTTTATGACATTGCTGAACTGTAGTCACTTAATTACCCACATGAACATGGGTCTTTGGAAGCATGAAACTAAATATTCTGCACAACTGTGCCAACTCAAGGCTTCAGTAGCAAAAGCAGGCTGAATAATGTTGCCTTAAAGATGATGGATTGATTTGCCCTCGTACTGGCAGGTTGGGTGGGAGGCAAACAGTGAAAGGAGAGGGCTGGGTGGAAGCAGAGGACTGATGTATTACACTGGGAAGTCAGGATTGCTCATTCTCCTTCCTCCAGCAGGATGAGAGGAACAGAAAAAGCATCTTGTGCTGCAAAGGCCTCTTATCCTTCCCTAATGAAACTCTTTTCTCAGCACTGGAAGTGTCTGCAGTCAGCCCCAGCCGCTGTAGCAGGTGTCTGTGCAGGCATGTCCTCACAAATAGGATTTTACCACTCATTTTGGTACCAAAGCTTGACTGCCACCTCTTCACAGACGTGGAGAGACATCTCCAGTAGCTCTGTGTTTGCAGCCAAAGCTAAAATCTCACCCAACCAATCCCATCTTTGTTAACATAATCTGTAGTGAATGAAGAGTTTGAGGCCGGGACAGTTTGTGTTCTTTATAGGCACGTAAGAGAGACTGAAATATAAACAAGCTCACAGCAGCAAAGCCCTTGGCAAGCATCCTCACAGACACCTTAAATAAACACCTTTATGTGACACACAATGCCAGGTTCTTGCTTCAATCAACTTCCAAAGCTTGGAACTCAAAAATTTGCAAATCTGGTGCTGTGAAATGCCTTAGTGAGGTCCAGGAGGACTTGAGACTGCTTGGTGTTTCCCACACTTCTTGGAAGCTGTGCCTAAATGCAGCTGTATCCATCCATCTGCTACAGCCCTATCCTGGAGAAAGGGGTTAGAAAGGGATGTGTGCCCTCTTGTGCATCTGCCATCCTGAAAGTATCCAGGTCCTGCTTGAAGACCTTCCCTGCTTTCTCCTCCGCTTCCAAAACAGTGGAGGGAGGGAGAGAGGGAGATAAAGAGCATTTTAGGACCAAAACCCTGGAGTTAGGGACCCCAGGGGCGTAGGCTCACTTTCTTTTTTCCACCTCTGTAATCTTTGGCGGATTTCGGTAAATCACTGAGCTCCTCTGCGCCTCGCACGAAGGCGAAAAAATGATCCCCGCTTTCCCCTGCTCGCATCTGCTGGGATTTTCCCCAGCGGCGGAGCAGACCTCCCACGCTCAGCGGGGAGCGATGTGCTCGCAGCTGCGGGGTCGTGTTTTTGGCCCCGTGTCCTCCCCGCATCCCTCGGTGGTACCCGGGATGCTGCGGCCGATGCTCCTCGCTCGCACGGGCGGGGTCGGCTCGCTCCCTCCGCGCTGTTCATTGCCGATGTTTATCGTGTCTGCTGCTTCCGAGAGAGACGGGAGGGCTGTCGGGGAATTCTGTGAGCCTCCTTATCCCTACAGTAACTATAGACTTGGGCAGGAATGCGGGTGATTGATTTCAGGGCTGGTGTCTGGGAGGCAGCAGCGTCCCCTGCTCCGCTCCGTCACCAAACCCTGCCAGTTCAGCCCGCCTAAGTAAACACTGCCGAGCTGCTAATCACACGCTCTGAGACAAAACAGCACTTGGGGATCTGGGCAAGATCACACTTCCCTCCTCCTCCCCTCCCCTTCTGAGCCGTCCCCTCCCCGCTTTTCCCCTCCCTCTGCCGGCAGCAGCCCAGCCGGTCCCTCCGATCCCACCCGGCAGCCTCACGCTGGGGCCGCTGCCGGCTGGGGCTGCCCGGGAGCTCTCAGCCCCTCCTGCCAGCCCTGCCCAGCCCTGCCCAGCCCTGCCCAGCCCTGCCCATCCCTGCCGAGCCCCCCGGGCCCTTCCACCGCCGCCCCGGCCGCCAAAAGTTGTGCGGAGCTGCGAGGATGGGAGCGCATCTGCAGCCGCTGGCCCTGCGGCTCCTGGCGCTGACTTTCCCCTTGGTGGCCAAGGGTTTTCCCGACGAAACCTTGGAGAAAGCCTCCAAATCCGAGGGATATTGCAGCCGGATCCTGCGAGCCCAAGGCACCAGGAGGGAAGGGTACAATGAATTCAGCCTCAGGGTGGAGGGCGACCCAGAATTTTACAAGCCTGGGAACAGTTACCGGGGTAAGTCGGGCATCCTCTGCATCCCGTACCGCGATCTCGGGGAGGAAAAGTGTTTATTGAGCTGTAGCGTGTCTCTGCCTGTCAGCTCCGGATCCCTCTTGGCGTGTTTGTGGGGGTTAGGGCAGCCTAATACACCCCCTCGCATCACTTTATTGGGGATGCTTCCATGGCAAGAGAGGGGAGCTGGGTTTCGGTGTCTCACTTTTCTCCCGAGCCTTCCTCATGAGGAGGAATTTCCTTTATTTAGGAGCCCTGTGTACGGGCTCAGCGCTCGCACAGGAGCACAAGTTGCAGCGATGCAGAGCACACTCTTCCCCCGTTTGCCCTCTTCCGTGGGATTTCTTCCTATCCCTTTAAATTTAACCCATGGGAGAAGCTTTCACATCCAGCAGGAGGGAGAGGAAACTCGGAGCTAATCGCTCTTGCCCTGAAATATGAATGTTAATATAATGAGTTAGCATATGGGCAAACATGATGCAGCACGCTGCCAACTTCCCACATTTTCCACTTACGTTTATCCCACTATCCCACCCTTATTTTAATTTTTTTTTAATTTTTTTTTTTTTTTTCTGGGTAAGTGAACAGATGGCTCAAGCAGGAAAGAGGCAGAGACAGTGCTAACGACCACTGTAAATAAGAGATGGAGGCATTCCTTCTTCCCTGAGCATGTCACATACAATCCTTGGAATGAACTTCCAAAGCACATTCGGGTGTGTTTTACTAATTAATAGGCAAAGACAGGTTTTGGTCACTTTTCCTGCCTCACTATATAGTGCCTTGAGAAATAAACCTTCTTGGAATGTGCTGTTTGCCTTGCATTTTAAAAGCACTTTAAAAAGAGTCTGGACATTTTTAACTGATGTACTTTTAGGAAAAAAAAATATTGGGAGATTCTTCCAAGTGTTTCTTAGATCCAGGGTAAAGAGCAGTGTTTTCCCATTTCATGAACATGGGAATCTCAGTGTATACAGGGAGAAAAAAGTGTGCATGGAGCATAATCAATTTGTTTCTCCAAAGGCTGAGAAATACATCTACAGGTTCACCTGTTTTGAGCACCAGTCTGTAACTTTGCATGCTGTTGATTCGATATTTTTTTCCCCAAAAATAGTTTTATTTTAAGGTGGTGTGAGGAAATGCACATGACCCACAAGTTCCAGACAGGAGGATTAGTATCCTGAGTCTGAAAGATTTCATGTGGCAGGTCAGCTTGATACATCTACTGAGCAGGACAAGGATGTGCCAAGTTTTTTGATAGTGACAAATGAGAACATTCTTTTAAAATTTCGGGATTCACTTCTGTGAAAACGTTACTGGACATTTTCAGTCACCTCCCAAAGAAGTTTCTATTGCACAGAAATGTGGGAAGAAAGAAACTCCCAGATGAATTAGCAGAACTAATTTTGTGGAGATATTAGGTCTTGGCGTTAGGAACTCAATTAATAAAATCACATTAGGCTATTATAAGCTGCTTGGAAGTGAGAAAATTACAGCTAAAAGTAAAAAAATTAAAATGTCGAACAGAATATGTGCCTGTGTTTCTGACACTTAGGACTGAAGCATTCAGGTGGCACATTGGGGTGTGTAGAGCATTTTTTAAGGACACATTCCTGAATGGTGGGAAGGACACAAATAAATGTTCCTGTTAACATAGCAGTAGTTAAAACTGACAATATACAGAAAATTTTGAGATCTTGTTCTCAAAGGCATTTCTGCAGTCCAGCTGGAACTTTATTACTGTTTTATGCAAAGGATGGAAAATCCAACTAATGATTTAAAAAAAAAATAAAAAATGAGATGGTATGACAGGTCTGTGGGGTTTTGTTTGTTGTTTGTATTTATTTATCATCAAATTACTCTGTGTGCAGCATAGCAGAAGACTTGCAGGACCTCCTTAGCTCTGGAGCCAGATATTCCTGTTCCCATGGCCCCTGCTGGAATTGATGCAGTCTGGATCCTTGGCACGTTCCCTAGTGGCCTCTTGGAATAAACTCACATTTTCAAGGTGGATAGCACAGGAATTATCTGTACATGCAAATGTACTCCAGGAAAGTGTAGGGACACCCATTTATCTTCATGCCATCAGCTGCTGTGACACACCAGCCTCTCAAGCAGCAATGATTGGAGGGAATATCTGGGAATATCTCAGTTTGGAGTGTGGGAGTCAGGAGACCACAGCTCCCAGCTGCTCTTTGCCTCTGGGGGAGTTTTTATGGCTGCCCTGCAGTTATTCACCTTTAGATCAATCACAATCAATTTGTCCTGAGGGCAAAAAATCTGTGTGCAAGGAGCTGTGAAGCCTTGGTTTTCCACCTCTGGAGCTGTGATAGAAAACAGCACTGGGCACTGAATAACTTCTCTGAGTGGGGACAATTCAAATGTGTTCCTGTAGGACCAGGTTTGAGGGCACACCATGCTAGGCTCGAGGTCCTCTCCTCCCCTGCTGGGTTCCTCTGGCTGTGATGGAGCTTCTCTTGCCTCCACTGAAGGTCAGAGCTCTCATTCAGAGGCACAAATGAGCCTCAAGTTTGGGTGGTGATACAGGGTAATGATCCTTGAAAAGACTCAGTCCTGGCTTTATTGATTGTGCAGTTAGATTAATGATTGCATGAGATTTCCATGAAAAAATGAGGTGAGTTTCACGCTATTAAAATGTAAATAAACTTGCTTCTACCAAAAGGGAGTAGAGCACACTAACATGCAGTAGAAATGCTTTCTGCTGTGAGATCATGAAGTTATTATTCTGAAGAAGAAAAGGAGTACTAGGCTAGTTGTAACCCTTACATATACCCTCTGTGTGGGTGCTGTTCCTGGTTTTAATGGAATTTCCACTTGTAGGTCAGTTCACTTTCTCAGTTTTTGAGGAAAAGCTCATTTAAGGTGTTGTGCTCCACTGCATTGGTTTGGGGGACTTCTCTTTGAAGGAACGTTGAGTCTTTTTCTTTCCATTCCTTTCATCTCCCCTCAACATGCAAACAAGTTTGCAAAAAAACCCAAACCAACAAAACCCAAAAAAGCTCTCATTCTGTAACCACATCAGCTGTTCCACAAAATACAGCTGGAATTTGGAATGCCTGTTTGCTGCCACCTGTGCAAGGTGCAGCAGGGGATGTGCAGTTGTGTAGGGTGAGAAAAGTCTGATTTCCTGCCTGAAACCAAAGGAGTGACTTTGATCATCCCACCTTGGGTTTGGGACACCAGGAAAGAGTGAGGTCATGTGCCAAAGCCCAACTTGTAATGCAATTAGAGATTTAAAGTAACTGCTGGTGTGCAATCTTCCCTTTAAAGTGAAATCCTTAGGGCTGAGGCTTGCACTGAGGTTTAGCAGATCCCCGCAGGAAGTTCGTATTATTCAGTGAAAGTTAATGAGCAGGACACAGCTGCTGCTCCAAATGGCAGAGTTTAGCCCAAGAACTCTTATGCAACCCAGAGCCTCTCCCTTGTGAAGAACAGATGTGGTTTGGGAGCTTGGCACTGCTGCCCGTGCAGAGGCTCCAGGAGCAGCTCAGGAGGAGCCGGGATTTGGGAGTGCTTGGGATAAACCCTGCGGCACCTGAGGATAGCTCTGGGCACTGACAGAAACCTTCCCAGCTCGCTGTTCTGGGCTGGTCCAAAGCCTGCATCCCTAAAAGTGCAAATCCTAGAGCACAGAGCCCAGATCCTGCTGTGCTGCTGTGTCCGTGTGTCCCCGCAGCGGTGACACAGGGACAGACACAGCCGAACCCTCCGGCTGCCCTTGGCTCCTTTGGATTTTGGGCTGGAAGTGTTCCCGAGCCCAGAGCACAGCAGCATCCCTCCTCCTGGAGAGAACATGCATTTATTCGGGGTTCAAATGACTGCAACCACAGCTGGGGTATTGCTAACCCCAGGCATTCAAAAACTATGAGTCAGCCTTTGGAATTGCTTTCCTTTTGCCTTTTTTTAATTTTTTTTAATTTTTTTTTTAATTTTTTTTTAATTTTTTAATTTTTTCTGATGTTTCTGCAGCATTTCAGAACTTCTCTGTTTTGTGGGTAGGTGTTTGGAATTTCTAAAGCTGTTTGGTTTGATCTGTAACTTTGTGGGGAAAACAAAAACTGTTGAGTCAGTTCACAGCTGGATTCTTTGCACGCATACTCAAATATTCCTGGTGTAACCTTTTACTCACAGTGATTCAGAGTCTTTAATTGCATATGATATGGAAAAAATTGTTGCATGTAAGAGACTTTTATGGCAGTAAATTTCTAAGAATCATTGTTGAAGCAGGAGTAATGTGTTCATCTCTGTTGAGTTCCCAGAGAGGCTGCCCGTGGGTTTCCATTCAGCCAGAGCTGCAGAAATTCTCAACATTGGATTAACCATGCTAATTACTGGGCAGAAAATGAATTAATGAATTGGAGCAGTGCTTTTTAAAGCAAGCAGAAATTTTAATGGCGTTATACTGCTGGCCCATTTTGGAATACAATGCGTGAAATTTTCTTTCTCCCCCAAAATCACGACACTTAGCTTCATCATAAGGTTCCATGGGATGAAAGGAGTGTTGAAAATCTTGAGAGCTGGAGGACTTGCTGTTGTGCCATCACAGTTTGTACAGGTATTTGCAGGTTTATATGCCCAAGCATGGCACTTACACAGAAGTTTGAAAATGGAAATAATTTTCTTTTCTTTTTTTCACATATAGTCAGAAAAGTTTGGTATTTGTACAAACACTGTGAGTTTTAACCCCACATACAGCTGCATAATGCTAGAAATCTTCCAATAGCCTATTTCATATTTTTCTGCTACTGAATTTCTAGATCAAAGAGCTCTCTGTATGTTCCAAGTGAACTCTGGGGCATATTTGGAAATCCATATTTTCTAAGGGCAATCTGTGATTTTTAGCAATGTGATTCAACCCCTCGCAGCCTATCTGTGTGAGAGGGAGTCTCTTGTGAATACTCCTCTATGGAGCAGCCTTGGGAGCTGCAGTTTGCTCTGAAAACTGTGGGTGGTCTTCAGTTTTTATTGTGCCTGCCAGGGCTGGAGAGTGTGACAATAAAAAGTACTACGAGTGACTCTTTTTGCACTATGCTTAAAGGAAAACATAAGAGCTCACTTAAAACATTGAGAGTTCAATTTTCTGTCTCTTTAATTCTAGAATACTTTTTTTTTTTTCTTTCCTAAAATTTACCTCTGTTTCAGGAAAGGATTGCTATTAGTGGTTGAAGGGAGTTTGGTAATTTCAAATGTCCTGCCTGGAAGTTCTGCCTCATTCTGTGGCTCTGATAATGTTCAAAGATGAGGACCCTGAGATTATCTGGGTTAATAATTAACTATAACTAACTATAACTATAACTATAACTATAACTATAACTATAACTAACTATAACTATAACTATAACTATAACTATAACTATAACTATAACTATAACTATAACTAATAATTAATTAACTGGTTAGAGCCTGGTGTTAAAAATGTGGGCTCAATCCCTGCAGGGACAATTCCCAGGATATCCCAGTTCTGTGAACTCAGGTTTTTGAGTTTTGGACATCAGATCAGGGGTTCAATCCTGCTGCTGAGTGGGGTCAGATCAGATCAGATCAGCCAGCCCTGCCTTACCTGTGCTCTGCCCTCCTGCTCAGGACAGGGCTGTGCGGGATTGCTTTGGCAATCAGAGCATCCAGCACAGCTTTTAGGGGTCAGGAGTTTAGTTTTATCAGCCAGGAGTTTAGTTCTGTGTCCTGTTCTGCCCTGAGGGTGGAGCAGAGGGAGGATATTTCGAGATCCCCCATTTCCAGAAGCTGGAGTGCAGTGCTGAGTGTAGCTGAGCTGGAACAGGCAACGTGGACAACTGGCTTTACAGACAGAGGGACTTGCTGTGCACTGAATTACTTTGTCTGTGCTCAGAACTGGACAAAAAAATGAAGTCAAATATTTAGGGATGCTCCTGTACATTTAACACTGTCTCACCCCCCAAAACAAACCAAAAAAAGCCCTCACAAAGAAAAAGCCCCAAGTAGAAAACACCCTTGCACATGCATCCCCACCCCCAAACCACCACAAATAAACCCTCCTGTAGATCTGAGCAGATTATCAATCTGCTTTAAAAGAAAAAGTGGGGGGTAAATAAAAAAGCAGAGTTATTTCATGCCAGTAGTTCTCAGTTTATGTGGAAACCTGGAGTGAACATTTTGGATTGTGGCTGGCTTGGCTCCCTGCTGTGGGTGCTTTAGTCAATGCCAGCTTAGAACACACACCTTGTGAAATGATGTGCAAGTGGCTGACGATTAATAATCACAATTAATGGTCTCTTTTGGTTCTTTCTCTGTTCATCACATCCCAGTGACGCTTTCTGCTGCCACTCCTGCCTACTTTCGAGGCTTCACCTTGATCGCCCTCAAGGAAGGAAAAGAAGGTGACAAAGAGGAAGACCATGCAGGATCTTTCCAGGTGAGAGAACTTCCCCTGACCCACACCCTTTGGAGTCTTCTTTAGTGTTTGCCTGCCTCCAAGGGAGGTTTTTATATGCACAGCAGAATGCAGAGCATGTTTAAACATAAGTGTTTGTGGATGTTGGCAGGAGGACAGAAGAGCATGTTTTATATCCCACGAGTGTTCAAAGGGTCGAGGCTCCTGTACCTGGATTCCAGCTTGCCTTCCCACACTCCCACAGTTCAAAATGAGCATCACTTACTTGAACTAGAGCCTAGGACACCTGAACCTTTTATCCAAAGGGAACATCAAGAGTGTTCTATTCACATTCATTTTTTTTGTGTTTCTTTCCCTCGATGTTTTTGTCCACTGAGCTGTAGAATTTGACTCTGAGAAGTGTTTACTGTGGCTGTAATGACTGTTTTATCATTCATAAATTAGATTCTGCTGTTTTATTTATGCTCAGTAGTACTTGACTTAATGAACACATCCAGTGGGATGAAATGTTTGGTATTAAAAGGATTAGAATCCAGAAGGATGATTCACAAACTGGTATTTTCAGCTACTCCACGCAGGGAATTCTGGAAACTGAGAAAATATATCGTATTTATGTAAGAAGGTAGAAGTGATGTATGTAGGTTTGATTCTCTGTTTGCTGTTTGACTTTCCAGGCTTAGAAATATGGTTGAATTGTATTGATTATAATTTACAGGATGTGCAGTAATACTGATAGTAATTTTAATAAAAATTTCTAGGTGGAAGATTTCACTTGCCTCAGGTTTCAAGGTTTTCAAGGGAAATACTCAAGTTCCAATTTTGGTGACCTGGAAGGAGACAGAAATTAACATCTCTCCCTATATTTCTTCTTTATTTTTGCATACAGCAAATTCAGTGCAAACTCAGTAAATAATTGCCCAGTTTTCCTACTGAGTTTGCTTAGAGGCCTCTGTCTGGTTTTCATACGTTTTGTAAGAAAATCTAAAATGATTGAGAACTTGAGGGTGGAATAAATCCATTGTCCTTAAAATGAAACCAATTCCTATTTGGGAGAAATCTTTTTAATATGGACTTTTTAACAAAGTTGGCTTTTTAAAGAATAAGCTAGTACTGAACGATCAGCTACTTTTAAGAAGTACAAATAGTGATGCTTCATCTATTTTAAAAGAAGTTTGTCACCATTAATTTCTTCATTCCAGTTGTTAATATCTCTGTGGTTGTGGCAAATGGGAAAGATTTGGCCTGAGTTTTGTCTTCAGGTCTAACTCACAGTGAGAAACTCACTAAGCTTTGCTGAAGTACAGAGGCATTTTGAAATTAGCTGAGTGGTAAGCAAATGGAAATTCTATATAGATGGGAAAAAAAAATAAAAAATTAAAGCCCAGTGGATCTCAGCTGAGGCAAGATTGTTTAATTAAGTGCATTGTATGGGTTGCAGTCTGAACTCAGCGTTCTTATTGGCAGGTGGGAGTCCCAAAGGTTACCCACAACTAAATTTGTGTGTCTGTGGTTTAAACAGTACTCACCATGCTCATCCCACACTAGAACAATTCCCTGAAGTTTATTCAGATGGTGTCAGCCTGTTCTGCCTCTGTGGATACAGATGTAAGATCCCATTTTGGTACCCAGAGAACGCTTGAAGGTAAATACAGACCCGCCTTGTACCGGGGCTGGGTGGTAGCAACCAGAAGAAGAAAAAAAAAAGATGTTTGTTTCCAAACCAAGACAAAAGAAAAGATGTTTGCAGCGTGTTTTCATTAGAAGTGAGGATGCCAAGGGGGGCTGAGCAGCTGTGCAGGGTAAGGAGGAGCTGTGTGTGCAGTGACGAGAGTGCCACTCGCAGCTCTGTTTATCCTGCGCTCAGATGGAGCCTGTGTCATCCAAGGAGTCAGAGAGAATCTGTCATCCCCAGAGCAGCAGAAATGGGGGAAAATCCCCTCAGAGTGGCATGAGACTCACTGCTGATCTGGGACTGCACCTCTGCCTCCATGGGGAGACATCTCCAATGTCCAGAGAGCAGTCAGAGCAAAGCAGAGCACGAAGCAAGTGCTTCATTCACATCACAAAACTTCCCAGGACAGAACGAAACGGGAGCTGCCCAAATCAGACTTTCCTTCCATGACTTACAGACCATAAAACACTTGATTTGCAAGCCTCTGAGAGCCACTTTCAGACTGCGGAGTGTGAGTTACAACGGGTTCCATGGAGGAAACCCAGCTGCACTCTGTGCTCAGGACCAGAGCCCTGGTGTTAGACTGACCAGCGTCTCAAAACTCTGTAGCTTTGAGGAGCAGCCAGGGGGTGGAGGAGGGCTAACATCGGGTTTTTGATATGGATGGAGAACATTTAGGAGGGGAAAGCTCTGTTTTCAGGGGTCACTGTCCAGCTGGAGCAGGAGGGGGGCTGCAGCCCATCTGGACGAGCAGTAGGCAGCTGCTGTAAGCTCCTGATGGCTCCTTTGCTCCTGTGTGGCTCTGCAGGTCACCAGGAACAGTCAATCTTATTAATAAGGGCTTGTGGTCCTATAAATAGCAGAGCTGTTAAAATTCTTGCTTGGACAGGTGTTTTTTCCTGTGCACTTTCTGGTTACCCCTATACTTGAGACCTTTAGAGAAGTGTGGTGTGGACTCCACCATTCCAAATCTCCTCTGAGAAAACTGAGACTTTAAAATCCGATTTTACTGTTTGTTTACTTAATGCAGCCAAACTTCCTTGTATTTTTGTCCTTGTAGGACTCACAGGACATAATCCAGCCTTAAAATAAATCACTTTGTCTCCCAAAACCGCAAAATGGCTAAATTAAATATAGCTAGGGAATCCAAGGTGCCAAATTCAGCCGTAGAAATTTGGGGATGTAGCAATAGGGCTCTTCCTTGTGCCAGTGGTAATTGTAGAGCTCAGTGAGGCCCTCTGAAAGCTTTGGGTATCTGTCCCATTGGCCTCTTTACACAAACCATTCCCAGCTCTGGTCGTGCAGAGCGCTGATCGCTCTCTTTTGCGATGTTTAGCAACAGTCTGCAAATTGCTGCTGAGGCAAATGAAAGCCCAGGGCAGCAATCACCACTGACTGACTACAGAGGAGTGTCTGTGCAGGCCATTTTAATCAACATATGTGTTCAACCCTATGGATTCGGTCTGATAAATAATGTAGAATATTAGAAATGTAGCGCTGAACCTCATCTCATCTATCTTCCTTGTTCTCTGAGGAAGGATAAATATTCCCAGAAAATTTTTTTGGTGGATGTTTTGTCAATCTGTTCTGAAGTGTTCAACAAGAAGAACAAATTCATCTCTCCAAGTTTAAACACTTGAATATATTATATTTAATAGGAAATTTCATCTTTGTAGATCTTTTTGCTAATATCCAAACTGAATCTTCACTAATAGTGGTTTAATTGCTCCCTTATGGAATTGTCTTCCTAAATTAAGAATCTTCTTGATACTTTATGAGGAAGGCAGTCTGAAGTTTCCTTTATTCTCCCTCCAATTCCATGCACACTCTACCTGTTCTTTATTCAAATTTTTATATTTTCATCGTGGGCCATCTTCTTCCAGCTTTGCTTTTCCTGCAGTGGAGATTCCAGTCTCACATTCCTCAGAATTGTACTCAGGAGTGGATCTGGACCCTCAGCATTAAATCAGAGAATCTGGATAGAGCAATCCCTAGAGCAGCACAGCTTTGGAGTGCCTGATGCTCAGAAAGAATCTTCTCAATCTGGGGTTTTTTAATTCTTTTTTTTTTTTTAATGTAGAGCTTCATCCAATTTATCAAGGAAGTTATGAGCTGCAATTTGACCTTCAAGGTGCCATCCACTCCTCCAAAAGGAAGGAGGAATTTTTTGATTGTGCTTTGGCATAATCACTTGTTAAATTTGTATCTTATACATTCATTTTTGGTGATAGTTTAGTGTTGCATTCCTTCCTCGTAGGAGTTCTCCTGGAGGTGTCCTTCTGCCTATTTTAACTCCAGAGTGAACCAGCAGAATTCTTAATTTAACCCTGAATTTAAGGACCCAGCTGTGCTAAAAAGCAATGTGGGAAAGCGAGCAAGAGCAGCAGCAGCAAGAATGAAGGTTTCATTAAAGGTGTGGGATTTATAAAAGCTTGAGGCTGCGCTGAAGGAGAAAACATTTCAGGGAAATTGGAATAAACAGCTAAGTAAGGTAAGAAGTGCTGAAACCAGAGCCCAAAAGTGTCCTTTATTTTTGGTCACCTCATTCTCTTGCTGCTCTTTAGTTGACTGATGTGCTCAGCAAGGCATTTAGGTTAAAAGGTATTTTTACAGCCTCTTAGAAAAGCAGCTCCTCTAATGCTGTGTTCCAGCATTTTATAGGAATCTTACATCTTCTTGATACAGTGCATTTTGAAAGGAGCAGTCTTAAAAGGCTGTTAGCCACTTCAAATGATCTATTCTTGTATTTATAAGCAAAGGTGGTTTTATGGTTTTTAAATTACTGACTGCAGTTATTTTTTAAGCTGTTAATATTAACAGCTTAAAATGTTTAATATTAAATTTTTTAATATTACAATTTTAATATTAAAATTTCAATATTAAAATTTCTTAATATTAAAAATTCAGTTATACTTGGGTCACCTTGATGTTCTTTTTGGCTTGTATGTTTGGGTTTTTTTTTTTTAAGCTTGTATCCCAACATCAACTCATCAGGCAACTTTGTAAATACCTTATTCTGAGGTGTATGAATTGATGTGATTCTCTTTTAGAAAAAAAAAAAAGAACTTCCAAGTTTTTCACTCCTGTTTGCATTCTCTGCATTTCCTGTCCCAGCATCTCATCACTGCCACAGAGTCTGTCACTGCTTAAAAGCACGTGGAGGTAATGATCCAAAACTATAATTACATATAATAAAATTCCTATTTTAAATAGGAGTCAGAATGTGCCAGCTATAGGATTTGTAGACTAAGCAGGTAGACATGAATTCTGAGCCTGTCAAATTTAAATCTCTTGTCCTTTTGCATTTGCAAGAGTATTCCCAAATTTTCTTTCTCTAAGAATCACTGTGAATATTATTCTAGGAGCAAACCCCTAAAAGTTATAATGGAAAACCAAACTCTAGTTCACCTTTCCAGCAGGGTGGAATTGTTTAACCTTGATGAACACTTTCACACATTTTTCTAGAACTCCAAGCTCCATATCATGATATTTAGGGATTAAAAATGAGCTCAAAAATAAAAATCCCCCCTAAAAAAGTATCTGCCACTGCCAGTTTTAGCACTGAGTGGAAAATGTGAGCACCTCGAGTGAGATTAAATAGAAATATCTCTGGTGCACTGGAAAAACCTCAACCTGAACCACTTATAGGCAAGATTTTGGTTAAGAAATTGTCTCAGGATGTAGTTATGCCTCATTTTAGAACAGTAAAAGTTAATATTTTTTAATATGTGAGTGATGAGCACCAGGAGCTTGCAGAACGGAGCAGAAGCAGCTCTGATAGTCATTATTTGCTGCTGATGAGGCTGGAGAAAAACCAAACTGGATTCCAGCTGTGCAGTTTTTTGCTTCCTTCCATTTTTGTTCTTGTTTCAGCTCGTGCTATGAATGAACCAAAAAAAATAAAATCAATTTTTACATTGTGATATTTTTCAGGTTTAGTGTGACCCAACCCTGGTTTATCACACCTTGGGCACTCCCCCAGCTGCTGGTGTACAGTGTCTTTTGGAATAAATGACTCAAACTGTATCATTTCACAGCCAAAATAGGAAAATATAAGAAATTTCTAAATGCTGTTTTGTTATGTGTTTTTTTACAGTGGATCTTTGAACTGTTAACTCAGTTATAATAGGAAATAAATATTAAATTGTGCTTGCAGTGAAACTTAGGTTTCTGCTGAATGAAAAGGGGATTCAGTGTCTCAGGCTGGGCTCACTCCTGTTATCAATTTTCTGAGGGTTTTCTTGCTTTAGCACTACCATCACTTTAAAAAACAACTTTTTTAGTTAATTTGGCTTTAGTTTATCTTCTGACATTTCTTTAACTTCAGCCTTTCCCTGTCTCCCTCCTGTGGAAAAAAACATCTAACTTCCAACTTCTGGCCACATCATATTTAGTCCTCTTTAATCTAATCTTATTTTTCCTCTTTTATTTTCTTTTTTTGTTTTGTTTTGTTTTTGTGTTCTGTTTTGTTTTTTTTGCCTGCTGGAGAAATGCTTTCTCTTGAGAATGACTTCAAATGATGATTGTGTCTCAGTAAGAGCTTATGTTCTTTGGAAAGGATTTTGCCTAAACAAATATTTAATTTGTGATGATTCAAGTTCTGTTTTGGAAAAATACCAGCCAAAACACAAACCAGAGAAACCCTCAAAAAACAGTAAAACCAAAAAAAACAGGAAGCATGCTTTTTGAGATTGGTTAGCTGAAACTCCAAACTCCTCTTCAGATCCAAGGCTTATCAGAGCTGGGTTATCTCAAGTGTAACTTCTGCCCTGCCTTGCAGAGCCAGACTACATCATGGTAAAATAGAGAATTGCCTAATTGAATCCCCAGCTTAAAAAAATATCTATTAGTTTATTCTGTTCTTTGGATTAACATTAAACCGCAAGACTTCCTCCTTCTAAGAGGCTTCCAAAGAGACTCATTAAAGAATTGTTTCCTAGAATTTGGCGCTGGTACTTCACAAATCAATCCTCGAGAGAGGAAATGACACTGGAAGCACTGTTCCCTTCTGCCTTGAAGATTCCAGTCTGCTCCTCAGACACATCAGAGTCCCATTCTGGGCCTCTGGGGGTTTGGGATTATTGGTGCCCCAGGAGGGTTCTCTATTCAGGTCTTGCTTCCAATCCAGAGGCCATTTCTGCATCTGCAGTTGTCTCACCCTGAGACAGAGTCTGGATCCCTCTAACTCTGTTTTGTCAGTCAGTAAAAGCTGTGTGCTCCTCCCCAGGGCAGTGTTTAAGGGGACTTATCTGTCTCAGTGACTCTAAAGGGATTTACTCCTAATATCCATTCATTTCCAGCCCAGGTAAACTGCCTAACCCATTGTTATTCCCCTCTCAGATAATCTTCCCTCAGATGGTGGCACCTGGGCCATGAGAAATCTCAGTAAAGATATTTAACCCCTCTGGCAGCAGTCAGATGTTTTCCAGGTGCCATATGGCAGCTGTCATGGGTTATAACTCTAGGTGCACGTAGGCTCCAGCTTCATTGGAACATCTATTCAGCAGTTCTTTCCTCATTTATAATGCTGCCATTAGGCTTCCCTTCCTGGATTTCCCTTTTTGTCACCTGTAATTCACCAGCCTCATCTGAGGCAGTCATCAATTGCTGGGGTTTGTTTCTCTGCTGAGAGAGATCAGCAGGCTGATCTCCCAGCTCCTATCCCCTCCTGAAATGCTCCAAGAATTACCTCTGATGTAATTTGCCATTCTGCAGCATCAGGAAACCTTCAGCATGTCAGTTCCAATCAATGGGACCTTAGAGCAAGTGTTTGTTCTTTGCACTTCCACTTTGCATCAGGTTAGAAAGCATTTATCAGCTATTCCCTGCTGCTCTGGACTGTTTGAGCTATCACTGCCTGGAATCCTCACTGTGGTGACATGGATCTGGACACGTGTGCTACCCCCAGAACCACACAGGGCTTTAAAAGGAAGGCTTATTCTGGGAAAATGTGTTACTATTATTATTATTATTATTATTATTATTATTATTATTATTATTATTATTATTATTATTATTTTATTCCTCCACTTCTTTCCAAATAAGCACTGTCAGCTTCCAGCCCACAATGGGAGGCCATGGATATCTGGAATTTTGTCTGTGCCTGAGAGTCTTTTCTCATGTTGTGTTTCCTTTTCCCATCACGTGAATTGGGGATTGAGAGGAGAAGGGTGGATGAAATTGAAGATAAAGGCTGAGGCTCAGCTAGACAGTTTCTCCAGGTTATATGGACTATAAGAAAATCCTGTTGTCAGTCCTCTGAAGCTACACAGATGCCTGTAGAAAGTCTCCCAATTAAATTTAAATTGTGCTCTTTATTTATTCTTTTTTTTGTGTATGTGGTTTGGGTTTTTTTGTTTGTTTGTGCTTGTATTTGTTTGTTTGTATGTTTTTTTCTCTCTCCACTGTGTTGAGAAGTTTTGGTGACTTAGAAGCAGAATGGCTCTTTTAAATTCAGGAGTTTACCCACCTGACTCTTTCAGGAATGGCTGCTGTAGGCAAAATCCTTCCTCCAGGCTTCATGGTCAGCTCTCACTGCAACTCACTGCTGAATTAATTGCTACTAGACTAAAAGTACAGCTGGCTGTGCCTGTTGTCTTGAGAACTGCTTCCTGAATTCAGAAGGCCCTTTTGCATTATTAAAGTGACAATATTTTTAGCTCCCATTACTCTAGACTGCACTTGCAGCCTCCTCAGACTGAGCTGTGGACTGCCCTGGCACTCCTCCTCCTCAACTCTTCCCTTTCTAATGAAGGTAGTGACCTCTCACTGTTTGCCAAGGATATTGTTTCAGCTTCCAGTGCTGCCCTGAGCAGTTGTAATTGATTATTGTCCTTGCTGTGATAAGTCTCTCTCATGACCTGACAGCCCAGGCTCGTTATTCATCTGATCACTGTGTGTTTATCCAGCCTGGGAATGACACAGGACCTGCTCAGGAAACGAGCCTGTCTTTGGATTCTGGTGCATTCAGCACCTTTGCCTCTCGGTGCTTTGTCTTCACATGCCTTCAGAGATGGTTTTGGTCACTTCATGCACTGATGAATGGAGATCCTTTATGGTGTCCCCAGAATGATGTGCAGGGGCTCACACAAACATGCCCTCTCATCCTAATCTCATGTTTTTCTTCAGTGCCAGCCTTTCCTCAAGAGACTCTGCAGACGTGTTTCTCATCAGGATGCTTTGTTTCCCTTTGCTCTGTTTTCTCAGAGAACTGTGCAGTAAGGCTGGCATGTAGCTTTAAGATGCATTTTTATCCTGACCAGGTTGAGGCTATTTGGGGTCCCAGACCAAAAAAGCCACACAGTTTTGCTCTTTCTTTCATACTTTTCCAGAACTCATCTCATCTAGCACAATGCTGGACCACTTCTAGGAGAATTGACCTTGTTCATCTCCGTGAAGTCTGGGATTGGAAGGAAGCTGCAGCTGAAAGTCCTTTCACAGAAGGTTCTCTTCAGCCCAAATTCAGTCATCAGAATTTCTCCTGGCCTGTTATCCCACATCCTGACTTTCTTCAGTCTTTGCTGTCCACCTCTGCTCAATTATCACCTGAATGAGGTGCCCTTCCCTTAGAGGAAAGAGTTCAGGAAGCATTTGGAGAATGGGCACATGGTGATGGGGATGGTCCTTTGCAGGGCCAGGAGCTGGACTCAGTGATCCTTGTGGATCCCTCCCATGTCAGCACATCCTGGCATTCTGTGAGCTTTCCTCTAATCACTCATTCTGATCCCAGCCTGTCAGATCCTTGCTCTGTGGGACTTTCCTGGCTCTGGGCTTGCTGCTCTAAGGATAATCCTTTCATGGACGCTTTCTCACCTGGTGACTTGAGAATTTTGTTCTGACAGCCCTGCTACCTGTGCAGAACTGGCATTTAATCAAGCCAGGAGATCTGGCTTTCACTTCAATCAGGACATAAATCTGTCTCTGCCTTCCCCCTCCTCTGAGCTCCCTCCATACCAGGAGCACTCTTGCCTTCTGAACTGGCTGATCCAGGTGCTCTCCTCATCTCTCCTTTTTGTGTGTCTCTGACAGGGAAATGTCACCCTGAAAACTAAGTCTTCTGATCTTGTTTTCCATAGTTTTAGCTGCTTTCCCAGGAAAGTAACTGTAAACATTGATGTTTATGCATTCCTTCCTAGAAACTTCTTTTGATGGATGTTTTGCAGGACCAGTGTGATTGGGAAGGTGGTAACTTAATTATCCAATCCCTGGTCATTGTCAAGATATAAATGCAGGAGTCAGAAAAATAAAGTTTTTTTTCCTGTCATCCCACTGAGAAGTGTTTGTGTGAATCATTCTGTGTCCTTCAGCTGCAGGGAAACAGCAGCCAGGGGTTGATATTGCCCCACCACAGCCCCTTCTGAGCCAGGCTGCTCCTCAAGCCATGGTGTGGATGTTCCCTGCTGAAGGGACTGACTTACAGGAGAAAACTTACTAATCAAGCCCTGAAAGTCCCAGGATTTACCTGAAAATGCTGTACCACTTGCCACTATAGCTACACAGTTCTGTTTTCTGAAAAGATTCTTGACTCCTATTCCCAGTTGCCTCTGGAAGGACCTGGTACTGGGAGTTACACAAAGTGGAAGTTTACATGTGAGCAGTCATTGAAAGGACACAGAAAATTTTCCTGTGAGTAATTGTGTTCCTCAGAAAAGGGTTTTTTTTGGGTTTTTTTAACCTATTTACCTCAAACCTTCCCCCTTCTGCTGTGTTTTGTCTCCGTTTTCACTCGCTGTGAGAAAAACTGCAAATCAAAAATTCAGCTTCATTTTTCTCATGGTTGCATAAGAGGCAGGATGTGAATGCACACAACATGTTCTGCAAAACCAGAATTTTCTGGATTAGGTCCTTTTGCTTTCAATGGATATAGACAAATGACTATACAATAAATACTGAGGGAGGCAAGATATTTAAACCAGCCATAGTTACCGGTAATCTGTTGAATTTTTGGCACAAAAATAATTATTTTACCAACTAAATTCTCAAGCAACACTTGCCAGAAGATACTTTGCATTTTTTATGATTATTGATTCTTGAAACACCATTGAAATTAATTTTCAGACCAGAATAAATCAAGAATAATGAAGAAATTCCCGATCCAGTTGCACAAAAGCTGACATTTGGCTCTCGAGAATGCTTTTCATAGTAGTCAGTAATTAGAAAGGGAAATTCCCTGCTGGTATAGAGCTACCATTTTGTTCCCTGTTCCCTGCATTGTTGCTGGGGTAGGGTTATTATGCAATCCCTGGCAAGCTCATCCTAGCAGACTGCTTACTAATTTGTAGGCTGTAGGTGTAAATTGAAAAGCCTTCATCCTGCTTCTGTTTACTTCACAGATTGAACTGGGCTCCAATTATTCACATCTATGTGAATTGAGGCACTGTTGCTGCTCTTGCCTCTTTTTTTTTCTCCTTGTGGGTGGGCACAGTTCGCTTGAACCTGCTTTTCTTTTCAAAAGAAACATTTAAAAGAATGAGTATGTAAGAGGTATCTTTGGTACTTGGTGTTCTCTAACTTTAATGGTTATATATCTTGATACAGTCAGTAGTGTAGCAGAGGTTCCTTGGGGCATTGCCAGTGTTTATTCATTATTTGTCAGGCACACATCAGGGTTTTGTTCTCCTAGAACTCATTTAATTTTTTTTTCTTTTTTCTTTTATTTTTTTTATGTTTTGTTTTCTTTTTTTCTTCCTAATTTCAGCTGGATGAGTAACATTGACTCTGCTTGTATGGGAGACTTAATTATACCTGTTATTGCTCTCTTTGGCCAGTTTATCACCAACTTATTTTAGCTAACAGAATGCTTTTAAATAGGAAGAATAAAGAGTAGAGGAGAGAGAGGGGACATAAAGTAGCCAACAAATAATGAAAATGGAGAAATACTTTTCACTGCAACCTCTCTTGAGCAATAGGTTACTTTCCTAGGAAAATGAACTCCCTATTTAATACCATTACCTGAGGAATGCCTTCTGGAAGCTTCAGGGATGAATTTTAAATGGTTGCTAAGGCAGCAGTTTGCCTTTTCCTGCTGTCCTTTCACTCTGGCCTCTCTTTACATGGAGCTGTGGGAATCCCACATGTAGGAGGAGAGGAAAACCCTCCAGTCAGTAAATCACCCCCCTCACTAATCCTTCCTGTTAAGCAAATCTGCCCACACATTGTGATAAATCCCAGATTAAGATAATCATAAATGTTGTCTGTATTAGCTGCAGTGGGGATTTGGACTGTGCAAAGTTTCTTGGCTTCCTTTAGAATCTTTCAGTAACCCAGTTTTATTGTCCATAAAGGTTATACAAAGTGCTTGCATGAATTAGAATCGGGTTATGATTTATTTAGACACTGGGCTTATATAATGGCCTGCAATAATTTCTCAGACATTGTGTAAGATTTCCCCAAAAGATGAAAAAGACCCATATGGTATCTTCTCAAAACTCTCTATTTGTCTATTTATTTTATTTTTTTTTTTTCCTCTGAGTTCATCTGATGTTCCACTGATTACATTACTTGCAAAATGAATTAAAGCACCAGCTTTGTGTGTGGTGCAGATGTTATGCAACTGGCAGCTATCACAGGAAGAACATTTTGTACATGGCAGTGTGTTCTTGGGCTTCTGAGCACATCTGCCTGCTCTCTCTGCTGACTGTGAGGGAGATTTGGGGCTTCCTCTTGGCAGGAGAAAACCTGAGACAACCTCCAAAGCTGGAGTTTTACCATTTATGCTCATGTTTTCACATCTATACACATCCTCTGAAAACCTGGGATATGCCTGAGCCTAATATAAACTTCTTCTCTTCTCTTCTCTTCTCTTCTCTTCTCTTCTCTTCTCTTCTCTTCTCTTCTCTTCTCTTCTCTTCTCTTCTCTTCTCTTCTCTTCTCTTCTCTTCTCTTCTCTTCTCTTCTCTTCTCTTCTCTTCTCTTCTCTTCCTTCTCTCTCTTCTCTTCTCTTCTCTTCTCTTCTCTTCTCTTCTCTTCTCTTCTCTTCTCTTCTCTTCTCTCTTCTCTTCTCTCTCTTCTCTTCTCTTCTCTTCTCTTCTCTTCTTCTCTTCTCTTCTCTTTCTTCTCTTCTCTTCTCTTCTTCTTCTCTTCTCTTCTCTTCTCTTCTCTTCTCTTCTCTTCTCTTCTCTTCTCTTCTCTTCTCTTCTCTTCTCTTCTCTTCTCTTCTCTTCTCTTCTCTTCTCTTCTCTTCTCTTCTCTTCTCTTCTCTTCTCTTCTCTTCTCTTCTCTTCTCTTCTCTTCTCTTCTCTTCTCTTCTCTTCTCTTCTCTTCTCTTCTCTTCTCTTCTCTTCTCTTCTCTTCTCTTCTCTTCTCTTCTCTTCTTTCTCTTCTTTCTCTTCTTTCTCTTCTCTTCTTTCTCTTCTCTTCTCATATTGCAGGATTAAAAAACACGATGAACACATAAAGGCAGGATAAAATGCTAAACTCATTGTCAAGGTGCTTGATAAATTCTCTTGGATTTTGAGAAGTCACAACTAAATGTTTTTCCAGTAAAATTTACTTAGTCTTGTCCTAATGATTTTCCTTTGTCAGTGTTCCACATTTGCATGTTTATGGGTATAATCCTGCTCTCAAATATTCTTTTATATTGTCTTTCTGATTAAGACTTGAAAGTTTTCACATAAGCTAAAATCCATAAATATTTTGTCCTGAATGTGAATTTATGATATTCATTTTACAGAATATAAAGTATTGAAGGGACTTGCTCAAGATCACATATCACACTTGAGCCATGACTAAACTTGAGGGGTTCTGCCCTTCACATGCCAGTGTTCACCTCCCATGTCAGGAGTGTTTCAATCATCATCCCTCTCCTTGCAGGGAAATATTGTCCATGCATAGAATAAAAAATGCCTGTTAAATGTGTAACCTTCCAATCATGAGTGTGAAATGTAATACAGGGATTTTAAAACACGGGAGCGCATAATATAGATATTTATATATATAAAATATGAAATAAATATATAATATACAATATACAATATGCAATATACAATATACAATACACAATATACAATACATAATACATAATACATAACATATAATATAAATAATACCTAATATAATATATATAATATATAATAATATATAATGTAATGTAATATAATGTAATGTAATATGATGTAATGTACTATACTGTAAATGTAATGTAATTTAATATATATAATATAATATTAATATAATATAATATAATATAATATAATATAATATAATATAATATAATATAATATATACTATATGTATCATATATATATTATATACTATGTATAATATGGTATATATTATACATCATATATCATATATCGTATTATATCTTGTATCATATATCATATATCACGTATTTTATTATATATTATATTAATTAATATTATATTATATTATATTATATTATATTATATTATATTATATTATATTATATTATATTATATTATATTATATTATATTATATTATATTATATTATATTATATATTATATTATATTATATTATATTATATTATATTATATTATATTTTTAACAGGAACTGTGCAAACAATTCCAGTAATAACAGCTGTTGTCCTGGTATGTGTCAAAAAAAGTAATCAAATCTTTCCTACTACAGGATTAAAGTGATGAAACCCCTCCAAATACTCTCAGCACTCCAGGCTTAGTCACTTAAACAAATAAATGTAGTGTTTGGATCATACTAATTTTTAGTTCTTCCTGTTGTTTGGCACAGAGTCAGAAACAGCAACATTTACATGTATTTTTGGATTACTAAACTGGATGGTGCCACTGTGTACAACATGGAAGTGTTGTGGGTTTTTTTTATATTTTCAAGTGAAAATAAGAAGTAATAAGAATCTCATCTATTAAATATGATTCCTTGCCTTTAATTTTAATCCTTCTTTAATTACATAGTTCATATTCTGGAGATTAGCTGTCATTTATCAAGTGTTGGTATCTCCTCCAAATTAATTTTTCTTTTAGTTGTGGTTGAATTTCTGACCATCAAGAGCTGTTTTTCCCTTTGTGAACCAGCTTTTGTTTTTATCCTTTTTGCTCAAGTTGTCTTATAGAATTATTTTCTCAAGTACCTGTGCAGAATTTGTATGATTAGTCCCCAGATGATGGAAAAGCACAGAAAAATAACAGATCCAAGGCTCTGGCTTTGAGCTTTAAACAGCTTTTCATTGAAATTTATTGAGAATAATTCAGAATAATATTGAAACTATCCAATACCTCTGAAGAAACAAAGCTGTGATTGATTGTCCCTAACACCTGAGATAGATTTCCTGCATCACCAAAATTCAGCTTTAGGAGAGAGAGAGATGGCTTGAGCCTCCTCATGAGTTAGAGCTGACCTGCAGGGCAATATTCAGTTTCTGCAATGAAAATATGAGTTATTTCTCCCTCTTCCATGCTCACATCCTGCAAAGGCTTAGATAGATGGGTTAGATTATTTCTGCCCCTCGTGGTGAAATTCTCAGATAAAATCTTTCACAGTTATACCCTTCAGATCCTCACATGAGAGCCAAGAAGAAAGGGACAGCTGTTTATATTCCTACACACCAACACTTCATCTGTTTGAGAAGGTGCTTTTGTCTGGGCTCATATTATATTATATTATATTATATTATATTATATTATATTATATTATATTATATTATATTATATTATATTATATTATATTATATTATATTATATTATATTATATTATATTATATTATATTATATTATATTATATTATATTATATTATATTATATTATATTATATTATATTATATTATATTATATTATATTATATTATATTATATTATATTATATTATATTATATTATATTATATTATATTATATTATATTATATTATATTATATTATATTATATTATATTATATTATATTATATTATATTATATTATATTATATTATATTATATTATCTGCAAGTGTTTTGGAGAGAAGCATAGTGAGAAAATGAGCTCATCTTTGTTCCAGGTTGGAAAAACCACCTGTAGTAGGTCAAGTGTTGGAAAAAAAAGGGCAAGGAACTGCAAAGATACAATTTATACTGCATATAAAAAAAATCAGAGGAGAAATTCATTGAATTCCTACCTCATAAAATTGTGGAGCAGTGCAGGTTGGGAGGGACCTTGAAGGATCATCTGATCCAGCCATTCATGGGAGTCTGGGTTGAGTTGTTTTGACCCTTGTCCAGCCACTTCTTGAAATCCTTCAGGGATGGAGACTCCCCCACGTTCCTGTGGAGGTTGTTCCACTGACTGACTATTCCCATTGGGAAATTTGTTTTTTTTTATAGAATCAGAGAACATTCTGAGTTGCAAGGGACCCCCAAAAGAAAATTTGTTTCCCACCCTCTCAGTCTGTAATTGCATATATTGAATTTATCCTCATCCTAATGAAGTTTCAAATAAAACAACTTTATATTTTGGAAAAAAACCCCATAATCATCAGAATGAAATCCCTTCAAGACTGAGATAAATTTGTGGGTTTTTTTAAATGCTTTTTTTTTGTTGCCATATGCATGTATGGCAAGATGAGAGTACAATTCTTTAATTGGGAAGTCTATCCACAGCCACAAAATTGACATATATAAAGAAAACTGTTATTTCAAATATGCCAAAAAACGTGCCCAAGCAGCAGGAGCTGAAAACTTTAGACTAATGCTTTTATATAAGGTTCCTCTGAAGCTTCAGAAATCAGCTGTTCCTTATGCAGCCTGCCATGGAATTTAATTTAGAACATGTAAAAAATGTCAGAAGCACATTTAAGAAAATCACTACCTTTTATTATTTGGTTTAAAAAAATTATTTTATGCCAAGGTCTTGAGAAATTTTGTGGCCCATGTGTAATATGGAAATACCAGTAAGTGAACGTTTCATTCAGTGTGTGGCCTCAGTTATTACGGTGCTGATCTGTGTAGAATTTGAGGCACCACCATTTCATTTTACAGCTCTACTTATAGAATAGCTCAGTTTGCAGAGAGATTAAGGATTTTATTAGAAACCTTCACCCAATTTCTTTGTTGGTCTACTTTGTTTCAGAATCCCTTTTTGCATGATTATTTCCTCCAGAAGACATCTTATAAATGCCATGGGGAAATACACTGCTGTATTCAAGAGAGTAGAAAAGCTCTTTGGAAAATCCAAAAAGAGCCTCAAAATGAAAGAAAACCACTGACACACAACCTCACACACAGGCTCATACAAGCACTGAGGCTTTTAGTTACTTTTCTTTTACTCATGTCACTCTTAGGTTCCCAGAATGAACATTTAGTGCAAGACACTCTTCCAAAAAGTGTCTAAACCATGTTTATTCACAAGCTTTTCTTTTAGTCTCAGCACTTAATTGACTTCAGTCAGCGTTTGAGGAGAGCTTACCAAACCCTTGAAAAACATCTCTTCTGCCCACAAGAATCTCCTTTTTGCCAAACTATGGATTTCCTGCTGTCCAGAGCAGTGTGTCTCTCTGAATCACAATCCTCTCGTGCTGGAGGGGAGGTAGCAGAATATTTTTGATTTCTGGGAAACTCTCAGCCTGCAGGTTGGATTTGCTGGAAGGTGCTCAAGGTAACATGAAGTTTGGGTTTATAAAAAGTGGCAGGCAGGGGAATTGATGGTGGATAGAGCATATAATCTGTGATGCCCTCCAAGGAACTGGAGAAGCTGTGTATGAAGTCTATCTCAAAAGTACGAGGAGCCAGAGTCTGGATTGTTATCCCTTGACTCTGTCTGATGTTCAGGCAAACACTCACATGCACATAAAAAGCCTGGTGGCTTTTTAATTACTCACAATTCCTGCCAGAAACCCACCCTGACTTCCTGCAGCTCTTCTGCACCAGCAGCACTCCTGACCCCGGCAGAGGATGCAAATTGCTCAGCAAAAGATTCGAGAGTTTTTTTTTTAAGGAGGTAAATGCCTTCTTAAGTTTATCTGCACAAATCCTGGAGTTCCAGATCACCTCTATTCCTGCTGCAAATGTGGTTTTAGCAGTGGATTAAGTCTCTCAGAGATAGATTATGTTCTGCACACAGACATCCAAAGGCTACGAGAATTTGTGTGGAATCGCCTTGAGGTAGGTTGGGATGTATATTTTGGCACAGAGACACTCAGGAGGAACATGAAGAGCACATGTGCCAGAGCTGCTGATGCTTTAAAGCTCCAGCACTGAGCAGGACAATAATGCTATTAAAAATATGTATTTTCTGTAATCCTTAAATCCCTTCTTAAGCGAGGAGCTCCAAGTGAGGTAGCTATTCTTGGCACTACAGTGATAATGCTGAGTAGTCTAATATTTCCTAAAATGAAGGTTGGATGAAAAGCCTGAACAAACTGAGAGCCTGAGAAATGCTGATCCAGGAAAATGTGCCGACTCACATTTTACTGTGTATTTCAAACGACCTTCATCACTTCTAAGAGCAGAAGAGGCAATTCTGCTGTGCTTTGCTGCCCATTGTATTGCAGAGAGGTGTCATCCCCACAATAATATTATTATTGATTATATTAGTAAAGAAACCCCCTCTACCCTTAAGCCTGTGTTGGACTGTGTACTCCACAAAGTTGTAATTAGAAAAGGCTCCTTTGTCTGGCAGTTAATGCTCTGACAAATGGAAAAGAGAGGGAGGAAAGCAGTTCCTTATCATCCCTGTGCAGGGAGCACCTGACACCAGGAAGGTGTCTCCAGTGCTCCAGCTGGATATGTTTGACCAGCCACTACAAAATTTCTTCCTTATCAGATCTTTTATGTGCCTCCTCAAATTTAACATTCCTTTTTTTTATTTTATTTATTTTTTTCTTCCCCCCAATCGACTGGTGATGCAACAGCGTTTTTATCTGGGATTTTGTTCCTGAAATAAAAACAGCGTTTCCTGAGTTTTAAATTGAATCTTCAATGAACCTGGAGCTCCTTGCCACAGAAATGGAAATGGAAATGCCAGTGTGAGCAGAAGATAAGGTCCATGTGTGAGTCCTCTGTGTGAGTCCACAGCAAATGTTTCTCGGGCACCCACGTTACTCATGCATTGCTCACCCTGGGGCTGGAGGTGTTGGTAACACAACAATGCAGGAAAGACAGTCTTACCAAAAGATGACAGTGGAATTTATTTCAAATGGCAGAGACAGCTCAGCAGTAACATTTAACACCGACTTGATGAAAGTGCTGCAGTGATTAGTAACAACTCTCACCCACTGATAGGATGGTCACGTTCTCTTGACTGCCCTTAGTCAAGCTTTCTAGAACTGAAAATAAGAATATTGGATTTAGGATTGGATCATGCTTTCTCTCAAGTACTGTTGTGTTATGAACATGAGAGAATCTTTTATTTCCTTATTTAAATTTCTTAACTCTGTGTGTACCTGAAGCTTATTTTCAGGGTGAACAGAAGTTCTGGATTTAAAATATGTTATTGACTGGACTTGAATGGTGACTGGAGGTCCTTACTAATGGAATATTTATTAATCATAGTTCTTTCACTCATTTATAAATGGCATTTTTGTGCAAAAACTTCTGTGCACTGACAGAAGCAAAACGGCACATGGGCTCAGGCAGATAATTGAGTAAAATCCTGGGATGAAAAGTTTCACATTGTTTTGATGAATTAAGGACGTGCTGACAACATTTTAATTTGCCTTCAGCAAAAATTAAAATGCTGAGTTCTGCTCACAGCAATTAGGTAGTCCTTCAGCTTCCCACACACATGTCCATAAACATAATTCTTCTTTATCCTGGTTCCAGTCCTGCCAGATACTGAGCAGTCTGCATTGGACTTTTTTCATGACCTTAAATTGTGTGTTTAGCATTAGACCTGGAAGTTGGTTTAGGTTCATATTTATAAATCTTTGTTTAGTGCTGAGACAGAAAGAATCTGAATGAATTCTTCACCATGTGGATTTGGAAAATGTGTTTGAAATGTGCTTTATACATTGCCAGAGTTTGGTTTAAATGTTCAAGACAACACAGAAGGCTGGGTTTGGGGAGGAGGCTCAGAGCCCTGTTTTGTCCCTTTTTTAAATAAGAGCATTTGTGGTGGTCAGAAATGAATGCAAAAGGAGTTTTGTGATTTGTTTTTTGATTGAACATTTAAAAGAGTTACGTGGTAGCACTCCTAGAACTGATGCAATTGCAGTCCTGGGCTAGCAAGCCAATGCTAGAAGGAATTCTTAATATTTTGGGGAAACATTTTGGTCTCCCTGGAATGAAACACCAATATATTGACCCTTTCAATGAAATATATTGACCCTTTCAATGGAATATATCAATTTTCACAATTTTTTGGAGGCTGGGAAAACTTTTCATCTGGTTACAATTTCCAGGCAGAAGTAGAGATCCAGCAGGAATAGGAGAAGGATTTATACATGGATGGGGAGGAGAAGGTTCAGGTGCCTGAGCCATTCGAACAAGGATTGCACCAGAGGGGTTTAAACACAGCACCAGCCTCCTTCAGGACAGATTTCACTCAGCCCCTTTTCCTGCTTTTTCCCTCTACTCATTTTACAAATGAGTCAAACACTTCACTGGGCCAGCAGGGACAAGGCTGGCTGGGCAACTTGGGGGGAAAACCATCAAAATAAACAGAGCTGAAAACACATCAGTGCTTTTCATTACCTGACTGCCAGGGCAGAGTTTCCCCTCAGTTCAGGACATACGTGAGGTGGAACAGCTCAGAGAAGGGACTGGCTGAAGGCCACTCCTTTTGTAAAATCCTAAATTCTTTGTAAAATTTTTTTGTAAAAGCCTAATTCAGGATGGATTTGTGAACCTACATCTTCCATCTCACAAGCAGAGTCTTCAGTGCCGGTCCCAGAGCACACTCTAATAGAATGTCTCCAGCTTTTTGCAGGATAAATAAGAGAAATAACTAAATAAAATTTGTCTTCTGATCCCACTGCGCAGCCAAATGAAAATATAAACCACTTTTTTCCCAAACTAAGCTTCTTATTTTTTAGCGCTATTTAAATTTCCTTTTAAATTAATTGTGCCCTGGAAATCCCTGGAAACACTGGAAAAGTGCTGTGGGTGGAGAAGATGCAGCCATCAACCTGCAGCTCTGCCAGGTTTGTTTTTGCTCTGCTTCCTGGGTTCTGTGAGCATCAATGATCTTTGATAGAATTTGGCTGCTCTTTCTACCAAAGCAGGACAAAGGGCTGGTACACAGGGGGCCACTCCAACTTTGTGTCTTCCATGGATTTCCCTGGCTTAAATTCTAGTTGACTCTCTAAGCTACTTTCCCATTTAATTTGAGCAATTGGCTCATCACAGAGGAGCCTGAAGATCTGGGATCTCAGATTTAACCTCTTCCCAAAAAAACTGCTGCTCACCAAGCCTGGGAGCAATTGGAGGTGTGACAAGCTGCTCAGGATAATAAATTCTCATGGAGAATTTAATATATTGGTTTGAAAAAGGAGCTCAGTGTCTCTATCCCTGCTTCCCAGACTCCACTGAAGTGGTTTGGGAAAAGGTCCTCAGCAATCCAAGTCACGCCTGGCTCCCAGCCGAGGCTTGTGTGCACATTGCCTTGCTTTATATCACTTTCTTTTATGAGGCTGCAAAAGCATTTTGCTCTTTAAACAACTTCCCAAAGCTTTTTATCTATCTAGAAAATCAGATTAAAAGGCACTCTTTAGTGTGAGGCAGCTAATTTGTGTTACACATATCTGGGTATAGTGGTGGGAAATGCATTTAGGAATTTACAGCGGTTTTCTCTCTTTCCAGAAAAATGTGTGTGTTAGAGACTTGAATGAAAGGTCCTAACTGTACAGACTGAACAAGAAATATATAAAATCCTTAAACTTTTACTTCTTTCAAGTGATTTTTATCTAAAAATTATTGATTTCTATACAGTATCCCCTTCAGCAAGCAAAATTTCTCCCAGGCTTAAGCACTTGAGACATCATCTATCAAAAGTTATTTTTTTAGCAGATTGGAGTAGTGGCTATTTTTTGCCAAATAAATAATGTTCACACTGAAACAGTTTGACAACAGAACACTGAGAATAAATAAAGTCTCAGTGGAAGTATTCCACAGAGACCCCTGCATGGATCTTGAAGTTTATTGTGGTTATATTCTCATCTGAATTGAGTGTGTAAGTTTTGTCATCTTGGAAGAGCTGTTGGCACTCTGATCTCTCCATTACATGGAAGACAGAAATAAGAAATCCATGAGAGCCAGTGAGAGCCTTAAGTGGCCATACTCTGGGGTTTTTAATTTTTATTTTTCAATATTGGATTTAATTTTCTGCTGTTCGGTGTTGGCTGTGTAGGGAACTGGCCAGGGGACTGCTCTGACTAATTCTGACTGTTCCAGGGGACTGCTAAGGGTCATCAGAGCACAGCCTTCATCAGTGTCCCCATCATCCTCACTGGTTATTAACCTCTTTTAAGGCTGCAATGGGACAGCTCTGCTTCCTAATCCTTGAAGCAGATTTTTGGAAGTAAAATGTCTTCATTTTCATTTTACAATCAGAAAATTTACTCTTTTTTCCTCTGCTGTTTCTTGCTTCTTAATTTAAACTATGCTTAGACCATAAGACTCCCTCTCATTTCGTAGAAAAGCAAATCCACTTCTTTTAGCTACTGCTAAAGGATGAAAAAAACCCCACAAATTAATGTGTTTGAATTGACCAGCACAGAGTCTGACCTCAGTAAATTTACTCTAGATTTAGGTTTAACTTGATTAAATTGTACATCAAAGTGGGCCTAAAGTCCTGTTTCTTTGGACTAAAATTTTCACTCTTTCCCAGAATCCACATGCATCATTTCAAACGCTGCAAAAGCTGCTGTGTAGGCACCAGACAGAGGGAATGAAGTTTTTTTTCTCTTTGTCATGCAAGGCACAGAGTGATTCTCTGCTTTTGTACCAAGTTCCCTCGTGCCCCTGGTGCTGGGAGTAATTTCCATGCTCTGATGCTCTTGCCAGGGTACTTTTTTTGGCAAGAGCCAGCTGGGGTACTTTGGGTGTGAATTGCAAGTTCAGTGTTCAAAATAATTCCCAGTTTCTGGTGAGTGTTGTTGGACAGCACTGGATGTGCTAAGAAGCTGGAATCTTTGAAGGGATTTCAAAAGATGACAGAATTTGTAAAGATTTTGTCCTTCCCCTGCTGGGAATTTGTGTTTGCAAATTGCTTCTTTGAATATGAAATGGAAGAGTTTTCCTTAGTTGAAATGACTAATTCTTAAAGGAAATTATCTATAGAACCCAGCGTGATTTAGCTATGAGAATAATGACAGCTTTCTCTGCCTGATACAGTTTCTCTGTTAGAGATGATAAAAATAAAGTTATCTGGGAAAAACTGGATTATCTGCCAACCCAGTAATGCAGCCTGATGAAGTTGCTTGAGTCAGTTTTCCAGAGTGTTTTCACAGAGATGTTAATGTTGTAGGCAAGGAGGAAACTTCATGGGAAACAAAGATGAAACTTTGGACCTTAAGTCCCCTCTTAGTGACTACTTAGATGAAAACTGCTTCAACTCCCAACAGCCTGTGCTCATTCATCCCTTGAGTTTTACTGACAGCATCAGCTTCACTGGCTGTTTTAATTTTACAAGCATCACTCTTCAATGTAAGCTTTATAATTCAGCTTTTTATAACTTTAAGTTAACTAAGAGTGGTTCCAAAGCAAGGAAAACATACAGTACAGCATTTTACATTTACTAAATACTGTCAAGCTACTGTCACCTCTTTCTGGCAATGCACATAATCTCTTTACTATTTTTGTATATATTAAGGGAAGAAGAGATAGCTATTTTGTTAAACTTCCCACAGCCAGGCTTGGGCAGGAGAAGCTGTTTAGTGTGAAAGCTGGTGGTGTGTGTGCTGTGTCTTTACTGAATTTCAGGCTCTTGTCACCCTCAGCTGATTTCTTTCTCCTTTTGTCTGAGCTGCACCTTGGAATGGACCCTGCAGACCCTACCTGCAGGTATAAAAGAATAAAAGAATAAAAAATAAAAGAATAAAATAATAAAAGAATAAAAAAGCTCAGGAATAAAAGAGCTCAGGTTTGTTTAGACTGAAGAGCAAAACACAGCAGATTCTTGACAGCAAATTTTTTTTCCTTCAGGTGATGATTACAGAACTAAATTTGATTTCTATTTGTGACTTTGTCCGGCATCAAAGTGGAGTTTGTGCTAGAAGTTACCAGAGCACAATGATAACCCACAAGTGTTTCAGCAATGCCTTTCCTCAATAAATCTGCACTTTCCTCAGTGCTTCAGAGACATCCTAACCCTTATCAGAACCAAACCCTTTTCAAATCATAACCCCAACCCTTACCAGACCCTAACCCTTATCAAATCCTAACCCTTATTAAATCCTAATCCTTACCAGACCCTAATCCTTATCAAATCCTAACCCCAACCCTTACCAGACCCTAACCCTTATAAAATCCCAACCCTTTCCAGACCCTAACCCTTATCAAATCCTAACCCTTATTAAATCCTAATCCTTACCAGACCCTAATCCTTATCAAATCCTAACCCCAACCCTTACCAGACCCTAACCCTTATAAAATCCCAACCCTTTCCAGACCCTAACCCTTATCAAATCCTAACCCTTATTAAATCCTAATCCTTACCAGACCCTAACCCTTATCAAATACTAACCCTTACCAGGTCCTAACCCTTATCAAATCCCAACCCCAACCCTTACCAGACCCTAACCCTTTTCAAATCCTAACCCAAACCCTTACCAAACCCTAACCCTTATCAAATCCCAACCCCAACCCTTACCAGACCCTAACCCTTATCAAATCATAACCATTATCAAATCCCAACACTTACCAGACCCTAACCCTTATCAAATCCTAACCCCAACCCTTTCCAGACCCTAATCCTTATCAGATCCTAACCCTTACCAAACTCTAACCCTTATCAAATCCCAGCCCTTGCCAGAACCAAACCCTTATCAAATCCTAACCCAAATCCTTACCAGACCCTAATCCTTATCAAATCCCAACCCTTTCCAGACCCTAACCCTTATCCAATCCTAACCCCAGCCCTCATCAGAGAGCTCCAGGCCTGTGGTGCATTGCTCAGGATGGCCCAGGGAGCCCAGCAGTGCTCAGGGGTTCTGTGCACCCTTGAATCATGTTCTGCAGCCAGACTGATTACTGACACCACATCAAAAGCCCCAGTTCTGATTCTTCTGCTCCTGAGCACGGACCCTGAGAGCAATGCTGTGTCCTTTAGTCAGAGAATGTGGTTATGTGAAGCATGTCTTTGAGGTAAGGTTTTAAAAATTACTTTGTACATCATTAATTTTACCTTCCATATAATAAGCTGTGTTCTAGATTAATCCCTAAAGGCCAAATATTATTGCTGTTACATAGATCCAATGTTCTTTTTTATAATTGGAGAGTTTCCTCAAGGAGAAGGCAGCTTTGCCACATTTATATTAGCCTTCCAAAGAAGAAATCTGCCCACTAAGACGCTTGTCTTGTGAACTTTTAGCTGCGTTATTTTTATTTTTTTTATAATATTTCCTTTAATTCCATTGTTCCAGTAGAATGCAGCTGTTTCAGAGAGTGGAAAGTGATGATGTGTCCACAGAACAAGAAATGGTGCTGAAGGTCCCAGCCAGTGGTTTCAGCTAAGGAGATGGACACAAGCCAGTGGAGGGTTTATGTAACTTCATCTCCTTTTGTACTCAGCACTAATCCCTTTCTTTGTGATGTATGGTATTTTGAAATTTTTTAACATTTCTTTTCATTACTGATAAAAATTTAAGGATAAGAGAGTATGACTGCCTGGTTTATTTGTTGAATATTTTATAGAAACCAGAAACAGCAAGCTTTGTCAGTCAGCATGAAATGTTCCAGTTCTGAGAAAAATAATTGTTTCTTTTTTATTAACAACTAAGCAGTTTTCCAGTCCTGCTTTTCAGGAACACCCAAAACTTGTCCTCAACCTCACCAGTGTTTGGGATATGCAAAAAATGTAAGACTGAATCTGGAGCTGATAAATTTTCCCTTGTAGTATCCTTACCTTCATGTTTGTAGATTCACCCCAGTTCAGCCAAATTCTACTTGTTGTGACACTCATTTGTATCCCAGTTAACTCCAAGAATCTTTTTCAGGATTTATGCTAGCTTTCCTGAAGGAATAAATTGGTCTGATAATACCACAATCACAGTGGGAAAAAAAAGTTAAAAAAAAAATAAACCCACAAAAAAAACCCTCAGAAAACAAACAAAACTCCCCAAACACCCAAACAGTGTGACAAAAACAAAAAAATACCACCAAAAACCCAACAAACAAATAAACAAACCAAACAAAAAAAACCCAAAACAACCAAAAAAACCCCACCCTGAAACATAACTAGAGTATTAAAATCTAATGTCATCACATTTGTGGATTTGAAAGGACAAGTCACATAGAGATCCCTCCCTTGAGGGTTCAGATTCTTTGGCTAAGTGCTTATTTTTTGGTTTTAGGTTTTTTGTCCAACATGTGGGTAATTTTCTGGCCCATTTGTGGAAATGCAAGGCTTCCCATTACAGATAACCTGGGGTTTAAAAGCTGTAATTCTGCAAATGCTACGTTTTAATCTGCGTGCCTTTTCCCTGCCAAATCTTTCCTTCACGCCTATGTGGTCTGACTTGATTCCAGAAAAAAAATCAGGATTGTATTACATGTCTCTTTTTTCCCCCAAAGTTGGCCAGGATATCACTGCTTTTCTCCTGTTTGGGAGTGTAATAATATCATCCACCACCCTAAGGTATCGTGTCATTTGTAATCCTGGAGTATAAATACAGATTCCCTCCTTATCACTCCTAAGAAACTTTTTATAAGGAATTGAACCTCCATGGATACAGAAAGAAACCCCCCCATCTTTTTAACAAATAGATTTGAGATGGTTTATCTGAAATGCTAGAATCTGCAAAATTCTTGGGTTTATTACCTATTGCAAAATGATTTTATTTAATCATCTCAAATCAACTGGCATTTGAGCCTTTCCAACTAATTTAGGAGTTCTGTACTGTATTCTGTCAACATTAGGAGCCTTCCCTGAGAAAGCTTCTGTCCAATTTTTCTTCAAAGGAATGCTTTTTTGGAAGACTTTGTGATTTTATGCTCGGTGTTTTCCAGTAGACACTCATTGCATAAGTCTCCTGCTTTGATGGTTAGTGATGCAGGAAATGGTGATGTAGCCTTGAGGCTCAGCCACTTCCTGCTCTTCCAGGATCATGTTCTAAAATGCAACCAGAACTTTCAAATTAGTTTAGTCTAGAAATACTTGAGAAAACGCTCTACTTGCTAATTTGGAGGAATTTGATATGCAATGGGAGTGAAAAAACATTTCTGTGCTCATTTACTGGAACAAGGATGGGCTATAACATAATGTCTATCTAGAATCCAAACATTTCAGCCTCTGCTTTTGCAGGCAAGTCATAAATCTGGCTTGTAATAACCACTCCCAGCTGCTCACAACTCCTTCCTTTGCTTGCAGGGTTTGGTTTTGGGGTTCCTTGTGATTCCATTCACTGTTGGGACAAAAAGCAGGATGGATTCAGCTGGAATAAGAATTTACTTAACGTGCAAATGCACATGGTTAGGTCTACAATGATCTTTAGGGGTATGAAAGCAGCTGAGTTCTTGTTAACTGAAAATAGTGATTTTATTCTTGGAGAGCACCAATTCTTGGGCTTCTCAAGAAACTTTCATCGGTGGAGTGTGTGCCAGGCACAAACTCAACTAGACTGGGAAAAAGTTTCATTGGTCATTGTGGAATAGCTTGTATCTGATTCATCCTATTCATCCTTACACATAATTAAGTAATCTTCACCTATATTAAACATATTCTTCAAGTTTTTACCCAAGAATGTGAATTATGCTGCAGCAGCACTTTGTATCTGACAAGGGAGCCAGTGCAATTTGTACAGTAATTTGTAATATTTTCATTTTTTTAGAAAAGCTGTCCTTTTAAAGACTTTTCTGATGACCTCCTAAGAGCTTTTTCAATGGGAATGATCACGCTTTTGTATGATGTGCAATGGTGTTTTATTGTGTTTGAGATGGTATCAAATCACTCATTCTTCTCTCAGAGCTGCCACCAAAATTGGGTTTTGATTGAGGATGAGTTACTGTGAGATAGGGATAAAAGGTCAATTGATACGGTCCTGGAATAATTGAGACCACGTTTCTGAGAGATAAGTAGGCAGTTTTATTTCTTTATTTTCCTGATGCAGGAATAAGGCAGCCAGAATAAATACAGTTGGTGGCCGAAGCAGAATTGTTGCTCAGGGATTTCTTGGTGCTCAACTCAGACAGATTAAATTGCATCCAGCAGAAGTAGAAACTCTGCAGTCAGCTGAAGCCTCCACTGGATCCCACACTTCCCACTGCTTCCTGCTAATTAAAACCCAGCAAATGCTCACGTTGTGTTTGGTTACACAGATTCTACGAAGCGTTAAAAAAACTTAAAGCGTATTAACGGCTTCAAATTTAAAACCCATTAGCCACTGCCCTGTTGACCAGCTAAAGAGAATTTCTCAGCACCCCTCTGGGCCAGTGCCACTTCATTCTGCCATGGAAATACAGAAATGTTTGTTGGCTTGGCTAAAAATATTTGGGAATGCTGGCGGTATCCTTGAGTGAGATAACGAGGATGGCTGCTCACTAAAGAGGAGCTGGTCCAATTAAAGATATTGCCTCTCTTTTTTTAGAATGCAAAGGAGCATTTTTTTGTCAAAATACTTTTTTGATCTTATCTTTACTGCCAGAAGATTTTGGTTTTTTTTTTATAGTTTTAATTGGTAGGAGTGTACATTTGTGTGTGTGCGTGTGTTGTCAGAACCAGGATTCTGAAGAAGCCCCTTCAGAACTGAATCTTGCTATTAATTGATAAATTTATATATATTTTCTTATATAAAAAGCTTTTTTTTCTCAAAATGGTAAGGTTTGTAATTCATTGCCTGAACGTTGACCCAATGCTGTGTGAATTGTGGCTCCATCAAATGAAACAGGACCACGGAGCATTTTGAAGAGAAATTTTGCAATATCAGAGCATTGCCTGTTTCCAGATAAAACTTAACAGTTTCTGATGAAATTTCTTTGAGATCTGATGAACAGAAGGCTTAAAGTACAATCAATGGAACGCATATGCAGTGAGAAAGCTGTTTTGACACGACACCTTTGAGTAAAATCCTTGGAACACCAGCTCCAAATCTGCCTCTCTGGCTTTTGACTTGCACCATTTGAACTTTTCTGTTAACCATCAGTCAATCAAGAAAGCAAAAAATATCTGCAGTTTGGATTAAATAATGGATTCACAATCATCTGAAATTATGAATATTTTATTATTTTCAGTTCATGAATATTTACAGGAAGCTCCAGTAATCAGCATCCACAAAAAAGGGTTATTTGCAGCCATGCTCTGAAAGGTCTGAATTCTCTTTATCTGGAACTGACTTATTCTCCTGTCTTTATTTTGTGAGCTTTTGGTCTTCAGTTGAGTCTGCATGTTCTGAGGAAATTCACTGGAGTAGTGCTGAGCTAAGCAGAGAGAACGGTGAATATTCCACCCCAAAAAAAGACAAAATGAAAGATGTTGGCTGTGCACATCCTTATCTTTCCCCATTTTTCTCTTTATGTTTCCCTAGATCATAGATGAAGAGGAAACCCAGTTCATGAGCAACTGTCCTGTTGCTGTGACTGAGAGCACACCTCGGAGGAGGACACGAATCCAGGTGTTCTGGACAGCTCCTCCCGCTGGGACAGGCTGTGTGATCCTGAAGTAAGTATTTTAAGGCATATTGAAGTAAAATTCAGTTAATAAGTCGAGTATTTATTAGAACCAATGGAGTTCTTAATTCTCTTTTCTCCTTGGAGATATTTGACCAAGTTTAGTTCTACCTGCATGGTGAAATGTTAGCAATTTAAAGCCTAAATATTTAAAAGGAACTCCAAGCCTTCAATAACCATTGAGTCAGCAAACTGAAGTGAACTTGTAAGCCTTAAGTTTCACATAAAGAAAATAAAAAAAAAAAAATTAATTTTCAAGACCAAAATTGCATCCCTCTGGTGAGTAAAAAACATGCTGTTAGTTGAGATGGATTTTAGGAATGTTCTGCAAAGTCATGATTGTTTAAATGGACCTTTATGAGAAAAAAAGGATCCATTTGTTTAGAGGGGAACGCTTTCATTTTAGACCTAGTGATCATTTACTGATGTTTTACTATTATTGCACACTCTCAGGTGGAATTATGCCTTTCAAGCAGTAAATAAAGATAACTCTATGTATGTTCACTTTGGTTTTAGAGTCACTCATTGGTCTGTAGAACTAGAGTGCCAGAGAAATGCTGTCCTGTCTCTTAAGACTTTGTTTGCTGTATTTAATTGGACAGATTGGTCAAATGTTCATGGACATTTGGGGTTTCTTTTCCTGCTTTGAATCCATATCTGGGAGAAGCCTTAAAAAAATGCTAAGATGTGCCCTGCAGGAGACCAAAGTATTTCAAAGACGCTTTTCAGTGCTGGGGAAAGTGGCTTTAGGCTCTTAAGGAAGGGCTGTCACCAGGGTTGTGCTGAGAGTAGCTCAGACCAATTCAGGAAAATGTTTTATTAGAATAGGAATTGATTTCTGGACAGGCAGTGAAATTGCCACCAGCAAAACTGTCCTGTGGCTGCTTTCCTTTCACCCTGTGCTTCACTTCTCCTCCTGCTGATGGGCAGGAGACAGAAACTCTCCTCTTCCACATCTCTCAGGGTTATTTGGACTCAGCTCTGGCTGTGGAACAGTCTCAAATCATCCTCAGTGTGCTTCTACTTGCTGCTTCTTGGTTCCAGCAGGATCATTTTAAGAATCCCCAGGTTTAATGTGCACTAAAGCAGCCCAAGAACACACTCACAGTCTTTACAGCACACTCAGACAAGTGTACATCAGGCTGCAATAAAACCTAACTTGTGTTATGTTTATGGATGGAATTTTTTGAGAGTTCCTTTGGCAATCCAGAAGATTCCTTGAGTGCTGCTGAGCTTTTTATCAGCCAAGCTCCTTGGTCTTCCCCCAGGACTGACCCCCTCTTGGCTGCACAACCAATATTGCTTTTTAAGTAAATTAATAATAAGGTGATGATGCTTCATATGGCTTTTTTAAAGAGACAAGATTTAAACTTTAATTCATTCAACAACACAAGCTGATGGATTTGTTTTAGTTTTCATTACTGTCCTAAATGAAATTGCCATTACAAAAAAAACCCAAAAAACCAACCAAAAAAAAAGCAAAGCCACTAAGGTCTATACTTTTCTCACTGAAACTGAAACATCTGTGGCTGAAGTTGATTCAGGGACCTGCTGGAACTTTTCAGAGAAGGAGTGCAGTAAAGTACCACCAACTGCAGGATCTTGATAAGTGTTTCTTCTCTCTCCTCGCTGCTGCTCAGGTCATGCTGGATGTTCCACACTGATTTTTTTTCTGTGAAGTACTCGAATCCTTGCAGCTCTTACAAAATGGAACAGTCAGAACAGCAGTTCTGATGTTCTGCACATGAAAGTATGAAATTGCCACTGCCTCAAAGAGTGTGCAGAGTGAAGCACAACCTCCTCAGGCTGCTGGGTGTGCATCAGTAGTGCCAAAAAAACACTGAAGTGCCAATAAAGAGCTGGATTAGCTGACTGCCACCAGCCCTCATAACACAATTGGGAAAAGAAAAGAGAACCTTGGAACGGCAGGTTCCAGGAAAACGACAAATTTTGGTGATATGACCACCATATTGATATTATGATATGATATATATCCATAATATATTATAATATGTTATTATAATACGATATCTAGTGCACTGTGGGTGTTTTGGTGTGTGTGTGCTGCTGAAAAGTGGAAGTTGTTAAGATTAAAAATTTCTGTTTTAAAATTCACCTGTTAGGTTTCTGTGCTCTTCAAAATGCATTTGCTTTCTAGGACCTTTGAAAACCCACTTTTAAAACCTCCTTGAGGAAAGTTTATGCTTATTTTTGCAGTGTGCAATTATACAGAAAATTATTACACAGGCAATAGAGCAGTGGCAGATCCTGGTGGTGTTCGTGTCATCACAATGAAGTAGAGAAATTTTCAGGGTTTTGAACCCTGTCTTGGTCAATCTGTTTTAATATCTTGTTGAAGTGGGTGCAAATTGTTTTAAGAAACACCCTTTTTTCTATATATAAAGTTTCATGCTTGGTGTAGCATATTCTGCTTTTCATAAAAAGCAGAACAGTACACATGATTGATTGATTGATTTTAATCTGACAGCTAATATTCAGAGACTGTGCTTAATTCTATAAAAACCCCTTCAGGTAATGGAAATTCATCTTGTTAAACAAGGAAAGTCTAAAGCATGGATTTCAAATAGTGATTTGTCCCATTGACCAAAAAAAAAAGGGTAATAAATGTTTATTGAAAGCTTTTTAGCAGTGATGGAAAATCACCACTTTTAGCTTGCTTTGAGCCCCAGGTTTCTAGATTCAGCTGTTTGTTGTGTTCCCCAAGTCAGTGTCTCAGCTGAGTGTGGAGCTGAGCAGGTGGGTAAAGGTCTGAATTGGTGGGAAATACAGAACAAAAAGTTTCCTTCAAAATCCTTTAGAATTCTGTTATGGAATACAAGAGCAAAGAAAAATTTTTCAAGTTCTCAGCTTGTCACAAATTAAAATTTCATGGTAGGGAGTATCTTGTTAATATCCAAATTGAGTAAATCTGTCAGCTGGGGTAGATCTCATGAAGAGTGGAGTACTGTGAGATGGTAATTATCTTCTCCTCCTTTAGCATTTGCTACTTTTCACCGAGGCTGAGATTAATTGTTAAATGCAGTAAATGATGGCTACATGCAGATAAGTTATATTCAATTTACCATTCAGAGGAGAAAATGCAGCTTTTGTGATTGGCTCTTGAGCTAATGAGTTCTCAGACAACTCATGTGACTTGTGTGGTAAATGTAGCCAAAGTTCCTGCAGTCAAGTTATTTATTTCTGCTATACACATCGTGCTTAAACAACCAACAAATTAAAATCTGCTATCTGTAAATACTGTTCATTACCATCAGTACTTGCAGAAATGCAGTGTGTTCATCACAGTGTCTCTGCTGTTTGTTTCTGGAAATGTGTTCTGAGCCACCTCTAGGGAAATGTTTTGTAGTTCTTGAGGAAAAGTCTGGAGCTTCTTGTTTTCCTGAATATGGAATTATCCTCATGATTTTAATTACACTGGCTCTTTGCATATAATCATAGAGCAGAGGAATTTTAAAGAATTGCAGCCGTCTAAATAAAAGCCATGGCATGTTTAGTGTGCATCAAGCAAAATATTTTAGATAGTTGTTCTACTGGAGCAAAGCTGTCCTGTCTATGAGGATCAATTCAGTTCTAAATTCAATTCATGGGACTTGGGTGTAACACGCAGTTTCCAACCTCCTTGTGGATTCTGACCATCCTCTTCCTCACAAGCTTCAGAGTTCTGAGGGTGAATGAACTCCAGGTTTTGGGTGTTTACCTTTTGATTTCTTGTGACTTCAAGCATTCTGTTGATGCAGGTCACTTGGCCTGTTGCTCTGAGGAATCCCTGAGTGTTTGCTCTGGGCTGAAATCAGCTGTAGGAGAGACTAAAAGAACCAAATGTCCTAAAACCTCAAGTTCATAACCACATCCACACCCTGAAGGTGCCTTGGTGTGCAGCCAAATCTCTCCAAACTCATGATGGATACATGAGTTATGGGCCACAAACAGAACACGAGGCACCTGGATAACAAATCCCAAAATTCACAGCTTTGTGGATTAATGTGTGCCCAAGAAATTAACACTGTTTATGAGGAATGCCAAAATGAGGTGCTCAGAACAAAAGTGTTTTTCAGAATTAACCTCTCTTGCCAAAATTGTGACCCCCACAAAACCAATATTATATAAATTTGCCTCTAACAGAAAGAAGTTCCAGTTTCCAGACTGCTTTACATAGGTGAAAGTTCTGAAACACTTGCCAGTCATATAAAAACAACGTCTGATGGATGATCACAGAGTTAGAAAACCAGTAAAGAACAAAGAATTATGTACAGTTACAGCTGAAAAATGAATTTGCTGCTTTTAATGTTTGTCCTAAATCCCTCATCATTATCAATCAGCTGGCACAGGGAAGAGAAGCTGAACATGGTTTGAATTTTTTCAGGTTACTCGACTGAGGTGATGATGTTCTCTGAGTAGGTTCTTTGCTCCTCTCTGACGTTTTCACCACTAAAACATTTCCTTTTATTTGCTTGGCTCTGCTTACCCCAAAAAACAGAATTTTTCTGGATTTTTTGGGATACTTTTTTGAAGCACAGGAATACACACTCGCACACAGCTGCCAATGAGAAATTCACTATAAAATTGTGCCTCTAAATTTTCCAAATGTAAGAACTCAAGACACAGAAACCCTGCTGGTTTGAATCAGGCATACCCAGACACTTCATGACACCAGTTTCACCTGTTAATTAGAATATTAGTAGTGGAGTAATTGAGCACAGTAGTAAAGCATTTACTGACAGCTTTCCATTGTCAGTAAATATAACAGCCAAGGAAAAAGAGAAATCAGCCTGACCTCCTTGCCTAGCAAGAGCTCTGTTTATGGGACAACAGAAGATACCAGTTTGAATGTTATAAATAACTTTATTCTTTTTCCTAGTGGAATCCATGAGTCTTCTGCATGCAGAGAAATTTTTACAATTTCTGTACTACTATTTTTCTTTAAAAAAAGCAAAATCTTTATCTTCCAGTTAACTCCCAACATCTTCCAAACTCCATTTTTATAGTGATAATAGCAGCATAGCTTATTATTTCCTAGCTTAAATAGAATATTTTATAGAGACACTTGAGGCATTTCTACACAATTAAGATATCTCTGTACATCCCAACAGTCCAGAGAACAAGTTCAACCTCTGAAAGACAGAAAATGTGCAATTTTCCATCTGAGATCCTTTTGATGTGCCTTCATTTAGCCCCATTCTTCACTTTTAGGAGCTGTAAGAGAAACGTGCCCAGCTTTAAATATCCAGGGGCACGGATTGGAAATGAGCAGATTTGGGTCCATTCCTGTCCCTCAGCACTGGGATATTATCCACAGCTCAACTCATTTTTCAATTTGTTTTTCTGTTTTCTCAAGAGCAGCCAGAGGCCAGTGACTCTTTAGAAACCACTGCAGGATAGAAAAGCTTGTATTGCTGTCCTGCTTCCTTAAAAATAACTTAAAATTTTCTTCATCCAGCAATTTATTTTTTTTTTAAACAAATAGGATAAAAGTTTAAAATGTTCAATGAAACTAACTCAGAACCCTATATTTTATTTCATAGGTGAAACACCTACAGAGAGTTTACTTGTGTTAGGAAGAAAGAGAAACCTGCATTCTTATAGTCTATATTTATATAATATTTATATTTTTATTTATTTTTATATTTTCATTTATATTTATATATATTTATATATTTATATTTATATTTATATTTATATTTATTTTATTTATATCAGCTCTACTTTTAGGTGTAAAAATGTAAATATTTTATCTCAATATATATCTTAGCAGCCCCCTGGATCTACTGACACATCTCCATTTAAAACCAAAAGCCATTCCATTTTCATTTTCTCACAGGTTTAATATTGTTCCTTTCACTTCACAGTGGGAGCATGTGAATTTGGAAAGGGTTATAAAGGGATTTCCTTAGAATTCTGTGTTCTTCTAGATAATATATTTTATGGTGCAATAATTAAAGTAATCCTATAAAATCTAGTTAGGTTCATTCATGTGGTGTTTTGCTTGTAGAGTTGCAAAGCAGCTTCATGGTTTTGCTACTCAAGGATGGGTTTATTCCTTGAGGTGAGCAAAGAAATAGGAAAAGAATGAGAAAAACAGAGTAAGAAAAAGGGTGATGATCTATCTCCAGCAGCAGGGAGAATGTAGTCGTGGCTTTGTTAGGAAAGATAATATTTTAAAGATAATATTTTAAAGCTTTTTTACACTCCACCTCAAAAATGCCTACAATAATTTCATATTAAAAAAAGATGAAAATCAGCGTTATGGTAAATTTTGTGGTAATCTGAAGGCATCTACAGTTACTTTCATCGGTCCATATGATTTATTTTATTTTTTTTCAAAAATGTGTTTTTGTAAAAAAAGCTGTTTTGTGAAAAAGAAAAAAGATTGTGGATTGGTGTGCAGTGGGGTAGGAATTCAGGCACTGGAAAAGTTCAAGGTGCCTTATGACAGGACACTGACATCAGTCACATTTTGGATCATTTTTGTGTTTTCTCCAGATTTTGTGCGGAAATACTTCAGTAAAATCTAATTAGTAATATTAACAGTGGACACAAACACAGAAACCAGTTGGAATTCACCTGTATCCTGCCCTGGCATTTTACAAAACCACACGGGACATTTGAAACTTTCAGTTTTCCATTTTTTAATTTCTTTTAATTTTTCATATTTAAATTTTAATTTTTAAATTTTTTCATATTTTTATATTTTCGTATTTTCATATTTTATTTTTTAATTTTTTCATATTTTAATTTTATCATTTTTTCATTTTTCATTTCATTTTATTTTTTATTATTTAATTGTTTATTTTTATTTTTTAATTTTTTAATTTTTTAATTTTTAAATTTTTAAAATTTTTATCTTTAATTTTTTTTAATTTTTAATTTTTATTTTTTAATTTTTTATTTTTCAATTTTTAATTTTATTTATTTTTTATTTTTATTTTTTATTTTTTATTTTTGATTATTTTATTATTTTATTTTTTAATTTTTTAATTTTTAAAATTTTTTAATTTTTTCATATTTTCATATTTTCATTTTTTCATCTTTTCATCTTGTCATTTTTTCATTTGAAACTCTCATTTTTATTTCCTAACCATCATCCACTCTGAGTTCCTCGGTCCTTCCAGGTTCTCAACGCTGCCCTAAGGACGATTTTGTGGCCAAACTGGGCACTTCAAAAAGTCATGAGAAGTAGAAAATGGGGAGCAGTGATTTCTAACATTCCTCCTTTCTGATCCCAAACTTGAAGATAAATTAGGAAGCCATAAAAAATGATGTCAGAAGGGGCTTTAGTGAACTACCCAAGCCTTTTCTGGCTGATATTTTACTGGATAATAGTAGGGTGTGGTATGATCAAACTTCCCCTGCACCTGTGTATTTACAAATCTAAACAGATGTAGGAAAGATCAAGAAAATGTTTTTTTCAATAGTTTTTCTTATTGACAAAATTTGCATCAGAGGAAGATAAATCCTCAATGAATTATTAATTCTATTTACATATCCTAGAGGAAAATGCAAAAAAAAGGATTTTAGACATGTCAGGAGGGAAGTTCTGTGAAGCATCTTACATTGCAATCTTATTTTATCTGACTTTTTGCTCCCTGCAAGTGGGGAAATAAAACAGCAAACTATGATTTCTTTCTGGCTGAGTCTCTAGGAGAGTCTGCATTTTCATACATTTCAAATAGTGGGATGGAGGGAAAAAAAATCAGCCCTTCAATTTGCTGTTTGTAATGAAAATCATTGTTAATTTAGGAGCCCGACAGCTGGAGGACATTTGCCATTCTGCAGCAGCTGTCAGTAGCACTCTGCTTTATTTTGCAAACAGATGTTTAATTTGACTTCAAGGCCATTGTCATTTTGTGGGGGGAAAACAAAGAGAGAAAAGGAATAGCAATAATAATGATAGTCATGATTTGATTTCCTTTCAAAACATACAGGGAGTCACTATTGATGACATCAGAAGTGGTGTCTTTTTTTTTTACTTAAATGCTTGAAATCGGTTTTTTAATAACTGCCTGAAGTTGTGCATGATAATTCATGTTAAAGAATTGATTTGTCTTGTGTCAGGAGCTGAAGGCTTTATATTAATGTAATGTGATTCATTTTTAAAATATGTATTTTATTCATGAATCAAAATGTCATGCCATTTCTGCAGGTCACAGATAAAGAGATTTTGGTCTCTGTATTGAAACCAACACTGCCCAAATAAGTTTTTCTTGCTGTAGTAACGTGTTCTCATTGCACATCAGTGGATGTGAAGGGCAAATTGGTACAGCAGTGATGAAAGGAGGTAATTAAAAAGATAAGTAGTGTAATGCAGTTAATTCTTAGTTTTAGTAACAAATTATTTTATCCAGTTAATGCCTAGTGATTGAGGCTTTAGCAAAACCTGCTGTGATAAGATTTTGGCAAGATCCTCTGTTATCCAAAACTCCAGATAAAAGAATGAAGATGAGCAGTGAATATTCTCCATCCTACATCACACTGGAAATCCCTGGATGTTACAAAGTCTAAGTTAAGTTAGGCATAAATGTGCCACTGTTAGTGTTCAGGAACACATAATCATGGAATTATTATATGAAGGTGTTTTATTAAAGAGCTCTGGGTGTCAGGGGTACACAAACCCAATTCTGATCCAATTTGGTCTTGAGCTGAACATATTTTATTATCTATTGTTATATAACTTACATATTAATTATTAAACTTACATTGTTCTATTGTATACATTGATTTCATCCAAGCATGGATTTCTTGTGATCCCCCTCAAACCCCTAACATTGTTCCTCATGATACTTTAAACAATAATTATATCTAATCACATCTAACAATTGTATCATTTATCATATACTGACTCCACAGGTGCAGTTTCACATGATCTTAGCAAGCACAAGGCCTAACATTTCCCAGGGCCTACTTTTAACACTTTTCCCAGGGCTTGCCAAGCCTTTCTTCCTAACTCCCCAAATTTTCTATGATTTTAAAATCTTTTTACTATCAGCACAGCTGGCCACTCACTTCCTCATATCACATAAATCAGTATTTCATGAGTGTATTCTGCAAGCAGCCCTGCAGTCACATGTGAGAAGCTACACTGCATGTATGGGATGCAATTTTCCTTAGAGAAATTCTCCTAGCAGGCTGATGTTAAATGTTTGGTGAGGTGTCTGCATGCCCACAGAAATGCAGAGCTTATTTTGCAGTCACAATTTCAAGCACAGCTCTATTATATTATGAAATAATATAATACATAGCAATACAATATATAGTAATACAATATATAGGATGAATTAACAAGGTGCTGGGTTCTGGCCATCATTCCTCGGCTTGAAGAGTATTTCAGGTCTCACGTGAGTTTATACTTGTTAGCTGGAGAGCCCCAAAGTGTGGCGTGTAACATCAGGAAGGGTCTCAGAACCTGAACACTGTATTTATCTTCATTCCTTGCTTCATGTGAAGCACCACAAAATCAATTCTGGTTTGTTTCCTTGCAGGAGCAGCTATTTATATTATTGCAGTTCTTTAGAAATTCTGAAAGGCAGAAAAGGCACCCAGAAAAGGAATTGTTCTTTGTATGAATCGGCTGTGGAATTGATTGTTGTCCTCTTTCTCGTTACCTGGGTTGACAATTTTAAGGCTATTGTGAAAGGATTGAAACACTAAATTCAACCAGTAATTGGGTGGGCCATTCCTTTCTGTTCTTGCAGTAATTAGGTACCCACTTTTTCCATCTTTTCTACATCATTAGACATGCATTAAGTATCTCTGCTATCTGAACAGCAGCAGCCTGAACGCTTTTTGCCCTGCTTTCCCCAAGAAATGGATTTGTTGCTCCATCAGTTCACTGCTCCAGCAGAATGTAGTTTGAAGTCTTGCAATGCACCAGAAAACACATTTGATTTTTTATTTTTGAATGGTTTCTGGGTTTGATTTGCTGCAGAAAGGGCTGAGTTAAAGACCTGTGTCTGTGGGGGGGACTCAGCTCTGCTCGTTACAGGGATAATGAGCTTGATGCTCTCTCACTGCTGGGTGTGCGGTGTGATAACCCTAATTTGAACCAACTCATTCAAGTCTTACAGATTACCTGGCACATGGGTTCTTGCCATAGATTTCTCTGAAAATGGAATATATACTAGTTTTATATACAGAGAAATAAATTTGTGCTCTCTCACCCTGCAGCTGCCTGGCAGTGGTGGCTGAAGTTGATGTCTCCTATAAAAAACATGTTCCACATGCACACTGAGGCACCACCATCTCATGATTGTTCATAAAGAAGTTTTCTTGCTCATCAAGTTTAATTTAGACATCAAAAAATTAGTGAAAGGCATTTATCTAATTTCTCTGAATTCATTGTGGCCGAAACATCGTCTTCAGTATGGCAAAGAAACACAAATAGTTGTCATTCTTCCTGCTTTTATGATAGTAATCTGTATTTCTGCCACACAATTCTACTCACAAAATGCTAAATATGTTCAGGCAAGTAAGTAAAATAAAGTAAAATAAACCTGAACTGAAGAGGAGGCAAATTTGACAGGAACTTGGATATGTGTTGTCTGCATTGTCTTTTTCAGTAAGCAACTTGGCTCAGTGAGAATAAAGTTCCAAGCGCTGTCCTTGTAATTTCCTGGTTTTCTAGTGGCCACTCACACCTCATAAGAAATTCAGGCTGCAATTCCCTTCTGATTAAGTGAAACTGAAGTTGGTAATTGATTTCAGGAGAAGGTCAGTCAAGTGTCACTGGAGTGTCAGCCAACAGAAGCACAAGACTGTGGGGCACGTCGAGGTTTTCAAAACATCCTCCCCACCAGTATGTCTGGTAATTTTTTTATTTTTGGTTCTCAAAACATGCAGGTTTTTCCCGTCTCTTTTTCAGTTTGAATGTTTGGGGAGGAACAAATGGCTCCCCACTATAATAATCAAAGTCACATGGTTATATTTTATTTCTAGAAGATCAGGAAATCCGTTTTCCTTCTTGCTTCAGTTTCAAAGCCAACATTTGGAAATGTTTGGATGGCACTGCTTGGTTGTCAAACCAAGTTTGACAAATCCTCAAAGCCAGGATGGATTCACCTGTGTCCCATCCAGGTGCCTGAGGGATCACCCTGGCTCTTCTTCAAGCCTGGACAATTCTCTAATTCCCTCCCGTATCTCTAATCACACTTGCTGTATCTCAATTATCCACATTAAAACATCTCCCTCTTGGAGCTCCTAATGAAGTTAAGAATCTCATTAAGTGCACTTTTGTTCCAAATAAAACGTGGAAGGGCTGAATTCCAGTTCCTAGTCCATGCCCAGCTTCTCAATATAAAGAGTGATTTATCATTCTAATCCCCGTCATTACTGCTTGCTACTGTTCACAATGCTCCTTTAATAGCCTTATTCATGTGCTCTCCTTGTCCTGATGATTGAGGGAGATACAGACTCTGGATCCTTGGCTTAATCCCTGCTCCTCTAAGCAGGGTTGTAATCTCTTCCTCTGTGAAATGCTGACCTTTATCCGGATCAAGGAGACTTCTGGAACCCCACAGAGGCAAAAATCTTCTTGAGACTGTAGGGTTTCTTTCCTCTCCCTGCTGCTGTGTGTTGTTGCGCAGAAAATGCTTAAAATCACCGTGAAAAGGAGTCACAATCTTGCAAGGAGTTTCATTACCCCAGAGTGATTTGGGAGGGGGTGTTAATGTTCATAATGTAAAGATAATCACACCCCCAGCGTGGCAATCCACTGCTGCAGCAGAGAGATATGCCTGGACTTGGTTCTCACCCTTCCTGTGCGTGTCCTGGGCAAGTTTTGATCCATTTCCTAATCTGTACCCTTCAACACTGCTATTTCTTTATCCCTGAGAGTGTTTTTCTGATTTTCACGTGTTCAGCAGTGCTTTCTCCATCGTTTGCTCGCCCTGCTGCTGCCCAGGCGCAGTCAGTGCTGCTGGTGCTGGCAGCCGACACCAGAAAGTTGTGTGATTTTGGCATTTTTAGGCCTGAAGTGGGAAGACCAAAGGACCTGATGTGTCTCATTAGGGACTTTTAGATTTGGGTTATTTTTCCCTTTGAACTGAAGATTGACGAGAGGGAGGCAGTTTTCTCTTGTCTGGTCTCAGTTGTTTATTCTTTTCTTATCACCATCACAAAGTACAAGGAGCTGTGTGCACTATGGTAGAAAAGGGGTAAAATGGCTCACAAAGATCCTCTTCAAGGTCTTTTATATGTCCATTTACCCAATTAACAGATGCCAACTAAATTATTTTTCTTAGTGACCCAATGACCCAACATCTGTGTGCTGCACTACAGTATTTTCTATCCAATCACTCATTACTACCCAAAAACCCCCAGGAGAAGAACATGGAGAGGAAAGAAGAAGGACAAGAGACAACACCCTAAATCCTCCATCTTGTCTCCTGTTCTCTAAACTACTTTTTCACCCAGTGATTTAAGAAACTTTCTAATCTACACACTTACACTTTTCCTATCTAACTTTAACATTTGTTCTCATGTATCACCATGAAAATGTGCCCATGAATTTCATATTACATGAAATTCAGTGTTTCTTTGAATCCTAGAACTAAGTATTAGAAACAAGGGCACACACTCTGTATCTCAGACTCCAACACTGATGTACAGGTACATTGCACTCTCCAAAAACCCGTGGAGAGAAGGCTGCCAACAATATTTGCTACAAATCCCTGCTGTGAGCGATTTTGGCGAGCAGAAGGATTGTCTGAGCTGGAAGCACTGCTCTAACTCTGCTCTTAGCCACAGGCAGGTGTTAAACAATGGGGAGGCAGAGAAGCTTGCTGAAAGCAGCCCTAACAATGCAGAATTTCATGGATTAATTCCATCTTCCTTTGATAATTGCTGCATGAGCAGGGTGGTCTTACAGCTATTCCTTAAGTACAATTTGAATTTTCCCTTCTTCCCAAAATACTGCCCCTTCAGAATGAGGGGAGTAGAAAAGTTGCCAATAACAAGGCTGGTATTGGTCCTTTATTTCCTTTTTTTTCTCTGTGCTCCTGTCCTTCATCATCCACACCCAGCCTCCCCTGGCATGATGTGGCTGAATGCTCAGCAGCCTGTGCAGTCCCATTCATTCATGATGCTCAAATTAGGAAGAAAAGTTTTAGTGCTTTGCTCTTGCTGTGGCGTTTCTCTGAATTGTATTTATCACATGTGAAATGTTTTAAAAATCAACCTGCAGAAGGATGCTCTGGTGTGTGTGTGTTTGCACACAAAGTTTTTAGAAGTGAGAATGTTTTATTGATTTTGGTGGGACTAATCCACCGGAGGCAAGGTTCTCGTCCTGTGCAGGGGTGTAAATGTGGAATTGTGGCAACACTGGTTAAATTCATGTTAATATTGCTGTGTTTTATCCAACATCGAACACCAATTCTGCATCTCAGCTACACTGAAGAACTGACAATTCTCCTCTGATGGCTCCAGCTCCACTCCTTAACCTCAAGAGCTAAAGACACTGCATCCAAAACTTCCTCAGGGAAATACATTCATAACTGTAAAGTCTCTTTGAAGAAGCAGCATTAAGCATTTTAATATTAAATTAAGTTATCTTTGGGTGTTAATTTGTTCCATTAATTGTGGAGTTCACCTTCAGGCTCCTGTCAAATGAAGTGAAGACTTTTTTTAGGATTTGGAAATATCAAATATTTTATTCCAGTCTAGATTCCTGCTGCTGACTATCCACTAATCAGTGATTGCTGAATGGGTGGGCTTTGTTAGGATGTTACTTTTGATAAATAATTTTTTTTCTGTACAAACAAATAATTTACTCATTTAAACATAATTTCAATATATTGTTAGTTAACAAGAATTTTTAAAAAATAGTAGAAGAATGACAGCTCTGTTATTTTTTTTCTTTTATCTTCAAATTCTTTTACTTCATCCCTTATAAATATTAAAAATTCAGAACAATTTTTCTAAAGTTCTGGGATTTTTTTCTGGTGTCATTAACTGGGTGCTCATGGTCATGCTTAGATTTTAATTCTTTTGGGTTTGTTTTTTATTTTTAATACATAAAAAAACTTGGTAGTTCTTTTTTTACTGCCCCAACCCGCAGTGGGAGAAAATGATTCAAGTGGGGAGGGGAATATGAGTAGAATATAAAGATTAAAAACAATGTTGTAAAAGGGAAAATATGCTTTTACTGTGTCTCAGTTGTCTACATGGGCTGTGCAATAATGGCAAAATAATAATAATAATAATAATAATAATAATAATAATAATAATAATAATAATAATAATAATAATAATAATAATAATAATAATAATAACAATATAAAATATATAATATATAATATATAATATATAATATATAATATATAATATATAATATATAATATATAATATATAATATATAATATATAATATATAATATATAATATATAATATATAATATATAATATAATATATAATATATAATATATAATATAATATATAATATATAATATATTATGTAATATGTAATATGTAATATATAATATGATAAAACAACAAGAACAAGAATAATAATAATAATAATAATAATAATAATAATAATAATAATAATAATGATAATAACAATTAAAATAATAAAAATAATAAAAAAGAATAAAAAATAATAAGAGTGACCTCAGGGCAAGTAGGGAACCTGGGGACAGGTGCCGGAACATATTTGAGGGTTTGAGCTGTGGCTTTTACCTGTGTGGTTTGGTTTTCTTCCCCACCCTGCCATGCCAGATAAAACAGGCTGGCCAAAGGGGCATGCTTGGAACAGGAAATTAAGTATTTAAGTTCCCTGAGCAGGTGGGTGAGTGTTACACAGGTTGCAGAGACCTTAATCAGAAATAAATTGCAGCTTGATAAGAGTTTTTTAATTTTGCTTTAATTTTCATTTTGTTTTTAGGGTTTGTTAGCACACAAGTTAGCTCAGCTATCAGGAAATAGGACTTTGGGGTCACTAGCTTGAAATAAAACCCCTGGAGTCCCCCCTTTGGCAGACTGTTTCCATCTACTCTACAAAATCACTGCTTAGAATAACGAGATAAATCCACCCTCCAAACACTCAGTCCTGCCCAACCTGCTCTGACTTTCCTTTGCAGTATAATTTATAATGCTTAGCTCTGAAATTCAAAGAGATTGCTGCAAAAAGTGGGGACTATCAAAATCCCTGGTGAAGATATAACCCATGAACAGCAATGGGCTTTAAGTGATGTTGCTTTTTTTGTTTTAGTTTCTTTGCTTTTTTGTTTCTTTTTTTTTTACAAGTAACAGGTGTAGCGCTCCTGTCAGAAATTATCGTGTCAGTACGACTTTTTATCCTGAAGATTCTCATTTAATATTTATGTCCTGTGGCCATTCAAGCAAAGAACAGAGAGATTTTTCTGAGGAAAAATATAAGATAGCAGCGTGTGATACAGTTGTGCTTTCCCCCAGGGCTTTTTGTTGTATTTTATTCATATATTGAATATGATGGTCAAATTAGGAAGAAAAGTTTTAGTGCTTTGCTCTTGCTGTGGAGTTTCTCTGAATTGCATTTTCTGACAGCACATGTGAAATGTTTTAAAAATCAACCTGCAGAAGGATGCTCTGGTGTGTGTGTGTTTGCACACAAAGTTTTTAGAAGTGAGAATGTTTTATTGTTTTTGGTGGGACTAATCCACAGGAGGAAAGGTTCTCATCCTGTGCAGGGGTGTAAATGTGGAATTGTGGCAACACTGGTAAAATTCATGTTAATATTGCTGTGTTTTATCCAACACCAAACACCAATTCTGTAGCTGGTTTGTTTAAGCTGTGTTAACAACACACTTAAAAACAAACTGATGAGCAAACAACACAAAATGGCAACGAAAGATGCTTTTTTAAGGCATAAAAATATAATCATTTTTTTATGCATTAAAAATAACCAGTTTGCTCCAAATTTTTCGTCCTAACTGAAAATTACTTTGAAGAATGTGGCTGTCAAATATACTAGAAATATACAAATATACAAATACAAATATACAAATATACAGTGTAAAAATTGTTGGACATCGATTGGCTAAAGGGCTGTATAGGCCACCAGAGGAATTTTGATTTCATTTTAATAAAAGTCTCCCAAATATTAGAAAAAGAAGTAATTTTTTGCTGGGAGTTTGTGCTTTCCCTGACCTTGTAAGTGCTTGTCAAAAACACAGGGTTGCTTTTTTTTTTTTGTAACAACAGAAGGAAATAAAAAGAGAATATCCTAAATAATACAATTGAATGACAAAACCCTGTAGCATCAACAAAATTACAGCAGATGTAAATTCATGGTTTTCACATCCCTTTCTAGTGTTAAAATAAATGGTATATTTAGAAATTCCTTCTCTCAAAAAAAAAACCCAACAAAAACAACAAACCCAAAAAAGAAAACAAACTTAACATGCTGTTAATTGTTCTCAGCAGCTTTCTGGGGGGGAGAACAACTTATCATCCTGTAATTAAATCAGTGAGGCATGGAATAATTAAAGAAAATAATTTTGATAGCTAGAAGGGCAAGACAAGGTTATCTCACAGGTAATGCAGAGCAGGAAAAATGTCTTATCTGCAACTCAGTAGATTATTATTATTTCTCAACATCCAAGTAAAACTTGGAGTATCTTCAGCAGTTCTGACAAAACCTGTTTTATTCAAATGTAACTCTAATATTGTGCTTAATGGTTTTGATGTAAGCTTAAAAAATGTCACAGGAACAATTCTTACAAATCCTCTTCCTTACTTTTGTCACATCACTACACCCACAGAGGTAATTTAAAATAAAGAGTATTTCTTTTCATGCTAGGATTTGACTAAAGGAGTGAGGGAAACAATCTAAAGCTGTTTCTATGGAAAAAAAAAAAAGAAAAGAAAAGGAAAAAAAGAAAGAACCCCAAACTGACTCTTCTTTTTCTGGTATGAACTGGAGCATTCCCAAGGCTGGCCTGAATTTTTATGGTTTATGACATTTCCTGTTTCTTAACATCCCAAATGCAATTTCTGTGTGTTTGGCAGAGCTTTTTCCCAGCAGGATGGTGCAGTTGTTGTGGAACTGGGCTGCAGTTTCATTCTCATGAATGGAATTCTTTCTCATTCCCTGGAATTCTTTCCAGGCAGATTTTCCCCTCTGCCCTCAGATGTCTCCTGTCCAAACCCAGCCAGGACAGGCACATTCCAAAGTGGTGCTGCCAAAGCAAATATGACAGAAGTAACCAGATATTCTTTCCTTTTCACGTGACAACTGCAAAAACCAGAAATAATGGCACTTTTTGGACAATCCATTTGGTTGGTTTTCCTTCTCAGAGCAGGTGCTGTCAGGTGTGGAAATGCCTGTGTCTTACAGTCTTGCTCCTTAGTTTGGTGACGGAAAAGCTTTAGCACAAATCCAGAAGCCTTGAAGAAAATGGGAAACAAACAGGTTATTTTTGAGTCAAATTTAATTCCTTTTGCCTTTACCCATCATTTTCTGATAGTCAGAGAGAAAAATGTCAGCAAGAATAACAAGAAATTGAAGATCCATTTATATATATTAATATGGGAGGGAAAGCAATTGGATTGCTCCTTTCCCATGAAGTTCAGACTGCACTGGACCTTTGAAGTGGTGGGAGGATTTATGTAAATTAAACAGATGTGTACCTTGTGTAAATTCTTAAAAGCTTTCTTGCTTCTCTCTAGAAGTTTGCCATTCCATTTTTAGCTGCCTTTTCGTAAGCCTCGAAGCCAAAAGAAAGAATCCATAGTCCAGAGGTCAGAACTTTTACAGAAGAATAAAAATAATGTCCAAAAATGAATAAAATAAGGGAGTAAAAGTAGCTATAAAAGCTAGAAAACACACTGAGCAGATGTTTTTGTCTGTGTTCAGTCTAGAAGCTGATTATTAAAACAGTTAATATTTTAAAATGATTGATGATTGAGTGTTTGTAGAGCTCTGTGCCTGCTTTTGATATTTATGCACCATATAATGTGCCCATCCTGGTGCATTTGGAATCAGTACAAAACCTCCCATTTAAATTGTTGGCTCACCATATAGCTTCAAACACAGCTGAAGAGACAATGACTCAGAAAGCTGTGAAGCTTTTGTTATTAGAAAAGGGAACTGTTCCCTTGACATTTTACAGTGACAAGCTAACTGCAGCAAAAAGAATAATACAAGTGCACTTCAGGCTTCAAACCATCTTTATTTTCTTTTTTTTTTCTAAAAGAACTGGTGGCTTCTTCTCAAATCCCCTTATCTTTGTTATCTGCAGAACTGAGATCTTCATCCAACAGCTGATTTTGTGTTTGTTTGGATTTGAATGATCGAATAATTTAGATTGGAAGGGACCTCTGGAAGTCATCTAGTCCATTCTCCTGCTTGAAGCAGGTGTTGAACATCACTTTGGTTGTTCCCTCAGCAGCTTGCCAAGGCATGGATCTGATCAAGTTTTGGATATTTCCAGAGATGGATGTTGGCAAATGTCCAGGCAGCCCATTCCAGGGTTAAATCTCTTTGATTCTCCTCACTGTGAGAGAGGTTTCTCTTGTATCTGCATGGCTTTGCTTTCTTTCTGTCTCCTTGTGGTGTAGCATCCAAAAAGTCTTTAAATTTGGCTTTGGCTTTCAGTTTGAAGGATGGAAACATTAAGGAGCTGCCACTATCACAGGTTGGCCATTGGGCTCTTATTCTTCCTAGCAGTAGCTCTGCTGGTTATGTTTGTTAAATTTCTTTTCCCTATTATTTCTTGTTAGAAACCCTGGAAAAGGTTTCTCAGAAAAGGTTGAGAGTTTTTTGCACCCTTTTCAGGTTGATGGAGCTTTAAGAGGTTTGCAAAACCAAATTATTCTCCCTGGTGCTTTGTAAGGTGAAAAGAAAGATTCCTCCCTCTCTCAACTCATCCTCCCTTTGCATCTTTGGCAAAGAAAGCACAGCAGAATTGCATCTTATTTTTGATAATTTTATGGGTGGGACGTTGTCAAAGGAAGGTTACACGGCTACAACAGCACATCCAAGCACAAGCAGTCTCATTTTCCTTCTCACCTCAGCTGTCACGAGTGAGGAATGGCTCTAGAAAGATTAAGATATTTAACTGACTAATAGTGAAGTAAGAGAAGAAGCTGGCCCTTGCTGTTGGGAGTGTTAAATACAAGTGATGGTACAAAATGTTGCTGGAAGAACTTGTACTGGTAAACAAGGCAGAGTGCCAGCTCCCAAAGCCTGCTCTCCTCAGGAGCCTCTCTGGCCACAGATTGCCTTCCAATTCAACCAAAATCTGTTTCCTTATGGAAAGAAGATCAAGTTTTCATGAGAATTAAATTGTTACAAAATGGCCAAAGAAGGTGGTTAAAGTTTATTTGGCACTGAATATATCCAGCCCCCTCAGCTGAGGAACTGAGGCACCGAGGCTTAGAAATTTGCATTTTGTTTGAACTGCAAGCCTGAATAAAATATTCCAGATTTAATTAATGTTAAAGCAGCTTGTCTTTTGGAACCTGTGAATTGCTTTCAAAGACTTTACCTTATGCCAGCTTTTTTTTTTTTTCTAACTTCTGTTTTGCGTGATATTTGAGTTGCTGTCATATATCAGAAGTACTTATCTCTTTGGAATGCTGTGTAATTTCCTATGAACAGCTGCTCACTATAGCTCTGCTGGGTTTTTTTTGACTGAAATTGAATGCAACTTCAGTATTTTAATATAAGATTTGACTGAAATATTGGATGCTCAGTTGACTGTCATGCATTTCAAGAGCACAGGTCCTCACCATATGCCTATGACCGCTTCTCTAGAGGTAAATATATCTCAGGTTTCTGTAAAATGGGATGAAATTAAATTACAAGTTGAAATAAAAATACCTTATGTGTAATCCCATATTATATTGTCAGCACAGGGAAATGTAACAATGTCTTAGGCAGTCATTTATCACTCATTTTATTTTTTTCTTTGAGAAATAAACATTTCAAACTTTCTTTTTTTCTCCCCTTTATAGAGCCAGTATTGTGCAGAAGCGCATCATTTATTTTCAAGATGAGGGCTCTCTCACCAAAAAAATTTGTGAACAAGGTAAGGTAAAGTAAAACATCTTTCTGACCTCCTCGTTGTGTTTTGCATTTTTCTCTTAACCCATTGTCTCAAACTAAAATTTGGAGGTCTCGGACAATTTCATGCAGGTTCAGATTTGGGATCTTCCATTCAGTTACGTTCTTCCTTATCACATATTCTCCATCTCATAAAGTCTTCCTTGCCTGCCCCTAAATGTGATAACTAAAACCTTTTACCTTTGTGTGATTCCCATTGGTTTCCAGGGCACTTTGGGCTGTTTAATCCTTTCCTAAACCTAAATGTTGCAGCTGCTTATTGTATCCCACTGGAGAATTCATTTACTTGGTCTGTTCAGAAATTTCAAGCCTTTTGTGTTTTGAGATCAGCTGAGGTTTGTCCTTATCAGATAAAAACCAGAAACAAACCCCTTTTGAATCTCAAGAAAACTGAAATATGAATGCCTTCTTATTGAAAATTGTGGATTTGAATCATTCCATCCACTCATAAATATGATACAGATAATTCATGGTTGTTTAGTCTAACAGTAAACTTAAAACTAAATTTAAAAAAAATACCAAACAAACCATGTTTAACTCAGATTTACTTCCCTGGAGTATTTATTGTGACAGCTTCACTCTCCTCACTGATTTGGAGTTGTAGCCTTTTCCAATGGGTACTTTGATGCTTTTTCAGACTCAGCCTCGGAAGGTGTGACTGACAAACCAATTTTAGACTGTTGTGCCTGCGGTACTGCCAAATACAGGCTGACTTTTTATGGAAACTGGTCAGAAAAAACACATCCCAAAGATTTTCCACGTGAGTACCACTGCTTTCTTTTTGTTTTTTTGTTTCTATTTTTGTACCACACAGGGGCCCTGAGGGGGGCTGGAGCTGATTGTGTGACACAGCATCACTTATTTACAGCTCAGCAGTGTAAATTATGACATATAGGGAATCCTGCTGGCACTCAGCACTGAAAATCAATGGATCTTTCTGCACTATACATTGCATTATACATTTTATTGATCTGCCTGGCATTTTGAGCTAAGGTGTGTGTGAGACTGTATTTGCAAGATATCTTTGTGGGGAGAAAGGTTCCTTTCTTTTTGTCTTAGAATATGACAAGTATATATATCTATATATCTATATCTATCTATATCTATCTATATCTATCTATCTATATCTATATCTATATCTATATCTATATCTATATCTATCTATCTATATTAATATCTATATTAATATCTATATCTATATCTATATCTATATCTATATATCTATCTATATCTATATCTATATCTATATCTATATTAATATCTATATCTATATCTATATATCTAATCTATCTATATCTATATCTATATCTATATCTATATCTATATCTATATCTATATCTATATCTATATCTATATCTATATCTATATCTAATCTATATCTATATCTATATCTATCTATATCTATATTATCTATATCTATATTTATACCTATATCTATATCTAAGGTATAAATATATAGCTTAGAATATAAGCTTAGAATGGCTTATAATGTGGAGGTAGAAAATGAGATTTTAAGGAAAAGGCCACAAAGGACAGGTAACACGCTAATATTTTGATTTTTTTAGCTGTGCCAATCTGCCAAGTTCGTTCTACTTAAAAGTATTTTGAATTATTTTGGTTAAATTTGGTGAGTTTTGGATCTTGCTGCCCGAGGATATTAATTGTATGTGTAGGTGTTAGAATACTCTGTTTTCTTTGTCTTTGTTGGTTGGATATCCAGTTAAAAACACCTTCTGAACTTGGGTTTTCAAGGCTCTGAACTACAGAATCAGTATTTTTTGTTGCAAGCTTGCTTTCTGCAGTTACCCAAGCGTCCATAAAAAGCTGAAGTTACAAAATTGTGTGTTATGCACGTGGTCTTTCATTACTAACTCCACAGTCTGGGGGAAAAAAGGAAAGTATTTAATAATTTGAGTCACATTTACAGGCCTTTAAACCTTGTTATTTTTTTCTGTGGCTGATGTTTATTATAAGAGCTTTTTATGTTGATTTTTAAAAAATAAATATTATTATTGTCACAGTGTCAGAATGTCCTCATATAACTCAAAAAAAGGTTTGTATCAGCTCCTAGTTTTAACAGCATTCTTCAAATATTATTGGTCAGCATAATTGGGGGGAGATAAAATGAGCAAAGCCAATAATTGCAGGGATGCTCTTTTAGGCTGTTGGAGGATTCAAATATCTGCTGAGTGTGAACTTTATGTGCATTATTTACATGGATTCAGCTGCTGGTTAGAAATGGGCCATGAGAAAAGGACTGAAAGCTGTGAAATTACTGTGGCTTGATGATGTAATATTTGGAATAAATGGTTTTTTACATTAAAGTTGGTGAACTCCTGAAGGGTATGGCTGCATGATGGAAAATAATCAAGTTGCAAGAGTTTGCCGGCTTTCTCTCCCCAGTTATGAAATGGTGAATTAAATCAAAGTTTTACTTAAACTGGAAAAGTGAAAAAAATACCTTTGGTATTATTAATATATTATTATTATTATTATTATTATTATTATTATTATTATTATTATTATTATTATTATTATTATTATTATTATTATTATTATTATTACTATGTACTTACACTATTAATCCCAGCAATAACAGCCCTGGCATTAAAATTTCTGAAAGCTGAGGGACAGATCTCATCCAGATCAAGTGATCTATAAAAATGAAACCTATTCATTGGTGTCATTCTTAAAAATGTTTAGCTTGTGCAGTAATTATATTAAAATAAAATTTTATTCATTGTGGACTGTGGGAAATCACAAATTATTTGCCAAGCCACCACATAAAAAATTCTGCTCTATTCTTGTACCGTCAATAAGGTTGCAATAGAAAGCAGATCATGAACTTTATATTTTGCATCTTTATCTTCTGATTTGGTTTAAAAAACCCCTAAAGAATGTGCCCCTTGTGCAAAGCTTTTATTTTCTCTGGGTATCACCCATTTTTGACAACAGAAATTTGTGTGCTCTTCATCACGACGTGATACGAGCACATCTGTGGGATGTGTCAGAGGATAAATTCTCAGGTTGTGACGGCACCTCAATTTTTCTGCAAAAAATTACACACACAAGCATCTTGAGAAATGGAGAAACTGCTCAAAACAACAAGAATGAAGTGAAATGACAGCACTGGAAAGCTGTCAGAGTTCTGCTTGCTGTCTTAAGACCTGGGGGGTGACAGTGGGTGCAAACCACTCGTGCTGCTCAGGTCATGTCATGCAGAGAAGTTTCTTTGATGGTTTGAGCAAAAAGCTTAGGAAATATCAAGTTTTCTCTCTGTTCTCACGAGAGGAGCACGGTTGGAGGTGAGGAGTGAAGCATTTGCAGACCATAGTTTGGTGAGAGGTTTAGGGTGGGCCTGGAAGGACTTGGAGCAGCTCCTTTGGGTGGGTGCATAACTTTTTTAAAATTCTTTGTTTCTTATTTTTCTTTCTGATTCTTCTGCTGTGCTTCTTCTGCACTTTTCACTCCTGCATTTCTCAGCTTCTCTGGGCTGAGCTCCTTGGGGATGTTCCCTCATGGGGATCCTGCTTATCACAGTCCTCTGTGTCAGGACAAAATCTCCAAAGCTTGTTATGATCTTGTTTCTCGTGTTTATTAGAATGTTATCACCAAACTTGGCAGGTCTCTCCAGACTTTCTACACAAGTTTAATTCACCACAACCTGGCACATTTCATTCTGATGGTACAAAATAGCCCTGAACTACACAGTTCTTTTATCTTTATACTCATTCTTATCCAATTAACAATAGACACGTAAATTATTTTTCTTAATGACCCAATGACCCAACACCTGTGAGCTGCACTGTGACATTTTCTATCCAAACACCCACTGCTACCCAAAAACCTCTAGAAGAAGAACATGAAGAAGAAAAAAGAAGGAAAAGAAACAAGTCTAAATCCTCCACCTTACCTTCTGCTTTCTAAACTAACTTAAACTCTAAGCCTTAACTTTTTCACCCAGTGACTTAAGAGAACTCTCTAATCTACACACTCACATTTTTAGCTTTTCTATCCAACTTTAACAGTTGTTTTCATGTATCATCATCACGCCCATAAATCTCATGTTGTATGAAATTCAGTGTTCTCCTGGATCTCAGAGCCAGGCACCAGAGACAAGGGCACACACTCTGTGTCTCAGACTCCAACAGGGTGGGTGGGCCAGGAGGTTTCTCTGCAGAGTTGATGTCTTTAGGGAGGGTTTGGTGGAACAGGCTGTGCTCTGATTGCAAAGGCACCAGGTGCTCCTGTCCTGGGCAGGGCAGGAGGGAGAGAAGCTTTGGAGCACAGGGAACAATCCCTTACCCTTTGGACTAAAGACTTACAGGCACTCGGGTTCCTCTCTCTTGGTGCCTTCAGTTTCAGCTTTCCTATTTCCAGACCCTGCAGTGCATTGCTGTGTGAGCTGAACTCCACACAAAGTGTTCAAGTTCTCCTCACAGCTCAGGCACACACAACAATCCTTCTCCAGCCCCACAACCAAGGACACCGTGGCAGCTCCGGGCCCAAAAAGCACAAGCAGCAGGGAATTGAGGAGAGCAATCTGGGAGGATGGGACTGTATCACCTGCAGCTGCAATTGGGCAATGAACCCCAATGTGGAAATGGACCAGAACCTATCAAAGTGTGAAACTCCTGAGCCAGGGCCCATCTTGGGTCCATCTTGGGTGGATCCTCAGCCAGGCTCTTGCCCTGCCCAAGCTGCATCGTCTGAAGGGTTTTGATTAAATCCCCACTTTATTCCTTTAACTCTGCCCAGGGAGCCTCTCTGGGCATCGCTGTGGTGACACATTTTTGTTCTGGAGGGACCATTCTCCTTCAGACAGCTTTGGTGTCACTTGCTGTCCTCTCCCAGGGTGAACTGCTGCCCGTGGCTTGTGGGACAGGGAAGAGGAAGGGCCAAGCTGGAGTTCCCATCCCTGGGGCTGAGTGACAGCATCTCTCTGGGCTTCGACAGATATTCATAACATAAATAATAAATAAATCACAAGAAATAAACATATATTTAAGGAAGAACTTCTAGATTTCAAGTCAAGAAACCAGCTCCTGACGTTGCAGCTATGGAGGAGGGAAGGTTTGCGTTTGGTTTTTTCCACTCATAGGTCTCAATTATGGATTTGCTTTAGTTGTTTCTGAAAACATCAGGACTGCTGCAACTCAGAGCAAAATAAGGGTATTTTGGTCCAAGTTTAGGACTAGGGAAGCGATGAAGGCTCTGTTTGTGGCTCTGCTAGGCCATATCCCTCAGCAATCTATTCTGCTTCCTACATTTTTCTAGCTTTTTTCCCCCCTGCTGTTGTTCATTTTTTATTTCTGATCCATTTTCCACTCTCCCATGATTAGGTTCCTGCACCTGACTGTATACAATTCTCTGCACTGTCCTTTTCAATTTCATTGTTCCACCTCTCACATCTTAAATTTGCATCCCTTTTATTTACTTCATTATTCATTTTTCATCCATTTATTCAGTTTGCAGCTGTTTTTAGTGCTGCTCTCTCCCTTTCCCCTGGCAAAGAGAAACATTCAATATTGTCTCACTCCATCATTCTGAGTCCCTCACCTGCTGCAGTCTTTGCCTTGTTACAGACTGTCTGCTCATGTGAGCAGTTCATTTTCTCACCCTTTAAGATCTGCAGAAGGTTACTTGACACTTAAGTAAATTCATTTTTATTTGTGGGACTTTTGTGACTCCTTACTTCTGCTCAATTCTCTTTTCAGTTCCATCATACTTCCCTAACATCTTTTTCTTTAAACTTTTTCTTTTTTTAGTTTATTTTTTTTGTTCAACAAGACAAGAAGCGAGAACGAGAATCCTTTTGCTTAGCTCTAAAGCTCTTACATGATGAGAAATCTGAGCAAGAAAACCCAGTGAATACAGAAAAATTTACTTCTTCACTGCCTTCAGTAAGGAAAAAAAAATTTGCTTTTAAAACTGAGGGTGACCAGTGAAGCTTTCCCCTGCAGGTTTCTTTTGCAAAAATATTTGACATAGAAACTTAAAATTAAAGGTTGCTCAAACTTTCCGAGATCTTTCGTGAGGAAAAACTCTTCTAAGCCTATTTGTTTTCAGGGGCTGCTTTATGCTCGATTTCTGTCAGTCTCTTTGTTTTTATTACTCTAAAAATGAGTGTAGCTCTAGTGAGAAGCATCAGCATGCAAAAAGCCTCAGGAGTGGGGACTTCAAAACTCTTTCAGAAGTCAGGAATTTGGCTTTGAGGCTGCCTCGATGGTTGTTATTTATTTTGTTTTATTTTTATCCCCCGCAAAGGACGCACCAACCACTGGTCTGCCATCATCGGTAGCTCCCACTCCAAGAATTACATCCTGTGGGAGTATGGAGGATATGCCAGCGAAGGAGTCAAACAAGTGGCGGAGCTGGGGTCCCCAGTGAAGATGGAAGAAGAAATTCGGCAGCAGGTAGGTGCATTTCAGCAGAAATTTGAAATAAAGGCTCCTTCCTTGGCCTGCAGTTTGTCATTGGCCATGCCTGCTCGGGGAATTTTGCTGAATGATCCCCAGCCCAGTGGAGAAAGGGTTCTGTGTGTCCTTCTCCACTTGTTCTCACCCTGGCAAGAGTTTTTTGTCTAGGAAAGGACAAGTAAGTTGAAGAATTCTACATTTAGAAAATCTCTGTGCCACCTAAAGCATAAAGCAGAGAGAAACTCACCTTTTCAGGCTTGATTGTGAAAATGTTTTTTGGGAAAGAAAACTTCGAAGACAACAAGCAGTGCCCCCGCCTTAAAATAGTGAATGGTTATTTATCATTTTGATTCTCTTTGCAGAGTGCTGCATTTTGCTTCCTGATGAATCACCTCATTTTGTGTTATACAAATATCTGAAGTGCTTTGTTTCCCTGTTCATCATTTATTTATGTGGCACAAGCATTCTTTCCTTAATAATCCCTTTTACAAAGAAAATAACCTATTCCTTAGTGTTGAACACGTGCATGAAACCCTCTGTGCTTTTCTTCACTTTTTCCACATTTGTGTGGATCTTTTCCTGTGTTTGACGCTTCTGAAGATGAAGCCAGCAAAAATAAAAGCAGAGTTCAAGGTGATATTGGTGATTAATCATTCTCCCTTTTGGTAACTGCTGCATGTTAAAGGGACAGTATTTCAAATAAGTATTTCAAGACCTCCAGGGTATGTTGTATACAGGGTGGCACTGAGATATCCCAAACAAAAAATCATTTATATTCATATAAACAATATAAAACAACCTCAAAGACTGTTTTGAGAAAACTTGTGTAGCAAAAGACTTTGTGTGCTAAATATAATTTGCTTTTTTGTGATGCTTAAGTGTATATAATCATGGCACGAGAACAGCTGGTGTATCTGACAAGAAATTCCCAAAGCCAAGGAAAAATAAAATAAAACCAGCTTATAACTTAATATATAAAAGGGATAGAAAAGGAATATGTAGGGGAAAAAACAATTTCAGTCTGGGGGTGAAATGTGATCATGGATACATTTTCTCTTTAAAGCATAATAATCCTTGGTATATGTGGAAATGGAAGGTAGGCCTTGATCCTATGCAGAAAAGTGGCTGGATTTTATCCCAGCAATATAATTTAAACCCAGATGGATTTAAATTGTAGCAGAGCATTGTATATACCACATGTAACTTATCATTTTTTTGCTGCTTACTTGGGAAATCAAGATTTTCTTGTAGTAGGCCCAGGTGGAATGAAGAAAATCATCAATTTTTTATTGAAGAAGGTAATTTCTGTTATGGTCTTGGTGAATACTTTTATAAATACGGGTTTTATTTATAAATACATCTGAATTGGGGCTACACAAGGATTAAATCTTCTCCTGGGACAGCAGGAGCAAGAGGAAGGTGCTGGGTGAGGAGCAAGCAGAGGTGCATTTGTGGAAGGACAGATGAGTACAGAAAAAAAATGAAAATCATCTTTCTGCTTTCCAAATCTGCCTCCTTTGTCATTTTGTGCCATATATGTGCAAAAAGGGGATGTGCTTATACACTGGATTGAAATCAGAAGAGATTATGAATTTTAGGTAGATTATTTAGATTATCAAACAGATCAATGGCTACAATTTCAGGGGCTGCTGAGACTGAACAGGAAATTAGTGAAATCACAATTAATTCCAGCATTGGGGTGTTTGATTGGGTCAGACCTGCAGGAATTCCCCTGGTTCTCCTGGGATGATCCAAGTTTTCAGCTGGTGTTCTCACTGGATATTCCCTAGGGCAGCACAGCGTGTCATCAAATGCCAGAGCATTTCTGTCAAGGTTATTGGACTTTTTTTCTTGTTGACCTGTGCTTAAGCTGCTCTGATATTTCTGGGAGATTTCGAAGTAAAATTCAGCAGCCAAGACAGCAGAGTAATGCCAGGAGCTGATTTGCTGACACTTAAATCAGGCTAGTATTTTTCTTTTCTTTTTAAAATTCAATCTGTCCCTTGCAATATCCCTACCTGCCTTGGAATTTGATAAAGTTGTTTCCTTCCCCAAACAACAAAGTGTTGCAATGTACCTCAGGATTTATTTGCTCCTTTTCCATTTCTTATTTTACCTTCCTTTCCCCTCACTGCTGCCCTACCATCCTTGTGTTGTGGGTTGATGGGAGGATGCAATTCATGAAAATCTCTCTCCAAAGAGTTTTGATGCTTTTGAAAACACAGGAAAGGAAATTTTTAAATTCTGGTGCTTGGACTCAGAGCTCACCCACTGCAGTTAATGCACTTATTCCATGGGCACACTTGGATTTGGGAATCTGCTGAGTTTTCTGGGCATTTCCTAGGCAGTTTCTTAGGTGAGCACATAAACACATATTTATGTAACCAGCATCTGTCACTGACATTACCCGAGGTTTTATTAAAGGAAAAATAAATCTAATTATTTTTGTGTTTCATTACCAAAAATTGACTGTGTATAAAACAAACAGAGAAACGAAATAAAGGTCTTTCAAGGAGCTTTGTTAAGAAGTGTCTTAATAATTAGGTGTGGTTAAATCCAACATTTTGCTCCCTGTGTGACAGAATGCTGCATCAGCAGCAGCTTTTCCTCCTGACCTGGCACCTTGGGCTGCTCTGCTTTGTGTCCTCGCTGCCAAGAGCCCGTCTGGGCTTTTTGCATGGATGATCCTTGTGCAAAGTGTGGACTTGCTCTGTGGTTTGTTTATCTGGGAGGACTGAAAGGAACTAATCAGCCTTTTTTGTTAAACTCTTCCTGGCAGCCTGGAAAGGAAAGCCAGGGCACGTAAGGGTTTTGCTAAAACAATCTGTCAAGTGGTGGATGTGTACAATGGGATAATTCATGCGTTGGGCTTGGGGGGTTATAAATGAGCAAACAAAGGCTGCAAGAGGAATTGTGTGAGGGGAGGAATGTGCACTGACCTCACATACCTCAGCCAGATATATTCACCCTTCCACTTTGTTTTGAGAAATTCCCATTTCTCCCCATCCCATTATTTGATAAACTGGCTCGTAGGAAACGAACGCAGAATTCAAAAGGGAAATTTTGCATTCAAATGGGGATTGCTCTGCTCAAACAAATGAACAAACAAACAAGATGGTTAAAACATGAGTCAGAAGGAGTAAAGTGTAATTCTAAATCTCATATCCTAGGCTGACGAGAATAAGACTAAAATAGAAACATTGTTTTAAATATCTCTCGCCTTAAGAGAAATAATTTGCTTTTGCCTAATTATTTCTGAATAAATATTCATTCATTGTGCCAGCAATTCTTTTTTAAACCAAGGTGAGTAACATTCTGTAGCTTGCATCTTTCTCCAGAAAATGCAGCATGTTGTCTCTGTGTGCTCCCTCTGGACCCAGAGGTGACATTCTCACAGGTTTGGTTTAATGCCCTGTGAAATGTCAGTCAGTTTGGTGACTTTTTAGATTGTCTTCAGCATCCTCAGATGAAAGCTGAGTGTGCCTCCAGACCTTTCAGAACAGCAAGTTCTGTTTTCCAGGAAGATGCTTGTAAACTTTTGGACACAGGATAATTTAAATTGTGTGTGTGAATTGAAGGTGAAACCTGAAACAGCAAAAAACTTCTACAGAAAAAAAATATGCCATTGTTATGACTCCATGCAAACATTTATCTTCACAAAATAGTCCTGATTTGGATTTTTTTTTATATAATAAAAGAGAGTAAAAATTAAAGCAAATCCATTATTGGATTCATCCTGATTGATTGATTTTTTTAAAAAGTAATTTCAGTATTTAAGTTGATATATATCATTTTATGACCTGTTTTGTAAGGCAGTGCTTTATTGTTCCACAGAAGAATGGGGGTCATTAGATTTTCCTGGCTGAAGCTGGTAAATCACCTGAATTACAGAGAGGAATCTGGAGGATATTGACCACTTTTTTTTTTTATTATAACACTGGGCAGCTTATTGTGTTTACTAAAAAAAGCTCCAAAATTTGCTTTTTGAATCAGCTGCTATTGTGTGCTTAGGGAGGTTAAAATCACCCTGGGAGGTCCAACTCAGTTGACTTTTGCTTGACAGAGCAGCTGAAAATTCTCCCTGAACACTTCACCTCAGAGACCAGGAAAGCCCTGCCAGCACCTGGGAATTGGGCTGGGAATTGCACTGGGAAAACGGAATTTTGTTGAGATAGCTCAGTCTGTGTTTGTTTAAAGGAACTGAAAAATGAGTGATGACATGGTGGCTTGGCCTTCACTGGAGGAGGAGGAGACTGAAACAAATGAAGGGACTTTAGATTATTTTGCCACGAGCTGATGTTGATATTCCTGCTGTGGAAGAACTGGGAACCAGCAGGAATTGGCCACCTTGGATGTTTCACGTTGGCCTGAGAAAACCTTCATCAACATCCCTGCAGAGCCCCCTTCTCCTCAGTCCTCAGGGAGGGCATTTTTGATCCCATCCAGATTTTCACATTTCCCCGCTGAAAAGACAGGAAAATTACCGTGCCCACAAAGCCTGATGTGAAAATCACGCTCTTGCAAACAGCCCAAAAGCCCTTCAGGTTCCTAAACCCACAGAAATTTTCAGTGCTTTTGGACGTGGTGCAGCAGTGAAATAGCAGAACTCAGTCCCAGCGTGATTTCCACTTTAGTTACAGCCTGACAGCATGGTTTTAATGGGGTATTTATTCTAATTCTGGACAGATCAAGCTGCTGGGTCGTAAATTGCCTTCCAGACTTCTGTTTGCTCAGTTTGCCTCCTCTGCACTCCGTGCACACACCTCTGCTGTGAATTATGGCACTTTTTAATGCCTTTTCCAAAGGGTAGATGCCAGATTTATCCTGCTTTCCTTCTGCAAGATTTACCTGATATAATGATTCAAAATCTCTGGCATTTTGGTAATTAGAAATTTTGGAACCCTTGTATACTGTGCTAAATTTCATAAAGTATTTCTGCCAGCAAGAAATAGTTGTCTACTTATGTCATAAAGAGAAGCTTTATGTGCCAATAAATAACTCATGCAACAGGGCTCAGAACACCTCTTCTAGTGGGGCTTCCATCTTCTAATAAACTTCAGTTATTATATTTTATATATATATATATATATATATATATTTGTTTTTATAATATATAATATATAATATATAATATATAATATATAATATATAATATATAATATATAATATATAATATATAATATATAATATATAATATATAATATATAATATATAATATATAATATATAATATATAATATATAATGTATAATGTATAATGTATAATATATAATGTATAATGTATAATATATAAAACATAATTCATAATATATAATGTATAATACATAACATATATAAAATATATAATACTATATCTTATATCTTATATATTATGTTTTATCTATTATCTATTATCTATTATCTATTATCTATTATTATCTATTATCTAATATATATTATATTTTTATATATTATATAATATATAATATATTATTTATTATATATTAAATATTAAATATATAAATATGATATATATTAGATTATTATATTATATTATCTAACTCTCTATATAATGTATAACTGTATATATAATATACAATATATAACTGTATATAATATATATATTATATATTATTATATTATCTAACTATAATTACAATGATTCAGTTTTCCTTAAAAAAACAAACAAACAAGAAAATAATCATCCCAACTCCATTTTTTTTTGGTATCTCATGATAGCAGGGATGTGCTGTAATGAAGAAGGAACTGATGCTGCATTTTCTGTGTCACAAAACACCTTTTTCTGGTCTAAAAGCCATTGAAAGTAATGACTCTTTCACAAAATTAAGTTCTGACAACCCATTTTTAAGTGGTGTATTATTCCCTGGGCCAAAACACTGCCCAGAAAATAATTCAATCCACTTTTATTAGCTCAGCCAATAAAAAAATTGAATAGAAAAATTTGTGTTTGAGTCCTCTGAAAATGTCATTGTGCTACAGAGGAACTCTCAGTTGCTCCATGTGTGCTTCTTCTGTCTGTAGGGTTGTGAGAGCTGGCAGATGTTGAGCACATTTTGTACAAAATGTCTTTTTTTTTATTATTGTGGCCATCTCTTTGGAACAGCATCACTTTGGAACACCAGGCAAAATATAATTTCCAACTTTTATTTAGCCTTTGGTCAAAACTTTAGCAAAATAGTGGCTTTTAATAAAAAAATAGTAGTTAATAATGCCTTTTTTCCTTCATTTCTTCCTGCCTTCCCTCATCCCTTGTCAGCTGCAGGCTTTCTTTCTGATAATAAACAGGGAAAGATAATATTTGGAAAATAAATCTTTATTCTTCTCTTTGATTTTCTGTGTTTTTAACAGCTGTTGCTATTTGATTAATCAATAAGGCACCTTGATTTTTAAAACCCCACCTTGTGAGCTCTCATCTTGCTTAATGAATTCCAGAGGCTTCACACCTCTAACTTTTCTGGGAGTCTTTGAGATTTTGCCCTCTGAATAATTACCTTGTAATTGATATGAAATGATTTGCATAACCAAACAATGACTTACGGTGTCAAGTTAGCTCAACATTTAATTTCTCCTTCATTTCCCTCAATTTGCCTTGCTGCTTATTTTCTTCTAATCATCACAGAGCCTCCATTCCTGATAAAACAGGGAGGAACACACACACCTTTTCAGGAAAATCCAATAATCAGGTTCTTTTTGAATAAAAGATCTTCAAACATTTTTATTTTTTATTTTTTTTGCATAAGACCCTTCAAGAATAAAAAAATTAGGCTTTACTCAAAGACGCTCAGTGAATTCTGATAGTAAATTGTGTAGAAATGGGGTCTATCAAAATTCCTACCCTTCTTTCCATCTCACTTGAGAGGAAACAATTGAAAAATTTGCTTCTGGTAGATCCATTCCTTTGGGTGGCAGAGAACAATTTTAGTTCTCCAGCACACAGACATAAAAGTCACAAGGAAATGTCACCTTTTTTGGGACAATACAATTGGATTGCTGGACTTTATTTGCTAATTTTAGTATTTTAAAATATCTTGCCTTTTTATTTCCTGCAGTTAGATCTTATCGTGCTGCCACAGAATTATTATTACTGTCCTGCAGCAGATTCATCCAGGGGAAAGATGTGATGAAATGGCTTTCAAATTGTTTTCCTTCAGTCTGTTATTATTATATTAATAACACTATTATAAAATAATAAATATATAAATATAATAGATATTCTATAATGTAATAAATCATATAATATATAATAAATATTATATATATATTTAATATATAAATAATAAATATATACTTAATATATATTTAATATATTTTAATATATATAACAGATAAATAATATATAAAAATAAATGTAAATAAAATTAAAAATAATAAGTAATAAATAATATATAAATAAAAAATAAAAGAAAAAGAAAAATAAAAAGAAAAATAAATAAAAATAAAAATAAAATAAATATAAATATAAATATAAATATAAATATAAATATAAATATAAATATAAATATAAATATAAATATATAATAAAAATCTATTATAAATAGTACTATTATTACTATAATATTATCAGTCTAGTATTTTTTAAAACATGAGAATTTCAGATGATTCTTCTTGTGCTGCTGATACTGAGGGACAAACCAACATCTGAAGAAGCAGAAGAAGTTTTCTTCTGTCATTTCTGACAGCAGCGGAAGTTCAGCACTCCAAAACCAGAGTTTGGTTAGAGGAATTAGCTGTGCAGAAGAGGCAACACCAAAAATGTTTTGTCAGGCGTGCAGAGCAGATGCTTGGGCTCCTCCTCCGGTGGGAGACACTGCCCAAACTCCTGGGGAATTCAGGAAATTCTGCTTTTAAAGGGTCAGAGTAGCACTAAAAATGAAATTAGGGCCGGGTAGATTTCTCTCTGAGTGCTTTCCTCTGCTGTGGCTGAAGCTGTGATTAAAATGCAGTGGCTGAGTGGCAGGGGAGATGCTGCAGAGGCCGAGCAAGGGTCTGAACCCTCATTAGCAGCATTTGTCAGGAACCACAGGATCTTCCTTGTTTTCTCTCTTGTTGCATTGTAAATATTGTTCAAAGGAGCAGGATGCAGTAACAGCTGAGGCTGATGAGTTTTACAGCTCATTTGACTTGCAAATTCTTAATTATTCAGGCAAATTTTCAACATAAACCAAAATTAAGGGAATAACACAGAATGCCAAGTTTGCCATTCTGGGATTAACTTTTTTGGGGGGGGTTGTTTGCTTGGGAACCTCAGTTCAGAACTCTCACTCTGTATCAAATGTTTATTTCCACCTAAATATCAGCTGAGCACTTAGAAAAATACAATGTAGAAACATTAATATGAACATTTCTTAGCCTGTGTCCTTTTCTAAGACAGCTCTTCTTAGTTAGACTTCTAGATCACAGAGTCTGACTCAAAATTCATTTACTGCATTTAATATTCAGAGAATAGAAGTGTTCAGGTTTGATGTTACACCTGTGTTAATCTGTAGTGGATCAAGCTGGTGCAAGACACAGAATAGGGAGGATATTCATAAGTATTTAAATGAAATTTTAACTTGGTTTTCCTAGATTGCTTTTCTAGCCTGAATCCAAATGTGTTGTAGCTCCTGTCAGTCAAAACCAGAAGCAGGAATACTTATTTTTAGTAGGGGTGAGGGTTAATGTTTTTGACCAGTCTTTATCTCAGGAAAGAATGACATGCTTGCAGACTGTGTGTTTCTTTGAGGTTCACCAGTCAAATATGGATGGAAAATGAATTTAGGGACTGGAATATCTGCTGCAAACTGAAACAGCTTCAAGGGTTAACACAGGATGAAATATCTGATATTGTAATGAACTGCTGGTTACAAACTCCAGAATCCTTTCATGATGATGCTTCTGGATTCTCCCTCAGTCAGCTCTTTCCTTTAAACTCATCTCATTATTATATTCTTGCTTCAGTCAGTGATATCTCCAAATAAATGCCCTCACTTAGAGCCTGGGGTGTGTTCTGCTATTCCAGGAACATCCTGGGGGAAAGAAAAACCAACCAAACCACACTTTACTGGAAAGGAAACAAGATTAGAGAGATTTCTGTGCCAGTTGTTGCTTGCATTGACACTCATCCCTATTTGATGCCAATGTTTTAGCAGATGATACAAAACATTGGGTTCAAAATGGGGATGTTGGCAACTGGAAATATTCAGTAGAAAATTTGTTTTTTAAATTAGGATGTGGAAATTTAAGGGAGATTTTAGGCTGTACCACAACAAGAAAGTTGATGCTTTGCCTGGATAAACGCTGAGTACCTCAAATGTTTGTTTTCTTGTGAGTGAGAAGGGGCCACCACGATATCTGGAGTTGTCTCAGGTTTGTTTAAACACCTTAGACCTTACCAATAAAGGAAGTCATCAAGTTTAGAGAAATCAGTTTATACCTCTTAACATGGTTTCCTCTATAAAATACTCCTCAATCTTAGGAAAGGACAAAAAAAAAAATAGCTAAGAGACTGCATAAATTAATCTATTCACAGAAATGGAATGCACCTTAAAATTGTCTGTGCTATATTCCCCTGTAAGCTGGCAATACTAATTTAGATGTTGAGGATGCAGTGATTCTCTCCTTCTTTTATGACAAAATTTTTGAATACTTTCAATGCTTTTAGTGCATTCAACGCTTTAAAAATATCTTTTTCAAGAATAAGTACCAACACAGAGAACAGATCTGTTTAGAATTTCATTTTTGAGTTCTGCTGAAAAGTGGAAAGAAGAAAGAGTTTATTAAGCATTTTGAAATTGTAGACTGGAAGAACATTTGAGCTACACAATTAATGATGTTGTTTTAATTCACAAGCCAGATCAATTATTGATATTATTTGCAGGTCTGGGGGTTGTTTATTGAATATCTGACATATGCACCTCTAAAACAAGCAGGAGTCCAGAAAGAGTGAGTTAAAGATGATTTAGGATGATTTAGGATGATTTAAGGATGATTTAAGGATGATTTAGAGTGAGCTAGGATGATTTAAGTGATATGAGATGGGATTTTAGTGCTCTTGTTTGGATAAATATTCCTGCACATGTAGGAATGCTGATGGTGGAGGGATAGGGGAAGAGAATGGATGATTTCTTGAAGAATTTGGTTTTCAGCATACCTTAACCAGAGCTGCAAACTTTCTGTGAGGGTAAGAGGAGCGAAGGCAGGAAAAACGGGCAGTCATGGGTGGAAGAAAAACCCTTGTGCTTCTAATCCAACTTGACCCATATCCACAGACTGTTCCTTGTTCCTTACATTTATGCTTCAAAACACCAAAACCACAGCATTTCACTGTTCCTCCAAAACAATTAACTCAGTTTGAACACTCACAGCTTTGGTTTCTCACAGCAGTTTTGAGAACATGTGAATTTTTTTTTGCTTTTGTTCCTCCAAAGCTGTGTGCAGTGCATTCTGACGAAAACTTCATGATGTTTCTCGTGCTTTTAAAATAAAAACCAAAGGGAGAAATAGATCTTTGTCATCATCAGCTAAAAGCAATATACACAAAGCAGAATGTGTGTATACAAATGTGTATAATATACAGAGTCCTATGTGGCCATTTAATATAAATAGTTTAATATTTAGGCATGAGGAAACTGTTTATAATAATTTTCTTATCGATCTAAACTACACCAAAAGTCTGCAGCTAGACATAAAAATGTAACCAGATCCACTGTGTAAAATCTATTTGAGCATCACATTTTTCCCTTTTATCAATCACTTGATCAATAAACAGCCACAAAGAGTTTGCTTTCTCAAACCCAAGATGCACACATCTCCCCAGGCTTTGGATTGAGAAAGGCATCCAAGAATTTGTAAAAATTATATATCATTGAGGTTTATTGCTATATCTTTTTTCCCTTGGCTTAAAAAAAAAAAAAATCCATAATGCTGCAAAGAAATAAAATCTCTTGGTTATTTAAGCTATACAACAAGGCTTAGTGCTGAAATACTCAGGAAACAGCTTGTGTTGATGGAAAAGTTAAAACTGATTTTTTAATTTATTTTTTTTTTTAACGTATAGGAATTTGAATCCCACACACAGACCTTCTTAGAGTTGTAGTACGGAGGCTTTTTCATTTTGCAAATGGAAATGCAATTTTTCTACATCTCATATAAATTCACTTTAGTAATCACTCCCCTAAAATTAAGGCTTGCTATGTTATTAGTCAAATAAAAAGGTTTCATTTGAGTTATATAGGCAAAGAACTATACCCACGGTAGACACTTAATAATAAGATTAAAAAACCTGTCAGTAAATTATCTGTCAACTGCCACTTTTGATATTTCCTGTTTCTTTTTCTCTCTCCATGAAAGGTTGGGCAGAATTAGTGCACCTCTCATCCATGTCAATGATATTCCTGCTCCTTAATTCAGCTGGGAGCCTCACAGGTGATTTATTCTGATCACTGGGGCTTCTGGAGACAAATTCAGAGGAGGAGAAAGATGGGGAGAGGCTTTTTACAAGAACATTTAGTGAAAGGAAAAGGGGGAATTGGCTTCAAGCTGAAAGAGAGTGGGTTTGGATAGGATATCAGGAAGAACATTCTCTCTTATGAGGGTGGTGAGGCACAGGCTGCTCAGAGAAGCTGGTGCTGCTCCATCCCTGGAAGTGTCCAAGGCTGGGTTAGACAGGGCTCTGAGCAGCCTGGGATGGTGGAAGGTGTCCCTGCCTGTCTCACTACTGGACTTTTGGATTTGGGTTCTTTTTCCCTTTGAACTGAAGATTGACAAGAGGGAGGCAGTTTTCTCTTGTCTGGTCTCAGTTGTTTATTCTTTTCTTATCACCATCACAAGGTACAAGGAGCTGTGTGCACTATGATAGAAAAGGGGTAAAATGGCTCACAAAGATCCTCTTCAAGGTCTTTTATCTGTCCATTTACCCAATTAACAGAAGCCAACTAAATTATTTTTCTTAGTGACCCAATGACCCAACACCTGTGTGCTGCACTACGGTATTTTCTATCCAATCACTCACTACCACCCAAAAACCCCCAGGAGAAGAAGATGAAGAGGAAAGAAGAAGGACAAGAGACAACACCCTAAATCCTCCATCTTGTCTCCTGTTCTCTAAACTACTTTTTCACCCAGTGATTTAAGAAAACTTTCTAATCTACACACTTACACTTTTCCTATCTAACTTTAACATTTGTTCTCATGTATCACCATGAAAACATGCTCATGAATTTCATGTCATATGAAATTCAATGTTTTTTTTGAATCCTATAACTAGGTATTAGAAACAAGGCCACACACTCTGTATCTCAGACTCCAACACCTGCCCATGGGAATAAGGTGATATTTAATATCCCTTCTAACTAAGGCATTCTAACTAAGGTGAGGATAAGAATGCGGAGCTCTCTGTCCTGACAGCTCCTGAGTAGAGGCATTTTCCCCTGAATTACTGCACGTGGTATTACTGCTCTTTAGATTCAGCTGAGAGGCTCCTCATCGCTTTAATCACTTGAATCAATTCTTCACATTTTCACAGCAGGCCCTGGGATTTTACTTGGAAAGTCCTGTGAACTTTTCCCTTGGAGCTGCTGGGTGGGTTTGGGATGCACAGATCTTTTGGGCTGTTTCATCTCGGCCACCTGACAGGACAGAGCTCTAAACCAAAATTACTGAAGAAGCCAAAACCTCCCAGGTTGTGATTTCAGGGTGAAATTCCAGGGGAGACAAGTACACCCACTTCAATATGGGATAATGTGCTTCCAGTTAAGCAGGACCAGAGTTTATTAATCTTTCTTTACCTGTTCTTTTGACCAAAATTTAGTGTCTGATTGTTTCATGGAATTGTGTTTGTGCTTTTGCAGTCAGGAGAAATTCCACCCTGCCTCAGCCTCTTTGCAACAGCGCTAAGGAAAGTAGATGGAAAAGTTCATTTTCACTCAACAAAATAAGGAGAAAGCCTGCAGTGTTCCATAGATACAAGTTGTTTTAAATGCTTCTCTTTTCAAAAGTTAATTATGTGATTGCTGCATTACTTAAGAGCTGAGAAGAACATATCTGTAATGAGCAGAATCTGAGTAGATTTTTAATGCATCTCTTTCAGCTCTCCCCGTGGCTAGGAGTGCTTATTGAGATGTTCATTTACAATAGATTACTGGTACTTTTTTAAAGTACTTTCCCACTCTCCATAATTGATGTATTAGTATATCCCCTAAGCACATTTTCCTGCTCGTCTTTACTCCATTAAGATTAAGCAGAATGGTCATTAGATCATAAAGCAATAAAATATTCACTTTGCTACTTACTGCAAAAAAGCTGTCAAATATAAAGATTGACTTTGCCTTCAGGTACATTTTTAATGGTCCTTTAAATATAGCCCTGAACACACAGGAACAGATGAGGAGCTTTCTTCATCAGGGGGAAGTATATCTTAATTAGGTGCCAGGCCCAGAATTTTTTGCTCTGCCCATGCTCTTCTCTGTGTGAGATTTTTATCCATGGTTATATGAATTCATGACACAGTTGCAATGCAGGTTAAAATTAGGGAGGCAATTTAGACTTTATTGCTTGCTATAGACTTTTTAATAGGTTTTAATTAAAATGTCAAAGATCATATTACACACACATATATATATATATACATATATATTTCTTGTTCAAATAGCAGTGGAGAACACATTCCAAAGATTTGAAATAACCTCATTTTCAGTGTGCAAGCATAAATTGGGTTTGCAAAGAGGTGCAAAAATCATGACACAAACCCCAAATTTTATGTTTAGAAATTTGGGCTTGCAGAAGGTTGTGTGTTTCCTTCACTCACTGTAGCTCCTCATTACTTCCCTCCAACACTCCCTTCTTCTAAGAGAGAAAAAGAGAATCTTACAAATGGTAAAAGCAATTTTCAAAGGGCACCAAGGGAGGCAGAGGAAACTTCTATTTTTTGTAATTGAATGCTAAAAGATTGTAAAATAAAAATAAAAATAAATACAAATTAATACAAAATAAATTTAATATTAATATATAAATATAAATATAATATTAATACAAAATAAAAAATACAAATAAAAATCGTGTAAAATACATCAAATACATGCAGCAGCACAACTCAAAGCTGTTCTGGTCAGTAGGGGTCATATTTACTACCCACCAAGCTAGATGCAATGTGTAAAAGAAGGATGGTATTAATGACTGAGTAATTATTATCAGGAGAAATTGCAGCCAGATTTATTTTATTGATTATCTCTTGGTTAATATTGTCCTGGCTCCAAAGTCACAGTGTTTCCAGACATTCAGAAAAGTGTCAATATTCACTGGTTTTGGTTGTTACTGGGTGTAAGGTTTCTCAGTCAGTGCTGGTTCTGGGCCACTTTTTTGTCTACCCTGAGGTTACTGAAGTAATTAACAATTTGATAACGCTCAGAATTAGAATTAAAAGCTTTGGGATATTCTAGCTTATGTTTATTGGGTTTTTTTTAATGATGGTGTTAGTGTCTGTAATACTTAAGGTCTTCCAAGGGAAAAGCGTCTTTCCCCAGAAGTCTGGTGTGCTATAAAGGCATTCTGTGATTTTATTTTGTTGGAGATTGTCTTGGGAATGGTGATCATGGAATTTGATGTTTGATTCATGAAGCAAGGAGGGGCTCCAGCAGAATGGCTGCCTTGGACTTGTGGAGGACAGACCTTGCGTAGGAGACTGGATAAAAGATTCCTTGTGGAGGCAATCCTGAAGGGCAAAGGAGCCCAGGAAGGCTGGATACTCTTCCAAGAAGGAAATCTCTAAAGGCACAAGAGCAGGCTGTGCTGAAAGATCAGCTGGTGGGGAACACCAGCCTGGCAGGACAGAGAACTTTGTCCAGAACTCAGGAAAAAAAGGAGAGCTTGAGACTTTTAGAAGAAGGGGCAGGCAGTTTGGGAAGACTACAAGGATGCTGTGAGGTTATGCAGGGCTAACTGACCTTTAAAACAACAATTCTTTGCCATCAAAGCAACCACTTCCATCAGTGCTTCAGTTTTATCACTGAAAAAATGCTCCCAGGTGCTCTGAGCTCCATCCCCAGCCCCGCTGCCTCTCCCAGCCTGCGGTGACGGCGCTCTGCTCTCCTCGACTCCGTGTTTTGACACGTCTCTCTGTTGGGGAGGGAGAAACAGGGAAACCTTATGAATGTGATTGTTTGGCAGAAGATTCTAAAAATATGAAGGCTAGAATCGAAGTAGCAATGAATGCCTGCTTTGAGTCCTAGGATACTGAGTACTGGTTACTATATAACCAAAGAACAATAGCCTAGCCAGCTAGAGGAGAATCCCTGCTGATAAAACAATGTCCTTCTGCTGACAGAAAGTCCAAAGGTCAAGAAGCAAGGAAAGAACTTGTAAAGCTTTGTAGAGTCTAAAATGCAACACTGTACATTAATATAGGGAAGTGCATAGGCTGAATGTAAATTCTTTAGTGGGTGTGTCTCATGGTGATTGGTTACTGAGAATTAGAATATTCACTATAGGAAAGCATATATTGGATTGTAACAAGAACTTTGCTCTCTTAGCTTTTCTCTCTTACTTCTGAACCCCTCTCCCTTTACCTCTTACCCCTCTACCCCTCTCCCTCACTCTTAACTCTCAGCCCCCTTTCCCTGCTCCTACCCCTCTCGTCTTCCCTGCTCTCTCCCTCTGCTTTTTCCCTCTTTCCCTCTCTTACTCCCTCCCTCCCCCTTCCAACCTCTCCTCCTTTGCTCTACCTGTTCTCTCTCCCCTCCCCTGGACCACGTGGACGCTGAGGCTGGTGGTGGACACGGGTCTCCCCTCCTTTTACCCTTATAATAAATTGCTTGTACTTGAACATCTTGACCCTGGAGAAGTCTCTCACCGTGAGCGAGCGTTTTCACACGCCAATAGTCTCTCCAAGGTTTGGGCTGCCCTGTCACTGGCTGGAAACTCAGCCCCTCTGATGCCTGTGGCAAGTGTTATTCCTCCCTTTTATCAGTTTTTCCTTGGGTGAAAGCACGTCCCTCGCTCATTATGCAAAGCAGATAATTAGCTGATTACTTGCGCTCCACTTGGTTTGATTGGATATGTGTCACTCTTGTCAGAGTGATCTTCAGAAGAGGCCAGTTTGTCCTGAAGATGCTCTTCTAGTGTCACCATCAGTCTCCTGGAGACTCTGCTGGGTTCCTTGTGTAGATCCCACTGTCTTTTTGTGGCTTTGGACAACTTTTATAGCATTTTATGGCTTTTTTATGGCACTGGACCACTGCATCCACCTGCTCTAAGCCCATCACTGTCCCAGTCCCCTCCTATCAAAGGTTCTCACAGGACTGCAAGAAGTGCCTTGATCCCCTCAGTGGAACTCCACTGGAGACAAGGGCTGGAATTACATTCACAACAAATAATCAAGATGATTTGATCCTTTGACACTTGGCTGTGAATGTTTTTGGCAGCCCGGTTCTCATGTTTTTTGTTGTGCAAACTAGAGGAAATCAGTCCTTTACCTGTTCAGTCCCTCCTTTACTTTTCATCTCCCCTCTCTTTCTAATCCTCCTCTATTTGCACTAAAAACATTTCAGTAAACACATGTGAACCTCTGAAATTGTATTCTGGGGTCCTCTCAAAGAGCACCTATGATTCAACCTCTCCTGGAGTGTGCCCCATTATTTGGCCAATTCTTTTGTACTTTACTGCAGAACTTCCCTGGGTTTGGAGGGTATATATCCTTTCCTTTAAACAGATGTTCACATGAAGTGAAAGAATTCATTTGCAAGCCATTCATTCATCCATAATGTTACATGAGAAAAAAAATTCACCTTGTTTTCTTGTTTTTGTGCAAGGTATAATAAACTAGCTCATAAGTCCCTCATCAGTTTTTATTTTTGTCTTTATGTCTCTATAACCTCTGTTCCAGAAACAGCAGGTTTTTTTGTTTCCATTCCAGTTTGTTTTGGCAGTTGTATACCGAAAAAAGATACTGTCAAATTTACAAGAAAATTATATGGATTCCTATATACTTCTAATAGGTTTTGAGTGTCCAGATGGAAACTAAAACCTCTAACTTTTCCCATGTGCTGGTGACTTTAAAAAGAAACAAAAATGGCAACACAAACACCAGCCCCCTCAAAAAAAAAAAAATTGCAGTTAAATGAATGGCTTTTCTTACCTCAGTGCCACAGGTCAGGTTGGTAAAGCAGCACAAAAATCTTGTCATTTAAATAAAACAATAGAGTTCTGTGATCCTGGAAAATTTTTTAGTAGAGGAAGAGGTTGGGTCTTGTCCACCTAACACAGCCCTGCCTTTGTGCTTGAAGCACAAACTTCCACCTGAGAACAAAATCTGTGGAATACGGAGGACTGAGAGAAGCAATAAACTCTCAATATCTCAATGGTTACAGCTGATCTTTTTGTTTTACTGACCCACTGCTGCTGCTGGCATGGAATAAACTGAATTCTGGTGGATATTTTGAGCTGGACAGCAGTCCTGGTGGCTGCCTCTTGTTTTCCTCTTAGATGAGCTCACTGCTTTTCCATTTGACCTCATGGAGACCCCAGTTACTTTAAGGGGTTAAGAAGAAAGGCCTTAAAATATAGAAAAATAAAGGGATATCCAGTTTGGGACTAGGCAGTAGTCGCAGACTTTACTGAGTCACTACTATGTCTATATTTTTTGGAAATAAGAGATTTTTCATCCCCTCCTTCTCATCATGTTGGGAGAATAAATTTAATATATAATAAAAATTAAATATATATTTATTTTATATAACATAATAATATATACTATATAAAATATAGTATATATAATATATAAAACATATAATATATCATATATCATATATCATATATCATATATATAACATATATAATATACATAACATATATAATATATATATATTATTTTATATATATAATATTTAAATAAGTATTAAAATATGTTCATTTAGTACATGTTGGTGAAGCATATCAAAATGCAGAAGGAGGGGCTGTAATATAATTTTTTTATACATTTTGTTTAACTGATGACATAATTCCCAGTTGGCATCTTTGAAAGAAGACTTCTTTTCCCACAGAGATATCCAGGAATATTTTCTATTCAACAAGGTTCATCTGATGGTTTCAGAGCATGTTCAAACATTTAAGAAAATAAATTTCCCAATACTCAGGCAACTTGGCTATAGAGTTTTTATTGGTGTAGAGCGGTTAAGCGCCCTGCATACGCTATAAATCAGAGACTAAAATGGAAATTAAATTCTGGACCAATTTAGGGACAAATAAATTGGTAAAGATTTTCCTGGTTGCTCTGCAGAAATAGTTCATTACCTCCATCAATAAGTATTTTTCACATTGCTGTCTCTCCATTGTGTGTTATCTCCAAGACTGAATTGTGAAAGGGGAGCATTGTGTGCCAGCTTCAAGTAAAAACAAAACCAAAGGATCTTTTCTCTGGCCACTGCCTTTGAGAAGTTTTTTTGACTGTACATGACTTTTGGGGTCTCTTGGGACCAAACTCCAATTATGAGGTGAAAGAGCAAGTTTAATTTGCAGGGGAAGTTGCTGCTTAAGAGTAAGTGAGAATACTGGCTAGTCAAACAGGATGGGCAGTGTAGAATATATTTTCTTATTTATTTGTTGTATGAGGACAGAGAAAATGGTCTTGGCTTTTATCTGAGGCAGAAAACAGCCGGGATTCCTCAGTTCTGGCCATGCCACTGCTTCCATCCCTGATTGGGAATTGTCCTGTGACAGCTGTGACTTCCCTGTGACTTCCCTCATTCCAATATTTCCAAGGGAAAAGGCAAACCACTCCATCTCAGAAGAAAAAAGGAGATTCTATAGGAGTTAAAACCCTATTTAAAATTTTTTGCTCATCTGCCAAGGTGAATGAGAATATTTTGACCTGTCCTTTTTGTGGTAGCTCACACTGGATGATGCTGCCCTCATTTCTCCCAGTTTGTGGAAATAAGATGGATTCCAAGAAGAAGGATAATTCTATTTTCTTCCCAGTGTGTGAGGAGAGAAAGGCTGTGGATGTGTGGATGAGATCATCACTTTAATAGCAGCCATTTATCTCTGAATGCTCTCTGGAGGTAAACACAATGATCACTTTTAATGTTAAAAGCATAATTCAGCCTGGTTATTTTCCTAATCCTCTTCTTATTGAGGTGGATTGGTTCACCTGATCTATTTAAATGTTGATGAATGCAGAGTATTTTTTTGAAGAATGCCTTTTATATTTGTTTCACCTTGATTAAGGATTCAAGAACAAATTGAAAAGAAAAGGAAAAAAACCCAAGAAACCAACAAAACCATATGACTCCCCATCTTTTGAAGCAAAAACCTGTTTGGGCCAAGTTAAAATACACGGGAAAATAAAAAGAAAAACAGCAACATTCTTCTTTATGCTGCACTTGGGAGGTGCAAAGCTGGCAAAAAGTTATTTTACAAATGACCAAATAAAATGCAAAGTCCTCCTCAGGAATTACACAGATCACTGCACTCAGTTTGGATCCTAGAAATAATTCTGTTTTATACCCACAGTGAAGTGGCTGCTAAGGAAAAGGTAAATTGAGCCTTTCCACATGGAAGCAAGGAAGGATTCATACCTGTGGGAGGGTTTTATTAGAAGATGAAGCTAGTTTAGAGATAAAATAATTAGAAAAAGGCATTATCCTCAAGTCAAGAATATAGTTTGCAAGAACTTAATCCAGTCTGATATAAGCCCTGATAATAAACTTTTTCTGCAGTTATTATGGCTGTTGGTGGAAGGGAACCACCAGCTTTTGAGCCCATTCCTTCCATTTTCTATTTGTGAGGGTTTAATACTCCAGCTTTTTTTCCCATTCCAATGAGATTTTGTCATTTTTTCCCACCAGAGCAGCAGCAAGGTGCCCATCTTGTTGTTTTTGTTTTTTTTTTTAATTTTCCAAGGAATCAAGCTGTTGATCCCTTCCTTTTCCTTTTTTCTGGGGCTCTGCTTAGACCATAAAATGAGAGTTGTGATGTGTTGCAGTGAGTTTTGTGGGTGTTGGTCTTTGGGTGTTGATTCACACGATTTCATCCACGGAATTAAACCAGGATCTTCTCAGGATTAAATTAAAGAGTTTCTCTCTTCAGATGTATTGATTAAAAAAATGACTGTTTCAAGGCACATTTGTCCCATAAAGAAGACACTTTCACAGTTTCTTGTCCTAAATTTAAGTAAAATTTCCAGGGTGTCCATCAAAATATTCATTCACCTGGTGGCAGTTTGGGTTTTCTTATACACTTTTCCCAAAATTTCACCTGTAAATTTTGTAAACAAGATAAAGTGTTTATCAGAAAACTTTCAGAGAAATTATCATATTATTTCCATAATTATTTATTCCCTAATGTCCTCCTTCTCAGTAAACGGCTCTAAAAGTTTAAGCTGTTAATTTTTTTTCCTACAAAATAAGAATCATGTTTAAAAATAGAAACTCCCCCCAACCTTGTACATAATTGTCTATTTATCATAGGCTTTTCCTTTAAGTTTTCACATTTGCTTGACTTGAGTTACTGAGTTTAATAATGGTCAAGATGCAAGAATAGACACGAAAAAAAAGGGATATTTAACATTGAGGAGAAATGTATTGATTTAATTAAATTCCTGTCGTATGCCCTAGGAAGGAATGTCAAATTAAATCCAGTTATATTGGTGAGATATCTCAGATGTGACACAAATGAAGGATTTATTAATTCCTAGGTTCCTAATTGTTTTATTTGCATCACAGCACACCATAGCTCTTGGATATGGTTCTGCTCTTGCCCTCCTGTAATTTGGATTTGGGAACAGGAGAGAGAAACCCAAGCCTGTCTCATTTATTGCTTGGTTTCTTTTAACAGCCACACATCACCTGCAGGATTTATTCCATGGCCAATGCTCCTGCTCTTTCCTGAAGACTCAGTTCAAAATGCATTTTATTTTATTTTATTTTATTTTATTTTATTTTATTTTATTTTATTTTATTTTATTTTATTTTATTTTATTTTATTTTATTTTATTTTATTTTATTTTATTTTATTTTATTTTATTTTATTTTATTTTATTTTATTTTATTTTATTTTATTTTATTTTATTTTTATTATATTTTATTTTACTTTATTTTACTTTATTTTACTTTATTTTATTTTATTTTTGCACCTTGAGGTCCAGGACATGCTCCTATCCCCTGTGTGGATGTGAAGAATTGGGCACAGATAAAGTGGTTTGTTGAAAAGGTTTATGTGAAATCTTTGGTTCTTATACTCGTTCATCCTAAGTTATTCGCAAGATTTCATGTTGGTAAAATAGATTGTTTTTTTTTATTTTTAATTTCCAGTTTTGCTGTTATATTGTACTTTATAAGGTTCTCAAAGGAGCATCTGAAAATGCACCACCACTAGTGTGTGATAGAGCACAAACAGAATCAGTGACCTCAAGCAAACCCACACACTTCAAATTAAGAACATAAATACTTTATTTGAAAAATTGTCACTTCAAACAGTTTCTGATTTTCTTCCTACATCTATTTCTTTGCTAAAATGATTTTTTTTTATTATGATGGGAGTAGAAAAATCTAATTCATGCATTGAAATGACCAACAGAAAGAATATGAATGAAAAATGTCCCACCCACCCAATACAACCAGCATTAGGAATCCAAAGATTTAATGTGGGATAGAAGAGGAGCCAAAACATTTTGGCTTCTAGAACAAAATTTATGATGAGGAGGAAAAAATCCCTGTGAGAGATGATGGAAGACAGGTAAGGACAAGCCTGCTTCTGCTAAAGCTGCGAGATTTGTGTCACATTAAAGAGAATTATTCTGGCAAACAGAAGATTTCCCAGCTTTGTAGAGGGAACTCACTTGGAATCTTGATAGGCAGGATCTCCCCAAGGAAATATCCTGAATCAGAGTAATTTATCAGCCTCTGCCCACAGTGCTGGTGCTCCAAAATCAACATTTCTCTCTTACCTTGTGTTGGAGTCTGGAACACAGAGTGTGTGCCCTTGTTTCTGATACTTAGTTATAAGATCCAGAAAAACACTGAATTTCATATAATATGAAATTCATGAGCATGTTTTCATGGTGATGCATGAAAACAAATGTTAAAGTTAGATGAAAAAAGCTAAAAGTGTGAGTGTGTGGATTAGAAAGTTTCTTAAATCACTGGGTGCAAAAGTAGTTTAGAGAACAGGAGACAAGATGGAGGATTTAGGGTGTTGTCTCTTGTCCTTCTTTCTTCTCCATGTTCTTCTCCTGGGGGTTTTTGGGTGGTAGTGAGTGATTGGATAGAAAATACCACAGTGCAGCACACAGGTGTTGGGTCATTGGGTCATTAAGAAAAATAAGATACGTGTCTATTGTTAATTGGGTAAAAATAGGTATAAAGGTAAAAGAACTGCGTATTTTGGGGCCATTTTGTGCATCAGACACGAAGTGTGCCACAAGGCCTTGTTTGTACCATCAGAAGAAAGAAATGCACCAGATTGCAAAGATTAACCTTGTGCAGCCAGACCTGTTCAGTTTTGTGATCACCTGTTAATAAACACCAGAAACAAGATTCTAACGAGCTCGGGAGTTTTCTTCCAATCATAAGAACTGAGATGAGCAGGGCTCCCCACGAGTGAGGATCCCAAAAGAATTCAGTCCAAAGGAGGCTGAGAAATCCAAGAATAAAAAGAAAAATACAGAAGAGATGCAGCAGAAACAGAGAAACAGAAAAAAGATATTTTAGAGAAAAGTTACACCTTGGAAGCCGTTCTTCCCTTCTTTATCCCATGAACACATTCTTTCCTAACAACAGTGGGGAACCCAGGAGAAAACAGAATTAAAAGTCTTGGTCAGCTCAGTCAAGAAATTTTGGTTTTGTTTTGGGTTTGTTTTTCTTCTTTTTCCTTCTTTTCTTTTTCCTTTCTTTTCTTTGTTTTTTTGTCCTTTAGAAAAGAAACAACTTGTACCATTCCAGACACAGTTTTAGGTTAAGATCTCTGCAAATAACGATAGATTTTGGTTTGAATCTCCCATGAGAGCATTTCAAACCTGATAGCCCTGTCAATTTGAAGAAAATAAAATATATAATATTTATTTATTTATATATAAATTTATATTTATTTATTTATATACAAATTAATATTATATAAAAATATTTAAATAAAATTTTAAAAGAGCTATATTAATTGGAATAATTTTTTTTTTTTTTTTAAATTTCTTGGGTTGTGAGAATCTTGTGTTTAGCTACAGGGGTGGCAACAAGAAAATTTAATATGTTTTCTTCCTTCTTTTATTTTTCCTTTCTTTTCTTTGTTTTTTTGTCCTTTAGAAAAGCAACAACTTGTACCATTCCAGGCACAATTTTAGGTTTGTTTAATAATGTAATTAATTTTATTTGTTTGTTTCTTTAATAATGTTTGTTTAATAATGTAATTTAGGGATCCCACAGCTTTATTCCTTTATTATCTCCAGCCATTGTAGGTTTTTCTGGTTTTATCTGATCCCTGTGAAATTTGACTTTTGTTTAAATGTTAATCACTTTGGAGTGGCTTCGTGCCGCTTTCCAATGCAGAATTGTGTCAATAAAGTGGAAATAAATTTAATGATTTTTATTAATAAAATATTATTAATGAAATAAATATTAATAAAATTAAATAAAATTTTAAAATAAAATATATAATATAACATAACATAACATAACATAACATAACATAACATAACATAACATAACATAACATAACATAACATAACATATAAAATATATAAAATATAAAAAATATAACAATATAAATTAAAAATATAGAATATAAATATATATAAATATATATAATATATGTTTTTATATATGTATATATTTATATATATGTATATAAATAGATATAATATAATATATATAATTAAATAAAATTAATAAAATAAAATATTAATAAAATTTAATACAGCAGGATTTATTCACCAGATTGAGGATTGTCTGTGACCTCCTCATTAAGGTGTTTGCTGACAAAGCAGACTAACAGTAATGGGACATTAACACCACTGGGTGAGGAATTACTTCATTTTAAAAGACTTCAGCAAATTTTCATGCCTTTATCCGTCCCCATTCTGTCTGGCTGCTAGAACCTGTCTGTACCTCAAATACCTCATCTTCCTCCTTGACAGGGAATTTCTAAACACACAGAAATCTGTGGACCTAATTGCTGCTGAATATTTGTTTTTTTTTTTTCAAGCATGTTTCCCAGGAAACAGCCTGAACCATAAAAATGCTGAACCATAAAAATGCCAGGACTGTGAAGTTCAGGTATTTATCCCATCTATGCCTTCACTCCTTTCTTTAGATTTTTGCAATACCCACCTTATTTTTGCAACAATTGGCATTTTGAATGTAAAACTAGTGAGCAGTTAGGCTGAAATTTAATCACCTGACTCAGCTCTGGCTTTATCTCAGAACAGAGCGTGCCTTGATGCTTCAATCTGCTGAAATTGTTTTGCATTATTCACCTGAAACACAACTTTTTTTTCCCCTAAAATAGTTAAATAAACACAATTAGGAAGTCCTGCAGTGTTTTGGGTGTGTCAGAACAGAGTGTGGATGAATTTCAAAGGCCCAACAGTGATTTTCCAAATGGGATCTCTTGGCGCACCTCAGCTTCTGCACCCATCTCGTGCTGGGAGGGTGGGAAATGCACTTAATGCAATAATTTGCCAGAGAATATTGCAAAATTGGCTGAGAGTGAGCAACTTTCAGGCAGTGATGTGCTTATCATGTCACACACGCTGTATTAACAGAGGATGGTAATTTTAGCGACACTGAAATAATCTAAGGCGAACCTTAATATTTACGAATTTTTTCAAAAAAGCGAAGAAAGCCTCAATTACAAGAAAAACGTAGCACAGGATAATAAACCTTTGAGTTATACACAGCTCTTCCTGATTTAACAAAATCCACTCAGGGAGTTGGAAGAAAAAAGTAGCTGTAAGAATGTGCTACGTGATAATACTTGAAATTCATATATTATAGATTGAGCAGGGCATGGCCAGCATTACTCAGGGCAATGCCTGATGCCTTTTATTTCCCTCAAAAGCTGCTTCTTTTATTTCAAAAAGAGGTCTCAGGTGCTTTACAAAATCAGGTTTTTTCTGCTGTTACGGCTAGAATTAGTATTATTGTCCTTTTTTGCATCAAAATTCTTCATTTCAGCAAATCACAGCACAGCTGTTAACACTGACTGTGAGATGAAATGTGAGGACTCAAAATTGAGTGCCTATTTTAAAAATAGAAATGTTAAAATAATAAATAAATATATAAACAAACAAAGAAATAAAATTATATATATACACATAAATATATTTATTTTTATGTATAATGAAGCTGCTTTTTCTTCAGAAATAGTTACACTTTTCGATTTCTTAACTTAAAATACTCAGAGTAATTCACAGGGGAACAATGTGAAATCTTTGGTCACAGAACTTCACTGTTCCATGTAATTTAGGGATCCCACAACTTTATTTCTTTATTGTCTTCAGCCATTGTAGGTTTTTCTGGTTTTATCTGATCATGTAAAATGGAAAAAAAAATGTTAATGGTTTGGAATAGAACTGCTTGGAATAAATAAAATTTTATTTATTGAATGCCTTAACTCTGTTTTCATAATTTAACTATTTCCAAACCTATTTATTGCTTTGTATATTCCACAACAAATTAATGTTGAGCCTTAATCATATAGTTCTAATATAGAGTTTTAAATAGAAAACAAAAGGAAGAAACCAAACATTCATCATCATGAAAATAGTTTTAAAATCAATTTGTAAGAAGAGAGGAAAATGAGGTTTAAAAGAACTAAAAATTTCCACTTTCTGAGTGTTCATTTTTTTTGATTACACATTTATATTTGCAGTTATTGGGCTGCAAATAAAATAAGTGGATTTTTTCTTTAAAAAAAAAAATGAAAGAAAATTTTAAAAGTCACCCAAGTTTTGAGATTTTGAGTAAGACCTTGAAAGCTGTAATAGCTGCCAGATTTTCAACCGGGTATCACCTCCTATCTGTCCACGTTTTGCACCCTTTACTCTTTAAACAAGTCTCTAAACCTTAAGACCTTAAATCTAAGACTGATCCCTGCGTTCTTCACAAGGTATTTTAGGGTAAAATATGACCAGGAATCAGCTTGCCTCTTGCTGTCTCCAATATTTAATATATATATTTTTATATATATCTATCTTCAGTGCGCTGTGGCCCCTTCCTTGAGCTGTTGGATTTTAAATTCCCCACGGCACGTGCTGGGTTCTGCACCCCTCAATTACAGAGGCCGTGGGAGCACAAACTCAGCTTCTCAGAGGACCTGGAGGCTTTTTTTGCTCTGTCACAAGCACTCATTCCTCTTTAGCACGGCTCTTGAACCGTCACACTGTGGTTAAAATATCTGAAAAGCCTGGATGTTCATTTTTAGATTGGTTTCCTAAGAAACTGTGCTTTACGTGACTGTGCTGCTCATCTCCCAGCTGCAAATCCAAAAACTACTGAGCAAACCTGAGCAAAGGGGAGAAAGTGGAAACAAATTGGTGTTAGATGGAGATAATCAGGGAAGATTTCAGGAGGTTAGAGGGGAAAGATGCAGATGAAATACCTTCCTCTGAGAGAAGGGCACCACACAGAGGGATGCTCCTTTTTTTAGGCTCTCCACTTGGTGAAGCAAACTTCAAGCTTTCCTTCTTGCTGGAGTCATGTTCAGCCACTTATTATGCTAATATTTCCTATCAGAACAATATAAAACACTTTCCTGAAGTGCCAGTGAAGGATTCCTGCTTTTTCCCCCTCGTATTTCGAGGTGGAGCTTGAGTCATTAGAACATCTTCCACTGCTCTCGATTTTCTGTATAAATAAAGGCGAGGTCTCATGCTGAACTTTGCTGAAATGCAGAAGCAGCTGCTGCCCTTGCAGTCTGTCAGCTCAGGATGGATCCCCATCATGGAATGGGTTTGGAAAGAGAGACTGAGGTTAAATAAACCCATCTCCCAGCCAAACCAAAGGGGTCTCAGACTTGTATTTGGGTAATGAAACTCAAATCTTTGAAAAAGGAAAATGCATCAGCTTTTACTGCTTTCTGTCTTTTTGTTGAAGGATGGTTCAGATGATGATCCTCTCATGAAATGGGTATTGGGTTCATGTCAGAGATCCATTGACACATGGATTCCTCAATTGCCTTAAAACCAGTTTAAAAAAGCAGTTGGTTTATTAAAGCCAGTGACTTTTGGTTACTAAAGCCAGTGACTTTTGGTTACTAAAGCCAGTGACTTTTGGTTTATTAAAGCCAGTGACTTTTGATTTACTAAAGCCAGTGGCTTTTGGTTTACTAAAGCCAGTGGCTTTTGGTTTACTAAAGCCAGTGGCTTTTGGTTTATTAAGCCAATGACTGCCTGGCTTCATTAATTCTCCATGCATCACCAACAAAACTCTTCCCATTTTCCTGAAGAATTATGGGTCTACAAAAATGCAGAATGGCAGAATTATGGACCCCAAATATTAATGTCACAGCTCAGCTTTTATTATCTTCTTGTGCTTCAGGCAACAACTCTGAGTTTCTTTGGGCAGCACATTCAGGTCATCTTATAATTCCCACATTCATCAGTAATATTTCTCAAGATTTAAGTTTCCCCAGTGCCTGGATTGTGGCTGTCCTATGGATGGTTGAGTTTGGGGATCAAAGTTTCAGTGCAAAAATATAACTCTGCTGAGTTACTGATTTAAACCAGTCCAGGATTTGCTTTGGTGGTTAAGTCTAAAATGTTGCTGGTCATTAGAATAAGCCTGTTAATTTCTTTACTGAAATCTCATTTTCTCAGCTTTTTAAATTTCCCTTTCTTGGTCATTAATGTGGAACCTCAGGTTTGCTGCTGCTTTCCATTCTGCATGCCTAAAATTGTGTCACTCCTGGTGTTGGGTCTGTTCCTCGTCATTTTTGATGAAATAAATAAACATATATCTTGTCCTGCCATCCTTATGGCCAACATTCAAATCAGAGATTCTTGAAAAAGGGATGTGAAATATTTTATTTTCCTAGCATCATCACGTTGTACAAGCTTTAAAATTTTGGTTTTAAGTGATCATTTCTTAACCTAATCATGCCCTAGAGAGCCCACGACACTTTCAAACACCAGGTTTTCCTGTGCACCATTTAATACTCATGAGGTCTCTACAAATCCTATTTATTTTCCTTTTAAAAATTATTTAAATTTTTAAACCAATTTCAAATTAAATTATAAATTATAAAATCTATTGTCCTTTAAAAAAAATATTTTTTTCTTCACTCTTTTACTTGCTCCAGTATCCATAGGAATAGCAACTATCTTGTTCTTGGTTTTATCTATTGTATTTTATATTAATTGCCCCATTTTGTTCTAGAAACACAGTGAAACTTCATTTCTTTATGAAATAATTGACAAAAGCTCTATTGCTGTCTTCATAATTCTCCTTTTGGAGTACATATATATATATATATATATATATATATAAATACACACACACACACACACACACACACACACATATATATAAAAATATATATACACACATTTATAAATATATGACAATCATATGATTAATTTAATCTAAGACCATAAATACAGGCTGTGCTGTCTACCAGAATAAAGGTGTTTTTTTCTCTGAGTGTTTTACTAAAGGTGGGATCCATCCTGATTCTCTAGAAAAGACAGCAGAGACTTTATCTAACAGCATTATTGACTACCTGTAAATGCAGCTTTTATGCACATTTATGCCTTTCCAAAACACTTATTTAGCATTGGCACTCTTTATATTCTAGAAATAACATTTATTTTTGTTATTTGAAGGCCTGTTAGGATTAACCCAAGTACCAAAAGTTACTTTTTTTTTGTTGTTAGGGTGCTGGGGACTGCCAGACTGATGCTCAGTGCATTGAGAATTCAGTTTTACTCAGTTTTCTTGAAAAACCACTTATGGAAATAAATATTCACAGCCTGCATTGCTTTCTCAGTTTCTTCCAAGCAGGTCTGAGCAGGAAATCTAAAAAGACAGGGATAATCTGCAGGTAGGGAAGAGAACATGAGGGAGCAGTGCTAAGAAACCCAAGTTTGCTTTCTCTAATTAAGTTGTGGTCAAAAAATTAAATAACCTGGTTTTGTTTCCCTCCTGCAAGGGAAGAAATCATTGCAGATTAATTACTTGGAGACCTTAATGCAGTCATAAATGATATTATTGCATGGCAAGAAATAATCAAACTGGTGTAAAAGTTGCAATGTGATTAATTTGATGTAGTAGGAATCCTTTCTTTTTAATTTTGCCCTTTTTTTTATTGTTTTGTTTTGTTTTTTTGATGTAGCCTGAAATTTTGCCATATGTATCTTGTTTTCTTATTTTAACTTCAATCATAGAATCATTTAGGTTGGAAAAAACTTTAAGGTTGAGTCCAATCCTGTGGTTCCTTATTTCTTCATTTGTCATTAATCAATCTGGTCAATTACATAATTGTGAAATAAATAGTCAAAACTCTTTTAAGGCTTAACCAAATTATATTTCTAAGAGTGTCAGTTTGTAGAAATCACTAAATTAATAAAATTTAAGGCTTTAATTGCAATAAACTGGAAGAAAAAAGCTGCTAATAATTCTGGTTTTGGGAGATGCTTGTTACATGCTGAGGAATCCACTGTTAGTTAAAAATCTGGGTAAAATACCCTTAATTAAATATTAGGAAAACAGTACAGTTGGATGCTTCTGGTAGATGAGGCTTACTGGTAAAATGATTAATATATTAAGATAAATTTAGGAAAAACTTGAAGATGCCAACTATTTGGTGTGGTAATTCATAAGAACTTAAACCCATTGGATTAATTAGTATTAATTACATTTTTACAATGCAGGGAGTTAACTGTGCTTTTATGACCAAATAATAAACATGGAATCAATGAAATTTTATAATATCTGTCAGGGGATGCTCTAGGGAAGCGAGAAATTGTTTTCTTTTTGGAATAAAAGGAAGGAAATTCTGATCAAATTTTTACAAGCATAAGACAAACCCTGCATCTAATCTAGTGAACAACTGAATTTCTGATAGGAAAACTGCTTAATTCTGTAGGCTAAATATGCTTTAAAGATGGAGGTTTATTATTTTAGTCCTAGTGAGGCTCTATTTTTTATGATTTTATATTATTTTTTATTATTTATATTTTATTTTGCTGAAGCAAAAGGAACACATTCTCATTATTCTCCAAATTTGATGCAATATTTTTAAACATCATGAAAAAAAAAAAAAAAAAGGAAAATCTGTTGGAAGTAAGAGAGAGGAAAATCTGGCAGGAGTAGATCTGACAGTTCAGGCCATTTCATCTTGTCACACAATTGCAATGTTTAAATCAATAAAAGCACATCAAAACTAATTCACACATTTATTATAACGCATCAGAGACAACGCACCTAAGGACAAAACTTTTATTGTTATGGGATTTTTTTCAAGCAATTACTTGTCTTTTATTTTTATTTTTATTTTTATTTTTATTTTTATTTTTATTTTTATTTTTATTTTTATTTTTATTTTTATTTATTTTTATTTTTATTTTAATTTTTATTTTTATTTTTATTTTTTTAATTTTAATTTAAATTTTAATTTCTTTTTATTTTTTATTTTTATTTTTATTCTTAATTTTATTTTAATTATTTTTATTTTTATTTTTATTTTTATTTTTATTTTTATTTATTTTAATTTTTTTTTTTTAATTTAATTTTAATAGGTACGATTTCCTGTTTTTAAAATTAAAAACCAGCCAAGTGACCAAAGGCTCTGTTTGTAACTAGGTGAAAAACCCATTTTCAGACCGTAGCCAGGAGAGTGTTCTGCATTGTCAACAGCTTCCTTTCAGTGAATGATAGCCCTAATCCTTGAGGTAAAGAAGATTTCTCCTTAGCCTGAGTGCAGGAAGCTTATTTGGAGAGCTTTATCCCATCAGAGCTATCTGGACTGAGCTGTCTTTCCCCTGTATCCTATTGTAGAGTATGAGCACCAAGGAAGTTTCTCTGAATTTCTGTGAAGAAAAGTGGCAGCAGTGACATAAAGCAGCTCAAATGTGCCTAAAGCATCTTGGCAGAACAAAGAAATATTAAACCCTGCATGATAATGAATAAATATATGGCAGTTTAGGGGGGCTGGAGCCTGATGGCCAATTCAGGGAGATTCCCATTCCTTTGGTCTGTTCTCAGCTCTGCCTCCTAAAATCTCAGCAACTCATTTTAATTCCTATTCATTTAATCCTGCTGTCGGCAGCTCAGCCAGGAGATTTTGCCAGTGCTCCCTCTGGGGAGCAGATCCAGTGTGATCATCCCAAGGAGGATTACTTCAGAAGGAACAAAAGAGGACAGATGGGACCCCAGTGGCACAAAACAGCGACTGCCAGGGTAGATGTGACCCCCTGGCTCCACCTGCCAGGGCAGGGGAAACTCAGCAGAGTTAATTGGCAAAGTTAATTCAGCATTTTCAAACAGAGAGGGCTGCTCCACAAGAGCTCTGAGCAGAGGAGTGGCTGCTGGGTCATCCTGCCCCATCACAATCTACACCTGCAGTCCCCACCCCAGCACTTCCCCAAAAAGGAACTTTCCCTGGTGGTTGGTCTCTAAAACCAGCTCTGATAGGGACTACCCAAATTTCCTGCTCCTTGCTCAGCATCAAAAAATTACTTGTGACCTTATTTTTTTTATTATTTTTAGGATATTTTAGGAGAACACTGCACGTGGCATGCAGCAGCTCTCATCAGGAACGGAGGGGTATGAGGATGATGGAGGTTCTGGGGTTTCATCTGCACCTGGAGGAGTTAAAAAGCTTTTACAGTAAAATATTCCACCTTGAGATCCTGTGTAGGGTGCCCATAGGGGACATTGCCTATTGCTGCCTGTGCTCCTCTGCTCGTCTTTAACCAGAAAAAAATAGAAATAAAAAGCAAGATCTTGTTTTATCCTCGTGTGAGGAAATAATCTTGCAGTTTTATTCTGTCAAAATGAATTTCTGCTCAAACCCAAATCTTGAGCTTTCACAGGCAACACGATAGAGTATGAAAATCTGGTATTTCTGGGGGGCAGGTTCTTTGAGGTCTGCTTGTTTCAGAAGACAGGGTTACTTTGAGGTACCCTGTGCCAGGTCCTCGATGGCACTGAGAGATTTCCTTGAGGTGACTGCAGAGTTCTCACAGGGACTCTCTGGACTTTATTCTGAGTGTGGTTTGTGTGTGGATCTGCCCTCCTGAGTTAGCTGGGGATAACCAAACAATGCTTCCACCTTCAAATCAGCTTTGAAAACATCTTCTTTCTCATTTTTAAACAGGGCAAGCTGCACAGAGCAGCCCTGCCCAAACCATGCAAAACATTCAAATCAAGCAGCTTCATAAAGGAACAAAGATTCCTGATGGCATCTAATCCACTAGATGTAATTATTGAGCACAAACACCCAGAGGTGAAACCCTTCCAAAGGGCTGCATGCTGCTGTTGTGTCCAAACTCCAGCTCGAGCTGCAGGAGCAGAGTGTTTTACAGCCACAGAGGTTAATTCAGATTTTCTTGATGACTCCTCATGTTTTGTCACATTTTCTCCATGCCGCTCCCAAGAAGACAATGCATCTTCATTCCTGTCACAGGGCAGGTGCCAGCTGAATGGGAATAGAGCTTGTGCTTATCTGTTGATACCTCGTTGGGAGTAGAGCATTTGTGAAATTCCTCTCGGCTGTCAGAGGAGGGGAGGCATTTTCCTCCTCTCCTCTCAATTCACTTTTCAATCTCAGTAGCTTATTGGAATGACAGGGTATCAAAACGTCTGGAAAGCTAAAACCATCCATCAAGCACCTGTGTATTGCAGAGGTCTGACAGTGCCAACAGAATAGATGGGTCTTATATAATCTCTGTCTCCTGAAAAGAATAAAAGGAAAATTTTATAGGCTTGACCTGTGATCTCAGGGAAATAGTCTGAGTTTTGTCTGGGTGGCTTGGCAGAACTGGGTGCACTGAACACTGTTCTGCTTGGTACTTAATAAGCAGGAGTGCCCCATGTAGAGGAGTAGCTGTGAACATTCAGTTAAACAAGAAGGAAATCTTCAGAGCAGCGGTCCCATTTCTTAGAGCTGGATTTCATTCCAGCTGATGCTGATCTTCTTTCAGGAATTTGGGTTTCATTGCCTTAAAAACGCCTCTGAGGCGCTGATAAGCTGGGCACCCGAAAGAATCCAGATAACTTCCTTCACCTCTGAGCTTTCACTGGGACTCAGGAGAGCTCCCCTTGTTTCCCATTTTCTAACTGAAGTGAATTATTTGCTGCTTCTTTACCTCCATCCACCAGCTCCAAACCTCCAGCCAACACGATATATACGTGGACAGCCTGCTGACTTCCTGGGGTGCTGCCCAGAAACCCCCTTGGAGAAGGAGCAAGGTTGGAAAAATGGATCCCAGCATCCATGGACTCAAAGGAACTTCTTGTCTCTGCTGCCTGCCTCTTTTCTACCACTTTCCAGCACTGAGTGCAGTGGCAGGTGGAATTCTGAGCTTGCACTCTGGGGATAGAGATGGGGTTTGTGAAAATCGTTCCAATGTTGATTCAGTGTCAGGGTAGCTGGGAGTTCAGAGCTGCAAGTGGTAAAGAACAGCTCACCCCAAATAAAAGCATCCTAGGAGAAAGAAGGGAGTGCTGAAAATGTGTAAAAGATCTGTGTGCACGTGGAAATTTGCAGGAGTAACACACTTGTCTATCAAAGATCCAAAGAAACATTTGTAATGTGGCTGTGAGCAAAGAACTTTGGGGACCTGCTGAATTATGTATTCTCTGGTTAAATTGCTTCCTAGTGCTAGAGTTTGGCTCACAAATATGCAGCATCTATGTAAACCTTGCCATGGAGGAAGAATGATATCAATGTGCAGGACATGTTGGAAATCAATATTTCCTCGTGCAGTGTAAAAATTAAACTGAGCCAGTTCTACTTACAGCTAAGAATGCTTGTTGCTAAGTTTGTTGTAGACCCATATTTAAGAAGTTAGACCATGAGTAAGTTGAGGGAAATTATGCTATAAAGAGTTTACTGTGCAGAGCAGCAATCTCAAAGAGATGGAAAAAGCTATTAGTAAAAAATGTTTCTTAATTGCTTCACCACAGAGCATAAAAGCATTATTTTCTAAAGAAGAAGCCTGGGAGAATTTTTCTGTCTGATCTTTTGCCCTGGAGAAGTTTTGTGCAGCCTGGCTCTGTTTCTTATCTGGTTGCTGTTCACCACCAGCTCTGGGGGTGCAGCACCAGTTCTGGGAAGATGCCCTCAGCAGCTCTCTTTTCCTCAAGTTCTGTTTTTCTCTACCAGCATCGCTGCTGAAATAATATTTGGAAAGTCAGGAACAAATTAAAGGTGTGTAGTAAAATCAAAAGTAACAATTTCTCCTCCCAGACAATTAAAACATCATAAATAATCGTGTAAGGATTTACTTAGGCTGGAAAACACTGGCACCTCATCATAATCTGTTTGTTTGTTCCAGTTGCCACAAGCATTCAAGGACTGGTATTAATTAAATCACTTCTAAATGGGATATTTCTACTGAGTTCAATACTAATAGGCTTATTTTTCTGCATTGCTGTTCCATTCATCTAATATTTACCTTGCCTTTTGCAAGTTAATTTCATATATATAACTCCCTTATTAAATATAACCCCTTCAGTGATTTGCAGAGCAGTATAAACAATTTATGCTCATTGTGTGTGTGCTGCCTTAAAGCGTGGCACATAAACTTAATAGGAAAATGGAAGCAGAGTATCAGTTATAGGAATATATCAAGTTACAGAGGGGTTTCTTGAGATCTCAGAATTCACTTTGCAACACTGTTTATATCACAAAAATAGAAAGGAAAAAAAAAAAGGAAAGAGAAGTTTTCTTCAGAAGGTGCCATATTGATAAACACAGGTTTCTTTGTCCCACCTAATTCATAAATGATCTGTCCTGGGCTTGAGGTTTCCTTGGGTTCTCAGTTAAACTGGGCTGTTTCCTAATGCTAAACAAATGCTGTTCTTGACTGCTTCATGCCTCTGAAAGGACAATGAGAAATGAGGAAGGGAATGGGAGAGGCTGTAAATGCCTTCTTTTGCAGAGCCACATGCTGATTTACTAATATTTTAAATAGCTGCTCCCCTAACCAGCAATTGTTTTCAAGTACTTCTGATCCTCCTTGTGCACTCAGAGTTATTTAATATTTGTTTTCACTTTGCAGAGGGGAGGTTGGAGGGAGGTTCTGCTTGTAGAGCCCGGAGCTATCTCAATAAATGAATTTAACAGCGCCAATATAAAACCAGCTTGTTGCAAGCAGGCAGAACTCTCAGAGCCAGGGATGGATTTCTGTGGTTTCTAAACCAGCAAAGTCTGTTCCAGCAAACAGGGAAGGCAGATTGCAGTTGCTGCAGGATTTTCTTACAGCACAGGAGGAACTTCTCTGTCCCTAGGAACACACAGGAGAAGCAAAAAGTCTTTCATTTGCTCAGAGTTTATGGCTTCATAATTCGAGGACACACTGTGATTTACTGCTTTCTTACTTCATAGCACACTAACTTGTGTTTCTACAATATTGGTGAACTCCAAGCTCTTCAATTGTGGTGGAAGATCTGAAGAATTAAATCCATAGTTTTGATCATCATTTAGTGATCATCGTTTTTTCCCCAGTATTGGAAAGATTTAAAGAAGCAGGAGAAGATTGGTAATAATATTTTACATCTTTTCAATTCAGAAGTATCATCCTTTGTAACAGGCATTTCCTGCATCTGTATTTTTAGAATTAGAGAGGATAGGCTTTGATCTTAAAAAGCAAAAGAGTTTTTTAACACAATATTATTCAGTGATAAGTCTCTGTCCCTTCCATCTCTAAGGAAATAATACAGAATTTCATTATGTTCATGATTTGACAAGGATCTCCTTGTGGATCAATATTTGAAGATCAGAATCCCCAGTCTGAGCAGCATCTCGTGTCTGGCAGACTTTCTGATTCACATCTTAACATTTGGAGTTTAGGGAGGAAACATCCACCTCTAATGAGCAAACTAATGGTGATTTAGAAAGGTTTTGAAAGGATTTTGAAGTGAAAAAAAGAACCTGTGGCAGACAAGAGTCTGAGTTAAAGGAATACTCGATCTTTAAGTACTTTACAACAAGGTTTAAAGGAAAAAGTGTATTTTGGGGTTTTTTTTCCCAATTGTTTATGATTATGACTATCATTTTTGAATTCAATCTATAGAGACACTATGAAAAAAATGTTGTCAGGATGTTGTCTTTACCTTCCAAAAATGAAATACCCAGTAACAAAACTGGATGAAAAGCTGGGTGGGTCACATAGCAGGCACATGCCTTTTATTAGCAAATAAATATAGATCTAGCTAGAAAGATGCACTCCCATGGTGTCCTAAACTTCTAATTTTGAAGAATGGCACCAAGACCAAAATATCACTTGAGGCTTATTCAGACTGTTGGTATCATGACTTCATGTCATCATGTGCAGCAGTAGTAGACTTTATTAAAAATTGTGTTAATATGTGAGATAAAGTAAAGTATTTCTCATTTTTCAAGTAACACTGAAGTGTTCAGAGCAAGCAGAAGTAATAAAAAGTAATTTATTGCACAAATGCCACCCCAGTAGAACTTCAGATGAAAAATGGACCTTGTTTTTATATATATAAAAAAATTCTCATCATAACTGCACATAAAAAAGTTATATTGGCTCACATGGCCCTTACTGTTTCCTAGTAAAACCTTAACTTGCTGATCATTCTAGACTCAGTAGTTTCTCTCTCAACTGCTCTTTTGTTTCTTGACATAAAATCTTCAAAACAGGAAAATCAACTGCACCAATCTCCTTTTCTTTTCATTATATTTTTTCAGTATTCCTTGAGCTCTACCTTATTGATTTTCTGCTAGTCACAAAGACTGAAAATGAAGAATGAAGAGAAAACCTGTTGGAATAGCCAATATCTTCACAGAGTCAGGGTTGTTTTCTTTAATATTTATTGAGCTTTGCATAATCTAGCATTATTTAGAATCTGCATTGCACACAATTTTCTTAAAATAAGTGATGAGATGATCTAAGGCCTAAACTAAATACCTGCATTTCTTTGGATTCCCAGACCTGAGAATACACTTGTGTTGTTCACAATTCTGCTTTTAGCTTGCAATTTGCATAGAAGTGTTTCCAGAGCTGGCAGAGCCTGCCTCTGCTATAGATCTTTCTTGTGCTCCCTGTTTTATACGCCCACTGAGATCCTGTACTGCAATTACTGCCATATGGGAAAGAAAGTTTAATTTTACAGTGGAAATCCAGCCTTGGGTAATCACATTTTCTGTCTCGGAGAAGATATGCACCACGAGCAAAATCATCCTATTACATCCATCAAGCAAATCTCAGATAAGCAGCAGAGGCTGTGATTTTTCTGAGATTATCTCCAGAAACACTAATGTTATCCCTGAGATTCCCTCACGTGGATGTGGCATTTGGAATTCACAATCCTTTCCTGCCTTGCCATCAAAGAATTGGAGGAAGAAGGGGAAGGGGAGTACAGTGGGCCTTTTAGACCTTCTTGTCTATCTGATCTATTGAGTTTCAACATTTCCATTCTGGGTGAAACAGGGGTCAGGTCTGGTGCAGCTGACAGTGATGCCCAGAGAGGCTCCCTGGGACAGGGACTGGGCAGAGTTAAAGGAATAAAGTGGGGATTTATTAATGAGGTTTTCAGAGGATGCAGCTTGGGCAGTGCAAGAGCCTGGCTGAGGATCCACCCAAGATGGACCCAAGATGGGCCCTGGCTCAGGAGTTTCACACTTTGATAGGTTCTGGTCCATTTCCACATTGGGGTTCATTGCCCAATTGCAGCTGCAGGTGATGCAGTCCCATCCTCCCAGATTGCTCTCCTCAATTCCCTGCTGCTTGTGCTTTTTGGGCCCGGAGCTGCCACGGTGTCCTTGGTTGTGGGGCTGGAGAAGGATTGTTGTGTGTGCCTGAGCTGTGAGGAGAACTTGAACACTTTGTGTGGAGTTCAGAGTTACTAATGCAGTGCAGGGTCTGGAAAATGTGAAAGCTAAAACCTAAAGCATCAATAGCTCCTCAAACTCAGCATGGCAACTGGTGACAGGTACAGTCCAACAGCCATATGTTTCTTGCCTAATTGCAGGAAAAGTTGCCCACCTGCCTGAAGTTATTCAGAGGAGCCATGGGAGTGCTGAGCAGCGCAGGAGGGAGCTGCTGGTGGAGCAGGGACAGCAGAGCTTTAGTTGGTGCTGAGAGGGTGGCATGGGCACCAGGGAGGGCTGCAAAGCCCCTCGTTCAGGACTGGGGAGTTTTCCACAGGAGTTAATGCCCAACAGCTCTGCCTGGCTGGGATTTTCCTCTCTGATGTGCCTTCACTCTCACTGTGCCTGCTCTTGCCATGGAGCTGGGGGAAGTCATTTCCCACAGCTGAGAGCAGAGGGAGCGTCCCCAGGGATGCCCCAGCCGGTGATGCTCGCTGGAAAATGTGTGCCACCAATCCAAGATCAACCACCAAACACACACCAGCATCCTAAAGCAATCCCTCAGAGCCAAACTCCTCCCCAGGGGAGCCAGGCCCTTTAAAATAGTCCTTTTTTCTTATATAATTATATATCTAGCCATAAACTTTCTCAAATAATACGAGGAGAATCTTGAGTCCTTCCTTTAGCTGGAGTTTCATACCTCAGGCAAGCAGCAGGTCTTACACCCATGCAGGAATGATTTAAAATTATTTATTTTTCTTTTAAAAGCGTTTTAATTATTTATTACTTACATGATGAACGTTTACAGCAACTTATGTTGCCAGCACAGAGGATATCAGAAAAGGCCTGAGGTCCTCTGCAGGCATAAGCTTTTCTTTAGCACAGGCAAAATCAGAGAGAAAATCCGAGTGGTGGATGTTTGAAATGTATTTCACTGAACTTTTCACTCCAAAGCCACAATCCCCAGATCTCTGTGGAGCCAGGAGTGGTCTTATCCTAGAGAAGTTTCCAAAATCAGCTGTTTTTTGAGGAAATGGGCAGCCTGTGCTGCAGACAGCTACAGGTCGGTGTGGGGATGTCCTGCAGGGCAGCTCACCCTGTCCTGCTGGCTCAGCCTTTGGTCTTAAGGATGTTCATGGTGGTTTAGAAAAAAATTAAAAAAGAGAGAAAAGGAAAAAGATATTGTAGGCTATGAAACGAGAGACATTTGGTGCAGCTTGAAAAATGAGCTTTAAATGCTTTTGGTGCAACTCAGAAAAGTAGTTTTGAGTTTCATGTATTTATTCAAACCCATAGAGAGGTAAAGGTAAGGGTGAGAGGGGTTTATTTAAGCCTCTCAGACACCTGAAGGGCATCATCAAAGCTGGATAATGTGGGCTTTATTTGCATTATTGAAGAAAAGAAATAATTTTTTTTCTTAATTTCGGAAAGATGTGTCCAGTACCTGTATGGTACCACCACATAACAGGCTCCTCCATAGGATTCATTAATATTTGAAAGGGGCAAGGACAGATTGAGGAAATCTAAAATTAGAATATTTTTCTCTCCTTATAAGAAAGTACAAGACAGATCATGGAAAATGGAGGGGTATGACTTCTCTGTGAGGAAAACTCTTATGTTTTTAAATTGTCTTGTGTGATCTGAGAGGAATAAAACATTTCAACTTGGTCCTTAGAGTTTCTCATCTTCCTTTTCTTTAATTTTCTGCTTCATGTAGGTATTTAGCCACCCAACACACACACAGACAGCTACATGAACATTTAATACTGCAATTTGAATGTATTTCATTACTTAATAGGACAGATGCCAAAAAAGCTCATCAGCTTTCCTAAGCTACAGTTGTGCAATTTCCAATAGACAAAGATGGCACAGAAAAGGTTTTTATCACCCAAAAATAATAGAGAAATCTAGAGTCTGCTACTATTGTGCAAACATTTTGTTTTTAGATAAAATAAATTGACTTGCCAGATACCAAGCTACCTACCAGAAGCTAATTTCCACAAAAATGAAACTCAGTTCTCTTAATTCCTTTCCTCAGAGTGTGTTTCCCATTTATGATTTAGACTTCTGGATCAGTGTTTGCACATTGCAGCCCAGTTCTTTTGGAAATCATTAAAAACTGTTAAAACCTGTAAATATGTTGCATTGTAGACATAGGAAGCTGAGTGGGAGAGCTGCAAAGGACTTGCTGAACAAAGTAATGTTTTCATTGAAAATCAGACAGTTTTATGCCTTTTCTGATCACAATGCCTCCTGTTTCTAAATTATTTTGAGCTTGCTTTTTTTCCCCCCATTTAAAAATCGATTTTGTGAATGGCACTGAGGCTCTCAGCACCTTGGATTTGGGACAAAGTGCCACAGAATGGAGCTGCCTCTGCTTTGAGATGGAGAGGTCTTTCCTGGCTTTTTTTGGAGGAGGATTCTGGGATCCACTGAATAAATCCAGATTTATTCTGCTGGGTGCACGGGCTGGGCTGGGAGGGAGCACTGGGAATCCAAATTGTGATTTGGAGGGTTGAGCTGACACCTGCTCCGTTGAGGGGCCATTCTCCTCCAAACCCAAACCTCCCACGCTCAGAACTGTAACATACAGGAAATTAAAATCGCTGCTGCCAAAGGTCCAGCATTGCCAGGGATCATACATTTTAAAAATACTTGTGTTCGTGCTATACTCAAGTTTTCCCTGTTGCTTGTTTTGAAAGGAGCTGGGTATATTTTTTTTCCCTTACTGCATTAGGTAATGCTCTGTGTGAATAACAAGGGTAAAGTGTGGTCTTTAAAGTTTTAGGACTCATTTTCCCCCCAATATTTTTGCTCTTTATTACATTTTAGCTCTAGAGATTTATGCTGTAGACTAAAAAGCCCTACAGGAGACTGAATCATGCATGAACTTCATACAACTTTCTGTTTGAACCTGATACAGGTTTTTTTGTCTTTCTCATCAGAATGATCAGTGTTTTACTGAAATGTTGGCAGGAAGGGAGCAGAAATTGTGCCAACTGATTCTAACGTTTCAACAACAGCAGAAGAAGGAAAAAAAAAGACAATAAAAAGAAGAATAGCTGGAGAGTACACTGTTTTTCTGGAGTTATGTCTTTTCTCAGAGTGCTCTGTTCTCCTTGAGCTGAGGCTGCTTCCAGACATTTCTTAATGTGTGAGCACAGCCAGGCTTGAAACTCTTTTAGGCTTCAGCTCCCACCTGCTCCATTTATCTCCAGCCTGACAAGGTGGCAAGGTGAGCACTGTATGAAGCCACAAGAGGAGAACTCATGAGAGGAATTGTGGCTTTTCCCTCAGTTCTTTACTCCTGTTTTTCTGTAACCATGTAGAGCAGGTGCTGTAATGCTTGATGGAGTCAGTAGCTCCCAGCATATGAGGATGATGATGTTGGTTACAGTTTGTTTTGTGGCAAATATTTATCTTAGAGCAGCTTTATCATCTGTCCCTGCAGCTCATAAATGCAATAATACAGATATTAATGGGATGTTCATGACTTGCAATGAGCAGGCCAATGGTTCAGCCCAAGGAGGGTTATGCAGAGGCTGAGGATTTTACTGGTGATGCTGATTCCCTCACCAAAGTAAGAATATATTCCCTGTGTGCCTTCCCCCTTGATAAAACCTCCCTGCTTTTGTTTCCTTCATTTGCCATGCAGTCTGGTACCTCCTGAGTGTGTTCAGAGTTTTATCTGGAAATAAGATCTCTCCAAAAAAGCCCAACCTCCTTAAAAGAAGAAAATGTTGGCTGGTGGAATTTGACAAAGATAATTCCTGCCTTGTCTATTACAACAATATATCTTTACAAGTGGTCTTGAGTCTTAGTGCAGCTTTTCCCAGTCATTGAATTTCTGCTCTCCAGATAAATGAAGTTATTATTTTTGGTTTGGTCTTGCCCTGATGTGAAATTCTGTGCTATTCCAAGTAAATCTGACCCGTTCATATTTAGCTGGTGCAGACTAAAGCCTGAATTTTTTATGGATATTGGACTGTTATAATGAACTTTTTATTTTTTATACATTGAGTGGTGTGTAAGGATATGTGAATGTGGGCAAAAACCTTAGTTAGGAAATCAGGATATAAACAATGCTTGCTTTACCTCCCTGATCCCAAATAAACTTAAAAAAAGTTTTATTCCTGCTAAGTGTAAATTTGTTTAAATGTCCTGCTCTCTGTCTTTCCAGTGGGGAACAACAACAAAAAAAAAATATTTTTTTTGTTCTTGCCAATGAAAATTTAAAATATTAAAGATGTCAGTTGCAGATTTGCAGTGTCAGATTTTATTTAAAGCTATTTAGAATTCATCACTTATCCCCACTGACATTTCAACAGGTTTAGTTTGAATAAATTGGGTTGTAACATCTAAATTTTTTCATGCTCTGTCTGAAAGGTTTTTCCTACAAAATCCTTTTGAACAGACATGTTTGAGCTCTAATGTTTTCTTTCAACAAGAACTGAGCAAACCACTAGCAGAATGGAAGTGAAAAGCCAGCACAGCACATTTGGATAAATAATGAAATGCAATTCTCAGGGAGTTTAAGTGAATCAAAATGAAATCTGAATGAAAGAAAAAAAGGATGGCAGTCCATGGAAGCATTAACTGAGGTAAATTAAATGTACAGCATGCCAAGGGGACTCATAAGGAATTTTACAAACAAGTAAAGTGCATGGGGGAAAAAAATGTAAATATATGTTTCTGTAAGAGACCTCTGAATATTACCAGACAGCTGAAATGGATCCAAGTTTCTTCCTTGGTTTTCCCCGCAGGCAGGATAAAGACAATGTATTCTTGGCAAGCATTTTATGTGAAACTTTATTATATTAAGTATTACATCCTGGAGATTAGACTGATTGGTGTGTCTAAATTACAGTAAATAATTGTCCCTGAATTATAACTGAGAAAAGCTATGAATGGAGTCACAGGGATGCTTAAAAAATGAGCAAGAGGAGCCATTGCCTTTCTGGAAGAAAAACATTGAAAGGGTCAGATTTATACATGATGTAAGACTTTGTTTGTCTGATAGTTTGCTTTTTGTTAATTTGAGAAATAAATCATCATTAATTAATTCATACATAATATCTAAGAAAGCCCACAAGCAATGTTAGAAATGAGTGGTGGGGCTTGGCAAACCTTGCATCCCTGTGGTGGAAACGTGGAATTCATTGCCATGATCGTTTCTAAGCCCCGTTCTAAAGAAATTACCTCAAACCCTGTGACAAATGTTTATTTTTATACACACATTTGGCCCAACTAAACAGCCCCAGACTAAAAGAAGAGTACTGAGATTTGAACCCTAATTGCCAGGGCTTATGAAGAAAAATTGTCTCCTAGAGGCTGCCTAATTATCCTCCCTGGGTTTGTTATGTGTTTTTGTGAAGGACCAGGCTCTCGTCACACAGGGCTGGATATATTGGAATTTCTCTTCCAGTCATCTTGGCAGTAATTACTCAGAGACACCACAAGTCTTGCCATTAGCTCTGCTGGTAATTGGTGACAAGTCAAATGACTGAAATTTCCCTGCTTTTTTGGGATCAGCAGGAAGCTTGAAAAACCTTATGTTTTTCCTCTTCCTGAAGCCACATCTAACACACAAGAACTGCTTATCTGTGCACACTTGCCGTCTTTTCTTCTCTTGCTGCATTTCAGCTTTATGGCTTATGTCCATCTTTTCTGTAAGACTCCTACAATTTTCAACTTCATTTTAAAATATCTTTATTCAAATGCAGATTTTGTCTTTGTAGCCAGGACCAAGCTGAAAGCATCTTTGAAGAAATGCTAATAGGAGTGCTGTGGTAAGGCACAGCTTCTTAGATATACCTTCCTCCTTAAGAACACTTCTTTGAAATCTAGACTAAAAAAAAATAAATAAAATAAACCATTTTGCTCTTATCAACATTGCTTTAATGTGCTCAGAATAAGTTGCCTGCATAAACCAGAAAATTGATAGGTGATAGCGAGCTGCTCCTTTTCTGTGCTGGATGTGGGTGGGTCTGCTTTAGTGCAGCCCAGAAGGGGATTTTGAAAGAAAAATCTTTATGTTCCTTTTCTTCCTCTTTATAATTTGGCTGATTAGCCTCCTGCATTTCCTGAAGAGGCACAGCAGCCCTGAGCATGTGATAAACAGTGCTAAAACCTGATTTATCATCTGCAAGGTAGAGGTGCAGGATACTGCATCAAAGGAATGACTTGGCTGGGAAATGCTATCAGGGTGTCTTGAAATCCAATGCACAAAAATTTCTTTTTTTTTTTTTTTTCTCCAGAAAGAGGAAAAAAGGGTGCAAAGCCTGTAAGTGACACTCTTGGGTGAAATTGGAGGGAACCTAAAAAATTGCAGATCCTGAAAGATTCTGCCTCTTCCAAGGTGGGGAGGAAACTTTTTTCAGTGAGAAAAGATCAGCTGAAAGGAAAAATGTCACATGCAAGCCTGCTCAGGAGTTCCTGGGATTTGCTGCATTTGCCAAGTTAAATGAGTACACTCAACAATTGCAAGAGAGCTTGAAGGTTGTAGAAAATTCCTAATAACTTTATAATTCTCTCTTAAAAGCAGGTAGAGTCCTTTAACTGCATTTGGTATCATTTTTCATGAGGACCCACTAGAGTTAAAGAAATATATTTCTCGAGATAGCTCAGTCATCCCAAATCATTTCTGTCTGATGTTCAAGCCTTTGATAGCATACTTTGAGTTTGAATTGAATTCTGGAGAGACACTGAGCATGTTAATTAGATTTTCTTTGTGCCTTAAGAGGGAGGAAAAGCAGAAGGGATAATTCTTAACACTTCTGTTGAGCAGTGCTTGCAGTGCAAATTCCTCTTTGCTAAAATATTACCTGGAATTAGAGGTAGGCATTTCTAGAACTGACATGTTCACTATACCATCTGAATTTGCTGAAGGTGCATGTGGCCTTTGGATAAAATGCATTGAGTACAGAGCAGGTTTTTTAAATTAAATTTAAAAAAAAATATTAGCCTGAGTGTCTTATTTAAATGTTAATGTGTCTGGGTGCTACACCGCTGTTCAATAACACTGAAACTGCAGAGGAACTCGACAGGGACAAAGGCACTGAAGGCATCAACTAAACAGGGGAAAATATTGATGTTAGCTGATCCTTTTGCACAGCCACAACTTTCTTCCACTCAGTTTATACAAATGGGGCAACAACTGTCAGAGTCTGAGGCACAGAGTATGCCCTTATCTCTGATACCTGGCTCTGATGTCCAGGAAAAAACTGAATTTCATGTAACACCATGAAAACAACTGTTAAAGTTAAATAGAAAAGCTAAGAGTGTGAGTGTGTAAATTAGAGAGTTTTCTTAAGTCACTGAGTGAAAAGGTTAAAGTTTGGAGTTTAAACCAGTTTAGAGAACAGGAGACAAAATGGAGGATTTATGGTGTTGTCTCTTGTCCTTCTTTCTTCTTCATCTTCTTCTTCTGGAGGTTTTTGGGGAGCAGGAGGTGATTGGATAGAGAATGCTGCAGTGCAGCTCACAGGTGTTGGGTCATTGGGTCACTAAGGAAAATAATTTATGTGTCTATTGTTAATTGAGTGAAAATGAGTATAAAGATAAAAGAGCTGCATAAGGCGATGGTGGGCTGAACTTGAGCAGAAAGTCTGGGGAAGACCTGCCAAGTCTTTTGATAATATATTAATAAACAGGAGAAACAAGAGCCTAACGAGCCTTTGGAGTATCCTTCCTGACACAGAACCGAGATAAGGGGAAAGCTCCATGAGGGATATCCCAAAAGAACTCAGCCCTGGAAATCCTGAGATCCAGCAACAAACAGCAGCATCAGTGGGCTCGGGAGGATGAGGAGGGGAGGCCGAGGGCTGTGTCTGCCTTTCTCCCAGGCACTGGGGCAGGAGGGCAGGGCTGAGTGCCAGGAGGAATCCCCCAAGGGCACTGGGATGGGCTTTGGAGCAGCGTTGGGGCATCAGCAGCCGCGCTTCAGGGGATGAGGACAAACCCTTCCTTCCGCGAAGGAAAATAGCAAAGAGCTCCCTGCATCTTCCTGCTGATGCTCCCAGCTCTGCTGCCAAGGGGAGAAGTGAGGTGGAACAAAACAAATTTCCTCATTACTGCTCCAAAGGAAAATAAGGTAGGGCCTATGGAAGGAACAGAAGCGATGTTTATTGTGGTGTGTGCCAACGAGCTCGACTCGTAACACCCTGAGCTAGCAGAAGAGCACAAAAGAAGGCACAAAAAGCACAAGGGAGGAGATGGAGAGCAGGCTGTAACCTCTGGAACCTGCCCACTCTGGCTGTGTTGGGAGCCAGGAGCTGGATGAAGGAGGTGTTAACGTTCAGGGACACACATAATCACAGAATGATTATATGAAGGTGCTTTGTTGAAGAGCTCTGGGTGTCAGGGGTACACAAACCCAAATGTGACTCGATTTGGTTTTGAGTTGAACATATTTTATACTCTATCGTTATGCAACTTACATATTAATTATTAAACTTACATTGTTCTATTGTATGCATTGTTTTTACCCAAGCATGGATTTCTCATGATCCCCCTCAGCCCCCTAACATTGTTCCTCATGTTCTTTAAACAATAATTATATCTAATCACATCTAACAATTGTATCATTTATCATATACTGACTACACAGGTGTAGTTTGACATGATCTTAGCAAGCACAAGACCTAACATTTCCCAGGGCCTACTTTTCCCAGGGCTTTCCAAACCTAACTTTCTTTCTAAGTCTCCGAATTTTCTAAGACTTTAAGGCCTTCTACTATCAGAGGTGGAATGGGTTTCCTGCAGAACCTCCTTCCCCTACCACACCAGGAGAGGGATCCAGGCACTCACCACCACCAGAAACGTTGTGGATCTGCAGGAAAAAAAGGATCTGACAGCTGTGAGAAGAGCTGGCAGTGGGAACACTCAGAAAAAAATTAGGCCCCAGATGAAAGAGAATTGAGGTCAAAACAGGAACAGATGTGCTCTAAAAATAGAGGGACAAGACAGATGCAAAGGTCCTTGCAAGTAGACAGATATTTACCAGGAGGGAGAGACATCTTATTAAAGGAGCGATGGAAAAGCAGTGCTAATATAAAGGGAAAAAATTGCAGCACAAATTAAGCCTCTTCTTTTAATTTAAGTTATTCTTTTTTAGCTCCAACTAAATAACCCCTTGGCTCCTCAACCTGCATTATTACTCAGAAAAGTAATATATAAGGGGTGCACCAGTGTAGATGCTACTGAGCTCCTCTGCAAACCTGAGATAATGACATTAAGGGAATTAATGGAGTTAAAGTGCAGCCTACATTTAGTTCTAATTAGACAAAAAGATAGCAGCCAAATTGCCACTAAAGTTTAGACAGACAATTCAAACAAATCATGGAAACTGTGGAAATGTGTAACTCCTGCTACAACTTGGTACAATTATAACTCCTGTATAACTTAGTATAATTCCCTGCAATCTCCCTAATTCTCCATTTTGCTGTTTATTCCCAATAATTTGATATATTCTGGGGAGCCAGACCTCAGGCACCCCAGCATTGGAGCCCCCAGCAGGTCCCTGGCATTTTCCATGTGTCACCTCTGGGAGCAGGAAGTTGTTCCTGGAAAAAGGAAAGGGAATGAAAGTGAAGTTTCCTTCCAAGAGCAGCAGAAAGAAGGAGCCATAACCAACCCTTCAGCCTTTCCATCCCACAAAGACAAAATCAGGAAAATCATCAATTCTGGACATTTCCCTTCAGGTGACCGAGTGGAGCAAGTGCACTCACCAGCCTGGCTGTGTAAATTCCAAGTACACAATATCCCAGATATCTGATTTTTCTTGTTTCCCTCAAGCTGTTATTTAAAAACAGGAGTTGCAGCCCCAAGATTATTCCTCCAGTGGGACATGAGGGCACCAGCCTGACCTTGGGAATAGGTTGTGGAGGAGCAGCAGTTTGAAATGATGCTTTCCAGACATGCTTTGCACAGAAAAATATTCTGTAACAGCAAGAAGAACATCTTTTTCCCTCTGTCTTAATGAGCATTAATGAACAAAAATTTCATTTTATTGTTCCTTGTCACTATCATTATTTTTATGCCATTTTCTAAGAGCCAGGTGACAGTAGTCTTGCATGATTTTTTTATACTCTCCTTCCATTATATTCTCATGTTTACAGCAGACTTTCTCCTGTTCCACCCTCTAGCAGTTTTGTTATTATTCTGCCTTTAAATTCCTTCAAGTGATTTTCAGTAAGCTGCTTGTATGGTCTTTCATCAGGTACAAAGAGAACACTTGGAAGATTCTCTGCGAGTAAAAATAACATTTTGGTTTTTTATGGCAGTTCTCTAAAAAAAAATAAAAAATATATATTAAAAATATTATATATATATTATATATACATTATATATATTTATATATTTTATATCTATTATATATATTAGATATTTATATACATATTATATATAAATAAATTATACATATATATATATACATGTTGGTCCCAATAAACCAAATTACATTGGTAATTATCTCACCCAAATTGTTTGTCTAGACATATGTTCTTCACTTTACATGGGAAGGTTTTCCTTATTAATTTCTCTTTATTTGTGGCAATTCATTAGCAGCCAATCCATAAGTAGGATTTTCATGGACCTAATTTCAAGGGCTAGACCACAGGAAAGGCTATTTATGACTTATCTCTGCCCTCCTGCCTGAATTTCTAATCCCCTTTTTACTTCTTTCTGATCCACATGTCATTTTCCCTGTATTAATGATTCCACAGCCTCTTTTAGCTGCTATTCCACTGTTTATACAGAAAAAAAAAGTGTGTGGGTGTAATTACAGTCCTCAAAAGTAGCTAGTGTAAAAATTTGGGCTCTTGGGGGTTTCTCTGGGTTTTTTATTTCCTGGAAGAGGCCAAACCTGTCCATCCACAATGCATTGATCACAGAGAGGGAAGGCAGGAGTTAACACATAAATTCCTGTGATAGAAGTAGGGTAAAGACAATTAGCTTCCAGAAAATGGATGGAGAACAAAAAATAATAATAAAAAAAAATGTAAGAAGTGCAGCCTCAGTGCTTCCCACTTCTGCTTTGCAAGGCAAGGTGATAGAGACAAATAACAAATATACAAACAAATATAAATTGTGGTTTTGGGCAGAGGAGGGTGTGATAAAGCTGGTGAGGAGAGGCAGAGAGCAGAGCCTGACTTCCCTTCAGCAGGCTGACACAGAGAAAAGATAAAAAGAGTACCAAGGGGGGAAAATGAAAATTTGGCAAGTTTTTAGTGAGAGCAGAATAGAGGCCTTTGCTCAGGAGTTGTCCAAAAGGATGTTAAACATGGGTAAGGAAAACTCAAAAGTAAAATTTAACCCTGGTAAAGCACTTGTGTGCAGGGGAGGGGACCAAGAAATGATTGCTAGGTGTCAAAAGGATGCTGAGGGCCATTAAAAATCATGAAAATATCTAAGTATGCATTTGTACCTACACTAAAATTCCTGTATTTGCCCTTTGTTCAAATATGCCAAGGTAACAGGATAGAATACACACCCACAGGGTATCCCTGAGTTGAAGGCTGCATTATGGTCCCATTATTAATTCACAATATTGACTGTCTGCAAATATTTCAGTGACAAAATTTCCATAATCATATTTGTGCCTTGTTAGTCTGGGACTTTTTATTTAGTTAGGGCAAAGTCATTGACTTGGGACTCTTGCTGCCTCTGTTCCCTCACCCATTCTACCTGAATTAAACAAATTTCTGAAAGATCTGCTGGATGAGTGAGTCCACTAACAAAGGTAATTAACAACTCAGGGCTGGGAAAACATCCTGGGGCTCAGGTGAGCTCCCCTTGCAGACAGAAACAAAACCTGTAGGTTGGGAAGAAACACCTGCTGAGCTGCCTTAACCCTTTGCTGCTGCCTGGGTTTTGGGTCCTAAACTCTGTGATGTGAATGATCTAATGCTGGGGCCAACCTCTGTGCACAGCCCAAAAAATACCTCGGGGAAGAATCATATCTATTATGATTTATATTCATTTTCTGTTCAGCTGGGCTGTAATTAACATTTTCAGTGTGCCTAGCCAGTGCAGTTCCTCATGTGAAGAGTGTTTGTGCTTACCCATTCCTTAAAATAGGAACATTTTCAGGAATTTTTCAGCCTTTGGAGGAAGGTCACTGCTGAAGATTTCTTGTGTAAGTCTTAATGATATTTTTTGGGAGTGGATTCATCCTGCATGCACTCTGTAAGCAGCCTGTAGAGCTCGATGTATTTAATTTGGAGTGTTAGGAGAAAATTTCAATGGGTTTGTGGACATTTTCAATGGATTTCAGAAACACCTGAAGTGGAAGGAAAGGGAGTTTAAAGCTGGCATGCCATACCTAGGACCCAAAGCTTCTGTGCACAGACAATATCTAAGTGAGAAAACTCATCTTAAAAGAGAGTTAATTTATAGAGAAGCATCAGAGATTCATAGTTCACACATTATACTGCTATAACAGTTTTCACAGATGTATTTGTAGTTTTCAGTCTTTTGCCATCCATCCACTGTGCAAGTTTTCATTACAAAATTCTTTTAAAATTAAATTGCATTCTGGAATATGGGCGGGGTCCTGGACTTGTTCTCAGTTATTGATTTCTGTGTCAATATGTGCTAACTGTAGAGAAAAAAACTTGTCTTTCCATTGCCTCACATGTCTTTAATTCCTGTATTCCCCTAAGTAAAACTATCCTGGACTCAGAGCAATCTGATTTTTTTCCTAGATTATGGCCCTGATTTGGCTGAGCTATAATCCTTGTTAGTTCGGCTAACTCGATATCTAACAAGAAATTTGTGAATGTTTCTGTTAATAAGAAGCAGATTTTGCACAGGTTTGCTCAGACCTTCAACTGAGAGAAGAGAAACGATGAGCAAAATGCATTCTTAATTCTTCAATCAGGAGATTGGACTCTGAGCTCCCCAGGGAAGCAGACTCACTGAGTGAAGCTGTCAGATGTTTACAGCTCAGCTCTTGAGAGCACAGGCATATATAATTGAAATTATGTTTCAAGGGGATCTGTCAAAGTATTTTTGGCATATGGAATAACATTCACTTAGCGAACGATTTGGAACCGCTGTCTCCTTCTTCCCATTAAACATCCAGATGTTCCAAGTGTTTATGTTCTTATTTGCAGGGCAGAGAAACACCATTGCCACTGCAGAATAAGGCATGGAAATGGGAATGGGAAATGGGAATGGGAAATGGGAATGGAAATTGGAAATGGGAAATGGAAATGGAAATGGGAAATGGAAATGGGAAATGGAAATGGGAATAGGAAATGGGAATAGGAAATGGAAATGGGAAATGGAAAATGGGAATGGAAAATGGGAATGGGAAATGGAAATGGGAAATAGAAATGGGAAATGGGAAATGGGAAATGGAAATGGAAAATGGGAATGGGAAATGGAAATGGGAAATGGAAATGGGAAATGGAAATGGAAATGGAAATGGAAAATGGGAATGGAAGATGGGAATGGGAAATGGAAATGGAAATTGGACATGGGAAATGGGAAATGGAAATGGGAAATGGGAAATGGGAAATGGAAATGGAAATTGGAAATGGGAATGGGAAATGGAAATGGGAAATGGAAATGGGAAATGGGAATGGAAAATGTAAATGGAAAATGGAAATGGGAAATGGGAAATGGAAATGGGAAATGGGAAATAGAAATGGGAATGGGAAATGGGAAATGGAAATGGGAAATAGAAATGGGAATGAGGCGCATATTTGCTGCCTTTGTGCTGATTATTTGCTGTTTGGGGTGGGATGGCAATGCAAATATTTGCAAGAGAGATACACTTTCTATAAAATTTCTAAATTTTTCCCTATTAAATTCTCACCATGATCTGGCTTGCCATAACATTTGATTTCCACATAGGAAGTAAAATGGCCTGTGTAAAGCGTACAGAAATGACACAGAAATGCTACAACATGTGACTGGTAATTAAATGACAACTCTGTTATTAGGGTGATGGATATCTGAGGAAACTGAAAGAAAACAGCAAATGCCACCGACAGGCCTAGATCCAGCTGGAATCCAGCCAAGGCAGCAGTGCTGGGAAATGCTGGAAGTGGTTCATCATCAGCTGGGAGATGGTGGCTATTTGAGAAATGAGTTCTACATCCTCAAATTCCAAACTTACCTCCACAGCTTTACAGCTAATGCCCAGGGCAGCCTTTCAGAGGAGATGCCAAAGTTTAAAAAATTCTGGTGATAACACTCTTCTCTGCCTTGCAAGAGTCATCCTGCTTCTGAAAGTTAAGATGGGAAAACTGAATTGCATAAGGAAAACATAAAATCCCCAGCTCAGCTGGCCACCCTCTGGGAATGGTGACAGTGGCAGAGGAACAGTGAGAATCAAACTTTAGGACTGGCAGGTCCCCTTCTTTCACATGCTAAAAAATTATGACCTAATCAATTATAAAGCAAGGTGAAATAATATAATCCATAATAACATTATAACGCAATATAATATGATGTAATAACTGCTGAATGTATTTTAGATTTAGGCCTAGAAATGTCAGTGACTTGGATCTGTGGAGGGAAGAGTTTCTGGAGTCAGAATTCTGTCTCTGTGGTTTCCAAAGCTCAGTGGAGCACAAGGCTTAGAGGGTTTTGGCACCCAGATGGCAACAGAAGGCTTGATGCAAGGGAGTTTTAAATACATGGAATAAATACAGCTGAAGTAATCTAACAGTGAAGCAGGAGGCCCCAATTCCATATCTGTTGTTCTTATCTCACCTGAAGAAACCCTTCACTGCACAGTCCCTGCCATAACAATTAACTTGACATTTGATATCCTTATAAAGCAAAAAATATATATAAAATATATATAAAAATATCAAATATATATATAAAGCTGATTTCCTGTTTAATATCTGTTTTCACAGCCCAGAGAATCTTCCAAACCCTCGATTTTTAACAAAAATAATCATAACCTAAATACTTCAAGTTTCAGTAAAACTTCCCCATCAGAGATAATCTCATGTTTAATATGGTAGATTCTAATGGTAGAAATTTGCAGCTTAATTCAGAGCTGAATTTATCTCACAACAGCTTTCAGACCTTGGACAATCTTTGGGCTTTATTTTTTTTTTTTTTTTTGCCCAGATTGGATAAGCCAGGTTTTTGGGCTTTATTTCATGTCCAGAAACTCACTATCTGCACCGTGCAGAAATGTTAAACCAGCATTGATCCCAGCTCCAAGGGAACTGTTCCACGTGTCAGGAAGTGCAAAGGACAGATTTCCATCGCTCTCCTGCTCCTCCCATGGAATCCCTTGGGAGCTTGAGGGCATCTCCAGAGGCTTTGTCCCTGGGCAAAACTGGGAACAGGCAAGCCAGAGCTTTCATAAAGGCAGGAATCAGCTCTGCCAGGGAGATCTCCAGGGGTTTGTGTCCTGGCATGGTCCCAAACGTGCCCAAACACACTCCTTGCATGAAGAAGAGGAGCTGCTGCCATCCTGTCTCTGCTGCTGGTGAGGACTTGCAGCCTCCAGGTTCTCAGCTCTAATTTTTCCAGTCTCTTGCTTGTCCCAAAGGTGGGAGCAGCAAGGGCTGCCCAGGCCAGGAGCAGGCAGGTAGATGAGTGTTTCTGCAGGGTGGTGACTGCCACAAAACCCTGGCGAGAGGAAGGCAGCTCTGTGCTGCTGCTGCTGGATCTCAGCCACTCCTGAGATGCTCCAGGAGGGCGGAGGAAGGAGCCAGGATGTTGCTGGGACTGCAGCTGGCCACGGTTCCTTTGGATGCTTGACAACTGGAAACAACCCAGAGTAGCTCCTTCTCCTCCTCCTCCTCCTTCTCCTTTAATTTTCTGGTCAAAGCTTTTTAGCACATTTGTATTCGATCTGAATTTCTTAGAGGATTATAACAATCAAACCAGCATATCCAGTATTACCAACTGAAGAAGAAGATTGTTAGTTGAAGAAATAAATGAGTTTTCTAAGGGAAGTTCTCTTTCTAAAAGGAAAATGTCAATGCCAATCCCTGTAGTCCTCATGAATTCAGAGAAGAACAATGCTAATGGGAAAACAGTGTTTTCTCCTTACTAATCAGCAGATGTAGCATAGAAATCTGACTGATATTTTAGTTTGGATTAGTTGTATAAAACCAAGCACTAAGACAAACATTCCAGTCCTTACTGATTAAATTTCACCACTAAAAAGTGCCCAGTGAATCTTTTCTGCCTGGTAAATAGGGGCAATATATCCTGTCAGATCTGAGCTTCAAACTGATCTCAGCTGAAGAGTCTGGCCAGGAAAAATATTTCAGGAGTTGCTTTTCTTTCTAGATTTAAACTTTGAATCACCTAAGTGAAAGTGCAAGACTTCTAAAAAAAATATAAAATATATATTTATATATATATAATATATATAGAGAGAGAGACAGGACTTGTGTGTAACTAGAAAACAGAAAGTAATATAAGAAATAGGTTTTAGATTTTTCAGATGCAGTGCTGGGAACATTTAAGATGTATTAGAAGTAGCACAAAATGAAAGCTGCTAATTTTGCTCTGTACTAGAATATTTTTTTTACCAAGTTTCTGCAGAAGGGTTTTACTGCAGCCAGTTACACCAGGAATTCAGAAATTCTAACTTATTTTCACTCAGCTATTTCATGCTCAAGTGGTTCCTGGAGCAGCAGGGAGATTTTTATAAATACATGGTGGGGCAGATATTGTAGTGATATCTGCCTGGGGAAAATGGATTCCCTGTTTGGCTCCCCACCTCTGCCTGCTTGAGATAATCACAGGAAAAGTGAGTGGCACTGAAATGCCATTAAGTCTGGTGCTGCCACACTCTGGGGATCTTTATCTCCTGCTACATTATTTTTTTTTTAACTCTATAAACTCAGAATAAAATCGGGAGTGCGCTGTCTACAGCAGTTTGGAAATAATCTGTATTTCTTGTGCTCCAAAAAGAAATGTGAGAGTGGTCCATGGCAGATCCTCTTGTCAGAATAATGATGTGATGCACTCTGGTTGTGCTTAAATACTGATAAATAAACATGTCCTTTTTATCCCCTCTACTTCCCCACCCCTGCTATGAAGTTTAGGATTCAGGGCACTCACACATCTAGCTTTATATATTATATATATATATAAAAATATATATACATATAAATATATAAATAAATAAATATTAAAAATATAAATAAATATAAATAAATAAATAAATAAATAAATATAAGAAGGTTGGCAAAAACTTATGCAAAAGTGAATGCAGGAAACCAGCAAAAAATAAGATTCCGCTGAGTCTTAATCTTATTTTTTCCTCTCTCTCTTTAGTGGACACCTACAAAAGACAAAAACCTCTTTGAGATGCTCTTGCTGCAAAGTCAACTTTTCACTCCTCCCCTCGTTCTATTCCTTCCATTCATCTCATTTTTATTTTTTTTTTCCTCTCTTTTAAAGAGGTGGGAGAAGTAAAAGCCTCTTTGGAGGGTTTAAAATACTTGGGGTGACAAAGCAGAAAAAAACAGAAGTGGGAAAATCTTTCTTAGCCCTTGAGTAACTGGAAAAAGAACAAAACAACTCCTGCTCCAAAATTTTGGAGGGCATCTCTCCTAAGCTCCAGCACAGAGGTTTTCATGCCAGAGAACACCCTGGGGATTGGAAAGGTGGGCTCTGCAGTCTGGGAAATGTGGATTTTGCTCTGATTTTCACCTCTTCTTTGCTTCCAGGTTACTCTCAGGGATGCTTGTTTAGGAGTTGTCTTTAAGCAAATTAATGGAGGTGGTAAAAAGCCTTACTTCTGGGGAAAATTAATTATTTGAATGCATTTCAAGTAAATTTGGGTCAAATGCCAGTCTCATTGATAGCTCTTTATGACATATAAATAAAATTTGGTGTGTTTTTGGCCCATGAGGAGACATGCTTTGATTAGTTAGTGGTGAGTGGGCTCACTACTCCTCCTTAACTCCAGTAAATAAAAAACAATGATACAATAAATAGTCATGACTCAAACCTGGCTACCCTGGCACATAAAATTCCCTTTCTTGCTGCTTTTGTGTGCTAATGTCAGCACCATGTTCCACAATTCCATCTTTCTGCCCTGGTATCATCACCATCCATTTTCTGCTTGATCCCCTGATCCTCAGATTCTTAATGAGCAAATTATACTCTTGCTTAAATTATAAAATGACATAAAATGCACAGAAAGATGGGTTTGTGATAAGGTTTTAAACAAAGAATTTGGGCTCTGAGGAGAAGGGGTGAATTGCAACCTGCTCACAGGGCCACACTCTGGAAAAACTGAATAAAACTTTCAGGATTAGGTCACAAGTTGAAAAGTTCAGCAGCGCTGGCAGAAAAATTAAATCCTATTTTTGTTTATGTCAGTGACAAGCAGAGAATGTGTTTGGCCTTTTAAATAGATTTAAGCTTCTTGAATCACAGAAATAGCATTTGATGAGACAAGGAGAGAAATAAAGAAGACAAGGTCAAGAAGGATTTCACTTTATTCTTTCAAAGTGAATTAAATTGTTTTAATTTACCAAAAGATGGAAGCAGTAGTTTGTTCATTTAGATAATGAAATTAAAACTCCTAATGAAAATCTTGAACGTATTTGCTGAAAATGTTTAATATTTTCCCAGCAGAAATGACAGGAATTTCCAAATGTTTCTTTAAATGTATTTTTGACAGGTTTATTTTCCTTAGTTCTCATAGTATTTCATTGTTAACTCTTCCTTTTTTAGTTTTTTTTTTTTTCCTTTTGTGTAATTCATTAAATTGTGGGTGCAGAAATATGCTGAACAAACTACTGTACCCTGCCACACAGGATCTTAATTAAAGAAAAAAGTATTTTTCTCTTTGCAAAATTTCAAGATATTTTCCTTAAAGAAAGAAGAGTTTTTAATGCTCTTGGCTATGAACATACAACTGTCAGAAAAACCCTCCTTATTTTCAAATTAATTGGAAAAAGGTAAAGCATACACCCCTTCACACCTTTAAAAATATTTTATCAAGCTTTTATTATCAACTCTTATCAATTTTGTAAGCTTTTAGGTGGTGCATTTAGTTCTGAATTATGACTAGTATTGCCCTAAACCTTTGAATTTCACCTTGTAAATCACACTGCCATTAAATAACAAAAACTAATAATATTGAGTCTTCACCCTTTTAAAACAAAACAATAAAAAACCCCAAAACTTGAGAGTATTGAGGGCCAAAAGCTGAGAGCAATCAAGATTTGTCTTCATTCATAACATTTGTCTGCATTAATAACTAATGCTATAAAAATGATTCCTTGGAAAACAGGAAAGGAGTAGCCCAAATGAGCAATTAGAAGACCAATAAAATGATGTTTCTTTCATATCTTTATGGGCTCATTTTCAGGCCATTAGGCTGCAGATACACTTGTTTGGCTGGCAAACATTTCCTGTTAAAATTCTGAACTTGACGAGCCATTTATTAAACTCATTCCTTCTAGCTGGCATTATGATTATGCAAGGGATTATTGTCTTTTCATTTATTTTCCTGCAATGATTAGCTTGTGATGCCATAAAACTCATTTATGAGAGTGACTGATATTTATAATGTTTTAATTAAATTTGGATTGGGAAGCAAATGGGAGAATTTACATTCAATGTATACAGGTTGTGTCAGACTTGTTTGACGCCACTCGTCTTTTTATTAGCTTAGAATAATTAGTTGGGATATTTATGTACTAATATTACCTAATTAACTCAGCAGCGAGGTAATTAATTTGGTTAATGGCTGTCCAAGAAAAATAATAGTGTTGTAATATAGTGAGATGCTTTAATTCTTTAATTTCACTAGATTCTTCTTGGCTAAATGATTTTTCAAATAGGTATTTTTACTAAAAAGGATTCAGAGAATAATCTGATTCATTGGTAAAATATTTTGCATTTTACCCATGAAATCATGATTATCTTCCTTTTCAAAGGGGTTGTTGGGTAAGGTGTGCTCCATCCATCAACAGCAATTGCAGTTATTCTGCTGCTTTTAAATTCCAAATCCATATATTTTTCAAAAAAAACCCATCCTTTATTCCAACACTGCAACATCAGTGAATAACATTTTGGGTGAGAATGTTGGGAAAATGCAGATATTTAACCAAAACAAACAAAAATATTCAGCACAATGACTTCCCAAACTTTGTGTGGATTCCCCCATTAATTCCTTTTCTATAGATCTGGCCTTTCTCCCCCTGAATGATTTTGTGTGGAGTCCTGTGCAATTCTGTGGCAGGATTTAAAGGTTTAAAATAATTCAGGTGGCCTTTCTGTGAATTTTGAACCCCAGCACCATGAGCTTTATGTCCTTTAATTCTTGGAGAAGGTGGTTTCCATCCAATGGCTGAAATTAAAGTCCTTGCACGACTGTGGTTTGGAGTGAGGGTTTTCCCACTTCATTTGTTCCTATTTAAAGAGCATTAATTTCTTTTCCTCTGCTAAAATATGTGAAAATTCATGTTAGATAGGTTCTGTGCAGTGAGATTTACTCATTAGCCAAGTCATAGTAGTAGGTAGGAGATTTTTGGAGGAAATGGCATGGAAAAAAGGAAAGGTTGGGAAAAGCAGCCCACCCAAATGCCTTAAAGGACTTAAATTAACAGCTAAATTAACACTGAACTCTGAGAAGTGGAAAGGATATGGGCACCTCTGGCTGCCAAGGACATCTGCTGAGGCTGGGGGAGGGAAGGAATATCTCCACTCAAATGGTTTATTGGTCTCACAGGCCAAAAGGTCAGCCCACAAACCTGGAGATTTCCCAATTAGACCTGAGCAGCTCCTTAAAAATCCCTACAAAGCTTTAAAAGATTATTTTTTTTCCCCTGTCCTTTCTAGGCCTGTCATTGGGAAAAGTTGCTGTGCTCAAGGAACTCTCAACTCCACACTTTTAATCACTCCCATAACCTCTCTTTCCTCACAGATGCTTTATTTTTATTTACCCTGGTGAATGATCCCCAGCAGAGGTCATCTGGCTCTTGGCAGCTGTTTTAAACCCCAATCCTGGAAGCAAATCCTGTGCTAATGTTGATCCTTGATAGTTTGTCATCATCAGAAAACCTTCTCCTGCCTTTTTATCTGTAGCTAGCCAGTTCCAAATGATTATTATCCACCACAATAATTCATGCACCATCATGTCTCAGTGCCTTAATTAAAAAAAATGATGACTTGAATTCATCAGTGCTCCTGCCAGTCCCTGAAATGCCCTCTCACTTTTGTCATTACTTAACCCAGAAGCTCCTTGATTGATTCATAAACCTCCTGCTAATCTAAAGACCTGCAAGTGAGAAAGTTACATTTTTAATTTATTTGGAGGTGGAGAGGTTGTTTCAGAGTGGCAAGGTTAATAATTAGGGTTTTCTTACTTGAGCCAGTTGGATCTTGTTTGTTTTGGTGGGGTTTTGGTGGGGTTTTTTGCATATCAGATTGTAGAACTAGCTGCTATTTGAAGTATTTTCACTTTTAAGGTGTAAAAAACAGGAACCAATTAATTCCATAGCATTTCTGCAAAGAAATTTGATAAATCTAGTGCCCTAAATCTTTCATTTTGAGGGTCTTTTTACCTTATCTGGATATTTTATTGAATTTTAAAAAAAATTCTCTCCCTCACACTTTTTCCACTTTTTAATTTATTTTTTTTTTCATGTAGAATCCAGTGCTAGGATTTGTCCACAGAGCGAGGTGACAAATACTGTAATTTCCTTTTCCTGCTTGTTATTTACCAGATTATACACAAAAATCATTAATAATTAATAATCTTCATGGCTCATTTTAGTTAGGAAGTTGCAGTTTCCTAAGCCATTTCCAGAATTATTTTTCTGGGGTCCCATTCTTTGTGCACTCCTTTGTTCCTAAAATCCAGATATTATATTTTAACATATTTATAAACCTCTGCAGTGAATGATTCAAACTCCACAAGTGATCCTTGCAGTACAGCTGTTCTGTTCTTGACTTTCTGCAGCCAAAATGCAAATTTTGAATGATATGAAAACTTTTCATTTTTTCTTTGTATTTTTTCTTTGTATTTTTTCTTTGTATTTTTCTCCCAACTTGCCTCTATAAAAGGGAGGGAATCTGCACATCAGAGCACATTGTCTGTGTCAGCAAATTAAAATCTTCCCTGGAATGGAGCTTGAGAACACAACATTTTTATGTATTCATTTTAATAATAGTGTGATCAAAGACATTGTGTATTATTGATAATTTGCCAAAGTGCAGGTATCTCCCACACCAATTTTTAACGAATTTCCATATTCTCTTGTTACTAGGGAAATACCACTACCCCTGCTTTATTACCTAGATAAATATTTCATTATTTAGTGCATGTTTTGCACTGAAACTGGAGTAGGATCCTCAATAAGTGGCAGCTCCAGGCATGGGTGGCATCTCAAAACCTTTTTATTTTTCCATCCATGCTTTTCAGAAGTCTTCATCAGCGAGGTCACAGAAGAATAACACACCTCAGAAATAAATTATCCAGCATCAGAAAGGTTAGAAATAAGAATGATATAAGATAGATTTAGATATCCACATACAAAATAATGGTCCTATCTCTTTGTGGCCTTTAAAAAACGCTTTTCTTCAGCTGTGCCAGGGGAGCATCGTTCCATGGGCTCCCAAATTCAGAACCTGAGTAGTTTCTTTGTGTGCACGAGTGAGGAGCAGCCTGGTGGTTTTCCCTCACTCCTGCTGGCCTTGCAGTGGGCTGGGGGCTGCATTTTGAATTTTTAAATAGCAGTGGTCTACACCTCCCTTAAATGCTTCCAGTAGCTCCAGCCCATGGGCACAGTGACTAACGGGGCCTGACAATTTCAGTTTTGCTGCACTTTCTGCTTTGACAGCCCTTGACTTCCTGCCAACTCAGTTGGAAACAGGTTTTATATCCCTTTTGCCCCACTGGCTTTCCAGATTCCCTCTTTTTCTTAATTTCTTTACTTTGCCACACATTTGTTTCTCTCACAGCTCTGATTTCTCTGGGGTGGTGGCCACAATCACCCCTTCCCCACAGCCTGTGCTGGCCCTGCAGTTAAATCAAGATATATTCTGAGAAAACAGGAGAGAGAGGCATAATTACAACATTAAATGATCCTTTGCCTCGGTAATTTTTTAATGAAAACATCTGGCTTGAGCCTTGCATGAAATTGTTTGGTACTTCTAAGTATTAAGAGTAAAGTTGAGCATTAACAGTGTGACCGTGTCCCCCTCCCTTGTGACAATTAATTAATTGTAACAATTAATTAATTAATTGTAAAATAATTTGGCATTTCTGTGTGCCTTCAGCCCGTTTAGACGGTACATGGACTCCCAGAGATGAACAGCAGAGATTTATCCTTTCTCTGATTCCAGGCGTGGTGTGGATATAAACCAGGCAAAACTTATTTTTTATTTTATTATTATATATATTTATCATATATATTTATTATATATATTTACTATATATTATTTATATATTATATATATTATATAATTATATAATTATATAATTATATAATTATGTATTATATATTATTATTTTTATTATTTATATATTTTATTTTTAAAAACCACATTTTATCAAGAAAATAAAAGGAAAGTCACTAATTCATCATATCTCCTATTCAAGCTTAAGCCCATGAGTGTCTATAAATATTTCTAATTATTACTGGGAGGTAATAAGGTTTCTGAAGTCGGTCAGAGCACTTAAACTCCCAGCTCAAATGGGCAGCTATCAGCAATTGGAGCTCTTCACAAGCTGCTCTAAAATGAGTTGCTGATGTCAACTTATTTTTAAATAGTCGAGTATGCACAATGCAAATCTCATTATCTCTTCTCTTCTGCTTTCTGGGACTACAAAGGCTCCCCTGGCACTGGGGGTTGAGTTATTTCTTTGCTCTGAATGGTGCTGCCAGCTCTGGGCTGGTGATGTACTGGGTTTTAGAGAAATGACGCCACCTTTTCGTGTTCTCCAGCTTGTTGATGGCTTTTTTATCCCTTTATTGTTGTCTTACAGTCACCCACGGGCTGGCAGAACATTTGTGAGAAATACAGAAGTATTATTTCTCAGGGTAAATGGATAGCTCAGGGTTATTTGTATGAGTTGCTTTTAGGTGGCTTTGGTGGCTTCTTGTTTTTGTTTGTTTGGGTTTTTTTTTTTGTGTGTGTGTAGATGTTTTTGTGTTGCTTGGTTGGTTTTTTTTAGTTTTTTGGGTTTTTTTTTTTGTCCACATGCATCAGTACCTCATTGTTAAGAAGCAGTTAAAGATTTAAGATAGCATAGTAGGAAAAATACCAAAGGAACCAACATAAGCTCTCCCTCCCCACAGATTGCACTAATTTCTGAGCTTTCATGGTTTCTTTTAAATCACCAGAATCATCTTTACTTGTGTCAGAGGCACAGTTCCTATAGAAAATATGGGTATTTTCTAGAGGAAGATCATGAAGTGAGAGTAGAATCCACAACAGCTGATTCCAGCATGAGTTATCAGTGCTAAAACTTTGAATTTGAATGAAAAATTTTGAGTTTTCCTTTGACAACCAAATGCCTTCTCAGGCCTTCTGTGACAAAAGCATGAAACATTCTGAGGAAACATTGTGGAACCTATAGAAAAAATGGCTAATTCTTGTGGAAGAACCAGTTTTAGAGTAAAAACATGTCTGAAATATTGGTACTCCATAATCATTATGTTGTGAAATAGCCTAAAAACTGCCATCTGGCACCAAAAATAATGAATACAAACAATATGTTGGTAGTGAGGAAATTTATTAGCATCACTCTGGTGAGATGGCTGGAAGTGGCTTCCCATTTGCTATGGTTTCTAAAAATGATCTACTTTTTATCAGGGATAAAAGGACACAGAAACAAACTAATAGGAGTTCTAAGAGGATTTTTTGTAATATTTGTAATTTCTCAGAAGAAATCTGCTGGGAGTGCTGTGATAATTTAGGATTTCCTATCCCTGAGGGACACCCACACCACGTCTGTGCTCATCCCTCACTGCTGCCAGCAGATTTTCATCCCCACAGGACATTCTCCAAAGGATGGATGCAGGATGAGAATTTCTTTGGGTAGGCACAAGAGAGATTGAAATAGAAGAAATGAATAGAAGAAATTAAATTAACATTCCATCACATGGAGATGTGCACCCAAATCAGCCTTCAATCATTTATTGGCTGGATCATCTCCACTCTATCAATGAACATTTAAATCTTCAAGATGGTCTGGCCTTCAAACCCAGGGAAACTGAACCTGAATTTCACATATTTGTATTTATATTTATATTTATATTTATATTTATATTTATATTTATATTTATATTTATATTTATATTTATATTTATATTTATATTTATATTTATATTTATATTTATATTTATATTTATATTCATTTTTCTCTGGTGTTGCAGCTCTGCTCTGGTTTGGGAGTTCTATTTCATGTTACTCTGGATCAGCACAGAACTTTAAAGCTCTTGGATTTTGAAATCTGAGGCTTTTCTGAGAGATGTGTATTGGTTACTCGCTCACATTAAAGTTCAAGCAGAGTTTTATAGGGAGTAATAACAGAAATTACACTGAGGTAGAATGAAGAGTTCCAAATATTTTATTGACCTGAGCTCAAGTAGATTTAATTCCAGTTTCATTTCAATGAGTTTTCTGGCCCATTGGAGCTGTAATTTGTTAGGTGTGATTAATACTCTTACAATTTTTATACAAAGACCAAATATATAATAAATTAAACTAAAAATTCATAATTAGCTGCACTGAAATGACAGCTTAAAACCCCTGATTATAAAACAAAGCCTGTACCTTTTGTTGTTAAATTTTATGTGAACAGAAACAGCTGTCCTGGGGTACCTACAATTTATGTCTTATTCTCAAGATGACAAATTTCTATATAATTTAATTTAGTTTGCTAGAAATATTTGATCTTTCAGGTTTTTCTCAATGTAAATAAATTCAGATAAAAGCCAGCTGACAATGGCCATTCTTGGATCTTCTGGAATTCATTCCAGTAGGAACCACTGCAGATTTGAAGCTGTTAAAAATACAAAAAAATTTTTTTCAGTGCAAACCTCTGCCTGTAGCTGGAGCAACAGTTAATTCTGATTAAAGATAATTAAAGAAGGAGTTACACTTGATGGATTTTTCCAGCTGGATTTTATATTTGGGTCGTCTGAGGACCAGAGTTATCAAAGCTCATTCACACCTGTTCAATACATTGAAAATATTCTCAAATTGCGCACCAAATTAAACCAGATTGTTGGTGGAAGTTCCTCCATGAATTGTTCCTGAGATCCAATGAAGATCTCTTTGTTGTGGCAGAGAAGAACAAAGATGCTTTGTAACTGTAGTGCAATTATTATTATTATTATTATTATTATTATTATTATTATTATTATTATTATCATCATCATCATCATCATCATCATTATCATTATTACTATTACTATTACTATTACTATGTTTTATTATTATATTTTATTATTATTATAGTTATAATCATATTATATATTATTTATTGTAGTTAATAATATTATTACTATTATTACTATTATTATTAATATTAGCAATAATAGTAATCATAGAAATAATAATAGTAATAGTAATATTGATAATAATGATAATGATGATAATGATAATGATGATGATGATGATTATGATGATGATAATAATAATAATAATAATAATAATAATAATAAATAAATAATCAGGCTACCTGTAATCTTTCCATCCTGCCTATCCATGTGGTATGGGAATAAGGCATTCAAAAACACTTGGGTTAAAAATTCAGAAACTAGAATTTTAACTGGAGTTAAAAAGCACCAGAAGAATTATTTTCAGTCCCATGCGAGGCGAGATGTTGTCTTCAATCGAATGGAAATCGATTTTTTGATGGAAATGTTTTGCATGCTAAATGGAATCCTAGAGGAGGCTGACAGAAACATATTCCAGTTAACATTTGATAATAACTGTAAATGAAATATTTAATTATGAGCACAAGACAACAGCTATGTCTGTAACCTTTTTGCAGCTGCGTTGATGTCGCTTTTCCTGCCTTTGACAAGAAAATTAATTGTGTTGCTGAAGTGTGAATTTAAGGCCATAGAGTGTCCTTTGTTTTTCAGCAGCACTGGTTTATATTCAGCTGTTGAGTACATGAGATTTGCTGCGGTTCTGAGCAGTGCCTCCCATTATTTCCTCCTGTGGCACAAGGTTTCTGGCTGCTGGCGAAGTTGGAGTCCCCCAGTTCCCCTGGGATCTTGGCAAAAGAGCTTTCCAGCCTCTCAGCCACTGCCCTGGAGCGTGGGGCTGTTTCTCCTGGGGCACAGGACTTGGTAATTCCATTTTTTGAGCTTTGCAGAGCCCATTTCTCCAGCCTGTGCTCCCCAGCCAGGGGCTGTCCCTCCCTGTCCTCCCTGCTGTTAGCGTTCAGGAACACACATAATCACAGAATTATTATATGAAGGTGTTTTATTAAAGAGCTCTGGGTGTCAGGGGTACACAGACCCAAATCTGACCCAGCTTCGTTTTGAGCTGAACATATTTTATACTCTATCATTATATAACTTTCATATTCATTATTAAACTTACATTGTTCTATTGCAAGCATTGATTTTACCCAAGCATGGATTTCTCATGATCCCCCTCAACCCTCCAACATTGTTCCTCATGTTCTTTTAACAATAATTATATCTAATATTATATATAATAATAATTATATATAATATACAATAATTATATCTAATATTATATCTAATAATAATTATATCTAATATGCAATAATTATATCTAACAATTGTATCATGATCATATACTGACTACACAGGTGCAGTTTCACCTGATCTTTAGCAAGTTCAAGGTCTAACATTCCCCAGGGCCTCCTTTTCCTGGGCTTGCCAAACCTAACTTTCTTTCTAAGTCCCCAGATTTTAAGACCTAAGGTCTTAAATTTTAAGGTCTAAGATTTTAAGACCTTTTACTATCAGCAGGGTATGACAGCAGGGACGGGCCAGCCACTCCTGTGCCCATCAGGATTGCACTTTCCAAGCACCCAATATCCCTTTTCCAAGCCATGTAATGCCATTAAGCAAGATTTGTAAAGGACAGAAAAGGATTTACTCTTACCTTTTAGGAAGTGGTGGTGGTGGGAGAAAAGCATCTAAATGCCTCTGTGAATAGTGCTGCAGTTTGAGCAAGGCAATGTCCTGATGTGAGCTCCACAGGTTCAGAATTAACCGTCAGCTGCATCTTCATTCACTAAAATGTCCTTGTTTGGGTCTTGACTGACTTATTTTTCATCATGTCTAAGGCTGTTTGTACCTCAAAGCCCGAAGGTGATATTAAAAATATTAATCATATTAAAAATAGGATCATTTCCACAGAAAACCAGTTTGAAAATACATCAGGTGATGTATAAAACTTTGGTTTTTCCTTGTTGAAGAATTGTTTTTTTAATTATGTTTTCGAATTGTTCCACTTCGACCTCACACTCTCCAGAGCATCAAAAAGAGGCTTTTCTGTTTTATTGCTCACTCCACAAAGAAAGACACTCAAAACAAACATCATTGCAGCTCATAAAGGTAATTTTTAATTCCCAGGAAGAGAAGGGCTGCTCCTACATGAGAACAATTTACATTTACAAGAAATGTAAATTTTATTTCAAAAAGCCTCGTGTACAAGAAAGCAGGGAGGGCACTTCCAGAAGTGAGAAGATATTGTTGGGGTTTTTTTTTGGGTGTGCATTCCAGATGTTTCCAGACATGAGGACACATCCATTAAAGGTTTTTCACCTTCCTTTTGTGGCGACTCTCACGGGAGCTCCGCGCTCTCCCGCACCAGGCAAAAAACGATCCTCGACCCGTCTGCTCCCTGCAGATGGAATATACTCAATTTTTCAAGTACAACTGGCAAAAGAAAAGGGCCATCAGAATCCCCAGGGCCCAATTACTCCATATATATATCCAGTGTCTCTGAGGTGAGCTAATGGAAGCTGTTACTGACAAAGAGCTGAGAAATCGGCGATAACTCCGGGCAAAATCTGTCAAACCCGGTCATTTCTTGAGCTTGCTAAAGGAGCTCTGGCATCCTCAGAGTGGGCAGAGCCATGTGGGGGATTAAGGGACTGTACAAACCCTAGATTTTAGCAAATAACAGAATTCCACCCGCAGGATGGAACAGGGAAACCTCTCACAGCGCTGAGCTTTTCTGCAACAGCTGGAAGTTTTTTGTCATTATTTGGATTTATAAATATTTTTTCAGGGTGCTGTCTGTGGCTGGTGTTTCAGTCCATAGTCCAAAGCATCTTCCTTTGGTTATTTTTGTTCTTGGAAAACAGCCTTAGTTCATTGGAGTGTTCCTGGAATGCTGCAACAAACAATAAGGGATTGTAATGGAGCAGTCTAATATAATGAAACAACAAAATAAACACTATAAAAATCAACATTACAGTTGAGTGACTGCTGCACTTAAACCCAGCAATAACTGAAACCTAAGGTCACTGGCAATTCTGAAGAAAAATGCCCTTAAATGAAGCAATGACTAAAAATAACCTTAAAAAATCCCTATAAAACTTGATCTGGGTTGAGTACAGTTCAAATCAACCTCAAAACCTTCCTACTCTTCCAGTGTTTGGTTACAGTTTTGAGTGTGCAAAGAACATTCCAGACAGAAAGAAGAACAAATGTGGAAAAAAGGAATTTGGGGGATGTTTGCAGTTTTTCACTCTTAGACCTACCAAGGCTCAACATCCCTGAGCTTCGTTATGGTCAGAGGAATTATGCAGTCACAGGAGCTGCCAACAAGTCAGATATTTTCTAATTCAACATATGGCTGATGGTTTATTTTTTCTGCTCCTTTGTTTTTTAAATTATGTTTGTTTTCCTCCTTTTTTTTCTTTTTTTTCTTTAATTGGGAGGTTTATTTCGTTTGTATGTACGGCTCGTGGCTAATGCATTTTAATCTTCAGTGCATCATCTGGGAAAAACAGAATATGAAAAGCTATGTAAATCTGTTTATAAACATGTTACTGAGCACAGCTCTTTGCCAAGGGGAAAGCATCCAAGATGTTTTAATTGACAGCCCAATTGGAGCACACTCACATCTCATTTGTGGACACCTCCAGCCATGAGCTGCTGTTTATCCTCACGTCCCCGCCTGATAAATTGATAAATTTATCTGATAAACTGGGACACGTGGGTGGTAGGGGCACTGAGCTGAGCAGGGAAAGGGTGCTCATGAGTAGAGTGCACAGCAATAATCAGAGTTTGTTTTCAGGAGCCTCATCAGTCACAGAGCAGAGAAAAGAGCGAGTTCTGTTGTGTTACTCTGGGAATGACCAGCTGTGGAAAAAAACAAAAGAATTTTCAGTGGGTTTTTAAAAAAGTCAGAATAAAGAAGTATCAAGTTGAAGAGTTCAGCTATTTTATTTTTCTCAGACTAAAAGGGTTGAATAATTTTTACCTTTCTGCAGAGAGCAGAATGTTTTTGAGACAAATGAGGGAACTGCACCTTTAAAAACTGTCAACAAAACACATTGTCGAGCATGCACACATTTGTTAGGATCTATGAATGTAACTCAGTTCCTATTCAACATTCAACCTGATTTTTTTCTTTTGGGGCAATTTTGCATTTAAATGTGATAAATTCTGGTGTCTGGGCCAACAGGTAAAACAGTTTTATTTGTTCATGGCAGAGGGATGCAGTACAAAATTTTCCAACATGAAAATTGTGAAATTCTGTTTGCTCTAAGATTTTTACTCATAGGAAATCTGTGTTCCCAACCTCAGAGTTCACACATCTTTTTATTTAACTAGTTCATTCTCTGAGGGACAGATTATCAACTAGACTTCCATATGCATACATATAACCTGACCATACAAATAACACTATTTACATAAACTCCCCATTACTGCAAACATGGCAAGGAAATTGTCTGTGTGGGGTTAAGTACTGAAAGTACTATTTTTCATCAGCAGAAGTCAAGAGCAATTTTATTTTTTTTACAAGTAGAGGTTATTCAAAAGCCCCAGTCAGAAATGAGCTTGGCATCATTTGGATAAAGACATGTGAAATTTGGCTGGGGACTTGCTTGGCACTCATTTTGTAAGGGAGAGCCACAGGCTCCTCAAAAACCCCACAGAGCTTCCAAACCACTCTCACACCTTCTCCTTGAGCATGGCTCTAATTGTGTCTCCTCACTATTTACATGCACAAAGAGGCAGAAGTGGAGCTTGTTTTTCAGTCATGCATAATATGGATAATCATCCTGCCTCCCACATCTCTTCTGCATGCTATTTAAATGAGACTATTGCCTACTTTTTAGTCAATTTTAAGCCAAAAATATCTAGTGGCTTAATAACAGCTGTTTCTCTTTAAAATGCACTTAGAAATCCTGTTTAGGGTGTTAATTTGCTTAAGGGATGGAGCCAAAATACATTTTCTGTTTAATAAGAGCTTCTTTTTGTATTTTAATCTCCTCATCAACAGTAATAGGCTATGGATATATAGAGGCAGGGTAGTGTTTTTTTAAGAGGGGGCATTCCTAAGTACTCGATTTTACATGATTTTATAAAATGTGTGAAGCATTTTAAGATACTCCTCCAACTCAGAGTGGCCTGAAATAAACAGGCAGCCCAAGACAGCCACATCAGTGTCCAGCAGCACAATATTTGTATTTCCAGTGAACTGGAATATTCATTCAGCTTCTGCGGGGCTGGTTTTTGTCAGGGCTTTTTTGTTTGGGTGTTTGTTTTCCAAAAAAAAAAAAGTGAGACAGTAATGGCTGTCTTCAACTCCCAGAAAAATTGGCCAGGGGAACGGAAGAGCCTCAAATTCGGGCAAGGCTCCCAGTGTTGCAAGAAGCCCACGGTTCTGGGCAGCTGCCACAGCCAACAGGCAGGGAACCAACCTCATTCCAGCTCCAGGGCAGGGAGCCAAACAATCCTAAAAGTCTTGAGTGAGGAGCTGAGTCCCTGTCAGGAGCACATGCAGTGTGCTCCTGGATTTGTCAGGCCTTTAAGTAGCAGCCATGAGCAAATTAAATGAGATCCCAGGCTCCCAAGCAGCTTGCTAGATGGGAAAGTGAGTGTATTTCCAGCAGAAAGCTGCCCAAGTTTGGAAGGGATTCATCAAAACAAGTGTGTGTTGCTACAATCTCCTTTGGTCTCAGCAAATTAGCGTTGTTTCATTGGAAAATTGTCATCCAGCTGTAATGATGTTAACTCTTGCTTTACCCAGTGTCTTGGACGTTTTTCCAAATTTCCTGCTCTGCTATGAACCCCACTCAATAAGGAATAACAGGTTGCACTGAGAAAGGATATATAATATATAATATATAATAACATATTTCCTTTAGCTTTAAGGTACTGCCTGAATCAAAACATGCTCTTCTTCTGTCTCCTCTCCTTGTGCTCCTGTCTGCCTCAGCCTTCATGATCCTGGGATGGGAACTTGTCACTCCTGACAGCAGCGGGTGGCTGTGGCTTTAGACAACCAAAATGGCAAAATCTTGTGTTTATTGTGCAAGTGGCTGGCCCTTTCTGCCAGACCCAGTGTTCTGGGGTTTTACAGCACAAGGTCTGCTTTGATGGGCCAGCCTGGCTGAAAATCCCTCTGTCCACACAGGGAATTGCTGAGCAGTGACTGAGGAATGTGGGGAATAAGGCACAGAGAGATGCTCCCTCTGCAAGAGGTTTGGGCACACACTGAAACGGCCTGAGATGACTCCAAACCCACAGGAATTTAACCAGGGACTTAGTCAGGGCCTAAGGATGGCCCAAAGTTCTGTGAAGTGAGACCTGTGTGTCTCTCCCCTGCTCTTTGGTGGTCACACCCTCATGCACGAATCCCCAAACTGGCTTCAAACTGGCAGCAAAGAGATGTGCACAAACTAATTTATCCTGCAGAAAGAAAGCATCACCTGCCCCTCAGCTTAAATCCTCTTGGACCATCAACAGGGACAAAGGAAGGCAATTAGGAAGGAACTTCTGTTGCCATACCTACAAAGCCATTAATTCCTAAATGGTTTCACATATAGAAACTTTCTTTCATTTCCGCTGTACCGAGTATTATTGATTTTTGCTGTTGCAGCAGTGCCTTAAAGACCTGGCCAGGGCCTCTAGGTGTAGATGTGTTATGTTTTTTATAGGCATGCAAGACAGAGATAATCCATGCCCTAGACAGCTATCAAGTCAAAAAGCAGCAGGATGTTAAAAATATATGGGGAGTAATGAGATAGGTAAACCTGTACAAGAACCAGACATGAATAATGCTGAAACAGGAAGATGAAGTTGCTCTTTCTCTCATGTGAGAGATTTCTCATATTTCTCTCATTGTCACACCACGTGTGACAGTTAATTAGTGTTAATCACTGCAGTATTATGGGATAAAGCAGTGATTTTAATGCTTAGGATGTGACTATTTCATTAACAAAAGGCTCTCTTGTTCTTGCATCAGGCATTGTAGACCCACCAAACACCATCTTGTTAATGTATCCACTCTGGTGTGTTTTCATCATGTTTTGGGATATTAATTAGCTGAGGCAAGGGAGCAGGGATAGCATTGTTAATGCTATTGGAAGTGTCTAAAACAAGAAGCAGAAAGTCTCATTTTACTCTGCACTGCAGCACGTACTCAAAACAGAAAGGACTGCTGACAGAACTGCTTGGAACGAGGCTCCACAGATGAAGGCAGTGCAATTTGTCGGGGTTAATTCCAGCTAACAACATTGTTTTGATAACCACTACATGTGCCATGTTTATACAAGCCTCCCTGCTCAGATCCACTCCTCCTGGAAATCCCTGCTCCAGTTGTTTTTGTTCAGCAGCAGAGAGAGATCTGCACCCTTTAAACTTAAAGGTTCTTTAAAAAAAAGAGTTCTTACTCTGCCTCAGAGCACTGGCACATGGATTTTATGAATTTTTTGCATCTCATTTATTCAATTAGTGTAATTTGTGGATATTTCTTCTTTGTCCTCCTTTTTCCTGCAGTGCTGTCACAGCTCAGTCACTTGGGAGGCCTGAGCTCCATGACAGCACAACCATGGAGGGGTCAAGGCAATCAGGGAGCTGGATCAGTGGTGCCATCCTCCTGTCTTGGAGTGCCAGCCCAGGAAAATGCTCCCAGGAGCGATAAAAGCCCATTTCTAAGTCTCAGTTATCAGTCTTGTTCCTCCTGTGTATGTATCTTTGCACCTCTGTTGCATGCACTGGTTATCTGTGGGTTTAGGGTGTGCAGGAGCCAGATCAGGAGCTGCAGATCTGAGGTGTGCACACACATGCTGCAGCTTTGCATTTTAGAGTAGAGAATCTCCATGTTCACTGATTCATTGTGTTCATTGAGTAAATATCTCTTTTTCATTTCTGTAAAAAAATCCTGCCCACCCCTTCTTCTGTCTCACTTAATACAAAGATTCACCTTCCAGTTTTCATGCACTCTCCCATGGCAAAAAAAGGAATTTCTTATAAAAGTTCAGTTTGCAAAAAAACCCCAAACTTGCTATAATAAATAAAGAAAGGCAAATACTTGAATGAAGACATTTATGCAGTGCTTATGTGAAGTATAGTGGAAAGGAAGCCAATCATTTTCTATTCATTATTGTTTGAAATAGCATCATGTGTGTGTAAACAGAGCCCTATTTATACAAACAATTCAATAAAAGCCCTCAGATACGCTATAATTCCTGATAAAATTACGTGTTTATGCTACAAAGTAGATTGGCTGAACGCATGTTGGAAATTACAGCAGTTTAACTGCAGGCTTGAATGTGTTATTGAAAAGTTTATTTTATGTTTTATATATAAAACAGCTGAATTATAACAGCAGCACTAACTTTTAAATAGTATTAATGGCTACTGCTCTGTTATTTCATTAAACAGAGATCTGCTTCTTCTGAAATCATCTCTCAAGCTGTTAGGATGGTTATTTTCTTTTTAAGGCAATGTGTTAGAAGTACTGTGCTGCACATTATTCTGCACAAGAGCTGCTGTAATTCAAGAGTCACTTCTCCATTCCCCAGACAGTAAGAACTTTATGACAAGAACTTTGCCTCACAGATATGTGAGTATAATGAATAAATGACAAGTTCTTACCAGATAACAATGTTATATTCTTTATTGTGCTTGGGCCCTCGCTTACAAAACAGCCAGGAAATGTCAAACACTTTGATAAATAAGCTCTGACTGAATTTCAGTTCTCTGGAATCCTGGCACACATTGATGAGAACAAGCCCTTTCCCTCCAGGAGATAAAATGCAGCTCACCCCTGAGGCAGAGGTTGCAGAAGCAATGTGTGGATGAGAAGATAAGCCTGCAGAAGGTGTTAACAAGTTCCATTAATTGAATTTATCAGTGGCCATTGCTGAGGGGAGATGGTCCTGCAGGTGCCCAGCTAGATGGAAATCAGTGGGATGAATTCAGTGGGGGATTATTTCAGGCACTTTGTTTAACAAGGACTCCTGAAGTTCTGATGTATTCCAGGAGAAATGGTGCTCCAAAGATGAATAATCAATTGATTATTTTCACTGAAGTTGTTTTGAGAAAAGCTGTCTCCCACTAGAATGGAAAATCTCATCTTCCAGCATTGCAAGCTAGTAACAATCTTGGACTTCCTTCAATCATACCTTAATAGCAGCAGCAATAGCTTGTGCTGATTTTAAAACTAGGTTTTCCAAGGCCAAATTCCTTGTCAGGTGTTTCAGTTTCACAGCCTGGAATAAAAGCCCGAGTTTTTGGAAAAAAAACAATAAATACTGGAGTTTCTACAAACAAGATGGGCCACTTGCTTCTCCAGACAGCAAAGGTGCATCCAGGGGCTTCATGCTAAAATACAAGCAAATGTAAATTTCCAAGTGAATATAACAGTGATTCCTGTTAGATGTGTTTTCTGAGACTTTATTTGTCTTCTGTGAGATCTGGAATTTAGACTAATAGATGGAAGCATGTCCCACTGCAGCTGGCTCTCCAGTGGAGAGGCTGAAGATTATTGTGCTTTTTTCCCAATCCCTTCCTTGAATGTCCCTTTTTTTTGAGTCACAGAAATCCCTAGCAATATATTTCCAGGTATCACTTTGAACCAAATGGATCCACTATTTTTCTGCTTTTTAAAGCTTCCTGAGACAGATTCCCTGAATCTTTCCTTTTTCTTCTTTTCCTCTCTGAATCAAGGTGAAATCATTTTTGAATTATTAATATATTATTTTAATATATATTAATTTTGAAATGCTGCTCAGAGCATCCAGATGTGGCCTAATAAAAGGGAGAAAAGGATGTGATCTTCAAGAGTCTGCCAAAATTCCTTTAACCTGCTTACAAATCTGTTTCCATCTCATACATTTACCTAGATGGTTCTTTGATCTTGAAACACCTCAGGTGACCACGGTGTGGATGGAACCTGACCATCTAAAAGCACAAAAGTTGCAAACACTTGTGAGCTGCTTAATATATTTTATTTTGTTGGGCTTGGAGCCCAAAATGCTCCAGGAACTTTCCAGACACAGAGATGGATTCTGCCTTTGGCTTTGTGTCACTACTAACAGAAAATTCCATTTTGTTGACGTGTTTGTCTCTCTTAAAACAACCCTGCATTATGGTATTCATCATAAATCCACGTGACCGAAATTCTCTATTCACTGCAATACAAACAAAGCTCTTTTTTCACCTTCAATGGCATAAAAATCTGCTCACATGGCCATGAAAACTTGCTGAATGTCCTTTTTTTTTTTTTTCCCCTAGCACATTAATGAAATAGAATGAGAAATCATGATGCTGGGAATTTATTTTTTTAATGATTATGCTTCAGATAATTAATTCATAAGTCATTTCTAGGCCCTAGAGGTTCCCGTGACGCATCAGGGCGAATGTTGTTGTTAAGATACTGGAATTAAGTGGAATGTGGGTGGTACAGACTCTGAAATGCTGGCACTGTGCATCTGTAAAACCTTCTGTGGGCTGCAGAATGATGGGGCTCCTAAATATCTACTATTTATGGATATCCTAAATATCTCTCCCCATCTTTGCCTAGGTAAGCAAACAGATGCAAACCCAAAACATGCAGAGTTTGAATTCTGTAAGAATTATTATTATTATTATTATTACTATTATTAGTAGTATTAGTATTAGTATTAGTATTAAATATATATTATAATACATAAGATATAATATTTATAATATATAATATATAATATATAGTATATAGTATATAGTATATAGTATATATGTAATATATATATCATATATATAAAATATAGATAATATTTCTTGTTATTATCAATTATTATTATTATATGAATAATAATAAAAATAAAGTAAAAATAAAAATTATAGAAATACAAATACTAATACTAATACTAATACTAATACTAATATATTATTATAATATATAAGATATAGTAATAATAATATATAATATATAATATATAATATATAATATATAATATAAAGTAATAATAACTATTATTATTATTATTATTATTATTATTATTATTATTATTATTATTATTATTATTATTATTATTATTATTATTATTATTATTATTATTATTATTATTATTATTATTATTATTATTTACAGCCCACTATGAAGTGCCCTTGCACTGCACTGGGTTTTTTTGTCAGATGCACAGAATCAGAAGAAACAGTGACCACAGATTTTGTTTGGCTGCTTTTCAATTCTGCATATTCAATTAAAAAAGAAAAAGATGCAAAAATGAATGATACCTTGTTCTCCGTTCAGCCATATTAACAGTGGCCAGCAGCAGGGAAACTGAGAGCAATGATCTGATCTGCAGCTGGTGGACAATTTTATCCTTTGTGGTCATAAAGTTTCCACGTCATGAAAAGTGCATCAAATGTTTAATAGATTTGCATCAATATTTTTAATATCTGATGCTTCATGTAAGTGTGAAAGAAACAAAATACATTGCATTGCCAGGATATTTTTTTCATGAAGTATTTCCCAAAATCAGCTCAACAGAACGGGGATAAACCTTTACCTTCCACATTCACCAATTCTTGCATTTCCATTGCCCAGAGTGCATTTTTGCAATGGATTGTGATATTTTTGTTTTTACTGATTACAATCTCTCCCTGGAGAAATACCAGCTTACCTGTGTGCTCAATATTTCCCAGATGCAGACATAAATGTGGTCCTGCAGACAAATTGCATACATATATCAGAGGCCAAAAAAAGGACCTTCTCCTAAGATCCAATTCCTAGTCTTTAATTTAGGTGAGCATTTGATTCAGGACTTGTCTTTGCAGCTGAAATCGAAAACCAGCAAAGCAGTCTCTCAGGCTTTTGGAAGAGAGACAAAAATAATCTTATCTTTGTACCATCCCTGTGGGTCTTTTTAGCAAGAATCTCCCAGGAATGCTCAGCTAGGACACACTTCAAGGAAATGCTGCCCTTTATCACCACACTGAAATGTAAAATATTTGGGAAGCGTGGTGATATTTTCACCAGGAATGTTATTGTAGGAAATTCTTTTGCTAAGGAATTGTGAATTAACCTGTTTTCCCTGCTCAGATGCTGAAGTTTCATTTATTTGAACACTTTAAAGCAGCTATTAAGAAAACTATAGGGCCACTCACCTAAAATAAAATAATATAATTAAAAAGTAAATCACTGCTGACACCAAGGTGTATTTTAAAGCAGCTGCAGTCAATAGGATGGTCGGATTTTAGTTCACAAAAATGAAAGGCACGCACCCACATGGGACCAATAATGCTGGGCCATTTATTGCAGAAGAGTTGTGCAGAACAAAGCAGGAGAAATGTGGACCTGGAAGCAGAAAAAGGAACTGTAAATGTTTAAGGCTTTTTGTGAGTTCTTGTGGAGCCATAGGAAGCGGTGATTAAGAGAAGTTTTTGATACAGTTGGGACTGGTCAGGAAGAGAGAGGCATTCAGAGCAGTTTAGAGATCCCTGCCCCTGGAAAATGTACAAAAACTACATTTAAAACAGGTGGCAAGTAAAAAAAAAATCCTAATTACTTCTGAAGTCTGATGTTATCTTACAAAGTGTTAAATTCAGATTCACCTGGTCATGCTTACAGCAAGTAGTACCTTCGTCAAAAAGAGTCGTAACTTTTGTATAATTCAGTTATTTCAGAGCTAAACTAACATTATTCATGAACAATATCTGGCCTTTCAAATGCTCTTGCCTGTTGTATTCAGAGCAATTCTGACTCAGAAAATGAATAATTGATAAGGTGCAAGCCTGCGAGCAATTGGGATCTTTTCAGTTCTTTGAGTGAGAAGGAGATTTGCTTTCATTTCTAAAATGAGCAGAACATTTTGGAGTAATTGAAGCTGGCTGCTTCAGAGCATTAAACCTTGGCTCAGTAGAAGGGGGTTTTGCTCCCAGAGTTTTCACAAGAGTTTTTCTGATGGGAGGAAAGTCTACAGGAAGAGATAATGCTTAAAATTTCAGGTAATTCTAAAGTTTGAACACTGAGTGTGTTTAATTAACTGATCAGCTGGGTGGTGGGGGAGAAAACCCCGTGAGACAGCAGGAACTGCTCATCAGCAGAGAATACTGGATCTGAGTTCCCAGACTTGGAAGATATTTTCTAGATTTTCCTGACCATCACAGTAGATCTTAATGGACACTCTTCTGGTTTTCTTTCTTCCTGATTGTAGGATTTCTTCCTAGATCATAATCTGTGTTCCCTTTTATTTTGTTTCCAGAGTTCATGTGAAATGTTATGTGCTCTGTTTGGATTTTATAGCAGCAAATAGCTCTGCAGGAGGTCTATTGGTGTGCAGAAAACTTTGACTGTCAAGACCAAATGGAGTGGCAAAAGGTCACTTGTCTTTAGGGTAGAGATGGATGAGGGTGAATTAATGATTGAAAAGAATTTTTTTTTTTTGAAGGTTGATTTTGTTAATTTATTTTTTATTTTTTTTCAAGCATAGATTATAACGCAGTGAATCAAGGAGAGGATGAGAGATAGCAGGTGTCCAGCTTTTTGGATGGTACTGGGGGAAAGGAATTTTTTAAAGTTTTCCTGTCCCTTCCTTGGACAAGTGTCCTTGTTTGTAATCCAGGTGCATATCAAAGGAGATGCATTTGCTCTTCAAAGCTGTGCCTGCTCAGGGTCTGGTTTGCAGTGTGCCTTTTAGGTTGCTTTTACATGGATTTTGGCTTTGAGACAAGCGTGGTTGGAGCCATAAATTATCCTTATTTGTTTGCTAGTTTACGGAAAATTAATGTAGTTAATTGTTCCTCTGACAACTTGATTGTGCTTGCTGGATTAATCAGTGTTTTACCCACAAATTCAATCTGATTGTGGGTGGTGCCATGTTTGCATGGAGCTGCTTTGGCTTTCAGAAAGTGGAGCAGCAGGTCACTCAGTGGAGGAGAGAAAGTTTGGTGTCCCACCTTTCCCAGGTGTCACTTCCTCAGGGTTTTTACATCAGAGCAGGGACAGTGCCATTGTCAGGCTCATTTTGGCAAGTTCTGCAGTGTCATCATGGAGCTGAGGCCAGTGCTGGAGCCTTGGCAGACAGACAGACAGACAGACACTTGTCAGGATGATTGGAAAAAACTCCTTTCTGAACTGCAAGGGGTGTATTTGCTCTGCCAGCTTTTCTGTAGTTCCTGCCCACGATGGTGCCAACAGGAGAGCTCCTGAACTGCGTCATTTAAAAGCATTTTAATATTCTTTGAGGCAAGGTGCCATGAAAACACAAAGTTCTATTAATTGGCTGAAAAGACTTGAGAGAGTGAAGCAGTAATTGCATATTTAATAGACTCCCACCTTTTGCTGTGGGGCAACAACTCAGAAATTCTGCTGCGAGTGAACGTTTCCATCCCTTTATTTCAGTGTGCAATTTCAGTGTCAGGAGAAGGGAAAAATCTGGGAATTTTGGGTGCTTTTCCATTAGAAACATGAGAGCTGGAAACATTCATTCTGATTAGCCACAGGGTGATGGGTTCCTAAAGTCACTCCAGTGAATAGAGTCCAAGCTTGGTAATAAGACGTTTTCCAGGATTTGCTGCTCCAACCATTAACCCCTTTGGAAATTTGCCCTTCAATAACGTGGCTGTTCTAATCTCTTTAGGGATTAATAAAAAATAAAACAACCTAATTTTATTTTAAGGGATAGCAAAGGATTTTAATGAGGCCTGGAGTTAGGGCTTCAGTGGGGACCAGCCTGGCCTGTGTTTTTGGTACAAATAAAATGGTGAATGATGGTGCTGCTCAGTGTTCTTCTGGAAATCCCTCAGCAGGAGCCTGGTGTGAGAGAGGATTTGAGGGAGAGAGAGTAAAAGATGAAGGAAAATAAATGTCTGTACACAGTGCCCCTGATTTAAGAGAACTGAGCACAATTCTAACACTGGCCAGTCCTGATCACAGAGTTACTAGAGAAGAGTTTATTATTAGAGACCTAAAGGAATAGAAATGAAATGATCACAACAGAAATATGTCCTTTACTATGGGAATGAGAACCAGCAAGGTTTATTAAACATGCAATTACTGTGACTTTTTTGGGACTGAAAGTGCCATGGAATATTTGAAATGCCTGTTTCATGGCATAAGGATGCATTGTGTCATTTCATGATAACATGGCTAACAGCTAAGCTCTGAAATTTAAACCTAATTTCAGGTCACCAGCATGAGAGATAAGCACATAAACAGTGTACACACGATTTCAAAACCACCACGAGGAGGAACAAAGGCTGCACCTCACAACAAGAGATTTTAGCAGTGCACTCGGGTAACAGCCTTAGGGCTGCCAGCCTGTGGTAACTCACAGCTGAAACTGAAATATTTATCCTGACCCCACTGCAGAGGTTGTTTCTTATTAATTTCCTACTTTTAGAGTTAACACTGTGAGTACAGTGCAATATGGAAAATACCTGTGTTTGTACTTTTAGAGTGCAAGCCTCTGTTTGTGGCCTTTAACTTAGAAATATTCTAATGATAAAATAACTACGTGAGTGCTGCTCTCAATTTGGTGTCCATGGACTTTTCCACAGCATTTCAGAGATGTTCCTTAAGAGAAACACCTTTCTTCATGTCTGGCTTATTACAGAGACCACATCAACCATTTCTATCCGGCTACTGCAGCCTCGTGGCTCCAGGGTTAAACTCTCAGTTTTCTCTCCTGTTTTTGCATTTCTAAATCTGCAAATAGAGACCAAATCAGTACTTTCTACAGTGGAATTAATAGTTCTTCCCTAATATGTTCATTATATTGAGGGCAGATGTCACTCTGCTAGCATCTCCTACAGTATTTACTATTATTTACTCTTATTTACTATTATTTAGTATTATTTTCTAATAATAATTACTATTATTAATACAATGCTGTATTGTGCAATTCGTGATTTAATATAAATTCTACTCAGTGGCACATGTAAAGTGTAGCCATATTTACTGATGTGAAGGTACTTGGAGCTCCTTAAGCTCAAGTACTGGTAGTTAGATAACCTTCATCTCACTCCCCACATTTTAATTTGCTAAAAAGCTATATTTATTTTTGGTTTTTTTTGGTGAGTTTTGGTTTGGGGTTTCTTTTTTTGGAAGAAGTGGTGAAGAGTGGCTTAGACACTTTTTAATGAAAGGAAATGAAGCTGTTGTGATTGCCTCTGTACACCTAAAGCAATTTTTTCTTTTTAATTGTTCTAAACTTAGAAAATTTTATTTATACATCCTGAATGGAATAAAAGCCTTACATTGATTTGTCAAAGTGCTATCCAGGGTCAGGAAAGCTCACCCCACCTCCTGAGCTAATTTGCTGGAGCTATTTAAAACCCCTTGCTATTATCCAAATAATTATTTCTCCTCTGCTGAAGCTCCTACATTTAGCTAATGTGTGAGCAAAGCATGAGGAGGAATAATTGTGACACCTGGAGTGTCACTGCCAGCATTCAGCAGATGACAGAATTGTTCTGTGCCCCTGTTCCCTGGGCTGCTTCTCAGAGCAGACCCAGCCTTCTCCTGAGCTTTCCTGCTGATTTAAGCAGTTGAATTTCACTTATTCCTAGCATGCCCAAGAGCCTGTCCCAGTGCTTTCGCCCTTGACTATTTTGAAACTATTTTAAGGAGCCTGAGCAGAAAAAAAAATGCTGTAGTTACCTGAATATGAGTCTGAAGAGTGAGCCTAGTGATTTAAACCAGTTTTATCATTATCTCCAGTGAATGCAGGTTTTGTCTTGCCACTTGCAGCTGCTTTATTGCACACAGAACGTGTTGGATTGGTATCTAGGGCTTTCCCCCCCCTATTTCTTTTCTGGTGTCCAATCTTTGGAGAGTTTAAAATAGCAGTAGCTTTATAGCAGTTAGGTTTAAAGGCTAGATTAGCCTAAAGGATCGATGGGACTGAGGATGTTGAGACAGGGGGAGGTCAAAAGGGTGTGTGTTGGATAAACCCATCAAGCAGAGGGTGGGAGCTGCACCACTTAGGGTCAGCTTCAAAATCCAGTTTGATCCCCTGCTTTAAAAAGTAGCCACTGTGAACTGCAGTAAAAGGATTTTCCCTTGGGTTTGGGAAGGTGGTTTAGGATCCCAGGATGTTCCTGCTGGTCCTAGAGACAGGAGAGCGTTCGATGTAGAACGAAGCAAAATGTGCAGTAGAAAATCAACATGAACTGGGTTCCCAAGGGAGAATCTTCCCCAAGGACTCTGCTCAGGCAGAGCAAATGAGAGCTCAGATCCTCAGAGCACACCTAGGGCTCATTAGCACGCGCTGCTGAGCTTTGTGCTGTGCAGAACATGAGTTATTGCTTTATTGGGATCCCCCAGGTTATGTAACCGTGCCTTGGCGGGGATAAACCAGCACATCTGAGTTTAGGGTTGCCCCTAGCAACAGCTCTGTTATCAATTTCAGCCCACATTCACCTCCTGAGACCTCCACCCCAGCCAAAGGAAGGACAGGTAAGGCAGGAGGTTGTTAATGCAAAGTGAGTCGGTGCTTTTGGGATATAAACTCAGATTAACAATGAACACGCTTCTTTTGGCATCCCATCCCAGAGATTCCTTAAAAAGTCAGGAGTTCTAATGCCTGTAATACCCTTGGAATGCTTATTTCAAAACACACAATGTCAGCTGACATCTGTGCAATCGCTGTCCCCAAATGGTGAAGCTTTAACACTCATTTCCATATTTTCTGGGAAATATGGACAATACCCACACTTGGGGAAAATTCTCAGCCCCATTACCTGACAGAGAGGTTTTTCCTTGTAAAAGTGAGCACAAAACTGCCAAATATCTTTCCTGCACCGCACAGGAGTTCAGCTGGGGCTGTCTGAGGCAATGGGTTATTTGCTCTCCAGAAGCAGGGATGTTTTCAGGCAGTAACTGCTCAGAAATGGATTTAAATGCTTGGCTTTCCTTCTGTTTTTTTCAGTTTCACCCCAGCAGTATTTCTTTATCCATCTCAAACCCAAAATTGTGTTATTAGCAATTGGCTGGTTATTGTGAAAAGCCTAGAAATTCCCCCAGACTTTCATAATTAGTGAGCTGAAAAACTCAGATTTTCTATTGCCTGAAATGACATTACCTATTTTTCAAAGAAAAAAAACAAGACTTTTTAATTAAAGAAACGGCTATTTATACAGGGAAATATTGAATTTGTAGGTACTGTGATCAAAAAATTAATTCCATTCAGGCATGTTTATATATCTTATAATATGTGTGGTTTTCTCAGCTGCCACAAAATTGCTGTCATAAACACAGAGAAGTCAAAGTAAAATGGGAAACACAATCCTGGTATAATTCCACTGGCTGAAATGCATTTTTGCTGTTGCTTATGATAATTCCAAACCTGTGCTCCTGGCTCCAAGTATAATCTTCCTGAATCTAAGTCAGTCATAGATTTAAACAGAATTTAGTTGTCATCAAATGATAAAAATAACTCTTTGATTCTGGGTGTTTTTCCCTCTCAAATGAAGCAATTTGTGATTACAAGCTTCACCTTTTCAAAAACGCTCTTTTTTTAAGAACTGGAAAAAAATCCAGTAGCTGTACACACCATCCTAGAAACATCTCTGCCTGTGAAGTGAATCTCAGCACTGCTTTTATCCCAGGAATATTTTGTTACCACACAAAAGACACCTACTTCCCTTTTCTTTCAAAGTTTTTACAAATGTCAGAAATGAGCCTACACCAGCATCCCTTTTCATTCAAATACATCTGCAAAACTGAGGTAGGAAAGTTTTCTGCAGATTTTACCAGCAGGAGGAAACATGCCATACTTTGAGTAATGGGAGTCTGTAATTTGTTGAGCATTAATTATCCAGATATTTTGTATTAGATAACACTTTAAAGGCAAGATTTTTGTTTCTTTGTGATTTCTGTGTGTGTGCACACAGTGGAGCTGGAATAAGGACAATTTATAGCAATCCTAGAAGACTGATCAGATTTTTAAGAGCACCCAAAAATCCCTCCAAAGCACTACATCATTCTAATTTTTATATCACTTGGTTCCCCACAGAACTGTGCAATCCACTTTTTCATGCTCATTTTATCTCTTTCTCCTTTAACAACAAATTATTTTTGAGGGGAAGGATGATCCTGCAGGGGAAGATGCTATCTTAGAGCTCAGATATGTAGGTTTGTTTCCAGAAGACATCCAATTCATCATCTGGGAACTGAAGATAATGTTGCTTTTTCTACTTTTTTGAGAGCCTTGTGAAAATGAATCCCCTGTGGAAAGGCATTCAGATAGAGTGAGGGGTGCTGTGGAAGGAATTAAATGGTTTTTATTCTATAACAATGGGATGAATGCCAAGCAGCAGCAGTATGAAATGAGTGAAATTGAGCTCTGGCCCAGCCCAGGTGTTTTTCATTCCCACACTTCATTGGCTCTGGCTCTGATTTTGATGTTAGATAACACATTAGTTTGTTTAGCTGAACCAAATCATATCATTACTGCAGAGTGCTAAGTGATCTCCACACTCATCAATGTCATTTGGCAGACCTAAAAATAAAAATAGTAATAAAACTTATAAAAAAAAAGCTTGGAAATAGTATGGAACAGATGCTGATCATGTTGGTTACCAAAAAGTAGCAGGAGCACAAGGAATAACTTCCAGGGATTTCTAGATCCTACTCATCTCTCTTTCATTCAGAAGGTATTCAGATCACACTTAAAACTTTTGCTGAAAGCTTTCATTACTTTATTTTAATGGATTTGACCCTTCAAACATGTTGTTTTAAGTCCTCTTGGTTGAGAAAGATTTCAAATCAAGTTCTATCTTTAATGCTGCCTTTTTGAGCCATGTCCCACTTTCTGTTCTTGAAGCAAGGGAAGGCTTTTAATCTTTTGTAGGTGAACAGTAAAAGGTTTTAACTTTGCAGAGGTTTTGTGCCACAGGGTTCTGTGTGCTGCCATTTAATTACTTTATTCTGCATGAGCATTCATTTATACATTGGGGGAACAAATGGATGTAAAGCAAAGGATTAATTTTTACCAACTTCAGAGGGACAGTAAGGCTGTCAATGTCTGAATGACATTATCAACCTTTTAAAATCATGCCAGCAGGACTTTTTGGGGATCAGAGATTTCACAGGGGAAAAATGTTGAGCTGCGGAGAAAAGGAGAGTTGTTTGTAATTTTCTGTGTTTTAAATCAAATCAGATTGAAGTCAATCTGGAAACCACTTTGGCTCCTCTGGACTTCTTGAGCAAGGTTGTGTAGAGGAGGAGCCATTCTCCTTCTAATGGAAGCTGGAATCCCACAATCATCCATAAAACTGAAATTGCAGCAGCAGCTTTGGGAGAAAAACCAAGTTTTGTCTGTGATTATGTCTAACCACACTCAAGGGATTTTCACCAGCTCCAAGCAGGAGCCTTGGTGCCCTTCCCTTTAACTTCTGACAGCGTAACATTTTGACACTCCATCATTTTGCAAACATTTTCTTTGCCAAGATGTAAGAGCTTCATTACTTTGAGTCATTTCTTCCAAGACAAATACAAAATTGATGACAACTTGCAACATGCCAGAGTGAAAAAAATCCCAGTTCTCTTCTCCAAATTTTGGTGGGAATTTGAGACTTTGTTTACTTAAATTACTTTAATTAAAGCAAAACTTTGGGGATACAAAGAGAAGAGTAAAATGGGTACAAATGTAGGACAGCAAGCACTAAGAAAATGTTAATAAAATTATGTTTTCATTGTGTTAAGATAGAAGTGGTGTTTTTTGCCTCTACTGTGAAGTCTGTGCAGTTGGTTTATTCGAGGCACTTGGGTTACCTCAATTGTTATTTGTTACTGATTTGTGGGTTTCTCTTCAGGCATTTCATATCCTCTCAGCTTCTCCCATCTGCCAATAATTATAGCTGAAGACATTGGCCAGAAAATCCAAGGCCAGCACCTTTTCCATAGATTGCTCTCCATCCACGGATCGTTCCCAGGGCTGGGAATTCCTGGAGAGCATCAGTTTCCCTGGGCTGTTTAAATTTATCACCTTCATCCTCGGAAATGTGGAGTCACTGTTTTCTGGAGGAGCTCCCTGCAGGAGGCTGGAGAGGTGCAGGACAGTGACCACACCTGGGGCAGGTGGAGCTGCCTTCCCCGAGCCAGAACTCACCAGAAATGCTGGGAATGTGCAGGACAGAGACACCTGAATAATTAGAATATCAGTAACGACTTAAATCAAGTTGTTTTTTAATCCTGTGTAATTGTCAAGGAGCTCCACATATGAAAAATGTGTATTTTCACTCCAGGCTCAACAGAACACCACATTCTGTCATTTTTAATTTTTTTTTTTTTAATTTTAAATTTTTTTTCAATTCTTTTAAAAAATTTTGATTCAGAAGGTTTCCTTGAATCCAGTGCTTGAATCTGAATTTCCTCCCTTAAAACTTCAGGGATGTCTAAATGCACCATGCAGTGTTCCTTGCTCCCTTCCCTCTGCACTAACTACTGAGCTGTTAGTCACTGCTCATCCACTCTTGGTGCTAATTTTTAATTAGAACAGCACGTGTTGAAATGCTTTCAGACATGTCTGGGTTTGATACTAGTGACATCATGACTGCCTGCTATTAGATATGCAGTGTATTATTTAATTAATGTGACCATCTCTGCTCATGGCGGACTTTTGTTGGGATGTAAAATGCATGGTTAATAACTCTGAATCCAAATCTCTTCCCGAGGCAAGTAAATGGAGATGGAAAGTTTTAGGATATTGAAACAAGGAAAATTAAAAATTAAGGAAAATTTCATGGTCAGGGACAGACAATGTCCTTTAACTTCAAGCCTTTAACTTAATTCATTTAATCATATTTCTTAATATTCTTAATAATATTAATATTAATAATATTAATGTTATTAATAATATTTCTTTTTAAACCACTTTGAGTGCAAAGATGTCTCTCTACTTTTGAAAGTGTGGAGGTGAGAAGAGGGCTGCCCTAGATGAACCTGGATGTGGTGAATCCCTCCTGCATGGACCAGGAGAGAGTGTTGGGTTCACCCAGGGTGTGCCTGGCCTGCTGCCATAGCTCTGCTCCTGCCATCACAAAATTCTCTTTTTCCTACCCCTATCAGTAGTGTGGGAGCCTGGTAAAACGTCTTTATACTCACTGGCCTTTGTAGGGTTGGATTTTCAGCTGTCTTGGCTCAGCACACTTAATGTAGTACAGGATTTTTCCAGACATCTGTATACAAATATGGATTTCCAAACAAGAGATTTTCCAATACAGATTTTCCAATAAAAGTGATTTCCAAAAAAAGTGGCTTTTCCATCCACTCAGGCTAAGGGGGAGGTGATGTCACATTTATATTCCTGAGGCTGTGTCAGCAGAGAGGGCCCATCAGCTCTTAATGCTCTTGCTTTGGTAAAAATAGGGGCTGAGAGGATATTGAGGGTGGTGGAAACAAGCAGTGAAAGGTGTTTTCCTTGAGCTGGGCTGTGTGTGGATCAGGGGTGTCAGAACTATTGGTACCAAGCAAGAAATGGCACTGTTATCACCGAGCTGAAAGGTCAGCTCTGCTGGAAGTGCCAATTACTGGGAACAGATGAAGTGGGTTTCCTGGTCTAATTGGGAAATATTTTTAAAAGACAGTAGAAATCACAGCAGTGAGTTGTGAACTTTGTGTCCCTCTGGGAGAATTCCTGGTGTGGATTCCTAAGGGAGATGGGGAACACGCTTCTGAAGAAGTGTGATCCATGTCTTGTGAGCATCAGAGCCTTGTTAATGTTCTCCTGCCTTTGTCCCCAGTTTATCGTAGCAATATCAAGTTTAAAAGTGCCAAGGCAAGGATTACAGCAGGCTTTAGGAAATGATTTTTGTACACTGCTTTGTGGGCTCTCCACACATGGCTCCTACATTTCACCCTGTGATTTCCACAGGCGTAAATGGAGAGCAAAGAGAACGTGGAACCAGCGCAGTGCATCCACCACGGAGCCTTTACATCCTTCCAGACATAAAGATAATAAATAACACATAAATAACACACCACAGGGTGTGCTGGGTTGCCCAGAGCAGCAGCCTCTAGTTTTTATCTGTCATGTATTCAGAGCGATTTTTCTGTCCTTGCTTGGTATCAAGCTGGTGAATTCCTGGTAGAATCTTTCCCTCGGCTCCTGATGCCAAACCACCATCGTCTGCAAACTGCTGCTGCTGCTTAAAGCTCCTAGAACCAGTCTGATCTGGTGCTTTGTGCTTTGTTTCTGCTGTAAAACATATTGCTCTCGTTGTAAAAATGTCCTTTGTCTGTCTCCACAGAGCGATGAGGTTCTGACAGTCATCAAGGCCAAGGCACAGTGGCCAGCCTGGCAACCTCTGAATGTGTAAGTAAGTAGGGAATTGTCTGTCTCAAGAGCTTTGTGTTGAGTAAAGAAACCACCTAAAAATTTGTTGGTAGATGAGTTTGATGAGTTTTTAAACTTTTTTATTTCCTTCTTATTTTCCTTCTTCTTTTCCTTCTTTTTCTTCTTTTTCTTCTTCTTTTTGTTCTTCTTTTTCTTCTTTTTCTTTTACTTCTTTTTCTTCTTTTTCTTCTTTTTTTCTTTTTCTTTTTCTTGTTCTTGTTCTTGTTCTTGTTCTTGTTCTTCTTCTTGTTCTTCTTGTTCTTCTTGTTCTTCTTGTTCTTGTTCTTGTTCTTCTTGTTCTTCTTCTTGTTCTTCTTCTTGTTCTTCTTGTTCTTCTTCTTGTTCTTCTTCTTGTTCTTGTTCTTGTTCTTCTTCTTCTTCTTCTTCTTCTTCTTCTTCTTCTTCTTCTTCTTCTTCTTCTTCTTTCTTCTTCTTCTTCTTTCTTCTTCTTTCTCCTGGTGGTGTGTTTATTTGGTTTGTCATTTTGTTTTGTTTTCCCCACATCTGCTTCTCTCTTTCTTTCCTCTTTAGGAAATCCTCGTGTTTTACACACTTTGGTGGGCTCAGTGTGGCAGCAGGGGTGTCCCATGGAGTTTGTGCCATAGGCATAATTTTTCCCCCACATAAGCAGCGATCATCATATCACAGCAGTGGTCCATCCATGCCTTCTCAAACATGTTCTGCTGTTGTGCAGAGCTTTGTAGTTCTGCAGTAGCAGCATTTTTTGGTGTCCTGTCTCACACTCTGTGCCATGCACACCCAAGCAAACCCTCACCCACCAACAAAAAACTCTCAGAGGATTAATTAATTCATCCAGATGCCAATCTGAAACCCTCCATGCTGGCCTCCTGGTCCTGGTGGGGCTGTAAGACAACCGTGGTTGTTTCACCAAGTGAGACAGGAATCTGCTTCCCAAAATCCTGGATGGGCTCTCCAGCACCCAGCAGGAAAGGGGAGAAAACTCCTGTGTCAGGATGCTCCTGAATTTCCTGCTCAGGGGAGGTGGCTCCTGGATGATTTATCAACACTTGGCCCCAGGTTCATACTCATTATCCAAGTCCAAGTGAGTGAGACCTACAGGAAGTGCCTGAAGATGAGAACACAATAAAAAGGATCTGAGCTGACAGTAAATTAATTTATTTTACATATACAGTAAATTTTATCTGTGGAAAAGGAGGGAAATTAGTTTACTGCAAGACTGTATGGGAAAATATTCCTGTTTCCTATTTCCTGGAAGCAGTCAGTGAAGCACAGTGTCTGATTTGGTCAGCTGCTTTTCAGAAAGTATGTGAAAGCTTGAAGGTTAGTTGAAAAAAAAGCAACAACAAACCTGCAAAAGAGTTCAGTTTTCAGAAAACATCCCCTACCCTAAAGGGGCTTAGAAACTCTTAAGCAGCTTAGGACTTAAGCTATTCACTTTATCCCTTTCCCCTCTGCAAAGGAAAAAATAAAAAAAAAGAGGTTAGGAGGTGAACTCAGCTTAAATAGTGAAAAGATTCCTGATAGCTGATCCCTCTTTAATCTAGAAAAAAAACACAACCCAACAAACAAATGAAAAAAGAAAGCCAACACCAAAGTATCAAAGTCTGAAATCCCTCCTAGCATGGAAGCTGAGGAAATCCATGACAAGGAAATGGTTTGGGAAAAGGCTTTAGCACTGTGACTGACCTCGAGGGCAGCTTACCTGAGCATGAGATGGATTTTCCATCACTGGAATATATTTTGAACCCTGAGAAAGGGTTGTAGGGTCTGCACAGGAGCTGCAGGTTAGGCTTTTCTGGCCTGTGTAATGAAAGAGTAATAAATAATAATAATAATAATAATAATAATAATAATAATAATAATAATAATAATAATAATAATAATAATAATAATAATAATAATAATAATAATAATAATAATAATAATAATAATAAATTATAGATAGTAGTTAATAGGTAATAGGTAATAGATAATAGACAATAGGTAATAGAAAATAGATAATATATAATAGATAATAGATAATAAATAATAAATTATAAAAACAAATAATAAATAATAAATAATAATTAATAAAGAATGAAAAATAAATGATATATCAAATAATAAATAATGAATAATAAAAACAAATATATCATAATTAATATTTAATAAATAATAAAGAATAAAAATAAATAATAGAAAATAGAAAATAGAAAATAGATAATAGATAATAGATAATAGATAATAGATAATAGATAATAGATAATGATAAATGATAGATAATAGATCATAAATAATAAATAATAATAAATAATCCCTTATTTCTGGACTGATCCTGAAAGTTCCCAGGATCTGGCAGTGCTTGCAGCTGTGGATAGCACTTTTCTCCTTGCTGCCTTCCTTCCACTCACTCCAAATTAAGGCTTTAAAATGGAAACTTTTTCATTGCTCTGCTCGGATGAGTCCTCAATGTGAAACCAGCCATTTATTTTCTCACTCCAGCTTCTGTCCTAACCCAAGAGCCGTGTCTGATGTTTGATATCAAAGCAAACAATGCCGCTGGAACTGGCTGCTGCGGCTGCTGGGGAGGTTTTGGCACGGAGCAGCTTCGTGTTTTGCTCACAGGAAGATGGGGAGAGGATCTCCTGCTCCAAAGTCTCAATTCATCATCTTGGATATATCACATCACAAAAGTTAATGCCAATTCAAGTGTCTTGCCCCAACCATGATTCCTAATTTGATACAACCCCAAGAAACTTGGCAAAAATCTGAGGGTGAACAGCTTCAGATGCTCTCAATTCTTTCACAGATGTGCCTGCAAATATTTTTGCAACATCCTTCACGTGTTTTTACAGTCAATTTTTACCTTTTCTCTATGGCAGTTCTCACCTTTCAGTAACATCAAAAAGAATAAATCTTGGTGTTTTTACTTTCAAACGCTCTGCAGGGGTTTCCCTAACCCTTCACTTTGTAGGTGGTGTTTGATTTTTGGCTTTTTTAACAATATTTTTTTTAATCTTATTTTGACACGGTGGCTTGCTTTTTGATTCCACTTAAAAATACGATCTAAGCTTCACAAGAGGACAAAATTTTCAATATCCTTTCACTGTGGTTAATTTCACATTTTTTATAGTGGATTGTGCTTCTTGGACTTAAGAGCTGTGCAAGTATTGGATAATGACTCCTCAGGATAAACACTTTTTTCCATTATTACACACAGCACAACCATCTTACTAATCAAGAATTGACTAAAGTCATGAATATTTTTATTTTTGCTTAATCCTTGGTTATGCAAATGGATAATGGGGTGTGGTAGTAGTACCAAAGTGGCATTATAGTGTGCCATGATAAGCACAGCATAAAAACCCTCCCAAATGGTTTCACACCAATTAGAAAATGCATTGTATTATTTTTTTTATGGGGGTTTGTAATGCCAAAAGTTGGAAAATTCAGCCTGCTCTCACTTCAAAAGCTTCCCTCATGATTCCATGCCATCCAACACATGGAGACAGCATCCTGCCAAACCTCACTCTTTCTTTTTTGGGGACTCTCTTTGTCACTGTTTTCCATTTCTATTTTTAATTCCCACCACTCATCTCCATCACCCTTAATTCAGTTTCTTAATTCTTCAATTTCCAGCTTGCAGAAAGCTCTCCTGAGCTTTTCCCACACAGGAGACAGCTTTGGGTGATTTTTGTGCAGTTTTTATGGCTCCTTAAGTGAAGGAGCATCCCTGGTAGCATGAGAAGGATGAGTGCCAGACCGAGTAATAAAACATTTTGCTGTTGCTCATGTTTGAATCACCAAGTCCTGTTTTCAAGTGTCTGAAATTCTGACTTGAAAGAACTCGCAGGGGGTGCATTCTTCCTTGAGCACACTGGTATCAGTCCCCAGCACGCTGTCAAATCAAAGCAGTTTTTCTTATCTTTCTTGTATAAACAAGTGCACAGCTCATTGCTCCCCTTCCTCACAGCCATTTCTCAGGCAGAGTCAAATTTTATTTTCATACCCAGCTGCAAATCACTGGCCTTTGGCTGTGTGGAGGATAAAATACATCAAAACCAGATAGTACCACTGCCATCCAAATCTGCATAGCTGGCACCTGTAAAATAAACATGCCATGACAGAAAAATGTTGGATAAAGAAGGCAAGACTTTTAAAGCTAATATGCATCAAATTCACTGGGAACATCTTTTTAAATTTTGCCTCGAATTCCCTTTCCAAAAATCCCAAAATATATGCCTTTTTTTTTTTTTTTTTGGCTGTACTTGTTATTCCTTCATTCCTTTTATTTCAAATCTGGGCATCACTATTGAGACACAGAAGGAGAAGTATTTGAATTGTAATTCTTGTGTCTAATCACTTTTTTATATTCCCTGTAAGCCAGGGAAGAACATAGCCCTGTTCAAAACTGTGGAATCTGAAATTCAATGTACAGCCTACCACCGATAAATACAAACATGGATCCCAGTCAGGATGGAAATCATTCTCCAGTATGTAAATATTAAATCTTAGTAGGTCAACCTATAGAAAACATATTTCAGAGTAAAAATTCAAGGTATTTTATCTTGCTAAACAGCATAGTGAGAGTCTCTGACGTATAAAGAGGTTAGCTTTTATCAAGTGTACACAGGAATTTTCTTACTTCTCACTTGATTTTTTTTTTTTATGCAAAACCTCTTTTTCTTTCCAACCTTTTTGTTGCCTCAGTCCATTCTTAGTTACACCCAATGTACCTTGAAGTGAAAGGAGTTTTTTTTTTGCTATCATTCTGAGCTATCTGAAGTTTAGAAAACTGTCCTTTCCTTTCTTATTGTCCCTCCTGTTTCCATTTCCATTCCTGTGGGTTATCATGGTCCTGTGGCTTCCCCTTGTTCTCACATCTGACTCTTTTCCTCAGCCATTTAAGCAACTAATTTCCATTTTTTTCCACTTTATTTTGAGATAACCTGAAAGAAAAGGAGGCCTAGTCCTTTATAATTCCAATGGATGGAAGTATTTAGTCCAAAGTTTATAGGTTAATACAGTTACCTCATCATCCCTTAAAATTATCCCATTTTCATTTCAAGTCTTGCATCCCTGTGATCTCTTTTCTCTGACTACAGAGATTTTAGGGCTGTTTTTCCTGGCTTGCATGGAGGAGATGAGGAAATGGGAGAGCAGATCCTAAGTGTGTTTTTTTGGAGTTTTTATAGGTAATGTGACTTCAACTGTTCCAGAAATTAAAGAGTAATCTATAGAAAAACTGATGAAAAAAAAAAAAGAAAAACATATTTGGGCTTTTGAGGTGCTTTGCTTCTCGCTTTACTTTTACTTTGCACACATTTTTAACTTTTGCTGGTTTTATTTCTTACTTCACTGTAATTTGCTGCTGGTCCTGTGCCCATAAAACTTTTCTTCCCTAAAACACTTAAATCCCTGCGTGGTGTGTTGGATGTTGGATAGAGAACGTCCCAGGTCAGAGCTGGAACTCCTCACTGTCTTCTGAAATTAAATATCTCCCTCTCCTCATCTTTGTTAATCAGCTCCATTTATTGTTCTGTAAACACCTAATTCAATTCCTGAGTTATTTACATACTAAAATAGATATTAGTCACATTACATTTGTGTAAAAATACAACCAACAGCGCCACATTCTGTTCCTGAATATATATAGAATATATAGAATATATAGAATATATAGAATATATAGAATATATAGAGCAGAAATTGCTCTATTTCCACCTTCTTCTTCCTTCTAAACTCTCTTTACAGCACTTAAAACAGAATGCTTGAATTAGGTAAATTTGAAAAGGAAACACTTAGATTTGTCTCCTTTTTTTGACTCTTATTTACTGAATTCAACTTAAACATACACAAAGTTGCCATTCAACCAAAGATTTAAAGTAAATTGTAATTTATTTATGTCTAGTTGAAATTGATTTGCTATTACTCGCTTCATTTTTCTCCACTGAAAATAGGAGAAAATTACAACATCTGCATAAAATTCAAAATAAATGGAGTAGTTCTTTAGAATCAAAGTTTCAAGTAGACATTTCTTTTTGTGATGTCCTAAAACATAAATATGTGATTTGAGGAATCTTTTTCAGATTTTCAGAAAATCTGATAGAATTAATTTTATTTTTCAGGATTTAGGTAATTGATGTGAATATTTGTCTGTCTGCAGAATTAGAGAAATTAATTTACCAATTCATCTATGTGAATTATCTATTTCTCTCTAAGCTGCATATGTGGGTAATATACATACATATAAAATACAAAAAAATATATTCATATAAAATACAAATAAAGCTGGCTTTTTTCTTTTAATAAGACCCATATTAAAAAAAAAAATATTTGTAGGCTGAAATCAAAATCAGTACCTTGTTTTTCTACCTACATTTGGAGTGATTTGTTTTGGAGAGATTAATGTGGACACTGTTGGAGGAAAAAGAAACAGATGTACAGGGTGGATTTGTGGCCTTGATCAGTGATTTTACTGCAGGGAAAAAAAGATTCCTCTGTCTCCCTGTTTAATTGCTGCCTCAGATTTTGGTAAAACCAAGCTGCTTATTCCCTTGCATCGTGTTTTAATTTTGAGAGAGTCATTTATTTATTTATAATTATGTATAATTGTATCTATATTTAATATTAGACATGTATTTATATAATTTATATATATAATATATATTATTTTATACATTTATATTATATATCTATAGATCTAGATCTAGATCTAGATCAGATATAGATATAGATTAAATATAGATATAGATATAAATATGGATATATATAGAGATATAGATATGGATATAGATTAAATATAGATATAGATTAGATATAGATATAGATTAGATATAGATATAGATTAGATATATAGATATATAGATATATAGATACAGAAATAGATATAGATATAGATATAGATATAGATGATATAGATATTGATGAGATAGAGATAGAGATAGAGATAGATAGATATAAATATATATAGATAGATATAGATAGATATAGATATATATATAGATAGATAGATATAGATATAGATATAGATATAGATATAGATATAGATATAGATATAGATATAGATATAGATAGATTAAATATAGATCTAGTTTAAATATAGATCTAGATCTAGATCTAGATCTAGATAGAGATAGATAGAGATAGATATAGATAGATACAGATAGATATAGATATAGATATAGATATAGATATAGATATAGATTAGATATAGATATAGATATAGATATAGATATAGATATAGATATAGATATAGATATAGATATAGATATAGATAGATATATAATTATTTATATAATTATTTATATAATTATTTATTACCAATGCCAAGGTTCAGATAATTAAACAGTTCTTGCCAGATACAGCTTTTAAGGCGTGTCAGATAATGCTGATTTGTGTTGAAGTTGAGTGACCTTCCCACCGAGCTGCTTTCAGGTTCTGCAGGGACAGGACACTTTTGGTGGGGCCAGAGGGATTTGTTCAGAGCCTGTGGTGTTTCTTTGGGTGCTTAGAGTCTCGTTAGGACTCTCATGGCTGGGTTCTTTCTCCCCTTGGACTGAGATTGTTGAGAGAGAGGCAGTTTGCTCTTGTTCAGACTCGGTTGTTTATTCTTCTCTTATCTACATTACATGGATACAGGGTACAAGGAGCTGAGTGCACTAAGATAGCAAGGTGTAAAATGGCCAACAAAGATCTTCTTCAAGGTCTTTTATATGTCTATTTATCCAATTAACAAATGCCAAGTAAATTATTTTCCTTAGTGACCCAATGACCCAACACCTGTGTGCTGCACTGCAACATTCTCTATCCAATCACTCATTGCTACCCAAAAACCTCTAGAAAAAGAAGATGAAGAAGAAAGAAAAAGGGCAAGAGACAACACCCTAAATCCTCTGTCTTGTCTTCTGTTCTCTAACCTGGTGTAAACTCCAAACTTTAACTTTTTCACCTAGTGACTTAAGAAACTTTCTAATTTACACACTTACATTTTCAGTTTCTCTAAACTCTAGCAGTTGTCTCCATGGTGCTGTGTGGAATTCAGTGCTTTCTTGGCTGCCACAGTTAGATAAAGGTAAATATCTTGCATTTCTGCCCCCAACAGTTTAGGAGCTCCACGAATTCCAGAGAGCGACACTGGGCTGTGTCAGTAGGACATGGAGCCACCCCTTGCTGCTGTGCCTCATTTTCTGCCTCAGTGTGGGGACACCAAACCCAGGCAGAAATTCTCCCTCTGCTTTCCCCTGGAGCCAGATGTTTGCTGTCTCCCCCTCTGAATCCCAAGGGCAGGGATGAGTGCTGGTCTCTACTAAATTTTAATCAGCGTTGAGAGGGGAAGATTTAAACCAATGCACCTTTCATCTCTGATAACAGAGAGGCTTTAGATAAAAAACAGAGATGAAATACCCAGAGCCCTGCAGACTGGACACCTGGCAATGTCTGTAAGTTAATTCTGGGAATTAATCCCCCTAGAAGGTCTTATTAAGGATTGACAGAACTATTCACACTAAATTCCCCAGAGCTTGCAAACTAAAATTCATTGGAAAAAAAAAATCCCACCAGTTCCTATCCATCCCCTTAAAATACCTGAAATTGTGACTTTATTTATTTTAAAAAATTATGAAGTGGCAAAAGTTTAGTTTTGCATTGGGGGAGTAAATTCTGAGGTTGGTTGCTCGTTTTCAGTTGATGTAACCCTTGTCCTGTCCCATTAAGAGTGATGAAATTATTTCCTGGCCTGCAGAAATAAAAAGCTGCCCATAAACAGGTGGTACTGGTATCAAAATGCAATCCATAAAAATGTACAACAGAAATGAGTGAGTTATTCAGTTGCTCGATTCACTCAGACCACCCAGCTGAGATGAAAAGCAAACAACAAAAGCCCACATTTGACCATGAACACTTGAATTTGGGCTTAAATGGCATTCAGAGAGGAAAAATACAGATGAAGTGCAATTAAGCAGCTGTAATGGGCATTGTCTAAATTGCATTTGTTGTTGTCTCCAAAGGGATAAGAAGAGTTCATATCACAGTCCTTTAATCATCTCTGCACTGGATGTCATTAATATTTGGTTATACAAATTGATTATAAAAAATGATTAGAAAAATAAATCAGGCGTGGGTAATTTTTTCTTGTGTGACTAAGAGTCAACCAAGGGTTACATAAAAATAAGGAAGATTATTATTTATTATTCCTTCTTATATTCCTCATAATGACTGTTTTTCATGCTACTTGTTAGACATTTTCTCCCAGGTGAATTCTGCATTAATCTGGTTTCAACGTCCACTATTCTTTTAAAATAGTAAAATAGTAAAATTCTTTTAACATAGTAAAAAGTTTGTGCATTTTCTTGCCTTCCAAGTTTTTTCTATCCTTCCATAGCTGCATTTAACCCACTGAACACCTCATGGTGTGACCTGTGGTGCACAGTTATTTTTAACTAAAATTTATTTTAATATATAAAGTTATTTTTAATTAAAAAAAGAGTGTTAGCTCTTGTTGTAAAAGCAGCAGCATCAATCCCTAGAGTAAAGTGAACAGCATGAACAGCTCAAAACAAAATAACTGATTTAAAAACAAAATAGAAATATATAAATAGATAAATATATAAATAGATAAATATATAAATAGATAAATATATTTTTATATAAATATATAAATATATATATAAATATATATATTTAATATATATATAACATATAAAATGCCATTTGCACAAGTGATAACATGAACAACAAAAAACAAAATAAAAGGAGTGAGGAATGGCGAGGAGGAAGAGGCTGATGAATTGTCTGAGCTGCAAATTCATCCTCAGTGGCTCGCCATTGTAATGAGTGAAATGTGGTTGGATTTGACACCTCACTGGATTGATGTTATCCTGAAAGAAAACACCTTTTTATTTTATTTATTATTTTTTTCTGAAGGGTTATGATGGGCTTTTCTCTTGACAGATGAGTTGATTTAGATTTTGAGATGCTTGAAAGTATTTTTTTTTAAATTCCCCAAGTGGCTCTTTCCAATTTCAGCTACGCTGTTATAAGAATAAAAATGGTAATGCTGTATTTTAAAGGCCATATTTTCCCTTCAGCAGGCACTCTGGGAATATTTAAAAAAGATTTTGTGTGTCTTGTCCAAACTTAAACCCCTACATGCTTTTGATTGAAATTTTCATGCCAAGCTGGAGGAAAATACAATGTTTGACTTGTGTTTTGAATGTTCTAATAGCTGTTTATTGATTGAGGCTTTGTGTTGCCATCCTTTGGAAAAACGACTCAACGATCAATGAGTTGAAAAACTCCTCCAAACCTGACGGAGTTTAACGAATTCCCAGGAATCTCTGAGTTCCTGTGATTGCTTGGTAACCTCTGGTAGCTCATTATTCCTTCAGAAAATCACCTTCTCTGGGATGCCATCACTGGATGAGCACAAATTTCTGCAGAGGCCAGAGGGAAATCCAAATAAATGCGGTGAGAACTAAATCAGGACGTGGAGCTCAGGCTGATGGGGGAGACATTTGAAGCTTTCAGGAATAAAAAGCAATTTCTAATGGTTAAAGTGAGCTGTTTTGGTGAAACAGGAGGAAGTGGAGGGAAGCAGCACATGGGAATTGCCATTTGAACCCAACACAGCTGGCAGAATTACTTTTGCAAGACATAATCAAGACCTGAATTTATATAATACATAAACAGATGTAAATGTGAAAAACATCATTCTTTATCACAATAATGATGTTTTCCTTACATCAATTACAAATAAAAAAAGAAATAAATCTTGAAGCCCTGAAACGAAAAAAAAAAATAAAAAAAATAGATAAATTCAAGCTCATTTCGACAGAAACTAATTTCTTTAAAGTAAAAGCATTCACTGGAAATATAACAAAGGCATAAAGAAGACATTTATCAGAGGAAAAACGCATTCTATAGGAAAGAAAAAAAAAAGTACTTCAACTAAAGTAAAAATGTTGTTCAGAGTTGTGTACTCAATTTTTGGGTGAGATCTTTTGTCATAGCTGTGTGGCAAAAATGCCTCCTCAGCGGGTGTCATGCAGCAATGATGAAAATGTTTTGTCTTTTAAAAAACTCAGGTCCCACAGTCTCCTCAGAAAGGAACAGGAGTACAATCTTTAAAAAAGAATATTTCTGGCTTTGGATTTTCAACAGATCTAGTAAGACACAAACTTTGGAAGCAACAATGAATACTCTCAAAACTTTCTAGTCCTTCCCTGGTACCCGCTTCCACAAAAGGATGTGTCAGGAAAAAATGGAAATATGATGTTCTGGCAGCTCTGATCTTTCTAATATAACCTTTTATGAACGTGGATGTACAATTGGAGCATCAAAAGTCAGATTAACTTTAGTGGTTTCTTAAAATAATTAAGATTTCCTGCAGAGGTTTCTGTTGCTTTCCCCCAGTTTCTGTTGTCCTATCGAGCAGCTATTTTTATTCTTGCCAGGCAACATTTTGTTTCAATGGTGCCACTAAAGCCTTTGTCTTTATTTTTTATTCTATTTTATTTTATTATTTTATATTCTATTTTATTATTTTTATATTTTATTTATTAATAAATCTCTGGAGGGTCTTTTTCCCCCCCAGGAATCCCCATCTTGTCATCTCCCACTGTCACACCGTTCTGCTTACCCTAAAATGGAGTAAGAGATCTGTCAATCCCGCTGGAAATTAAATTTCCTTCCCCAAAATGGTACCAGTTTCCAAAGTTTGGAGGTTTTGTGTACAAAATGACAGGAACGAGGAGGCCAGACAGAGCCTCGTGTTTCTATGGTGACACAATGATGTGTCTGGCTCAGCTATTTTCTCCTTTTGTGATTTTATTGATAGCTGGGACTCGTCCAGTGGAGTTTAATATTTGCCAAAAATAGAATTCTAACCCCCAATCTAATCAGAGACAGTAATGCAGAAAGGACAATCCAATATAAAAACCACCAAAATACAGGGGAAAAGTCAGCTGTGACTATTGATAACGTGAATTAAAATACATGAATTTCTCTGGAGCTGTGAAATAGTTCTGAGTGCTCCAGCTCTGCATTTGGCTCATGGTTAAACTGTATTTTATGTCAGGAAATTTCCTGAGCTTCATCCTTCCTTCCTGCTGCATCTCAGTCCTTCATCCTGTCCTGTCCTCCAGGTGGTCCCCACCTGTCTGTGGAAGGTTTAGGTGTGTCCCTGAACCCCTGAGAGATGGATGCAGGAGAAGTTTTTGTGGGATGAACACATCATCCATCAGCAAACCTCATCAAAGCCCCTTCGGTTTAAAAGGCTCTGACCTCAAAATGGGAGCTTTCATGTAAGAATTGGACCTAAAGGGAAAATTTGCTCTTTCATCTTGAAAGAATAAATTATCTTTGTGTTTTTGGGGTTTATTTAAATATAAATTCTATTTTTTCCCCCCACAAAGTAGACATATCTCTCACACCAAACACAAAAGTCTCAGGAGATATATCTCAGTGATAACACATTTTTTAAAAGTCCCTATAGAATAGCAAGCATTTTTATTTGAGACAGGGTGAGACTGGGCTCAAAGTGTGTCTATATATTTGGATAATTAATGGAATATAAAACCTTTATTAATGTGAATTCCCATTTTATTGATACTTCAGGAACTTAACAGGAATGAGTGAACCCAACAACATTCACTGCCCTCAAAACTTGTTTGCTCCATCTCAATGTCTCCACAGAGCTCCATTTAAATGAGAAAATAACTCAGTCTCTTTTTTTTTCCCAGACATCAGGACAAAACACTGCTGAGTTGAGTTTTAGCAGCTCAGGGTGACAAATTTCTGCCTCTCTTGGCATCCATTCCCATGTGACCTGTTACCTGAATCCATGTCAGCTGAGTGCCATTTAGAGTTATATCCATTTATTTAGTGTTGGCTAAAAAAAAAAATAAATCCCAGAACTCCATCACACTTATGAAATAAAAGAATTGTCTTAAGTGGAATGGGTAAGGGACCTAGGGAAAGTTCATTGTCTGACAGATGGTCTGACACCCACATTAAGAAATTCATAATCCAATCTCAAGGAAAGAAAAGTTCTAGGTAAGAACATATGTGTTTGTTGGGAAAGAAAAAAAAATTGTACCGATGATTTTTTGTCAGAGCAAGCACATATGGCAGCTCCATTTTCTGTCACCATCTACTTTCTGCTTAAAATTCAAATGTCACTAGGCAAGGAAAAAGTAGAGTATGAAACCATAGGAAAGATTTAGCTAAGAAGAATTCCTGCTAGAACTTTATTGTTCCATTGTTCATGGAAATTAATGGCTATAAATTAATCCAAACTTCCTCATCCCATTCTGCAAACATCTCATCCTGTGCTTTTTTCTCATTCTCTCCATGTTCCTCCCATTGGTAGCTGCAGTTTTATGTCTATTTCCCAACCATCTGCTGTCTTTCCTTGAGCCAGAATAATTTCCCTTTGTGATATGGTGAGTGATCACATCAGCATCATTTCCGTGCAATTCCACGTGTCCTCGCTAATCCCACCTCCCCATCCTGGTGTAAACAGCCTCTGAGTATCTGGGGTGGTTTGCCACTTCAATTTCTGGCGAGCACAACTCTCTTTGCAAAATTCCAAGCTGCTAATTGTCACCCCTTAGCATTTTGTTATTAGTGAAATGATAATTAAACGTTTGCTCCAGTTCCCATCTCCAGCCACCCAAAGGCACGTGCACGTTGGATGGAGGGGGATGCTGGATAAACTGGAATGTTCATTTTATTAATTAAGGTACTGGGAATCTTCAGAGGTTACACTGGGACTGGGGGAATGCAAAATGCAATTCCCATCTTAGGATATTTGTAAATTAAATGCTCTTGAGAAGTAGGTCAGTATTACTTTAAAATTATTTCAGGTATTTTGAAGGAGTATCCTCATTTTTTAGGCATTCCAATCAATAGCCTCACGGTATCTTTTGGAGAAAAGAGATATTTGCTGCAAGCTAATACTCAGAGTGAGTTAAATTGGTATCAAATCAGAGTTCTTGGCATAAATGGGTCAGTGCTGTTGGTCTGGTGCTGCTAAAGGGGGAGGAGAGGATCAGAGCTCAGGCTGGGATGGTTGAAGAGCTGCTCTGAAGCAGGGTTTGCAGAGCAGCCAGGTGAAAAAGGAGACAGAGACAGAGCAGCAGTGCTCTTACAACACCCCTTTGTAAATAAATACAGCTATAATTACTCCAGGCAGACAATTTGTAGCCCCAAAGCTCCTGGGAAATGAAGAGAAATTTCCTGAATCCGTCCAGTGACTCCTGAAACATGGCGTGATTGTAAATGCACAGTAAATAACTTAAGAAGGGACACAAAGTTCTTCTAAACAATAGGAAATATTGCCAGCACCATAGCCATAACTTTTTTTGTGACTAACTGCAAAGAACACCTAAAAATCTGCAGTTTCAGAAGCTGCAGTCCTAACTTGAGGTACCTGAGATTTTCTTTCAGTGTGGAAAACCTGCTCACATTTGTCAATCACATCATCAAGGTATGCCCATCGATGAATGAAGGCATTAAATCAAAGAGCTGATGTGTTAATGAAGAAATATCTCATTATTATCTGCAGCAGCAATCCAGGCATGCTTAGAGGACAATATGAAAACACCTGAAACGTGCACCAAGTCCCTTCCTTTCATCATGCTTTCTTAAAACAACCAGATTAATGATATTTTAGAGCAGCATTTGGTCTGATGAGTGGTTTAAATGCCAGAGGTGATGATATAATCCCCTAGTTCAGTATTTGGTGCCTTATCCACCCCTTTTAACTGGTTATAGCAACATTCTCATTTTAAATGCTGTCACACAGCAAGGTAAGAGGTTGTTATGTAGGGGGTTTCATAGTCCAAATGCTAAATCTATAAGAAGTTTTCTGGCTTTCTTCAATCTTTCCCTATGAAATAAAATATCCAAACTCCTACTGTCACCTCCTCTGTTTTGGTGCTCAGAGAAACCAACAGCTTGGCATTAATGTGCTTTTCAACTTTTCAACTTTTCAACTTTTTGTATGGATGTCAATCAAATTTCGTTGATTCAGTGCTCGGGTTATTTCAGTGCTCAGGTTATTGTAGCTTTCCTTTCCCTGGTCCTTTTGGGACACACACATCTTTAAATTATTCATTGGTTAAAGTGCTTAGCTGCCCTGCATTTAGTCAGAACTAAAGATTCTCCCCCTCCTGAAATTCTGGGTTTATGTTCAGGTGTTGATCCCTGTGCATAAAACTTTGCTGTCCATGCAGGGATTTCCATCACTTCATAAATGGTTTTCTCAGTAATGCATCATCTAAATGATGCCATCATAATAATTCCATCCAATTTGTTCTGTTTGCAGACTTCTAAGAGTGTTTTCCATTCAGTTTGAAATCCTAATTCTCTTCCTTTCTTTTCTTAGAAGCTACTTCACTTTTCAGGATGTTCTGACTTTAATGTGTATTCAGCAGAGGAGAGGTTGTGTGGGTGCTGCTGGTAGGAAGCTCAAGGGTGTGAAGTGTGTGCTCCATGCTCTCAGTGTTATTTGTATCAATAGCAAAAGGTTCCAAAGATGAGTAAACAGGAATGTTCATCCTGGAAATTGTAGATGTGGTGCAAGCCTCTAAAAAAAGAAGGATGCTGCTTTTGCTTACTAGAGGAAGAATGGAAAGTCCATTTAGTAGCTCTGAAAATATTCAGTTTAACACTTAATTCAAAATTTAATTCAGCTAAGCACTTCATTAAAAAAGAAAAAATGTGTTTTCTGATCATCAGAACCCATGAGACAAAAGCAGTGGCAATGTGGACGGCAGAGATTTCAACCCCCTGCCTCTGATCAGACTTAGGATGGTTTCTGTTTCCACTTTTTTCTTCCCATTTGAAAAGCCTGTTGCATCATCCTGGGCACAAGTGAGATCAGATCCTGGTACACTCTAATAAATCTAGGGTCCAGCCTCAAAGGATCTGGTTAGGGTGATTTTAACTTAACACAACTCTGTGAAAAAATTTGGAGAGGTGTAAGCTATTTCCAGCAAATTTACTCTGCACAGAGTTATTCAGTCCATGGTATATATCAGCTTTTTTTTCCCCCTGTATAAAATCTATAAAACTGCCTGAATTAGAATTTAATTTCAAATAGGGTTTGAGATATTATTTGAAATAATTTCAAATTTCAACCCTATAAATGGTCTTATTACCCAAAAAAAAAAAAAAAAAGAGTATATGCTAAGGCTGCCTTTTGCTTCCTCTTTTACTTGCTAATCACTTCTTTTACTTTGCTAATCAAATATTAAACCAAAAGTAACCACAAAGTTTGATTCTGCCAAATATTTTTTTTTTTTTTTTTTTTTTTTTTTTTTTTTGCTATTTTTATTCAGCAACTCTACACAACCACCTTCCTTATGTGTGCTCTCTTACCTTTCTGGTGGACCTCAGCAGAACACAACAATATTGATTCAACACTCAAAAATGTGTCTTGCAGCAAGCTGAGTTTTCTGTTGCTTTGTCAAAGACTTCCTTAACCCCCACCCCCAGCAGTGATAGCAGCTAGCTTGTCACTTAGGGAGAAAACTTGTGAAGCAAAATCATGTTTGTGCTCTTTCAGCCTTAAAAGTGGAAAAAAAAAAAAAAACAAATAAAGAAAAAGAAGAAACTGGTAAAAAGCCACAGTCCCAAACACCACAAAACACAAAAATAGGGAGGAAAAATAAAAGACCATTTTCCTCCACTGCTCAGTACATGGCATCCCTGTAGCTGGAGATCCTAAATGCTACCAAAAATGAAGCTGGCTGGAAAGAAAGGAAATGGGAAGCATTAGGATGCAGGATGCTGCATCCCACTCTGTGCTGTGAGACAGGAATTGCCAGCAGGCTGCTCAGTGGAAAAGTACAGCCTGCTTCAGCCAGGGAGCCAGGGCTCCCCTGCCCCTGAGGCTCTCACCTGGCACTTTCCTAATGTGCAGGATTTGCTCTGCAGCTCTCATTTCCCTCTGGTTTTATTTATTTTATCTATTTTTTATTTTATTTATTTATTTGTGCAGGGCAAGGAAAAGGGGCACGTTTGTCTCCTGCAGAAAACTCACAAATGATTTTCACTTCAAGCTTTCCTGTGGGCTTAACCAGATGTGCTCAACCTGTTGCAGAAGAATACTTCCTAAAATTTTTAAAGAGCAAAAAGATGATCCAATTCCTATTTCATCCACAGTGTTGACAATATAAAAATGAAAAATGAAAAAGGTTGGGTTTAGGGTGTGCTGAATACATTTTTGTACTGGTTTCCTTCATGGAGATCCACAAAAGGGTTTTTGAAGCAGATGTGTTGCTGAGGGATGCAGGAAGAATTTAGGTTCCTGCCAGCTTCATAAATCTGTCATTCATGTGGATACTGGAAAGAGCTGAAATTTGTCAGATAATTAAAAATCTAACAAAACCCCCCAGAGTTTATTCTTGTATAAACCCAGTCTGTGCCCATCCCTACAGCAGGGCAGAAGTTATGGGTGGTGCCTTTGATCTGTCCTGCTCCCCTGAATTACAGCAGCTCGGGAAGAACTCTGGATTTTGGATGCTGGGCAACATTAAACAAGTTGTTCAACTTTGTATCCATACTCCTTACAAGCATTTGTCAAATTTGTGTGCATTTGACATTATAATATAATATATGTATATATATATATATATATATATATATATATATATATATATATATATATAATTTATAATTATATGATATAATAATAATAATAATAATAATAATAATATAACAATATTATTATACTATATAAAAATGCCTGCAGAGGAGTGGAGGAAGAAAGAGAAGAGAACAGGTTTCCTTTTGTATGAATTTTCACATTTCTGTCTCATAACAGGATAAAATACAGTAAAATGCCCATAATATTATTTACCTGCCCTAACAAAGGAGCAGAAGATAGGTGGCTTTTGGCAAAGTGCTCTGAATTGGAAAATGATGTCAGGCCCAAGTTTATTGATATTTAACACATCCAAAGTCACAGAGGCAGAGTGACTCTCACACTGAAGTGTTCCTTAACAGAATTTCAACACTGATATTGTTATAATTTAAATACAGCTATCATTTAAATACACACATTTATTTATTATATTAATATAATGATGGATATTATGTTCTTCCATGTCCATATTAGACATATTTTCCATCTAAAGATCAGCTACACAAACACACATCTCTCTGTTAGTTTTAGAGTGTATTTCTTACCGTGTTTGAAATATAGAATTCCTATAGGGAATTTGTAGAAACCCTTATAATGCAGTAAATCCTTCAGCTACTTGAAGTCAGTTAATAGGCTTTTAAAGACTAATTACAGCTCTGTGCTCGACAAATATCTCAGGATACTGCATTCACTGAAAGAAGCTGATACCGTCATTCATTATTTTATGACTTTGCATTAGACAAACTGAAATCAGACTTCTATCTCTAATGAAAAAAAGAGACATTTGCATTTCTTTCCGGGAAAAGCAGGATTAATGACATCAAATACTTAGCAACTCTTCTACTCAGAGTCTTTAATTCAATGTAAGATAATTTACACAGCAAGAAACAACTTCTAAAGGCTCTGGAACAGAAGTGGCAAGAACATTTTACACATTAACGAATCCTTCTTAACTTTCCTCTTAAAGGGAAAATAAACACGCTAACTTTTAGATATCTTACTTTTGAAACTTGGTGATAACTACTAAAAAAATCATTGCCTTTGAGCTGTTCTGCTTTTTTTAATGTACTGAGAGTGCTTTGAGCCAGAATAAAACCTCACAAATAAATACCACATTTTTATAAGTGTTTACAGGAAGAACAAACTCCTTATGACTACAGTAGAACAGTGTCTGTGCACTATTAAGCATGCATGGGCTTTATTACTGGTTACCGAACTAAAATAGAAAGGACAAATAAGACTGTAAAAATGTCTGACATTTAAAATAAATGTGGTCTTTAGATGCTCTGAACCAGTGTATTTTGGCATAAAACTGAAAAGGAAAAAAACCAACAAACCCTTGACTTGACTCTATTAACCCAAGTCCCGTAGCTGAAGAAAATTTGCGTAGACATCAGAACAGAATTTAGAACAGAATTACCAAAATAATATCTTTAATAACTCTGCATTTGTTGTTGCTCACAAGAAAAACGTTATGAAAGCTTTCAAACTTCTCCAGTCAGGGCTGATTTTATTGCCATTTGCACAGGAATGTGGGAGCTGCTGTCAGCATGGAGAGCACAGGGTCACTCAGCAGATTCCTTCCCCAGGGAATGACAGAGGTGTTCCAAAAAAGTCTTGGCTGAACCCTCCAGGGCTGGCAGTGACCACTCATCTCTCACTTACATGAGCATTAAAACTCCATTAATTAGTTCTTTTCTGCACTCACAGTAGCACTTCCAATAATTTTTGGCATTGTTACCTTTTTTTTTGGTGGGGGGGGCTAAAAAGAAACCCAGCAATCAAGGTATTATAAAAATTTTAACCCTAATTTTTGCAGGTGTTTTGACAGATATTTTTATTGTTATTATTATTATCCCACTAATGTATAGGCACACTGCTGCAGCTCTGTATTTGCACATCTCTATTAGAGTATTAATATATTACTATAAAGCATACATATTATATATGTATATATTTAATATATATATTATATATAAAATAGATTTTTATATATATCTTTATATATTATATATATTTTATATTTTATTTATATATTTATTATATCATATATAAAATATATAAAAATATATTTAAATATATATTTATATACATATATTTTAAAATATATTTAAAATATATTTAAATATATATATAATGTATATATATACTTTCAAGTGCAGAGAGCTCCTTGATTTTTGCTGGAGCTTTCTGGGTTCAATTCCCTCTGGCAGCGAGCCCAGCTCAGTTTTTCACACTCTTCCTCCGGATTTGCAGGAGAGCTGCTCCCTCTGCTGAGTTTTCCGTGGATCGCCACCGGCACCTGATGTCCTTCCTCACCATGCTGGGCCCCAGCCCCGACTGGAACGTGGGGCTCTCTGCTGAAGATCTCTGCACCAAGGACTGCGGCTGGGTCCAGAAAGTGGTGCAGGATTTGATCCCCTGGGATGCTGGCACTGACAGCGGTGTCACCTATGAGGTATGGACACTGCCTGTGGTTTATTCCCATATATCACGGAGCAGTGGAGTAGCAATGCAGTCTGATCCATGCACTACCCGTGGTTTATTCCGATATATCATGGAGTAGTGGAATAGGAATGCAATTTGATCCATGTGCTACCTGTAGTTTATTCTGATATATCACAGAGCAGTGGGGTAGCAATGCAGTCTGATCCATGTACTACCCGTAGTTTATTCTGATATATCATGGAGCAGTGGAGTAGGAATGCAATTTGATCCATGCACTACCCGTGTTTTTTTCTGATACATCACATCAGAGCAGTGGAGTAGCAATACAGTCTGATCCATGCACTACTCATAGTTTATTCTAATGTATCATGGAGCAGTAAGTAAGAAGGCAGTTTGATCCAGGTACTACTTGTAGTTTATTCTGATATACCACATCAGAGCAGTGGAAGAAAGCAGTTTGACCCATGCTGGTGCCACCCATGTCTTTGTATTTTTTACTCTGTTAAAAATTTTCCTTAAAATGAAATAGAATTCCTTTAACTATACTTCACTGTCGGTTGTTTTTGCCTGAGCATCAGCATCAGCACTGGTGTGACAATATTCAGAATGACAGGACAATGGGTAAGGTTGGGAGGAAGGACAACAAGTCCAATCTCTGTATTTAAGCAGGGTCATCCTAGAGGAGATTCCAGGATTCTGTGAAGTTCTTGAACATCTCCAGGAAGGGAGGCTCTGCTCCCACTCTGGGTGGTCCATTCCAGTGCTTGCTCACAGCACAGTAAAGAATTTCTCATTTATGTTCACCTGTTAAATTCACTTATTGAATAAACAGAGAGGTTTGGTCACAGCCAAGCCTTTAGGTACCCACCAAAGCAGTGCCATCAGCAGCTGCATCAGCTCCAGTCTGGGGCTGTTTCAATCCAACCGTTCTGTTTGGCACAGGAAACTTCAACTATTTCTTGCAGCAAAGCAAAACAAAACCAACAACAAAAAACAAAATGAACCAAAAAAACCCACAAAAAGCCAAAACAATTCCCCACAGCAGTAAGTATGAATGTACCAAGTTCATTTTACACTGGAATTTTGCAGTTTAGTATTTCAGAGAAGTTTTAATTTCTGCAGATTAATTGCTAATTAAGAAAATATTCGTTTCTTTTCTAACATATTTTTTTTCTTTTTTGATTGCAGTCTCCTAACAAACCTACAGTACCTCAGGAGAAGATCAGACCTCTTACAAGCTTAGACCACCCTCAAAGCCCATTTTATGATCCAGAAGGAGGATCTATCAAGCTGGTGGCCAGAGTTGTCATTGAGAGAATTGCACGAAAGGTAGAGTACATATGAGTAAAATTCTCAAGCAAACAAAAATCCACTTTGTAAGCCAAAAAAACCAATCAATTCTTTCACCCCTTGCCTCCAAATCTACACTCCTTAACCAACCCACAGCAAAGATAACAGCAGAAAAAAATTAAACTGTTTTAAGGTATTATTTCTCCTACTTCTGGCAATTATTGCATCTGCTTAATCGGGGATTTTCTTTATGTATGCCTAGGAAATTGTAGATAAAGAGGTGCTGCTGACACCGTGCTGCCTCACGGTGTACTGGTTTAACTCCTCATGGATGAGTTTCCTTTCTTCAGTGTTCACAATCATTTTTTGGCAGGGGGAGCAGTGCAATATCGTTCCTGACAACATAGATGATATTGTGGCAGATCTAGCACCGGAGGAAAAAGAAGAAGGTATGTTTGAAATTAGTTTGTTCTTTACTAATAATTTATATTTTGTTCCATTCCCTGCTGCCATTTGTAGATAAGGTACAAAACTGACTTAGGAGCAAAAATTCCACTCAGTGTCAAACAGTGATTTAGTTTTTCATCTCTTCTGGTCTCTTCTATTAGCCTTCCCTTGTACAGAAAATAAATTGCATGTATTGCATGTAGGAGATGACAATAACCATAAGGCAATAAAAGAGATTTTTGGGGTTTGAATTTATTTTTTTTCTCTAAAGAAAGTTGGCAATTGGCAATTCTCTTTTTCTTCTGGTTTAGAACGGAGAGAATAGAATGCAGAAGGAAATAATGGATTCTATTGGGATCTAAAGTAATCATCAGCCAAGAAAAGGGAAGAAAATGGAAGACCATTTTTAACATTTAATGCCTTTCCTCACTTTTCAGATGACACCCCTGAGACCTGCATATACTCAAACTGGTCGCCATGGTCAGCCTGCAGCTCCTCTACCTGTGAAAAGGGAAAGAGGATGAGGCAGAGAATGCTGAAAGCTCAGCTGGACCTCAGTGTGCCCTGCCCTGACACCCAGGACTTCCAGCCCTGCATGGGTCCGGGCTGCAGTGATGAAGGTAACCAAGAGAGGAAGGTAGAGGAGGAGAATACCTGGTAGAGTTTCTTTTCCTTTCCAGTTCCCAGGCATGTTGGTTGCTGTGATATGGCTTGAGCTGAAAATTGCTGGAGAACACGAGTGGAAGCTGCCAGTGGAGAATTCTGCATCTCAGCTGTGTCAGGGCATGAGGTGCACAGGATCTGCAGGAGAGGAGCGAGGGATGGGGTGGAGGAGAGGACAGCGTGGAGGGCAGCATAAAAGGGCTGCTGCACCCAAATGTCACAGCTCTGTCAGTCCCCACAGCTGGATGCTCTCTGTGTTTCAGATGGTTCCACCTGCATGATGTCTGACTGGATTACGTGGTCCCCCTGCAGCGTCTCCTGCGGGATGGGAACGAGATCCAGGGAGAGATACGTGAAGCAGTTCCCCGAGGATGGCTCCATGTGCAAAGTGCCTACTGAAGAGACTGAGAAGTGTATTGTAAATGAGGAATGCTGTAAGTATTTCATTCAGCTCCATAAAATCAGCAGCCAACAGCAGAACTGCCCAAATAATTTTTCATATGAGTCTTCCTGGGGTCCCACAGAGCTCCATCTTAGGCCCTGTGCTCTTCAATACCTTAATAAATGACTTGGATGCAAGACTGGAAGCGATACTAAACAAATTCCCAGATGATCCAAACCTGGGAGGAGCTGCTGACTCCCTCAAAAGCAGAGAGGCCTCAACAAATTAAAGAGATGGGCAATCACCAACTGTACGAATTTTAACAAGGACAAGTGCTGGGTTCTGCACCTGTACAGACAGATTGGGGAAGGAGAGGCTGGAGAGCAGTGCCAGGGAAAGGGACCTGGGGGTCCTTGGCAGGCTGGATGGGAGCTAGCAGTGCCAGGGAAAGGGACCTGGGGGTCCTTGGCAGGCTGGATGGGAGCCAGCAGTGCCCTGAGCCAGCAGGGACATCCCTGGCCTGGGGACATCAGGCACAGCAGGGCCAGCAGGGCAAGGGAGGGGATGGTCCTGCTCTGCTCTGGGCTGGGGCAGCCTCACCTCCAGTGCTGGGGAAGGTTTGGGTGCCACAGTATAAAAAAGGTATAAAGGTACCAGAGAACATGCAGAGGCCTCAAGAATGGGGAAGGTTTTGGAGGAGAAGCCGTGTGAGGAGCAGCTGAGGGCACTGGGTCTGTTCTGCCTGGAGAGGAGGAGACTGGGGTCAGAGAGCAGTGACAATTTCCTGCTGAGGGGAAAAGGAGGGGCAGGCACTGATCTCTGCTCTGTGGTGACAGTGACAGGAACCGAGGGATGGCCTGAAGATGAGTCAGGGAGGTTTGGCTGGGATATGATAAAAAATTTGGGCACTGGAACAGGGTCCCCAGGTCAGTGGTCACAACACCAAGCCTGGCAGAGTTCAAGAAGTGTTTGGACAACACTCTCAGGGACATGGTGTGACTCTTGGGGGTGACTCTGTGCAGAGCCAGGAGTTGGACTTGATGACCCCTGTGGGTCCCTTCCCACCAGCTGATGCTGTGACAGCCATGAACAATTTTCTGTGCTCTTTGAACAGCTCCAAGCAGCTGCCTCGTCACTGAATGGGGCGAGTGGGACGAGTGCAGCGCCAGCTGCGGCACGGGGATGAAGAGGAGGCACAGAATGATCAAGATGACTCCAGCTGATGGATCCATGTGCAAGGCAGAGACCACTGAGGCAGAGAAGTGCATGATGCCCGAGTGCCGTGAGTGTCGGGGAGCTCCTCTCTCTCCCCTGCTCTGAAATGAATAATTTCTGACACATTGCCCCAGCACACAAACACAGCCAAACAAGAAGCAAGGCTGCTTTTCCTTGTTCTCCTTAAAATGAGGAGAAAATTCTTAGAAAATTGATGAGAGCATCAATAAAAGAAATGTTCAGTGGTTCAGTTGCTGTATGACCCATGCAGTGATGTGTATGAGCAAACCTGAACAGCTCTAGGTCATGCAATATGAGCTTTATTTGACCATCAGGCTAGAATAAAACTACTAAAACAATGTCCTCCCCTTTTAAACCCATGAAAAGTTCAGAAACTGAGGTGTTTCTTTCGTGCCACAGCCTTTCTGTCATTATTAATTTCTTAGGAAATGTTAAATTTTCATCAGAGATAATTTTAAAAATATTTTTTGTAGATCAAATATGGAATTTCGCTTTTTAGACTAAATTAAGTTGACTTCCAGTTCTGTTCACTGCAAAAAATCCTTTTTGGCTTGGTTTTTATTTTTTATTTTTACAGGAGTTATGATTGAAACATAGCACCTCACACTATTTATTCCCCAGATGCACTGAGACATTACTTATATACAGAAAAAGATAGCAAAGATATTTAAATCAAGCAAGCCTTTCAATTTGATATAAAGTTTCCTCAGCTTCTTCAGCAGCACCATTTGGCTTGTGACAAGAAAGTGCAGCTGGCTGATAATAGATAAAACATAGCACATTCTCCACCTGTGTTATTTTCAAAATGTATGCCTTCCTAATTTATTTCTAGTAAGAAATAGTCAATAAGAAGAACTCATTATTAAACTTTTTATTTCCTACCAGATACCATCCCATGCCTGCTCTCTCCCTGGTCTGAGTGGAGTGACTGCAGTGTAACCTGCGGGAAGGGAATGAGAACCAGGCAGAGGATGCTGAAATCTGCTGCTGAGCTGGGAGACTGCAATGAGGAGCTGGAGCAGGCAGAGAAATGCATGCTGCCAGAATGCCGTAAGTCTGGAAAATTCCCTGGGAAGAGGAGGATATTTATGTGTCAAAATCTATGGATCAAACATCTATCACCACTTCTTGGATAGGCAGGGTATCAACTGTGCATTGATAAAATAAAATGGAAGAAGGAAGGAAGGAAGGAAGGGAGGAAGGGAGGAAGGGAGGAAGGGAGGAAGGGAGGAAGGGAGGAAGGGAGGAAGGGAGGAAGGGAGGAAGGGAGGAAGGGAGGAAGGGAGGAAGGGAGGAAGGGAGGAAGGGAGGAAGGGAGGAAGGGAGGAAGGAAGGAAGGAAGGAAGGAAGGAAGGAAGGAAGGAAGGAAGGAAGGAAGGAAGGAAGGAAGGAAGGAAGGAAGGAAGGAAGGAAGGAAGGAAGGAAGGAAGGAAGGAAGGAAGGAAGGAAGGAAGGAAGGAAGGAAGGAAGGAAGGAAGGAAGGAAGGAAGGAAGGAAGGAAGGAAGGAAGGAAGGAAGGAAGGAAGGAAGGAAGGAAGGAAGGAAGGAAGGAAGGAAGGAAGGAAGGAAGGAAGGAAGGAGAGTTTAAATCACCTGTGTGATTCTTTTAGCTCAGGAAGGGCAGCAAAGAGGCTTTCTCCACCTTTGATACACCTCTGAATGGTTCCATTTTGCAACCTGCTGCTGAAGGGTGCGGAGGCAGCTGCAGAGATTTTTTTTTTTACCTTACTCCATTAAAATCCCTCACTTCTTGGGTAGGACAAATTTCTAGTTGCTTTTCAGTCTTTGTGAAGTGTGATAGCCTAAGGCACTGCTGAATGAATGAGATATGATTGCTTTTGGCATCCTGTTGCCAGCTGGTTTATGAGGTTTTATCACAAATTACATTATTTTTCACAGAAAGTATTGGTTAAAAAGGCTTTTATACTGTAATTGCTCATTCAGCTTTTCTTTAATAATGTGAAATATCATTTTGATTATTATTCACTGGGGCTGTAAGTGTTAAGCAGTGCTGAAAGATGAAAACTTTCAAGTTATAATGGTATTAGTGAATATGGCTTATTGCATAACTCTGCCAGCAAAGCAAGGCTGAGATCTCAGAGGTAGCAAATTCTTTTTAAATATAACTCAATTTTCAACAGCTTTTCATTACAAAACAGACAGATGGGTGGGAAAATGGAAGAAGGCACAGGAGAATTATTTATATGTTCTTTGTAATTTTAGTGATCTGCCAGCACCACTCTTGAGGAAGCAATCGAAGAGCGTGTCAAATAACACTTCTAGAAATGAACTCAGAAAATTTTGACATGCAGCCTCCAAACAATTGCTGAGGAGATTGGAGGCTTTAGTGGAGCTCGTGTAGATGGGGTGTAAAAGTTCATCAGGCACATCTGTGCGTTCCTTGACCCTGTATTCAGGATTTTGTGTCATTTTTTGGGTGTTTCTTGTTCCCTGCAGCCATCGACTGCGAGCTGACGGAGTGGTCCCAGTGGTCCGAGTGCAACACCTCCTGTGGCAAGGGCCACATGATCAGGACGAGGATGATTAAAATTGAGCCCCAGTTTGGGGGAGCAGCTTGCCCTGAGACTGTCCAGCGTACAAAATGCAGGGTGAGGAAGTGCCTGAGGGGAGCTGGGATGGAGAAAAGGCGCTGGAAGGAGGCCCGGGAGAAAAGGAGGAGTGAACAAGCAAAGAAGAATTTAGATAGTGAACAATATCCAGGTGAGTGTGAAACCACTTTTAGGGTGTTCATGGCTTTTCTGCATTTGTGAGAGTGCCTTCAGGGCTTCAGTCAAGGGAAGGTTTGAGCCATGCAATAAAGCACAGCCACTTTTGGTGCTTGCCCATCACCAAAATCACCCTGCCTAAGCTTAGGGCACCATGGAGAAAGGCTCACATCTGTCCATGCTCCACCACTAAAGATATTTTAGCTACTCCACACAAAAGTGTGAAAAAGTTTCAAGTTTACAGCTGGCAAAGGTGTAACTGCAGTTTCTGCAGATCTGAGTGGAAATCCTCACAGCCCGTTAGCTTCAAACATTTCAAATACTTGTTCCTGGATTTGATGCTGAATTTCAAAACTGAACTAATTTCCACCTCAGGAGCGTCATTCAGACTCAGGCTGCTCCAAGAGATCTGCTCAAACTGCTTTTCCAATGGGGGACAGGATCATCAAGTACTGATTCCTCAAATCAACAAAACAAATCTTGTGGTACAATTAACATTACCTGGACAGGAATTACTGCTACGTGCTTGTCTGACATTTAACGATTTCATCATTTTACCTGTCTCTTGTAATTCAGATATTAAATTTCTTTTTACTTTTTCAAGTGTTTGACAAATTCAACTTGATTATACTTAGCAGGGGCTTCTACTGCTAAAAATGTACCGAATCACTTTTCTGTTTATTCAGTTTGTAGGCTGAAACCATGGACTGCTTGGACAGAATGTTCTACACTCTGTGGAGGTGGAATTCAGGAGCGCTACATGATGGTAAAGAAGAGGTCCAAAAGCACTCAGTTTACCAGCTGCAAAGACAAAAAGGAGCTAAGAGCGTGTAATGTCCATCCTTGTTAACAAAACACAAGGTTCCAAGTGATGCACTCGGAGCTAAATGGAAAGTCAACCTTGGTTTGTTTTTTTTTTTTTTAGAACAACAACAACAAAATATAAAGTGTATATTAGTTTTCATTTTTTTGCAGTGTGGTTTGCTTTTTAGTCTTGCTGGGGCAAGAAAAATATTTTATAAATATTTCCTCACGGAATCATGCTGAGAGTAAATCTTTGGTACTCCAGCTAGCCCTTAATGCATAAAAATAGTAAAGTCATGGTGAGTTACTTAACTAAAATACAGACACATCTGTGGACATGGAATAGCCATGTAGAAATACCACTTGTAAAGATATGGGATGCATGCATATTAACAAAACTAAGTGACAGAAAGTTTCATCTGTGGGAGGAATTCTCTTTAGATTTGATTTTGAAAATCCAAAGCAGTGCCTCTGTGATTACACAACTATGCCAAGGAGTAATTTCAGTAATGCTGGTTCAATAACATTAAAGGTGCATGTTTATCTTTTTACACTATTGGCTTGAGCTGATAGTTATTATTGGAATAATAATAATAATAATAATCCTAAACACTTTTCTTCACATGGATGCTGTGGTCCATGCAAGAAGGTCCTTTTTTCTTCAAAACTTAAAAAGGAAATAATTTTTGCAGCTCAATAGTGATGTCTGACACCATCACAGTCAAGAAAAGCAAACCTGCCAATGTCATAATATGTGTACAGTCCATGCTGGGTCCATCCATTGCCTTCCAAAATGGACACAGAACTGGTACAAATTGCTGCAGACCATCTCAACAGCTCTGCCACAGGATGTCTTCCACATGAGAGACACTAAAAAATTAGATCCAGCTTCTCAAGGATCTTATTCACAGGTGGAGAGGGAGACAGGTTTATAATAAAACAAAAATGGTAGAGCAAAGGTAAGCCAGGCTCTCATGCATCCCTTAAAAGTGAAATGAGACTCTGAAAGGAAGCAATGACAGCCTTTTAAAAAATTAACAAATATAGATTGGCAAAGAATATGTTTACAGCAGTGTCATTTCTGTCTTCTTTTACTCAGAGTACAGGACAATCTAAAAATTGCTTAATTTGTGAGAATTACCCATTTGTGGCTATCCTAGCCAGGTTAAATATCCTCCCTGACTACTTCAGTGATTAAAAAACTACCTGAGAATAGAAAATACCTTCTCACTCTTCTAATTGCTATTTTACCCCAGCTCCTGCAGAATTTAGCTCTCATCCCTACACAGTCAAGTGTAATCAGGGAGACCCTTGGGCCCCACTTGCTATTGGAATACAAAATTCTCTTGTAATTTTATTTTCCTGTAATAATTTAGCATTTAGAGGGGAAGGTGATGGATTAGCTTTTGGTCCAGGCAAGGCAGCATACCCCTGTGTCTCTACAGGAGTAAGAACAAAGCACTGAAAATAAAGATTGTTGATGCTGACTCTTAAGCTTGAGAGAAATGAATGGAGAGAATGTTTGTGTTTGTTTTTTTTTTTTTTTTAATGGCCTCTAAAGCAGCCTGAAGTAATTTATTCACTTCCTTAACACTTGGTCACTACCCTGAGGCAGCTGAGTTTGAAATATTGCTGTGCACCACAACCCTCTGAGCTGTTCATCTTCACCACCACCCTGGGGATCCTCCGTACCTGAACAGGCTCGTTGGGCTGCTGGCACTAATTCCATCAGCATTTCTCCACTGAACACTGCAAGGGCTGCTCAGGACTTCCACAGCCATCACATCCCACTCCCTCTCGAGGTATTTTGCTGCTTTCTGTGGGTTTGGGATGAAGGAAAGGCCGGGGAAATAATGGAACCAACGGCAGTGCAAGCCTTTTCCTGCTGCTGCTGAATGAAATGGGTGCACACCCATAGCCAACCAAACCAGGAGGGAAAAAAAAAAAGAGTACAACAAAGTTTAATGCTAAAACCAAACATTTTACTTTTTGCACAGCTTGGCTCACTCAATAATGTTCATTCAGATAGTTTGCCTCCTTGTGCCTGCTCCAAAATCGTGCAGTTTATGTCTCTGCAGCACTGCCATTACAGCATAGCAGCAAGTCCCTCACTAACGCATTTAGGACCTCACATTTCACTTTTATGACCAAAAATAAAGAAAACCCAACAAAAGAAAACCCCAGCTGAATGATGTAGGAATGGAGGAGTGACCAGCTGAGCATATTTTGGGTGGAGAAACTGCAGAGGAAGGCCACAAAGAGCAATGCCAGGGGCTCAGCCAGGACAGAGCCACATCTCTGGCTGAGCTGACAGAGGTGTCCCAGCTGAGGCCACTCACTCAGAAAAGCAATCTTGGGCCATAAAATGTGTGACAGAGAGCTTTTAAAGGCCCTGAAGGGTCTGTGAGCCTGGGGAAGAGGGAGCAGAAGTTTCTCCTGAAGGGAAAAACTTGCTGAGTTGAGGAACTGGATTTATCTCGTCAACCCTTAGCACTTGTTCAAGCTTATCTTGCAAAACTGCTCCTGTCTCAGCAAATAATCAATGAAACCTAGTGTTGCATTTTCATTTTCACATCTGTTCCCATCCATCAAGCTGTTTTGTCTACTAAATACTCCCTTTGCCAAAGGCCACGTAGTCCAAATACACTTTTAGAGAACATACAACACCTTTCTGAACATGCCCACAAAATCCCATTTAAACAATCTGGCATTCCTTTCTCTGTGCTTCTCACTAATTTGCTTCTCCACATCCTCTTTTTTTTTGTTTTTTCTTTCTCTCTTAGAAGGCTCTTCAGTGTGATTTCCAGTCATTTCTCTTAGGCTCATTAAAGTTCTGAATGTTGCAAATCGCTTTTTTTCCCCCCACCTTGTTATAGATGAAATGAGAGGCTCAGAAAATTTGTGACCACTCCTGCTTAGCGTTCAGCTCTTCTTCACATTTGTGTTGCTGTTGAAGCCTTTTAAAGATCACTCATCTTTCTTCTAACTTGATACAAGAGAAACATTTAGGCTTGTTACATTTTGTAAAAAAAAAAAAAAAAAGAAAAAAATAAACACGAACAAAAAACAAACGTAGAAAAAAAAATAAGAGGTTGATTTTCTATTCAGAAAAATAAATAAAAGGAAAAGGAAAAGCTCTGATATACAATATGTAGAAGTCTTGCATTGTTACTGTAAAGTTTCTAGTAGTGAAATAGGCACTGGTTGTCAGTCAGTAAAAGTTCTGATGTCCTGGGTAATCCTGCTGAACTCAAAGCACAGATGTCACACCAGTTTTGTAGACCTCAACTACCAGATCTTAGCATTGTGTGTAATTTTTTTTCTAATATACAAACGATAGAATCTTTACACATAATTAAAAAAAGAAACGTTAGGGGCTTAACAAATGTACAGTAGGACTCTGTTTGTGCGACACATGAGTTAAACAAATTTATGTTTGATTGCATTTTTTAGATTTCCTTTGTTGTTTTTGTTTGCTGTGGAATTATGAAAAAGCTACCATGAACATTTCTTACCAAAGTCTTGTGTAGATGTTTTGTAGCTGTCTGCCTAACACATTATTATTATTATTATATTATATTATTATTATTATTATTATTATTATTTTGGAATAAAGACATCTTTACTATGAATTTTACACCTGTATGAGATTCTGTTCAAATAATATGATTATCTACACCAAAAAAAAAAAAAAGTATTAATATGAATTATGTTCTTTACATTTTACTCCTGTTCAAGGTAACAGGATATCGAGAACCAGTCATTCTTTCCACTTGGAAGTTGTTTGCATCAAGGTCCTTGTCAAATAGTTTGTTGTTTGAAATCACAGGGTAATTAGGAACATCACAGAATGTATTTGTTTATTACTTTCATGTGTATTTTGTCACCATTGTCGGTTTTTTAATAAAAGATAAAATATTTAAAAGAGCACATTTTAAAGCCTGGTGGTGCATGAAAGGAAAAATAATACATCTTAATATAAATATAAATAATAAAATAAATAAATAATAATATAAATAATAATAATAAATATATAAATATAATAAATATAATAAATATAATAAAATAAATAATGTAAATATAAATGTAAATATAAATATGAATATAAATATAAATATAAATAAATATATACAGATATAGAAATATATATATAAATATGAATATAAATATAAATAAATATATACAAATATAGACATGTATAGATATAGATATGAATATAAATGAAAATATTATAAATATAAATATATACAAATACAAATATATACAAATACAAATATGATAAATATAAATAAAAAAGAAAAATAAAATCTTTCAAGAAGATTTTTCAACTAATCTTTTGTGCTACTGGAGAACAGTTTTGGGGCACTGCTGGTCTGAGCGTGCCACTGCTAATTCTTGTAAACCTTTTTTTTTGTGTATCTTCTTTAAGTAAGTACGATAAAATTCTATTTTACCATTCATAACCTTTCATGCACTTTGAAATCATGGCATAGACCACTTTCAAATTTTCCTATTTCTAACCTAACTCTGTGTTTTCTAGACACTGCTTTGGTTCCCTCACTGCCCAAGTGGTTTTAAGGATGCTGTGAGTAAAAAACTCCATTTTTTTTTTTCCCCCAGAAATAGTGGAGGTGAGGGTGGCCACACAGCAAAGCTGCTGCTCTAGAAATCCAATTGCCTGGAATTTCAGCCAGCTAAAAATGACCAATGTGTTCCCAAAAAAAACCTCTCCATCCCAAAACTGAAGTGCAACCAGGTTGAGGAGAAGCTGGAGGTAGCAACTGAAATACTCCAAAACCCCTAAACTTTTGATTTAAGGCACTTTAGTGCTCTTTTCTCCCCGTGCAAACCCATTTCATATTTTTATTGCAACACTTTCTCACGTGGTGCTGTGCAAAACAGAGCAATTGTGGCTTCCAAAAGCCACAAGAGTTTGTGCCATGACTGATGGGCACAGGAACTGCTCAGCAGGCAAGGACAGCTCTCACTCCTGCTCCAGGGCTCTTAATTCACCTAAAATGTGAATGCTGGGAGCTCTGCATCCTCATCTTCCTCACTGGAATTTAAATTTAAATTTTATTTTATTTTTAATTTAATTTTATTTTTATTTTATTTTAATTTTAATTTTAATGTAATTTTAATTTAAATTTAATTTCAATTTTAATGTAATTTTAATTTTAATTTCATTATAATTATATTATTAATTAATTGTAACTCTTATAACTCACGGTTTGCTTCCTTTTCATGGCAGGGTATTTTGAGATAGGTCTTTTTAATGATATGTTTTATATACATTTCCAAAATCTCCTCAAGTAACCTCCCCAGATCCAACTAATGAGGCTGGGGTTAGGATTTACACCTTTTGATAAGCCAGGGGAGTTGGGCCAACAGCTGATGAAAACATAAATAACAGATCCCACACTTTACTCTTAAACCTGCAGGTATCACATTTTATTTTATCCATGTAAGTCAGAAGTTAAAAGGGGAAAAAAAAAGATTTTTACTTACAGTATCCTTAAAACCACTTGGGCAGAGAGGGAACCAAAACAGCATCTAAAAAACACAGAGTTAGATTATAAATGGAAAAATTTGATTTGAAAGTGCATGAAAGGTTATGAATGGTAAAATAGAATTTTATAGTGCTTATCTAAAAAAAATACACAGAAAGAAAGATGCACAAGAATAGAAAAAGTGCTCCCAGAGCAAACAAGCAGCTGCACTATTTAAAAAAATCAAAATATTTGCACTCTTACTCGAATGTCTTCACTGAAGGAAAAGAAACTTTTGTCAATCTACTTGCAAACATAGAGTTCCATACTTTTTTGTTACGTTTCAGCTTCCAGTTTACAGGCTCAGAAAAGAGGATAAATATCTGTAAATGGATCATTCCTGGAGGACACAGCAGCGAATTGAGAGGAAGCAACACATTCATGCACAAAAAGGCTTGAAACGGCTTTATTGCAGAAATAAAACCACATCCCACTAGATGGCACTGGAAACCAACACAGACAGCTGTGTGCAGGGTAAAAAAATAACCAAACAACAGAAAAACCCACAAAACCTGACGAAATATAAACCCCAAGTGAGCAACCTGTGTGTGCAGAGCATCACCTGATTTCTTCTCGGGCAAAGTTTCCTGTGTTGAGGCAGCAAAGCACCTCTGATAGTTGTGGTGACATTATTTTATTCCCTGATATTGTATAGAGATAAGGATTTTTGAGGTGGAAAGCGTTTAGAACTGCTGAGAAAGCTGAAGGAGTCACTACAAGCTGTGCAGAGAAATGCAGCCCCGTTCTCCTGCTTGATTTGATTTCAATGGGCAGCTCCATCACAAAGTTCTCCTACACAAAATCTCTTCTGTGCTCAGGTCAAGCAGAGCTTACAGGTCTGGAAAGTTTGGGGTTATTTTCTCCTTGAAAAGCTTGCAGGAAATGTTGTGTTTGTGGAGAGCTGTCCTGATGGGACATTGGTGGTTGGGTTCTTTATCACAGGACTGAGATTGATGAGGGAGAGGAAGTTTCCTCTTGTTCAGACTCATTATTTATTCTTCTGTTATCTGCATTACATGGATAAAAGGTACAAGGAGCTGTGTGCACTGAGATAGAAAGGTGCAAAATGGCCAACAAAGATCTTCTTCAAGGTATTTTGTATGTCTATTTACCCAATTAACAGATGCCAAGTAAATTATTTTCCTTAGTGACCCAATGACCCAACACCTGTGTGCTGCACTGCAGCATTCTCTATCCAATCACTCATTGCTACCCAAAAACCCCCAGGAGAAGAAGATGAAGAAGAAAGAATAAGGAAGAAGAGACAACACCTTAAATCCTCCATCTTGTCTTTTTGTTTTTAAAAAGAGCTTAAACCTTTAACTGTTTCACCCAGTGACTCAAGAAACTCTCTAACTTACACACTCACACTCTTACTATTTTTTTTATATGACTTTAACAGTTGTTTCCATGGTGTAATATGAAATTCAGTGTTTTCTTGTGTGTCAGAGCCAGTATCAGAGATAAGGACACATGTCCTGTGCCTCTGACCACCCAAGAGGAGTTACTGTGCCATGTGCAATGATCGTTAAACAGCAAAACACCGCCTGCTTTTATTGTAAATAATGCAAATATAAGAAAATCTGCAATGCTTTTTCCATCCAGGCCATGTCCAAGTGATGCAGGGGGATCAGCTCCCTGCCCTCCTGGATGGATTCCATCCAAAACATCCCAGCTGGAACCAAACCACGAGGGAGCAGAGGCTGGGCTGTGTCCAGCAGGGATTTCAGGCTTTGGACAGGCACTCAGTCACTGCTCCCCGAAAGTTTTTATAGCTCTGAATCAGGAATGGGAAAATAAACCTTAAAAAATTCAACTTTTTGGAGGTTAAACAAAACTTGAAAAAAATTTCATATGTGAGTACCAATCTAGAAATGGAAAAGTTTAAATGTATTATTTAATTTCACATGAGCTAATGATTTCAAAACAGGTTTTTCTCTCTATTCACACTAAAGTACATTTTAAAATTAGAACGGTCTTACAAGTCAAGGAACAACAGCCTTGTCTATTTTTACGTAATTTGGAAAAGGTTTCTGCATGAGTCACCTAACAAAGCAGAACATTTCAAGCTCTTTATTAAAAAAGATAAATTATTAAATATTATTTATTCTATTTTTGTCAGTTGGGGAAAAAAATATATCACAATTTCAATTTTCAATAGGTGCAACAGGTTATTATATATTATTCCAAGTACCTGTTGACAACTAATTCTAATTTGTAAAAGACATTGCTCTGCTAATTGAAATACAAATTTTCACTGGTAATTACAACACAGAATTCTCAAAGAATACTCCTAACATTTTTATTTTAAGAACTACCAAAATAATGCTGATTTCCTTATTTTGGTGTTTAAAATATAAAAATATAACTGCCAGCCAATTCAATATTCTTTTAAAATAATAGATTTCTCAGCAAGATTTCTTTATTCAGTTTATATTTAGACCATTAGTTGAATATTTATTTACTGGTTTACAGAGAGCATCCTGCCTACTGCATTTCCAGAAGGGCAAAGTTGTTGAAGCAGTAATTTGTGAGCAGAGCTGTATTTCCATAAATTCCTTTTTGGCCGTGGGGATAACAGGACACCTTGGAAATGGGTTTGAATCACTGAATTTGTATTGCTAGAAAATACATTTTTTTTTTTTGTATTGTGCTGCATTTATTCTAAAGTACTATTAAAAAATAATAATTAATTAAATAAATTATTGGGTATGGAGCTTGGTGTTTCTATTTTCTACAATTTTAAGTGCATTTGTAATAAATAGTTTTCCTTCCTGAAGAAGTTTGCTCTCAGACGGATTTTGGCATTTCAGGGGGTGGAACACCTTCTCTAAGTGGGGACAACTCAGCTGTACCTGTCAAAGTGCACCATTTGTGTGCCTAATTCATTCCAGGAAAGAAATTAATTCAGATTAACACCTTGAATTCCTTCAAGGAGCAGCTTGGAGCTGTGTCCAGAAGAGAGATGTGCACACAACGCAACCCGAGTGTCCAGCCCAGGCTGGAGCCGCGCTGAGCTGCAGGCGGCAGCACCAGAGCAGCTTTTCCACCCGAAATAAAGGATGCTGAGCTCTTCCCCAGCCTCCCACGCTCCAGCAGAGGCTCAGGCAGTGCTGGGGGATGAGCAGCAGCAGGAAGAGCTCCCCATGGAACAGCAGAGCCCTTTTGGCACCGATGGTTTTGGGCAAACCCAAGGATGCAGGGCACGGCGAGAGGATGGGGCTGGAGGCAGGGCAGCCCTTCAGACCCCTGCTGATCCCAACTCTGACTTGGAACCGACTCCTTACACATCCTAAAGAGCCACATCCCCCGAGAGCAAGGTTTGTCTTCTCTTAAACACAGCACTCTGCAGCAAAGCCACTTTGGAGTGGATCCCAAAAGGAACCTGAGCTGTTAAAACCATCAATATTGTCACACTTTAAGCTTTAGGCAGGAGACCCACAGAGCATCCCTGCACCGACAGCTTCAGACACCTGAAACCTCTTGCTGAGTATTCTGGAAGAGCCAGGCCTTGGAACTGAATCCCATAAATAACAGCAGGAAATGGATTGCTCAGCCCTCTCTTTTCAAAGTGCTCCTCTCGGTTTATTGTCTTCCCTGAGCTGCTCCTGATGGCATGGGGGGATTATGATGGAGCAAGTGGGAGCTGGGGGACAGAACTACAGAAAAACCAGAGCAAAGCACACTGTCAGCAGAGCAAACTCTGCTTGTGACACAACAAAACCCAGTCCCTCTTCCCTCCCCTCAAATCCAGCAAGACCAGAGCGCTACAAAAGCAAGAACTAGGTTGCTATGACTACTATAAATTAACATCCACACTTTCTCCTTAACACTTTCCCCCTTCAAAATCTACTTTCTGATCATGTGAGCATTAATCTAAGATTTTATGTCACAGTACCAATTTCAAACATAGGTAGGATTGTTCAGGTATTTCAATAATTAATTTATGAGAACACAGAAACATTGAATTGTTTACATTGGAAAAGGTCTCTCAGATCAACAGGCATTGCTTTGCTCACAATTAATTTTTATACCCCACCATGCATTGTAGCAGGATTTAGCAGAGAGAATTCATTTGTAAAGAATTCATTTGTAAAGAATTCATTTGTAAAGAATTCATTTGTAAAGAATTCATTTGTAAAGAATTCATTTGTAATTGTCAATGATTTCTTCTCCTAATTTTTCTTTTGCCTGCCTGGGAGTGGGTTGGATCAGGAATTGTTCTCTGGTATGTAGATTATGTAATAAATCTTTACACTTTTCTTTGCACCTTTGTATTTTTTCAGTGTAATAATAACAATAATAATGATAATAATGATAATGATAATAATAATAATATCTGAAAACCTCTCCAAAAAAGGATCTTTCCCTGTAGAAAAAGAGGGCTGACAAAGAGAATTGGCCATACTTTCTTCCCAAAACAGGGTTAAGGTTACACATGTTTGGAATCCTGTTAGCAAATTGCATTACATTATCTCTGTTTGGTACAGTGAAATTGCGAATTAACCCCTTTTAAAAGCAGGTTAGCTCCCATCACCTGAAAGATCAGCAGTGTGTGATCAATCTTAATATTGTTATCAAGAAATCTGCAGAAAAGGGCTTGGCAGACAGTGCACTCTGCCTCCCTGCCCAGGCTCCTGCTCGGTGATTAATGGTTGTGCTCTTCTCTATCTGATAAGTTACACCTGTCCAACACTTCTTCTGGAACTCATGGAAGCACTAAAAATCACCAAGAGCCAAGGGAAAAAAGGGGGAAAAGTTCTATTAAAAATCACCAAAAACCAAGGGAAAAAAAAAGGGAAAATGTTCTACTAAAAATCACCGAAAGCCAAGGGAAAAAGGGGGAAAAAGTTCTATAAAACTTTTCACCAAAACCAAAGAAGAAAAGGGGGAAAAAGTTCTATAAGGAATCACCAAAAGCCAAGGGGGAAAAGGGGAAAAAGTTCTATAAAAAAAATGACCAAAAGCCAAGGGAAAAAAGGGGAAAATGTTCTACTAAAAATCACCAAAAGCCAAGGGAAAAAGGGGGAAAAAGTTCTATAAGAAATCACTAAAAGCCAAGGGAAAAAAGGGGAAAAATGTTCTACTAAAAATCACCAAAAGCCAAGGGAAAAAAGGGGGAAAAAGTTCTATAAGAAATCACCAAAAGCCAAGGGAAAAAAGGGGAAAAATGTTCTAGTAAAAGTCACCAAAAGCCAAGGGAAAAAAGGGGGAAAATGTTCTACTAAAAATCACCAAAAGCCAAGGGGAAAAGGGGGAAAATGTTCTACTAAAAATCACCAAAAGCCAAGGGAAAAAAGAGGGAAAAGTCCTATAAGAAATCGCCAAAAGCCAAGTGAGAAAAGGGGAAAAAGTTCTACTAAAAATCACCAAAAGCCAAGGGGAAAAGGGGGGAAAAAGTTCTATACAAAAATCACCAAAAGCCAAGGGAAAAAAAGGGGAAAAAGTTCTATAAGAAATCACTAAAAGCCAAGGGAAAAAAAGGGGAAAAATGTTCTACTAAAAATCACCAAAAGCCAAGGGGAAAAGGGGGGGAAAAGTTCTATACAAAAATCACGAAAAGCCAAGGGGAAAAAGGGGAAAAATGTTCTACTAAAAATCACCAAAAGCCAAGGGAAAAAAGGGGAAAAATGTTCCAGTAAAAATCACCAAAAGCCAAGGGGAAAAGGGGGAAAAAGTTCTATAAGAAATCACCAAAAGCCAAGGGAAAAAATGTGAGAAATGTTCTACTAAAAATCACCAAAAGCCAAGGGAAAAAAGGGGAAAATGTTCTCAGTACTCACAGGAAAAGCTGCTGGAAGTTGACATTTCAGCCTCACTCCCTGACACTCATACCCTTTCAATGCTCCCAGTTAATTAATTTCCAGATTTGCCCAATACTTTTTACATGTGCAACTCTGAATTTATGTTTGCCATTAAAGGTGATTTTAGCTATTACATTCTTATCCAGTTTGCCAAAAGAACAAAATCGGTTGTCTAAAGATCAGACTGAGTTAGGCTGCAGTCATCCAAGTGCCGGCTGCTAAATCTGTGTAACGTCTGGACAGTGGACATTTGTGTGATTCTATTTATTTAAAACGTGACTTTTTTTGCCCCATAATATTTTCTGGAGAGGTTTCTGGCTGAATCATTGTTGATTTTCTGCCATATGTGAGCCATCTCTTCAGCTGCTCAACATCTCTCTCTCTGCCCTTTAATGGGGCTTGTGCATGGCAGTGGCTTCATTCTGGATTAAATGCAGCTGTGAATATTATTAATGAGCAACATAATTATGAAATAGTTCCCTCAGCTCGTTGTTTTGTGTTGTGAAATGCTGGGTGGGTAAAAAGCCTTGATGGCCTTGACACCCCCTTGTTTTTGTCTGACTGTCAGCCCACCCCACCTGGTGCAGCAATTTCGGGGGGTAAATTGGGTTCTGGGCTCCAATTAGGGTTCAAGCTCCAAAAAAATAAAACATTATTTAATATAATTATATATTTATATATTTATAATTTATAATATATTATTTATACAATTATATATTTACTAATATATATTAAATTATATTATTATGTTTATACATAACGAATTATTATATACTATATAAAATTTTGTAATTTAATATACATATATATTTATATATAATATTATATTATATATATTATTAATTAAATATATTATATATATTATATTAAATATATATTATATCTATATATAGATATATATAGATAATATGTATATATAATATATTATATATGTGTATATGTATGTATAAATATACATTTATATATATGAATATATATATACATATATAAATATAGTTATAAATATAACTTAATATAACTTAAAATATACTGTAAAATATAAAATAAAATAACCTAACATATATAATATATATCATATATAAGATATAACATAACATATATATAAAAATAACATTTTATAACATAACATATCTATAATATAACATAAACCATAAAAGATATATAAAGCTTCCATATAAAATATCATTTCCATATAAACAAAACCCCCAGAGCTCTTTGCTCCATTTACTCCAGCAAACAATGCCAATGAACAATGCAAGGACGGGAACAGGGAGGAGTTTTACCCCATAATTAAATTCTGAGGCATTATATTGTTATGCACAGCTGCAATTTGTTTTATTTTCCTGACAGAGATTATTTCCTGATGGTTTTTACCCAACAGCTCATGGCTGCTGGTGCCACGTGCTGGCATTTCACAGCTCTAACCACACAGAGGAAAGAAGATCCTACATTCCCTGCCCTCCAAAAAACCCTTTTAGAATAAAGAACGTGATGGTTCAGCACTGGAAAAATATTTCCTCCAAAATCTTACCAAGAAAATAATGGCTGGGTGCTTTCAAGGTAATTTTGTTGTTTTCTCAGGCCACACTTGGGTTAATGTTCATAACTGTTCAGTGTTTTTCCTCCATGAGTCTGTGCAAGCCAAACTGCTCAGTGACTTCAGCAAGATTTCAGTGTCTAAGAGGAAATAAATTTCCTGGGTGTTCTTTCCTCTTTCAGAAACTCTTCAGGATCCTCTCTCACTGTTTTTGGTTTTAATATTTAAAGAAATGTTAATCAACCTCTCTGGGAGCCCTATAAAACTGAGTGTATGTCTGGCTGCGAGAAAAAGCAGAAATTGTATAAAAACATAACATTCACATGGCTGATACTTGAGTTTTCAACAATTTCATGATTCCTTATCTCTCCAAGTTGCACATTTCCTGCGGCCAAGAGATGACTAAAATGATTTAACTGAATTTCACAACTTTGCAGATAATAACTGAGAACAGCAGGCAAAATTACAGCTCAAAAAAATCCCCTCAAAAAAACCCCAGATATTTTTCCTCCCCTCCTCCACAGGACTTTATCTCAGCAGCTGACACAAAATAAACAAACCTTCCCAGTACAAAAAAAAAATCTCGTGGTTTTTAAACCCATGGGTTTGTTTCGCTGATCTAAATCCGTTTCTGTGGTTTTTTATCAACCATGAGCACCCCTGGAAAGTTCTCACTGCAGCACTGCAGGGACTTTGCATTTTATCTGCTGGAAAAGGGGAGGTTTTAAATGCAGATGGTTGGTCCTGCAGGGTTTATGCATAAGAATTTGGAGGTGAAAGACGCAGAGATGCAGGCCCAGATGTTCCCCTCCGTGAGCTGGTGGCTCTCATCTCTTTTGAAGGAGGAAGAGGAAGAGCTGCTGGTTGTGCTGGCAGCAGCAGGGAGGCAGGAAATCCAAGGAAAAGCAGCTCTCCCAGATCTCTCCTGCCCTCCCAGGACTGGGATTATGGATGTCCAGCTGGAGGAAGGAGAAGTTTCCATGGAATGGCTCTCTCATCCCGACCCTCTCCACAGCCCTGGATCTGAACCATCTGTGCCAGATCCCCACAGCAACCATCCAATATTTTTGTTGGCCAGAAAGTTGGAAACAAACAGCAAAAAAACAGCTAAAGTGTAACAAAAGCCAAAGAAGTGACAAAACAAATTTAAACAGCCGGGGAAAACAGAGCAAATGCATAATAAATATCATTTTAATATCTCCTTGCACCAGTGGTTTGACAGGAAAAAAACCAAGGATGAGTCAGATATTTTTCAAAAATTTTTAAAAACCGTGCTGTTACTCAGAAATCACTTGATTTTATTTTTCTAGAGAACCTTTGGTTTTGTTGTGTTGTGCACAAACTTCATACAGGGATGACTTTATTTTACACAGAAGCTGAGCCTTCCCATGATCTGCTTCTATACCCTGACCAGTTTGGGTGGCTACAAAAAGAGCTTTCATAATAAAAAAAGAGCTTTAATTTGTAGCCACTGAGTTTTTTTGGGGGGAGAAGGGTTATTTCTTTCACATTTTTCCAATTTAAGGTAGGCCAGGAGATCTTATTGCTCTTCTGTATTCCCATCCTCCTCCCACCCCAGGACATCTCATTGTCAATGTTGGACACTTGATTTTTTTGTTGTTCTTTGAGGTTTTTTGGTTTGGTTTTTTGGTTGTTTGGTTTTTTTCTTGTTTGTTTTAGGGTTTTTTATTGTTGTTTTTGGGGTTTTTTTTGACAGTTTAAAGGCTCCTTGACTTGAACATCACAATGAGGTAAAAGAAAGTTTAATCTCCTGACATCACTTACTCCAGTGGAAGATCAGAAAAGATCAACCTGTTCAACAGCATTCTTTAAAAAATAAAAATAAAAATAAAAATAAAAATATCAAAATCAAAATCAAAGTCAAAATCAAAATCAAAATCAAAATCAAAATCATCACAACATTTTTATATGAGTTGTAAATCCAAGGTTTGGATCCCACAAAAAACCAAGGGGAATTTTTAGGTCCCTTCTAATGCAAGCCATGCTATGATTCTGCTAAGAATTAGAGAACTGATACATTGCACCCATTTCTGTCTTTTGCCAGCTCTGCCAGTCTATATTCTGACCCTGAATATTTTATAAACACATTAAATTGTGAGCAAACATGAGTAATTTAATGGTCCAACACCACAAAATCAGCCATTCCAGAGGAAAAGGGAAGTGGAAAGAAGAAGGAAGAGGTGGAGAGGTGAGAGTCTGCGGAAGGAGGAGGTGGAGATGTTCTGCTTTTAGGTGATGGAACCACAACAAGAAGTCGACGCTTCAGGCCACCCACTCCCTGGCTCTGACCTCCCCTGGCTGACATCAACCTACATCTGTGGCAGGATTTATTTTTAAGCTGTCCTAGAATGATGTCACTCAACCACCAAACCCCTGTAAATGTGGTTCTTGGCGTCACCAGTGAGACAAAATTAGCTTTTATACCAGACAAGAGCGTGTAACCCAGCCAGCCACATGATCAGAGGGGGAAGGAGAGAAGAAATCTTGGGCTCCTCAAATGCAACTTCAGGTTTAAGGGCAAATCTTGAGTGCCTTAAAAGCAGAACCACAACTTATACATTACTAGAAGAAGAGCTGGGAGAAGGGAGAATTGTTTTCCCAAAACAATATCAGCATGGAGACAGTGTAACCCTGGAAAAGGTAATGGGGGAGCACCAAAGGAATAGCTCATAGTTCTACCACAAAAAAGGCAGAGAAGTTATTCTTCTAGTGTCTGAAATCCTAGATAAAACTTGATTCTATCCATTTGTCTCCTGGTGTATTCAGGCAGTAGTGGGTTCATCTCCTTCAGTTTCCATAAATTTCCACTTATAGCAAAATTTTCTCCTTTTGCTAAGCATTCAGGTGCTGCAAGGGCAGGGGAGAAGGGAAGGACTATGCTAAAGAGAATATGCCAAGTTCTAAAGATTTTATTTTCATCTCCATATAAGAGCATAAAATAAACATTTAAAAATAACAGAATCTGAAGCACAGCTGCTTTATAAACATCCTGGTGCTGTTTCTCCTGTGAGAGTGGTCCTGATGTATTCCTCATCTGCTCCACAGATCATTTTAATTAAAGCATTAATGGATTTCAGGCTGTCAGATCCAGAGTATCTATATCCAGCCTCTGTCAAAGTCTGTATCTTCACACACAGGTGCTCCCATATGTTTTTTTTCCAGCCTGTTATTGAATTAATCAAACAGGGCAGCCTCTCCTAATGGCTTGTGTTGATCAGCTCATCAATCCTGGGTGCAGCAGGGCTGGTGAACCACACGTGCTGAGCCCAGCTGGGCCACGTCCCCCTGTGTCCACCTCCATGCCCTGCTGCCACAGGCCACCAGCCCCTCTCTGTCACCAGCTGCAAGGGTAAGGCACTCAGCTGGTGCAGCAATGGCAGAAATTCCACTTGCCAAATCCAGAAAAGTGGGTTTTGTAGCTGTCAAAAATTGCCCAGCCACCCCGTCGTGTTTCCCCAGCTGCCGCTCCAAGGGCGTTGTGTTTTCTCTCTACCCCTGAAATGCCTCTTGCAGTGCTGCAGAAAAACATGCTCAGATGATCATTTTCATATTTTGAAGCACATGGGAATCCTCACATTCTACAAATTTCCCCCATTCCCAAGGCAATTGGATTTTGGTGGGTGATTCACATAACAGCAGCTTTTAACCCCTTTGAGTGCATCCATCATTTTGGGCAGGATCATAAGCAATGGTGCCTCTCCAAACCTAAATAACTTACTTGAGTGAAACCCTCATCTGTTATGTACATGTTTTCCATCCAAATAACTCCATCTAATAACTCATGAAAGCCTTTAGTAGAGGAAAATGATGAGATTAAACATGATGCTCTTTGATACACTTACTCCCTCCCATCTCAGCAGAACAGTATTAGCTAAAGCCATTCATTTTGTCTAAAGAGATCTCTATAATGCTTCATCTGCTACCCAATTTCATTAAATTCTCCATCCCTGGGAGAAATGAGGTGCAATTTAAAGCAGCCAGGGATTTTGGCTGCCCCTATGACTGCAGGGGTGCAGTAAAGCCATATTTATTCAAACATCAGTGGGATGATCTGGGTGCTGCAGGACCTCCCAGGATGTGACTCACGAGGCTGAACTCGTGAAGAACAAACTGCTGTCCTCTCCCCACTGCCATTTGTCACAGCATTTGCTAAATGCTGCTACCACACAAGCACTGCCCAACAATAATTACAGCTGCATAAATGAAAAACCATTTCAGGCCACCAGGCCCATGGCACCACCCAATCTCAAGCCCCACGGTTTTCTCTTTTGCAGACACAGGTTTCAGAAGGCTGCAGAAGAGATGAGGCAGCTTTCATCACACCAAGCAAATTAGGAAATACTTTTCCTGCCAAACTGAGAATGCAGAGGTGGAAATCTCTCTGCTGTGGTACAAACATCCAGAATTCTGGCATTACCAACGTTTTCAGAGGTTGATTTGCTTTGAAAAAGCAGTTTATAATGTTGTGCAAGGAAGGTTCAGAAGGTACTTGCTGATGTTTTTGAAGACAGTGTTAAATATTGTGACTTCCACAGACAATGTAGGAGTACAAAAGTAACCCTACCTCCAAAAATCATGGTGTGCTGTGCACACATCAGTAGTTAAATCTTACTTGACTGTGAGGACACCTCATCCTTCAGCTCATAAAGCATCAGGAAACAATGAGGTCTGGGAAAAAAAAGAAATATTTGTTGGAAACCTGACAGTCTGCTCAGAATGGGTTCAACACAGGCAGGTATTGGCCTCACCAGTGCAGGACTGCACAAACCAGAGGCATTTTTGGAGCCAAGACAAGCTCCCAGTCCCCTGGTGGCACCCAGCCACTCATCCCACCCTGCTGCCCAGCTCCCCACAAGGACAGGGACCTTCTCCTGCAGCAGAGGGAAAAAAGAGCTCTGCTCCTGGCTTATCATCCCCTGCAGGGCCTAGGGCTGCTCAAATATTCTCACACCATTGCTGCAGGGCCTGTTTTGGGGTTTGTTGGTTTGGGTTTTTTCCTTTTCTCTGTAAATCCAACGTGTGGTTTCGTCTCTGCTTCCAGTTTGAAGCGCACAGAAAGATTTTTCATGATTCCATACTGAATATTTAATAAAGGAGAGGCATCCACATCAGTTCTCACAGCAGATCGTGCCCCCATGAGGATGCACAGCACTTTAGAACCCAGCCAACAAAGTTTCAGCCAGGTTTTATACAGGATGGAACTGCCACACCGGAACAAACAGCAGCTTTATTCCAACGAGTGCCCTTGGCAGCAGGATTTAACCACATCCTCTATCAGTCAGAGCTGCCTCAAGGAGAGCCCCCACACCTTCAGCAGCACCCTGGGAGGAGCAGCCCTCTCCCATCCATCCCTAGACAAAGGGCTCTTCGGTTTGAAACCCAGCGTGGCTGCACAACCGAGCATCAACCACCCCAAAAAGCTTCAGGAGGTCCTAAAGGGAAATAATTCCAAGCAGGGATTAGCAGTGGAAGCTTCTGGTTCTCAGTAGCTGGGTAAAAAGTAGCTTTGGGGCAGGGGGGTTATTTCTGAAATAACAGAATAAGGAAGTCTTTAGAAAAGCTGAAGACACAACTGCTGAAAAAGATTCTGAAAATCCTGAAAATAACAGAGTTCAAGGAAAGGGGAACAACGAGAGGGCTGCTATGCATTTGCACACACATTTTTTGTTTTTGAAGCCCTCAATCTGGGGAGAAAAAAAGCTATTCTTAAAAAATAGTACTCACCACTCTCCTGCCCCCTTTTTTAAGATGCTGGCTGGAGGTCAGCATTAGGCACCCAGAGTTCCAGGTAAAGGACATTCCCACTTCAACTCAGTGGAATCAATTTCTTTTTTTAGTTTCACGCAACATGTGTAATATATTATGATACAATTTTCTATCTACAACACTTCTGGAGCATGATTTGACACAGTTCTCCTGTATCTGTTTTCTGTCTGGGCTCACCTTCTCTTTCCTCGTAGACATCATCTTGCAGAATGAGTTTCAGAATCAAATTCTGCTCTCAGTTTGGGTGTATTGTCACACTGTAGAGAGCAGAGATGGTGTTTGAGAGTTGTACAAGGTGCATATCTGTGCCTTTCGATCAGAAAAATGAAATAACTTCTCTTGTCTTTCTTTTCTCTTCAGCTGCTGACACCCCGACAAACATTGGTCAGACCCTGTATCCTGCACCTGAGGTCAGACACTGCTAACACACACTCTGCCACATGGATGAGCCCCCAAAACAAACCCAGGCACACATTCCTGCTCCTTCATCAGCCACACAAAGCTCTTTCACTCAGCAGCATTTTCTCCCTTGTTTCTGAGAGCTTTCAGACCCAAACTCATCCTCCCCTGGCACAGGCACCACCCTGACAGGACCCAGGCGGTGTGAGCAGTGAGCCAGGGAGCACAGGACTGTCCAGGCATGAAAGAGATCAGGGTCTGACATTGGTGAGTTCACAATCCAAAATCCCCAGCCGCAGCTGAAGCAGCCCTGGAATGACAAATGTTCTGCCAAAGGTCACAGAGCCACCAGAGATGCTCTTTAACATCTGTGTCTGCATCCCTGTGCCCAGCTCCTCTCCGGATCTTCTCTGTGCCCAGCTCCTCACTGGATATTCCCTGTGCCCAGATCCTCACTGGATCATCCCTGTGCCCAGCTCCTCACTGCATCTCAGTGCCCAGCTCCTCACTGCATCATCCCTGTGCCCTGCTCCTCACTGGATCTTCCCTGTGCCCAGCTCCTCACTGAATCCCTGTGCCCACCTCCTCTCTGGATCCTCCCTGTGCCCAGCTCCTCACTGATCATCCCTGTGCCCAGCTCTTCTCTGCATCCCTGTGCCCAGCTCCTCACTGGATCTTCCCTGTGCCCAGCTCCTCACTGCATCCCTGTGCCCAGCTCCTCGCTGGATCCTCCCTGTGCCCAGCTCCTCACTGGATCTTCCCTGTGCCCAGCTCCTCACTGCATCCCTGTGCCCAGCTCCTCACTGGATCTTCCCTGTGCCCAGCTCCTCACTGCATCCCTGTGCCCAGCTCCTCACTGGATCCTCCCTGTGCCCAGCTCCTCACTGGATCATCCCTGTGCCCAGCTCCTCACTGATCATCCCTGTGCCCAGCTCCTCACTGCATCTTCCCTGTGCCCAGCTCCTCACTGGATCCTCCCTGTGCCCACCTCCTCTCTGGATCCTCCCTGTGCCCAGCTCCTCACTGATCATCCCTGTGCCCAGCTCTTCTCTGCATCCCTGTGCCCAGCTCCTCACTGGATCATCCCTGTGCCCAGCTCCTCACTGGATCCTCCCTGTGCCCAGCTCCTCACTGCATCTTCCCTGTGCCCAGCTCCTCACTGCATCTTCCCTGTGCCCAGATCCTAATTCGATCTTCTCTGTGCCCAGCTCCTCACTGGATCTTCTCTGTGCCCAGCTCCTCACTGATCATCCCTGTGCCCAGCTCCTCCCTGGATCTTCTTTTCTGCTCTCCTTGCTTTTAACTTCTTCCCTTTAACCATTTCCTGCTTTACTCCATGAGCCACCCTGTCCCATTCCCCGTGGTTTCTGTGTCCAACTGAAGGGTGAAAACACCCCTGAAACATCAGGATCTTCCACTCTAAATCAGGGTAGTGTCTTCCAGATTGTGTGGTGTATTTTTCCTGTACCAAATTTAGTTATATATATCAGATTTTGCACACGTTTTAGTGTAAAACAGCAATGAAACTCCTGTCTCCTTTATTAATTTAATAAATTAGTTATTATAATTTAATAAATTATTATTTATTAATTTAATAAATTATTATTTATTATAATTTAATAAATTAATTTAATAATGCCCCTTCCACTCACTCTTTCTGCTTTGTTTCCCAGCCTGTGTTCCCTCTAGGTGGAGGAAGGAAACTGTTTTGGGGATTGTTTTTTTCCTCCTAGAGGAATCCAGGTTCCACCTGCATAAAGTTTCTGTCATTTTTTGACAAGTTCTTAAGAAAGCAGAATTTATATCAGTCAAAGCTGAACAAGAATTCAAACTTTCTTGTGTGAAAGAATCCCATATAAATGGAAGCAGCCAATCATGTAAATCTTCAGTGCAGTAGGATTCCCACATTTTAAACACTGAATATTTTCTGGAGGGGAGAAAGCTTTTCTCTCTGCAATCAGAACTCACAGAAGTTGTAGAATCTGCAGAAATGAGGCGCAGGGCCACTAAAACACTTCATTATTCCTTCTGAGCACTGTTCAAACAGCAGTATTTGCCTCTGAGGCTGTAACAAAATTGCATGTTTCTGCCCTGGCAGGAAGAGCCTTCCAGAGTCAATATCCACATTGCTGTGGGGAAACACATTTAATCTCCACGTAAGCCCTGTGTAATTTTATTATGATTTATCAGACAATATGTTGGGTAAATAGCAGCAGCTCCATCAGTTTTGCCAAGGAGGGTGGGAACAGAGCAGCACCTCAGTGCAGCCAGCAGAGCTGCAGAGCCCTGGGAATCAGCCCTGGAACCTCCCTCTGCCCTGGGAATCAGCCCTGGAACCTCCCTCTGCCCTGGGAATCAGCCCTGGAACCTCCCTCTGCCCTGGGAATCAGCCCTGGAACCTCCCTCTGCCCTGGGAATCAGCCCTGGAACCTCCCTCTGCCCTGGGAATCAGCCCTGGAACCTCCCTCTGCCCTGGGAATCAGCCCTGGAACCTCCCTCTGCCCTGGGAATCAGCCCTGGAACCTCCCTCTGCCCTGGAAATCAGCCCTGGAACCTCCCTGTGCCCTGGGAATCAGACCTGGGAGCTCTGCCCTGGGAATCAGCCCTGGAACCTCCCTCTGCCCTGGGAATCAGCCCTGGGAGCTCTGCCCTGGGAATCAGCCCTGGAACCTCCCTGTGCCCTGGGAATCAGCCCTGGGAGCTCTGCCCTGGGCTCCACACGAGCCTCAGCTCCAAACTGGGCCTTCTCCCCATTTCACAAAGATCATTTTCACTGAATTAAATGTGATCTCCAAGCCAGGAGCAGAGGGGTTTTAATGCAGGCTCTGCACAAACCCAGAGCTGGAAGGAAATTCACTTTTCAGAGGAGTATAATTACCTAGACCAACAAAAACTTGAAAGAATTGGAGGGAAGAGAGGTGACACCCAATTCATTCATACAAATGTACACAGATGCAGTGAGCTTTATTTATTTATTAGTGATTTATTTATTATCCATATAATATCATATCATATCATATCATATCATTATATAATATTATATATTATATAATATAGTATATATTATATCATATATAATTTTATTATAGATTAAATAACATATTATATTACACATAATAAAATTATATATTATATAATTATATAATATATACTATATGTTATATTATAATTATATAATATATAATATATAATATATATTATTATATAATTATATGTATCATGTATAATTGTTATATATTATATATTATATTATAATTATAATTATAATTATTATATATAATTATATATATTATATTATATTATATTATATTATATTATATTATATTATATTATATTATATTATATTATATTATATTATATTATATTATATTATATTATATTATATTATATTATATTATATTATATTATATTATATTAATTTATTGACTATTCCTGATGGCGGTATCACATTAATCATATCCTTTTGCTCCAATTAAAGGTTTCATATTGCACATTTATATTTTATGTTTATAAACATATAATTTTTATACATTTATAAAATATAAATATTACATATTTATATTTTGTATTCATAACTCTGTACTCAGAAGTGAAAAAGAAAAAAAAAAGGGATAGAAAGTTAAGGCCAGCCTGCTTGGGATGTACAAGATAAGAACTCATTACATCAATTTTATATAGTGGGAGTTATTAATTTGGCAATTCAATTGCTCAGGGGCTGTTTCGTTAATAATCTGGTGATTATAATGAAGAAAATACTCTCACTTGTGGGGCAAGACAATGAAACAGCCCCAAAGTGGGGAAACAGAATTATAATGTTTATATTTTCCCCAAATTTCTGCCATAAAGTCAGCGCATGGATTAAATTTTGGTAGCAATTTCTTCTTTTATATCTGTCTCACATGTGCCTGTCTTCACTTTTTATTATTACTGTTGAAACTACATTGTAAAAAGGACAGAGGAGAAACAAAGCTGCAAAATTTGATGAAGTACAAATTATATATTTTTGCTTTTAGTGTCTTATCCTCTGTAAAATTAAGCTCCTCTCCCATTAAACTAGAATATAATAAAATGCCTTAGAATAATAAAAATCTGCAGAAGAGCCATATCTGCTTAATTATCTCAGTCTCCAAAAAGCAACCATGCTGGATTTAAAGGGAAGTAAAATTCAGCCCATATTTAGATGAGGATGAGGGATTATTTTCCCTGCTCTGGTGTCTCTGAGCCTCTGGTTTGGAGACTTTTCTTTCTTTTCAGAAGTGACAAAAAAAGTTTAAAATCCCCAGGGCTTCAATGCACTTTCTAAATATGCCAGGTGGTGAAATGAAATAAAGAACCTATCATAAAATCACTTAGGTTGGAAAAGACCCTCAAATTTTCAAGCCAAACCCTAAATCTGACCCAACCCTAGAGCCTTCCCTGCTCCTGGATCCTCTGGCAATATCTGCAACAGAAAAATGCTCAGGTTTTGACATCCCACAGTTTTATCCTCTACTGATACAGTGAAAGAACAGGAAATACACTTTAAATTTATTATCTGCTGATACAGTGAAAGAACAGGAAATACACTTTAAATTTATTATCTGCTGATACAGTGAAAGAACAGGAAATACACTTTAAATTTATTCTCTACTGATACAGTGAAAGAACAGGAAATACACTTTAAATTTATTATCTGCTGATACAGTGAAAGAACAGGAAATACACTTTGAATTTATTCTCTAGTGATACAGTGAAAGAACAGGAAATACACTTTAAATTTATTCTCTACTGATACAGTGAAAGAATAGGAAATACACTTTAAAAATCCAGGTTGAAATGAAAGAAATCTTAAGCAAACAATTATTTTTACTCACAAAAAAAACCCCAAAAAACAGTTTTTTTGAAAACAAACCAGCAAACAAACCAAAAAAATCCCTAAAAAGATGCTGAAAGAGCAGTGCCCTGGGAAAAAGGCAACAACTGGATGTGAAAGTTTGAGAAAGAAAGATCTCAGGTATTGTTCCATGGTTCTCAAAATGTTACAGGAACTCTGGAGAGAACAATTCTTTCCTCTAGCAGCAGACCATTATTTAAACTCGCTGTGTTATTCCATTACCATATGGCAGGCAACTGAGGACACAGTGTAAGAAAAATTAAAATAAAAATAAAAATTTATAAATTAATATATAAAATTTATAAATAAATAAATAAAAATTAAAAAAAAAGGGGAGCTTCTCATGAAAATTTGGAAGGGAATATCAGATCATATAATGTCAAATGTCAAATGTCAAAATGTCAAAAATGTCAATGTCAAAATGTCAAAAACTCTTACATTTTAAATTATCAATACTTTTTATAAAAATTGAAACCTTAATCTAGCTACGATCTGAACAAAAGTAATATAAAAAGCAGACAGATTTATGAGCCTTTACCATCACCATTGTCTGCTTATTTTATTTTATTTTATTTTATTTTATTTTATTTTATTTTATTTTTTTATTTATTTTATTTTGTTTTGTTTTATTTTATTTATTTTATTTTATCCAATTTTATTTTATTCTATTATTTTATTTTATTTTATTTTATTTTATTTTATTTTATTTTATTTTATTTTATTTTATTTTATTATTGTATTTATTTTATTTTATTTTATTTTATTTTACTTTATTTTATTTTATTTTATTTTATTATTTTATTTTATTTTATTTTATTTTATTTTATTTTATTTTATTTTATTATTTATTTTATTTTGTTTTGTTTTATTTTATTTATTTTATTTTATCTTATTTTATTTTATTCTATTATTTTATTTTATTTTATTTTATTTTATTTTATTTTATTTTATTTTATTTTATTTTATTTTATTTTATTTTATTTTATTTTATTTTATTTTATTTTATTTTATTTTATTTTATTTTATTTTATTATTTTATTTTATTTTATTTTATTTTATTTTATTTTATTTTATTTTATTTTATTTTATTTTATTTTATTTTATTTTATTTTATTTTATTTTATTTTATGGGATAAGGACATATTCATCCAGTTTACAAATGCAAAACTCCAAGGAAAACCACTTCAAGGGCAAAGAGTAAAACTCCTGGATTCTTGATTTAATTCAGCCAATGTCCACTGGGAAAAGGATAAAAAAAGGGGGTCCCTGTAGGAAAATACCAACACTGCTATAAAGCAGCAGCCATCTGCTTTGGGTTGTTCCCTCTCTCTGTGAATAAATCTACCATCAACTGAACAGCACAGCAGAATTCCAAATCTTACAGGAACAAAAAGGATTTGGATCACACCTCCAGACTTTTGTCAGATGACAAATGAAGCGGTTCCTGGAGGCTGGAAAAGGAGAGGGAGACACAAATGCTGAACAATCCCTGAGACAAAGAAGACAAACTCAGATTACTTCAATTTTCTGAAAGGTTTCAGCAAAGGTTATAGAGGATTTCAAATACAGAAAGTAAATAGGGCAAGAACTGGCATTATTGCTGGCATTTCTAGCATTTACTAATTTGGGTATGTAAACTCTGGGAAACCTCTGCATAATTTCAGATAATGTTGATATTTAAATGCATTGATGGAAGGTGCATTGACATTTTTGGTCAGTCAATTTGCTTTTAGTTCAGAAATAAGGTTTCTACAAATTCTGTTGAGAGCTGCAAGGGAAAAGATGGAGGAAGAACAGATAATTTTTGATTCTGCCTTTTGATTTTTTTCCCTGTCAAAGCAAAAGAAGATAATGCTTAGAGCTGTGTCACAATGCCAAGGTTCTTTTTCTAGGTGTTTTTGTTTGTTTGTTTGATTTTTTGGGCCTTGAACAGGTCACCACTTTGATAAAGTTCAGATACTCTTCATTCCCATTTGGTAGATCTTAAGTAAGACACCCAAATACAACAGAACTCTTGGAATAAGAGCTCCAAAACCCCAAAATATATTTGTTTGTTACGTTCTTTTTAAAGGCAATAGCTCACAATACATGAGAACAAAGTGGAACTAAAATTCCCTCTATGCTAAGGAAAATCAGTCAATGTGGTACTTATTTATTTGAAATAAACAAAGCAAAAAAAACAACCAAAAACCAAAAACAACAAAACCAAAATTCTGCCAAAACCTATTACTTATACAGAATGAGGCAAATTTTGTGAAGTTTGGAGATCAGTTGTGTCAGTAATGCAGAGTTCATTGTCTTTCCATAGTTTAAAAAGATGATTTTTATGATTTTCTTTGATCTCTGTAGATTGTCCCTCCTTCTGTCAGAGCCTGTTGGGAATTTCACTGATGAGATAATTGTGGAATTAATGGATTCAACATGAAACTTGATTAAAAACTGCCCACTGGATTTCAAGAGTAGAAACACAAGAAATACTCAATTGTCTTGCTGGAATTAATCTAATTTAAGGGGGGATACTTTGTATAAAGACTGGATCAACTGGACTCAGGAAATTCTCTTAGGTTCACGCAAGAAAATTTCCTTTTAAGGAACCCATGAGAGTCTGGACTGGAGTGAAAGCCCAAAAGAGACAGGGCATCTGAAAAAATATAATTTTCACCCTGTATATGTTCATTTTCAGGGCATAGAAGAGATTGTGCATTTTTGTTTGTGGAAAGAAAAAAATAAATTAAAAAAAAAAAATAAATTGAAGTAATCCCCAACAGTTCCAGTTCTAATTTGTCAGATTATCTTGGCACAAAGTAGACAATAAATCACGAGCCAGAAGTTCTTTTTCACTTAAGATGCTTCTTCTGAAGGGTTCTTTCCTTCTGATTAAAGCTGTGAATCTTTCAATTGCCCTGATTACCGAGTGCCAAAAGCTACTCAGGGCACCCGAGTGTTCTCTCCAGGTTCCTCAGCAGAACACAAACCCTGCAGGGGCTGAAGGACATGACAAAGGCACAGGGCAGCCAGCAAAACCTAGACTAAACCCATTTTCCCTCCCACATCTTCAGCTAAAAGAGGATTTGAGTTAATTCAGCTTTAAACCTGTTTTTTCCAGGGGGGAAAAACTCCCTGTTTTTTCTTGCTCCCTGTGCAAGCTGCATTTGGTGGGGCAGCTCTGACACTGCTGCCAGCAAAGACAATAAACACATCTTTCCTCAAAAAGCACTTCTGGAAAAATGAGGGGAGGCTGTTTCTGCTGGCTGAATCCTCCTGTCCGTGAGCCTGAGTTTTCCCCTTCTGCAGGAATCACACAGGAACACTCTGTTGCCAGCCTGCTCTGCGTGTTTATATAAAAAAATACAAATTAGCATGTGATTCTTCTATAGATAATGGAAGCAAATTGCCTGGAAGAGATCGTGCAGCTACCCACTTTATAATTTACTTCACACAAACATTTCTTTCCAGTCAGAAGCAACACAGAGATTTTTTGATGAAGGTGACTGTGGAACTGCTGGGGTCTGTACAAGGAGAAGTTGGTACCCAGGAAAGCAGATCCACAGAAGGAACCCTCATTTTACAGCTGTATAAATGATGGAGTCTCAGTATCTGGGTTTAACTGCTGTAATACTTCTGACATCACTGTCACACTTGAAGAAGCTCTCTTTTATTAAGAAAAAAAAACCAAAATTATTTTTAAATTAATTAAAATCCTTTTCCTTTGAGCAAAAAGGAGAAGAAAAGACTCCACAAACCCTCTCAAAAATTCTGTTTCTGCCAGCCTGATTTAGAGGAAAGGCCCTCAGACACATCAGCCAGGCACAGGCAGCAGAGGGGAAGCAAAGCAAAGATTAAGAAGGTGCTGGTGAGTTTGTTTCCAGATCCCAGCAGGAAAACCACAGCAATCAGGACATTGTGTGAGCACAGCCACAAAACCTTGTACATCTGGTTTGTGACCAAGCAAGTTTACTCTGAGTTTAGACCATTTGAGTCACACATAAGAGAGCAAGAAGAAAATAAGCTAAATATTCTTAAAAAAATAAAAAAAGCAAAACAAACCAGCAAACCCCAAAACCCTAAAAAACCCCACTCAAGCTCATTTCATATTTTCACATATGACTGTCCTACTAATAAATACATTTTTCAAGGGACAGTTAGAGTAAATATTACCAACCTTCATCTCTCTATGTGCTGAATCATATACTCCATTCTTTCACATTTAATTTTAGTGCAGACCTATCAGGAAAAATTGGTAAACACAATATATTATACAGAAGCAAAGAGTAAAAGGGATTACAGTTTACTGCCACATTAGCAACCATCTGAGCACAAGCACATTAGAATTACTCAATTCCATTAGATCCTGAACCCATCTCCTCCTGTCTCCTGCCCCCAGGAAGGAGAAAAATGTTCAGGTTGTGCTGCTTTCTCCAGCACACCCTGCCTGTGTGACAAGGAGAAGAATAATGACATAACTGGGATTTCTCTGCCCTGACAAGTGACATCTTGGCTTTTTAGAGTGCTGCAGAATATCAGCCCCAGGCTTTAAGAATCCCTGGGTTTTGCATTTCACACACCTGACTCCCCATAACTGCACTTGGAGCAGGATCCCAAAAAGAGCTGTGAGTTGTTAAAACCTAATTTTTGGATGGTCAGTACCTGCTTTCAGGCTGTGTTTCAGCTGGAGATAACACCATGGTATTTAAAGGTATTTAAAATAAAGAGTTGATCAGCACATCAGGCCAGGCTCGGATCAGTCTCAAAGTTCATCCACGTAAAGCTGTGTTAGCAGGGGCCAATGATAGCACAGTAAAGATGAAATCTCCCCTGCCCAAAAAAAAGCAACATCAGCTTCACTAAACCAGGAGAAAACTCTGCCTTTTCCATTTGCCTGATTCTCTTTTAAAACTCAGTTTTCAGACACTGCTGCTGAAGTTTACACATCACGTCACATCTTCATCTCAGAGAACCTGAGAGGAAGAGTGAGCATCAGGAAGTTTATGCATTTACCCATGCACTGAAAAACTGCACAGTTGTTTGGATGTACACAGGCAGAGGGGTTAAATTTTTATTTTTGGGGGATTTTTTTTTTTACTCTTTTTTTCCTTTTTACTTCCTTTTCTCCCATGCACTAATCCCATGGAAGTCTCCAGCAAATTGAAGGTGTGGGCATGGTCACACACCAGCAGGCAAAACCTGAAACCTCAAAAATCAGTGTAAACCAGTGGTTTTTGAGCACAGCTGGGCAGCAGCAGAGCTGAGGGCCAGCTGCAGACTCGTGGCTTTGGAATAAACAGAGAGTTTTGCACAGGCTGAAAGGTTTTCTGTTCGAGCCAACAGCCTGGCCAGGGCTGCTGCTGACAATTCTCAGCAGTAAAAGGAGCTGTTAAATCTTGAATTAGCTTGAAGTCAGGCTCGTTAAATTCAGAAATGAGCTACAAAGATGTTTTCAAAGGGGATGAGCAAGTGAGTCAATTTTTAATTACTTATCAAGGAGGGGGTTTCGGTAGAGGTCGTCTTTGCAACTATGCAAAGCAATAAATATAACAGATTTACAGCTGGGTTTGTTTTCATGACAAACACCCCAGATTTGATGGGAGTACAGAGATCAAAAATGGCTTGCTTTGAGCAACATGTAAGCAATGTTCTGTCTTCCAGCACACAGACAGGAAAAAAACCAGAGAAATAACATTATTTTCTTCTTAAAGGAAATAATCCGTGTATTTACATTGAAACGAAAATAACAAGACCTTCTGTTCAAGTCATCTTAGAACTTCCCTGCACTGCAATCGCACAAAGACAGGCTTTGATCAAATTCAGGTGCTGGAAGGTTCTGCAGGTCATTACTCGTAGCTTTCCTCGTTCATTCTCACGTTTAATCTGCATCGACCCAAGGAGCGCCACTTGATAGCGACAAAGCCATGAGCTGAAATCCTCACCTCACTGGGCCTTGTGGGGCTCAGAGCTGAAGGTTCTGGCTTGCCTGGAGTTTATCCTGGTGCCTCAGAACTGGAATTTATCCTGGGTTCTTCAGACCTGGAGTTTTACCCTGGGTTCCTCAGACCTGGAGTTCATCCTGGAGTTTATCCTGGGTTCCTCAGACCTGGAGTTCATCCTGGAGTTTATCCTGGAGTTTATCCTGGGTTCCTCAGACCTGGAGTTTATCCTGGAGTTTATCCTGGGTGCCTCAGACCTGGATGTTTACCCTGGGGGCCCCAGACCTGGAGTTTATCCTGGAGTTTATTCTGGGTGCCTCAGACCTGGAGTTTTACCCTGGGTGCCTCAGACCTGGAGTTTATCCTGGAGTTTATCCTGGGTGCCTCAGACCTGGAGTTTATCCTGGAGTTTATCCTGGGGTGCCTCAGACCTGGAGTTTTACCCTGGGTGCCCCAGACCTGGAGTTTATCCTGGAGTTTATCCTGGGTGCCTCAGACCTGGAGTTTATCCTGGGGTGCCTCAGACCTGGAGTTTATCCTGGGGTGCCTCAGACCTGGAGTTTTACCCTGGGTGCCTCAGACCTGGAGTTTGTTCTGGGTTCCTCAGACCTGGAGTTTATCCTGGAATTTATCCTGGGTACCTCAGACCTGGAGTTTATCCTGGAGTTTATCCTGGGTGCCTCAGACCTGGAGTTTTACCCTGGGTGCCTCAGACCTGGAGTTTATCCTGGAGCTTATCCTGGGTGCCCCAGACCTGGAGTTTATCCTGGAGTTTATCCTGGGGTGCCTCAGACCTGGAGTTTTACCCTGGGTGCCCCAGACCTGGAGTTTATCCTGGAGTTTATCCTGGGTGCCTCAGACCTGGAGTTTATCCTGGAGTTTATCCTGGGGTGCCTCAGACCTGGAGTTTTACCCTGGGTGCCCCAGACCTGGAGTTTATCCTGGAGTTTATCCTGGGTGCCTCAGACCTGGAGTTTGTTCTGGGTGCCTCAGACCTGGAGTTTATCCTGGAGTTTTGCCCTGGGTGCCTCAGAGCTGGAGTTTTACCCTGCTGTGGTCTCTAAGCAAAGGGCATCACTGCCTGGCAGGAGTGGCACTGCTGGACGGGGCAGAAGCCCACACCTCCTGCAGTGAATTTGGGGATGTGATTTCCTCCCCCCACCACCAGGCAATTCCTCATTTTGTGCCATGGCAAATCCTTTACCTCCCACCAGTTTTCTCTGTGATCAGGAGACTTTAATGCACCTTGAAATGTAAATAACGTGCATCACACAAACACCTTCTCTCAGAATCTTGGGTCTGGCTTTACCAAGGGCCTCCACGACACCACAAATAGCTTTTAATGCATTTTAGCACGGCCAGAGGACATCCTTGCAGCCACCAAGCCATCATCACAGGACCAGATGGCTCCTGACCTCCTCCACACCAGCAGCACCAAACCCAGACTGCCACAAGTGCTCTGCACAAGGATAAATCAGACCCACCGCAGAGCAGAGCTGGGTGGTTGCTTTCAGCAGATGACAGGGTATTTTTATTTCCAGAACAACAGAAAATGGAGATTTTGAGGCTAAGAGAAAGCACGTCAAAACGAGAACCTTTTGCTTCTGAATAACTCTTTTTGCTAAAGCTACATCAGCTTCAATAAAAAAATAACTGGGGAAAAGAGATTTCCAGCAAACCTAGGAAAGATGTGACGTGACACCCCAGCAGAGAAAAAGAAGTGATCTGTGAGAGAATGGAGAAGGGAACATTTTACATCCTTGCATGTTATTATATTACACATATTAAACATTCCTATCCCATTACACAGCTGAGCTCCCTGATTATGCCAAAGTGGAATTTAACCCAGACTTTCAATCCTCCCCTCTTTTGAACACACAAAGGATTGGTATCCTTACTCCAGAGCATGAAATCTGGGTAGAAGTGCTCATACTCAGCAGAACATATCAGCACTGACAATGTTGGCTGCCACCTTGGTGAAACATCCCCACACATTTTGAAATGCTCTTCCATGACAGACTGGCTTTGCAAGGCCAAAACCAGTTTAGCTGATTATTTTCAGTATGTATTCCCCCAGAACTCAAAAGATTTCAGAACCTGACAACCCATTACTGAGAAGTATATCCTTTCTGATGAGAAGATCTAAGACTCTGAATTTGGGATTCTTTTCTGCCCTACTAAAATTAAAAGCATTGAGAATGAAAAGTTCCAATTAAGCCAATCCCCAGTTTAACTTTTCACATTGTCAATTTTTATGCTTTGAACCAAGAAATGTGACAAAATCAGTGTAAAGAAAATAAGAAACAGTTAACAAGCAGAACTTAGTTGTAAATGCCACAACAGTGTGCAATGCTTCTGTGGCTTGGCAAAAATAATCTGTCAATAAAATTCTCCCTTATGAAGTATTCTGTCTGAGAAAAAAAAAAAAAAAAAAGCATGGGGTGATTAATTAAAAACATATCAAAAAATAACTTAAAAGATACTCTAATTTGAAAACCAAGTACTAATCATATCACCTCTCACTGCTAGAAAACCTGAGGAAGCTGCCAGAAATCAAATATACTTTTACCCCTTTGAGGGTGAGCTCTGCCGTAAAGAAAACTCATCAGGAGCAATCATTTTTTATTTTACTTAAGAATTTTTGATATAAAACCTCAAACTTGGAGTATTTAACATTTCATTCTAAAAGCTTACCAGGACTCTGAGATTTTTTGAGTTCAACTTCAAAGACCAGCAGAAGCTTTTAAAGCTTTTTAAAGCAGGAGTCTGCATGATTTAGGTGGGTGAGGGAGGGTCCCAGTAAAAAAAAAAATCAGCTTTTGAGTAACGCTGGGAGGAATCAACTCCCAGTTTGAATTTCACATTCTCCAGGTATCTAAATTTCAACATCCCAGCACTTCTTTTTGGGTTTTTTTTGGAAAACCGACATGACTATTGGGAAGCACAAAAACAGGGAGCTGGGGACTGCTAAGCATAGGACTTGTGTGGAGCTGATTCTTTGAGCCTGTAAAGGTTTTCAGCCTCTCAGTGAAAAATTCTCTTCCCAAGGGAAAGTTTCGTGAGAAAGTTTCTCTCTCAAGGACTGTTTTTGTACATAGTTTATGGTTCTCAAAACAATTCTGCACAGCTGTGCTGTGTTTTCTCTCCTTCTACCAATGGGACCAGAGAGGTGCTATTCCCTTTACCAATCACGTTAAACCTGTATTGGAACACCTTATAAAAGAGGCTGAAAAGTCCTGAAATAAAACCCTTCTGATGATTCTCTTTCTGCCTGTTGAATTGAATCCACGCTCCTTATTTGTGTCCAACAGCAGCAGACTTGCTCCTGAGGGATGCCTTGAGCAGAACTCTCTCTCTCTCCAGGAGATATTTTCCCACTGGAGGATTTTTCCTCCTGCCTTGCCATGAGGACACAGCCCCGGGAGTGCCTCCCCCATCCCTCCACCCCTGGCTGCTCACAGTCCTGCTGGTGCTGGAGGGAGGGTGGATTATCTGAAGATAACTCACTGTCACTGCCTAAACTGAGGCTCCAAAGCACCGAGCTGCCACATCAAAGATCATCCCACTCCCTCCACTTTCAGTCCATTTATGAAGAGTGCACTCTGGGCACTTTTTCAAGGCAGACCAAAGGTACTGAGCTTCGGCAGGCGGCACAGAAATGTGTGAGCTCCCAGTGCACAGAGCCGGGCTCCTGGGGCTCAGATTCCACAGCAATGAGTTCATTTTCATTCCTGCTCGCTCTCAACTCTTTCAAGGTAGGTGCTCACAGACTGGGCTGTACTCCTGCTGCCTTGAAACGCTCTTCAGATGTGCCTAACCTCATTCTGATGTGCCTAACCTCATTCTGCAGCGCCTCTTCCACCGCAATTTGAGTTCATGCTGAAGCCATCTCACAGTCTGTGCTCTAATCCTGGGTTCTGGGTCCTGTGCTTCCACCATCAGTGCCAAAAAGTGTCACAACTACTTAAATTCAAGATAAATTCAAGATAAATTCAAGATAACCTGGACCTTTATTTTGCCTCATTTTGCAGCCAGCTGCTAATCCATATAATTATTTATGTCTCAATATCAAATTCTTAATTCAAAAGAAAAGCATCTCAGTTAAAAAATAGGTAGCTTACCTGTGTTTATTAAGTAATTATTAAATAACTAATATATATTGACTAAATAAATAAAGTTGATGTACTTTCTCCAAACTTATCCAGGAATCTGGCAATTTGATTTCTCATCCCAAATCCACCAAGACATTTAAAGAACTGCACTCTAGTGTTACAGAGCACTCTGGATTCAGGAGCATTTGTGCAGAGACTATTCATTAATTCTGGCTTGGAAGAACGGGGAAAAAGCAAAGTCATGCCAGGATATGGTTGATTTGATAAATAATGGAAGGAGATTTCATAAGACAGAGTTCTGTTATTCCTTTAGCATAAAGTGCAACAGAGGAGGAAAGCCAAAAAACTAAAGCTGAAAGATTGGTTCCTCAGAGGGGGCAGGATTGGGATTTGTGCGAGGTCTCACAGTCCCCTGCACTGCCAACGAGGAGTGGCACAACAAGGGCTTGTCCTGATTCCATCTGAGAAACAAACCAATAAATGAAACTGTGTTGTTCTTCTGGAGAGTTGAGAAGCGCTCCCAGGTCTGGCTGCTCTCAGAACATCACACTGCTGGGCAAGGAGCTGGAAAACACACCGGGATTTCTGATGGAAATGAAGTGCATTTAAGATCTTTAAAAACTTCCCTTCGTTCAGTCTGCAGTTGTGTTTTTGTAACCCCCCAGGCTCCAGCCACCTTGGATTTCGTCATTTCCATCTGTCCAGCCATCTCCCACCGTCACCAGCTTCATTCTGAGGAGGGCCATGGGGGTGGGATGGAATCACTCAGCAGAGCTCTTTGAATGATTCAGTCTTGTCTGGGTATCCCTTTGCCATCTATCATCTAGAAATTTATACTGCTCTTCAGATCAATCAAAAGAATTAAAGCTCTTCAGGACATAATTCCTTTCCCTGCAATTTCTTTTCCTGGCAAAAGAAAAAAGAAATTCAATCTGTTTTCGCTGAAAGTCCGAAAAAAAGTATTGCACTACACGCTGAGGCTCAGACAGCTGAACATAAAGGTGTCTGGCTCTATATATCTTAATTTTCCTCTCCTGGAATCAAGAGCAATCACGGTATGGATAGGGTGTAAAAGCATGTTCAAAGCAGAGATCATTTCCTTTTGATGCAGTACAATGCAATCAACATCTGCAGGAAACAATAGCCTCTCGTCAGGGCTTACAGAGCACAAACAAAAGAGCGGCCCGAGGGGCAGATAATCAGTTTACACAGAATTCACTGTACCCGTGTTATGGAGATGGAAAACAGCAGCAGAGATTAGGCTGAAGTGGAATTCCATTTTAGGATTGCTAGGTGTGTGATCTGAGAGGGCACATTGCACCCAGAGCCGCTCCCCAAAGGGCACAGCAGGCACTGCCAGGTGCCTCTGCTGGCACCGAGGGCAGGAAAAGCCCTTGAATTGTCACAGAATCCCCCAGGAGAATCTGGGAGCAGCTAAAAGCACCTGGAGGATGAAGCACTTCAGAAAACGCTTGCAAAATGTAATTTGAAACACTCTCAACATCTCCTGCTGCTGCCACCAGCAGCACCTGTGTCTGTCACCACCCTGCCCCTGGTGACACTGATGCCTTCAGAGGATCCCTGGAACAGGGGCTGGGCAGAGTTAAAGGAATAAAGCGGGGATTTATTAAAGAGATTTTCAAAGGATGCAGCTTGGGCAGTGCAAGAGCCTGGCTGAGGATCCATCCAAGATGGACCCAAGATGGGCCCTGGGTCAGGAGTTTCACACTTTGATAGGTTCTGGTCCATTTCCACATTGGGGTTCATTGCCCAATTGCAGCTGCAGGTGATGCAGTCCCATCCTCCCAGATTGCTCTCCTCAATTCCCTGCTGCTTGTGCTTTTTGGGCCCGGAGCTGCCACGGTGTCCTTGGTTGTGGGGCTGGAGAAGGATTGTTGTGTGTGCCTGAGCTGTGAGGAGAACTTGAACACTTTGTGTGGAGTTCAGCTCACACAGCAATGCACTGCAGGGTCTGGAAATGGGAAAGCTGAAACTGAAGGCATCAAGCTGGGGACAGCAGCATAGGGAGGAGATCAGAATTCCCAGGAATCCCAGGATTCGGGGTCAGAAATCCCAGGAATCCCAGGATTTGGGATCAGAATTCCCAGGAATCCCAGGATTCGGGGTCAGAAATCCCAGGAATCCCAGGATTTGGGATCAGAATTCCCAGGAATCCCAGGATTTGGGGTCAGAAATCCCAGGAATTCCAGGATTTGGGGTCAGAATCCCAGGAGGGTTGGAATTACAGGATTTGAGGTGAGAATTCCAGGATTTGGGATCAGAATTCCCAGGAATCCCGGGATTCGGGATCAGAATTCTCGGGAATCCCAGGATTTGGGATCAGAAATCCCAGGATTTGGGGTCAGAATCCCAGGATTTGGGATCAGAATTCCTGGGATATGGGGTCAGAATCCCAGGATTCGGGATCAGAATTCCCGGGAATCCCAGGATTTGGGATCAGAAATCCCAGGAATCCTGGGAATCCCAGGATTTAGGGTCAGAATTCAGGGCAGTGCTGAGCAGGGTGGGGAAGGCGCTGGAAGCACTGGAGCAGCAGCTCCAGGTCATGGGAGAGCATCAGGCAGAGAGCCCTGAGTGGGAAGGGCTCCTCCATCCACACCACCCAAAAGCAGCAGGTGAGGGGCACTGACAGCCTGTCCCCACCTTCTGGCTTCACAGAAACACAGCTCCCCGGCCAAAAAGCGGAAAAGTAACTTAGAATAAAAACCAAGCCAATTTTTTTTTTTTCCTCCAAATAGAAAGCGCTGTTCCACCTGAAATGTAGAACTTATATCTGAAATCTCATTTCATTTAATCAATGCCTCTTTTCACCTTTAAAGTCCAATTTTGGCAGTTCTAAAAATAAAGCACAACTCAGAAGGAAAGAAATTTTTCATCTTTGATGCCCATTTGTGAATAATTTTGGTTTCATATTGATGGCTTTCTGTTAATGACCTGAGCATACCTTGTTTATTTATCCAAATAAAAAAAATATCCAAATGAAAAAATATCTTGTTTATTTATCCAAAATAGCCACGGTCCCAGGGCACTTATGTGCCATGTAAAGCTCTAAGGTACCATCCTCTGCCTGTCACAGTAACACCACATCATAAAAATACAAAACTTTCTACTAGATTTTCAGTACTCAGCCATTTTTTTTTTAAAACCACACTGTGCCCTAACATGAAGCATCTATTATTGCACCAGTCATAAAAGACCTCAGAGATTTGTAACAGATCGAATGCTACTAACCCAGTCTGACATCAGAGGACTGAGGTCTAGAATGTTCCCTCAGAGGAGCAAGGGTCTGTAAATAACAGGATTTACACAGAGGAACTGTGTCTGTAAATGTATTGTGTTAAAAGGGCTGAGAGCAGCCACTTTATGACCTGTCCAGGGCCTGCTTTGAATGTGCTTCCCTGTAGAGATTCCAACAGCATTTTATATATTTAACAGTTACTATGGAAAGAGATTTTTGTGCCACAGTAGCTGCTGTCCAGAGGCATTTGTTTGGAATATACTTAATTAAAAAAAAAAAAAATAAATAAAAAAAATAAATAAATAAATAAAGCAAGCCTTAGGAGATACAGCCCCATTGTATTTCAAAAGCAATTATTTCTGTCAGAATTCTGCTGACACTTACCACAGGTTGCCATTTCACCATGACAGAATCCTCACTCTCCACACCCCGTGTTCTCTATCACCAAAGTAATGAAGCATCTGAGATGAAGGACAGGGAGAAATTCAGTATCACCACTATGAATTCTTCTGTTCCAGCTGCTTTGCTTCTCACTTCAAATTACAATCCCCTGCATGGCCGAAATATCCTGAGCAATTGCATCAGAAGTGATTAAGATATTGCACAAAAAATGAAGGATTATCAAACTGAGGGAATCCTGGCTGGAGTACAGAGATGAACAGATGAGTAACTCTGATGCTGCATGGAAAATAAAGAGGTAAAACACACATTCAATGAAATAAACTAGCAGCTGTGGCACAAATTAGTATTCCTCTCTTGGCTTTCCTGGAGCTATGCTGATTTAAATCAGGCAAAGATCTGTTCCGTAGCTTAGCCTTGTCATGTATCATCAGCAGCTTCTTTGCAAATTATTTACTGAGTGCTGGAGGCCCGTGGGGTGCACCAGGGAGAGCATTGCCAGCAGCTCAGGGAGTCACCCTGCCCCTCTGCTCAGCCCTGTGGGGCACATCTGGAGTGCTGTGTCCAGCTGTGGGCTCCCCAGGACAAGGGGGACACTGAAGATGATGATGAAGGGACTGGAGCATCTTTCACCAGGAAAGGCAGAGGGAGCTGGGTCTGTTCAGCCTGGAGAAGAGAGCAGAGGGGATCTCATCCATGTGTAAAAATGTCTAAAGGCAAGAGGATGGAGCCAGGCACTTCTCAGTGGTGCCAAGCAATGGGACAAGGATGGGCAGGAACTGATGGACAGGAGGTTCCAGCTGAAGCTGAGGAAGAACTTCTGCACTGTGCAGTGATCACAGGCTGGAACAGATTGCCCAGAGAGGCTGTGGAGTCTCCCTCGCTGAGATATCCCAGATATCCCATCTGGCCACAATCCTGGGCCACCTGCAGGGAGGCTGGACAGGGGTTACCTTCCTGCATGACCCACCCTGTGAGCATTTTCTGTGTTATTTCTCTTGTCTCTTCACCATCAGCAACGCTCTTCAACACGCACACAGCCTGCTCCCTGGTGTCCTCAATTTCAGCCTTATTCCACAGTGACTGTCTCATTAGACAGTCCTTCTTGAAAGATGAAACACTTCTAATAATACAGCTTATTTAGAGCTACACCAGTTATTCACTGAGGATCCAATATATTTGCTTTCAATAACTGTTCTTCCTCTTCTAAATTGTTTTGGGGTTTATCACATTTAGTAAGCAACACATTTTCAAAATTCTTAGACTCCAGTTCCAGCCCTTTCACCTTCCTGTGTCATGGTTAATGCTTCCATGTAATGTCCTCGCTGAGAACACTCTCAAATGACAGCCCTTCATCTCTCTCATGTGGCTATCAGGCTTTTCAGCTTGCTAGCCAAAAAATGACTGCACATCTCATTTACCACATGCATTGAACCCATGCCTTTGTGTTCTTCTCTCCAGGCTGACTGGAGAAACCACAAGGCAAAGACAGAGGACAGATGTAGGGTGATAAATGGAAGGGATTTACTTCAATCTTGGAGACCAATGTCACCCTTTCTAATTTACATTAATATTGAATTAATTAGCTTACATTAATTATTGAATTAATATTGAATATTATTGAATATTGAATATAATTATTGAATATTAACATTGAATATTAACATTGGATTTATTCAATTGAATTTATCAACTAATATTGATATTGAATTCTATATTCTATATTCTAGAATATTCAATATTCTAATCTCCTAAGTAGCTACCTGTATTCACCTTCTCAGGAGATCCTGCTGCTAAAATTGAGCTTGCACATGCTAGGGGGTCAAAGGGCTACCTTGAAATTTTATACATACTTATTTACTGTGAATGGCACAAAATTGTTTTGGTCATCTACCAGCTGGGATTAATCCATGTAGACTTTTGAGAGGATGCCTCTTAAGGTGCACATTTTAGACTTAATTGTTGCCAGAAAAAAATGAAATGAAATGAAATGAAATGAAATGAAATGAAATGAAATGAAATTAAATTAAATTAAATTAAATTAAATAATAAAATAAAATAAAATAATAAAATAAAGTAATATAAAATAAAATAAAATACAATAAGATAAAATAAAATAAAATTAAATAGAATAATAAAATAAAATAATATAAAATAAATAAAAATAAAATAAAATAAAATAAAATAAAATAAAATAAAATAAAATAAAATAAAATAAAATAAAATAAAATAAAATAAAATAAAATAAAATAAAATAAAATAAAATAAAATAAAATAAAATAAAATAACTGAAAGAAACTTGCCTGCTCCCTCATATGAATGGAAGGTGTGAGAGGATGAGAAGGAATAATTGTGTCCAGTTAGACTGGACCTGGTTCCTGTAGATTTCAAGAAGTATGAGATGATGCTTGGATTGTTTTTTCCCCTGCTTTCCAGCATGCTGACATATGCTGAGCTTTATTGCTACTGAAAGCAACCTTGAAGCCATTCCATGAGACTTTCCAGCCTCCCAGGGATGCAATCCTCACTCAGCTGCTCTTGGAATCTCTCAGGGGTACTTGGGGCTGGTTTGAGCCATGTTAAATGTGGCTAAAGAAACGCTGCTGGTGATATTATTCACATGGCAGCTGCAGCCAGGGACCCTGACAGGCTGGGCTGCCCCCTCCAGCCTGGCCCTCAGAGCACACCACGCTAATGGACCCTGCAGAAGGAGCAGAAGAGGGAAAAAAAATGAAATTACAAAGTCTGGCTTAAAGCTCAAAACACATCTTTTGACTCATGAGCCGGTGCCTTTTAGCAAAGCTGGTCCTGCAGCCGGCGTGTGCGCTGAGCAATGAGACACCACCCTGCTCTCAATCACATCCCAGAGATTTCTCCAGGGCTTGGGGACCCTCAGAGCCATGGAATTGCTGCTGCATCCACCCCTTTGAACCCTCACTAGTGACAGGTTCTGCAGCTGGGAAAAACCTGAGCTGCAACTCATCTGAGAGTCCCTCTGTGAACACAAGTGTGGAGCCTGTGTCAGCGTTCAGGAACACACATCATCACAGAATTATTATATGAAGGTGCTTTATTGAAGAGCTCTGGGTGTCAGGGGTACACAAACCCAAATATGACCCCATTTGGTTTTGGGCTGAACATATTTTATACTCTATCGTTATACAACTTACATATTCATTATTAAACTTACATTGCTCTATTGTAAGCGTTGTTTTTACCCAAGCATGGATTTCTCATGATCCCCCCCAGCCCCCTAACATTGTTCCTCATGTTCTTTAAACAATAATTATATCTAATCACATCTAACAATTGTATCATTTATCATATCCTGACTCCACAGGTACAGTTTGACCTGATCTTTAGCAAGCACAAGGCCTAACATTTCTCAGGGCCTGCTTTTCCCAGGGCTTTCCAAACCTAACTTCCTTTCTAAGTCTCCGAATTTTCTAAGATTTTCGAACCTTTTACTATCATCTGCCAAACCCTCCCTGCTCCCACCTGTTTCACACCCAAAACTGGGCAAAATGAAGCTCCATGCTCTTTTTTTTTTATTTTTTCATTCCAAGTTAAACCACTTCCACTGGGGTAAAACAGCTCACTCCATTGTTTTGTGGGACATTTCATCCACACTTCTGTTTTTAAAATCCCACCATGGGAAAAAAGAATGAGTGCTCCCATCCCGTCCAGTCAGAGGCTGACTGAAACAAATGCAAAGTCAATTGCCTGTATATTGCCAGACAAAGCTGAGTCCCACCACAAACAAGCATTAAATCTGTTTCCTTGCTGCCTAAACCCCAGAACCTCTGAGAAAGAAATTACAAAAAAAAAATTTAAAGGCGTGCTGAATTACAGCCTATTTAGAGGCCTGCTGTGCAAGGGGCTAACACACAAATAAAAATGATGAAACCTACCTAGAAAATATTTTTTTCTCTCTTTTCAAAGCCGGCTGAGGTAAATGAGACTATTTTACACACAAATAAATATGGTGTAACCCACCTAGAAAATATTTTTTCTCTCTTTTCAAAACAGGCTGAGGTAAATGAGACTATTTTATCTCGTTCTGAGCTGGAATGACCTGTCTCAACAGCTCCTTCAGAAATGCCTTGCTTTTGTCTGCTGCCTTCACCTGTAGCAGAGCTGCCCTCCTACTCATACATGTTTGCAAGGGAAATTAGGTGTGTTACTGTGCTTAAAAAATGCCACAATTCTGCAACAACACCATCAGCCCTGATTGGAGCTTTGTGGAATTTCTGCTTTCTCCACCACTGAGCATCGTGTGCTGCAGGTGCACATCAGTGCTGCCATCTGAATATTTGCTGTGCTTTTATGTCCCTCCTCAGCTGTGTCTCCAGTTCCCCACTCCTTCACTTCTCAGCAGCTTGGTAGGTAAACACTCCACATCTCCTCTGGATCCTCACTCAAGTCCCCAATCCACTGACTAGCTCCTCCTGCTGATTTACAGCCTTAAACCTCAGCACCTACCACTGGGTTTGCAATTTCTGAAGCAATCTAATATCAAAAGGAGTCATTACCTGGGAGAAAAAAGCTGTGCTCCCTACAAATAAAACCCAAAGTTATTCAAAAGTACATATAAATACAAACTCGCTCCTGGAGGAGGCAGAAAATTAATTTCTGATATAGTTTACCTAAGCTGCAGGATGACAATTTGCACTGGAACAAGGCTGGACATTCACTCATTATTGCTGTTGCTTCCAGTAGCTGATAATTTCCTCCCCAGCTTGTGCTGCTGGTATCCATGGCAGCTCTGCATCCCACCTGGAGGGAAAACACCCTCCCAGAAGGGACACCCAGAAAGTACAGGCAGAGGAAAGAAAATAACACAGGGTTTGGAAGGCAAAAGGACAGCACTTTGATATTTAATCAGAAAAAAATAAAAGCATGTTAATTAGAGATTTCCAAAAGTGAGCTGAGACTACATAGATATTAGTATATCTATATAATAATAATATATAATATATTTTATATAATATATATAATATAATATATAATAAATAGATAGATAGATATAGATATAGATACAGATATAGATATAGATATATAGATATAGATATAGAGATAGAGATAGAGATAGAGATAGAGATAGAGATAGAGATAGAGATAGAGATAGAGATAGATAGATAGATATAGATATATAATAATCTATATAGATATTAGTGAACTAAGAATACATAGATATGAGTGATAATTAATGTATCACTAAAATAAATGCTGGAAGGCACAACCAAAGGGAGCCCCCAAACAATAATTCGGTCAATAATGAGTAAATAGTGATTCCTGCATATTTTTTATGCCCTTTTCTTTGCATTCTCCTCGCATACAGGCAATTGCATCATTAAGAGCCAGCCCAAAGGATGTTTTGCCACTGGTACCCAGAGGGTTGTGGAGAAGAGAGAAAATCCCAGGTGGTTTTTTTTTCCAGGGACTCCCTCCTTTATTCTAGCCACTACCAGCTTTCCCTGAACATAATCCAGTCAGGGAGTTATTCAGGGAACACAAAATTTTGCAGAAATGTCATGCCAAGATTCTGCCAGTGAGGACAATCATTTAAAAGTCAAATATCTGATGTAGCAGGACCGAAGTGGCACAGGGGTCAGGGCTGGCTGGGAGCACAGGGGCAAATCCAGACTTCAAGCATCACAAATTTGAGGATTTGTTAAGGGTAGGAAAATGCTGCCATGTCCAACCAAAACATCAGCAGCATGTGAACCTCCCAGAGGCATTTCTAGCACAAATCAAAGCAAGGCATTCCTCAGTGCTGCACCACCTGAACACCTGTGCTGTTTATCATACCCCAAAATTATGTCATGAAACCCAAATACTATTCTCCTGAACCTCCTCTTGCAGTAAAATCCAGTGGAAGATGTGAAAATAAATATTGATAAAACAGCCACATAACAAGAGGCCATTTAAAACCCTGCCTAGTTCAGAGAAGCAGAGCTATTGATTAAAGTATGTGATTGATCAAGACCTAAAGCAAAGCCTTGTAGGGTTATTCCTGCCAGACATTTATTTTTAAATCTTCCACTAGAATAAACTGCAACAGGAAAGTTCTGTATTTCATAAATGATGTGATTGAGGAGTTCCAATCAACAATATCCTTGAAAATCAATGAAAACTCGTCACTAACTGTGAACTTTTGAGAAAATAAAACTGGGTACAGCAACTACTGGTGCCGCTACTAAGATGTAAAGCAGGAATTTCATGGAGAGGATTAATAACCAAACAAAGCAAACATCTTATCACAATGTTTGAAGGGGTGAATTTCTCTTCCCTGTATTATTTCTATTAATAAACAAGACCAGAGAGAAAATACACTGTTTGAGAAATTATCCCAATCATCCAGCTACTTTTGAACTCTGAAGAAAAGTGCCCCTGCAGTGCTTCTCATGAATGCTAATTGATTTTCTGTAGCAAATCTCGACAGATCTACAGGATCCAGGAGCAACTTGAACCTCTTGACTGTAAACCCTTGTCAAATTCTTGTTCTGGAACCCCCACATCTGGCCAGGGGTGGGATATGGTGCAGTCCCAAGGTCCAGGAGTCCTTGAGTCATGATCTTCCTTCCAAGGTGCTCATTAGAAAATGTTAATCCTTTTTATGGGGTGGAGGTGAAGTAAAAGGAGAACCATTACTTTGCTGCTTCCAACAGCTTTACTACTAATTTTTGCATTCCCTTCCCTCCTATTTTATTTTTATCTGTTTTGAATTGCCTGTGATTAAAACAGTAAGATTTAAAAAAAAACCCAAAAACTTACTTGAGTTACAGAAAATAAAAAAATAAAAAAAAAATCACAGCTCAAGAAAACGAACAGAAAAACCCAGCAAAAATTACAAAACCCTTGCTTGAGAGGAAAATGTAGAACTTTTTACTTCTGCTTGGTAACTCACAGAGTACAGTACATGATTAGCCATTAATTATCCATTAATAGGAGAACTTTTGTATTATCTTTAATGGGATGTGTGCTTAAACTTGGGAAAAGCCTTTTGGGAACAGTTATCAGAACAGATAACTGGGAGCAGAACCTTATCAACAGACAGTTTGGGTTTGCAATTTGTAATCTATTAAACTGAGGCCAGAATTTTCTGCCTTCAAAATGAGAGAAAATAGATTTTTTTTTCCCCCCTATTATTTCAGATTCTGAGGTCACAAAACAGCTCTTTTATCTACAGTTCTCCTGTCAATATTTGAATGGGCAGGGCTTTGGCCTGGTTGCACTATAAACCAATCAATAGCAATGCTTCTTAGCTAGAAAATAAGAAATTCCACAGTGAAATCCCTAGGGCAAATCCCAGTATAAAGCAAATTTAAAAGCCACCCCCATGAGGGCTGAATGTACAAGCCAAAAATTTATTTTCCTATGAGCTTTTCTGATGCTGAAATGTTCAGTACGTGCCAACACATAAGAATATGCTGAAACAAACTTATTTTGAATTCAAATAGTTCCACAAAACACTGCATCTCTTGTGGGCTTTTCCTACTTGCTTTTGTGCCACAAGAAGTTCAAGCCTCCTGGGCAATTGTTATGTTGTGTATTAAATCCATAGAAAAATGGGGTTTGCACTCATCTCTCTCATTCAAATGGAAAGAATGGTGAAATTCTTGCTTTTCAAATCTTCTAGCCTTCCTCTTGAAGCTGGAGGACAGCTGAGATCACCTCCCAAGGATCCACAGGAGGAGAAGCTCTCCAGGCTGAGAGTGTTTGGGAAGCTTCTCCTGGATCCTCCTGGGGCTGCTGCCCAGCTCCTCTGTGCACCTGCATTCCCCACCACCAATCTGGTCATTAAAGACATTTCCCCACAGCTCTCCTTCCTCTCCTTGCAACAAAACACCATCTCCTGATGTGTGCTCAATGGAAAACCCTGAAAGCTCCTGAGCTGTGGCTAAACCTGAATGCCAGCGGCTGTGGTTGAATTTGAGTGTCTTTCTTGCACCATTTCCCCATCCTGAGCTTCCCTTTCTGCTTTTTCCTGCCTGCAGGGACAGCAAAGTAGCTCCCAGATCCTTAGGAAGTTAAGCCAATTAAGCTTGAGTAATTAATGTCTTTAAAACATCTCAGAATTATTGTACAACAAACTGAGCTGCATCACTAGGTTAAATCACCTGGATTATATTTGAAGAGAAGATGTGTGAAAATATTAAATAAACCCCACCACAATTTAATACTAAAAAACAGCACAGCTGGAGTTATTGCAGCCTGAGGTAACAGATAAGCAATCAGTATTTCACCCAAACCAGATAAACTCTGGTAGAATTACTGAAATTACAATACCCAGCGCTGTTCTTTGGAGAGAACTTTAATGCTAGGAAAAGCTCTTTTTTTTTTACACAAGCACTGCCTTGTCTATAAAGTTAGCACAAACACCCTGCTCAAGTACATCACCAATTATTTTAATCAGATTCTCCAGCACACCACCCCCTCAGCCACGTGCATTATACCCAGAGACAGCACTGATAAGTGCTCATCACAAAATGCTAATTGCACTCCATTAAAAATACTCAAACAGCCTATATGATTTCAAATATTGCACGCCGTTTCTCTCTAATTGGTCTAAAAGGAATATTTTCCTTTACCTTTGGTTTCCATGTGAACTTCAAAATTGTTCTGGAACTTGACAAAGACAAACACTTTGATGTTTCTTTGCGTTAGGAAAATCTTTACCCAATAAATTACAATTATGTAAATATTAGCCCCCCTGGGGTAGAAGTTCCTCTTTGAGGCATAAGATGATTAGAGCAGAAAAATTATTAGATTTGTCCATGACCACGCTGTACTTTCCTTCCTCAGGAAATTCTGTTATCAAAGACTTTAATCCCATTCCCGCTAAAGCAAGTCAATTTGGCCACTGAGTTTGATGGGAAAAGAATTCATTTCACCCATTCAGGCAGTCCCCTAAAAGCCTGGATGATAGCAACACCCCTGGCATGAATATTCAGCTCCAGTTTTTAACGCTGAGCTCTTGCGGCAGTGAGCGATTTCACTCGCTCGTTCCCCTTTGCACCGATGTGAAATTCCCAGCTTTCCCAAAAAGCCGTGGCAGAACGCTGCCAAACCCAGCATGGAGCCACCACATCTCCTGGGAGGTGCAGGGGGATTGATTGCCTGCTGCTTTTGACCTCAGTGCTCAGTGGGTGATGGCCTGCTTGGATGCTTGGAGGGAAACAGAATCCCAGAATCCCAGAATCCCAGAATCCCAAAATCCCAGAATCCCAGAATCCCAGAATCACACAATCCCAGAATCCCAGAATCCCAGAATCACAGAATCCCAGAATCACAGAATTCACAGAATTAACAGAATTCACAGAATCTCAGAATCACAGAATCCCAGAATCCCAGAATCACAGAATCACAAAATCACTGAATCACAAAATCACAGAATCACAGAATTCACAGAATCACAGAATCCCAGAATCCCAGAATTCACAGAATCACAAATTCACAGAATCCCAGAATCACTGGGATGGAAGAGACCTTTAAGATCACCGAGTCCAGCCCAGCCCTGACACCTCAACTCAACCATGGCACCGAGTGCCACCTCCAGTCTTTTTTTAAACACATCCAGGGATGGTGACGGCAGCACCTCCCCAGGCAGATCATTCCAGTGTTTTATCACTCTTTCCGTCAAGAACTTTTTCCTAAGGTCCCACCTAAATTTCCCTTGGCACAGCTTGGGACTGTGTCCTCTGGTTCTGTTGGTTGTTGTCTGGTGCAAGAGACCGACCCCAGCTGCCCACAGCCACCTTTCAGGAGGTTGTGGAGAGTGATCAGGTCACCTCTGGGTCTCCTTTTCTCCAGGATAAACACCCCCAGCTCCCTCAGTGGTTCCTCACAGGGTTTGTGTTCCCAGCCCCTCACCAGCCTCGTTGCCTCCTCTGGATGTGCTCAAACATCTCAATGTCCTTCCCGAACTGAGGGGCCAGGACTGGACACAGCACTCGAGGTGTGGCCTCAGCAGTGCCGAGCACAGGGGCAGAATGAGCTCCCTGCTCTTGCTGCCCACACCATTCCTGATCCAGGACACCGAGGTGTTGGTTCCTCCAACCCCGGTGGCACCAGTGTGCTCTTTCCTTTGCACAGGGCAGGGTTTGTACCCTGCTCCTGGGGGCTCTACCCTGAGATTGAGAGCCTGTTTAGGGAGCAGGCAGCGTTCTCTGTTCCATCTTTGCTTGTGTGACTATGAAAAGCTCCAACAGAGCGTAACCTCCTGTCGCTCAGAGCACAGCAGCTGCTTTGGGATGCGGTGGAGCTGTTTCCCTGCGGCTCCCCTCGCTGCTGGAGGCCGTGGGACAGTCATTCTCCAGGAACACACAGTGGGTCTGGGCTGGTTTGCAGACACACCAGGCTCCAGTGAGGCAAGGAGGAAGCATTTTCTGCAATTTAAGGATTTCTCTTCGAAACCCGATGCCAGAGCATATCCTGAATAATTTACACAAGAGTGTTCTGAAACACATTCAGGAGAATGATTTAGGCTGGAGATCAGGGTGGGATTTTTAAGAAAGCTTTTTGCTCTATACATAGAATAAAACAGAAAGTGAATGGTGTTGTATGTTCATAGTATAACACAGAGCACATACCCTCCTGCCAAAGGGTGTTGGTAACTGCAGTGTCCAGCACAGAAATAGGGCAACATGCCAGATTCCAAACATGTTGAGAAGCTTTTGAACTCTTTTCCAGAAGGGGGATTACTGTTCCATAGGTTTGAGGTCTTGTCACTTGCTTTCAGCCCTTAACACCTCCTTCAAATTCTTTTACACATCCATGCCTGCATGAAAATAACATATTTCTTTAGAAGCACAAAAGTTAATTCTCTAGAAATTTGGGCAGTGCTGATGGGCCCAGAAAAATCATGAAGTGTTATGTGAGTATTTGATGTTTACAGCCTCAGGTGGGGGCTCTTAACAGCCCAGCTGTGGAACACAAGTTTCACTTCTGCTTTTATTACACTATATTGTGTTACACACTGTTGAGGGTTAGGTGGGAATTTTTACCCATTATGTGCTGAGAAACCTAACTACCGGTACTTAAGGGTGCTCACGAAGGACAAAGAGTAGCCGGGCCCAGGGTGGCGGGGAAGGGGGCAGAAAAAGGAGGGTGGGGACAGTTTTTGGCTGGCTTTTTTCCTCGGCTTCGGGGAAGAAGGACGTTCGTGCGCTGGGTCGCGGAGCTGCTTCTTCTCCTTCTCCCCTCTTGGTTGGTGGCCTCGCACCCGCTGTCCTGCCAGGCATCGCCGTGGAGCTGCTGATCCACCTCATCCACCAGCCCAGGATCGCAGCTCGTCCCTGCTGTTCCAGCTGACTGTTTCCTCGGAGCCCTGCAGGAGCACCGGGACTGACTGCCCGAGGGGTTTGTGAAAACAAAGCCTCTCCTCCATCCCGTCTCAGCCGAGAAAGCTGTCCCGGGGTCCCTGGTTCTGTTTTCTTGTTATTGCTGTAGTTATTGTTTGTTTGTTTACCTGGTTATACTAGTAAAGAACTGTTATTCCTATCCCCAGATCTCTGCCTGAAAGCCCCTGATTTCAAAATTATAATAATTCGGAGGGAGGGGGTCTACATTCTTTCATCCCAAGGGAGGCTCCTGCTCTCCCTAGCAGACACCTGTCTTCTAGAACCAAGACAGATTTTGGCCGCCCATCGTGGGGCACTGAGAGAAAAAGGGCAAAAAAGGAATAACAGTTCTTAAATAACCTAACTTTTGTGTGCTGGATTTAGAAACCTTGTTAGGTAGAACCATGCTGTTTAGCTTACCCAGGTTCGTGGGCCATGTGGTCACAGCTATATTTCTCCCATTTGCTGCACCTTACCTAAATATGGGTCCTATAACTAAGGCTACTGTGGCTATTATCCAGCTTGTTTTGTGGGTTGATAAGGTGAGGAATTCATGGATGTTTAACGTCCTCTGGACGGCGGGCTCATGGATTCAGAGCTGTCACACACTAACTGGATGGTTTTCAGGTTACTTTAATAATGGTACCTACTGGGAGAAAAAGACAGCTGGGGAAATTTTCTCCCAACCTTTCACCCAGTTCCTTGGGCCTACCCCGCCAGTTTTCAAAGGGCTAAAATCGTCTCTGGATGCTAATGACATCATACAGTGGCTGGTGTTGCTGATAGGCCTGTTCTACCTAGCCTTCAGAGACAAAGGGAAAGAGACCGGAGGTGCTGCCCCAGAGCCTGCCCCTGCCCCAGAGACAGGGAGTGCTGCTCCAGAGCCTGCCCCTGCCCCACAGCCCACCTCAGAAATGAACCACCCAGGGTGGGTGGGGGTGCTGGTGAAGGAGATGCATGAGATGGGCCAGATGCTAAAGGAGTGCATTTACTCAGCTGCTGGGAAACCCTTCCCCTGCCCCAAAGAGGGAGAGTCTGATGGTGCAGCAGTGGAACCCACAGATGTTACAACCGTCCAGGTTCCAGCTGAACCACAAGGGCAGTCACAGCCAGCAGCTGTTGCCCCTGTGGAAATGAGGAAGTCTAAGATGAAATCACAGCACCCTGCTGATAAGGATAAGAAAGGAGGGTCCTCACAACCCACAGGGGAGCCAGAAGTTGAAATCATTACTGAGTCTCTGACATATGACAGTCTCCGTAAGTTACAAAAAGACATTGTGAGGCGGGGGCGTGAGCCTTATACCACCTGGTTACTTCGGGTCTGGGACCTTATGGGTACAGGCGTGCAGCTGGATGGTGGTGAGGCAAGGAATGTGGGACCCTTGACGCAGGACTCAGGTGTGAATCAGATATTCGTCAGGGAGCAAGGGCCCCTTTCCCTCTGGGAGCGGCTTTTGATGAGTGTAAGAGAAAGGTTTGTCCATAGAGAGAGAATGGAGGAGCACTATCATAGAAGGGAATGGAAAACCATTGAGGAAGGGATCCAACAGCTGAGAGAAGTGGCGATATTAGAGGTCCTTTTTGGAAGGGGTGGACAGCATGATAATGACCCCGACAAAGTCAGGTGCACTGGGCAGATGTTGTGGAGTCTGGCAAATCTAGGGCCACGTGACTACACCACCTATATTGCAACGATTAATGCCGATAACGGCCGAGAGACGGTGGGTTCTGTTGCCACCAGGCTTAGAAATTATGACAGTATGGTCCATGGCCCACATCAGGCTAAGATTTCTGCTGTGATTAAGGAACTCAAAGAGGAGATGAGGGAAATGAGGGAAGAGATGAGGAAGAGCAGTTCCCATATGGCACCAGTGCGGGTCACAAGCCCAAAACTCCAAGCCCCACGTCCCCCAGCTAGAGAGAGAGGGTACACCTCACGAACTGAGCTGTGGTTCTTTCTACGTGACCATGGGGAAGACATGGGAAAGTGGGATGGGAAACCCACTTCTGCCCTGGCAGCACGAGTGCGTCAACTCAGGCAGGGAACCAGTAACCAGAAAGGTTCCACTAAAGTGAAGGTAGCCTCAGCCTCCCGTGACGAAACTGCCAGATATTACAGAAAAGAGGATGATCCCCTTGAAGGAACCTCTAGCATGTATGCCCAGGGAGGAGAGGATGACCAGTGCTAGAGGGGCCCTGCCTCTAGCCAGGAAGAGGCACGGGAAAACCGGGTCTTTTGGACGGTGTGGATCCGATGGCCTGGCACATCAGAGCCACAAAAATACGAAGCTTTAGTTGATACTGGTGCACAGTGTACCCTAATGCCGTCAGGACATGTGGGGGCAGAACCTGTTTCCATTGCTGGGGTGACGGGGGGATCGCAGCAGTTGACTCTGTTAGAAGCTGAAGTGAGCCTGACTGGGAAAGAGTGGCAAAAACATCCCATTGTGACTGGCCCAGAGGCCCCGTGTATTCTGGGCATGGACTTCCTTCGAAATGGCTATTACAAAGACCCAAAGGGACTCAGGTGGGCTTTTGGAATAGCTGCTGTGGAGGCAGAGGACATTAAGCAATTGAACACCTTGCCTGGACTATCAGAGAACCCATCTGCAGTAGGACTCCTGAAGGTGGAAGAACAGCGAGTGCCAATTGCCACCTCGACGGTGCATCGCCGGCAGTATAGGACAAATCGAGATGCTGTGATCCCCATCCACAAGATGATCCGAGAACTGGAGAGCCAAGGGGTGGTCAGCAAAACCCACTCACCCTTCAACAGCCCCATCTGGCCTGTGCGCAAGTCTGACAGAGAATGGAGATTGACTGTGGACTATCGTGCATTGAATGAAGTGACTCCACCGCTGAGCGCTGCCGTGCCGGACATGCTGGAGCTCCAGTACGAGCTGGAGTCCAAAGCAGCGAAGTGGTATGCCACTATCGACATTGCCAATGCATTTTTCTCCATTCCCTTGGCAGCAGAACGCAGGCCTCAGTTTGCCTTCACGTGGAGGGGAGTGCAGTACACCTGGAACCGACTGCCCCAGGGGTGGAAGCACAGCCCCACCATCTGCCATGGACTGATCCAGGCTGCCCTGGAAAAGGGTGAGGCTCCAGAACATCTGCAGTACATTGATGACATCATTGTGTGGGGGAACACAGCAGTGGAAGTATTTGAGAAAGGAGAAAAGATCATCCAGATTCTGCTAGAAGCCGGCTTTGCCATCAAGAAGAACAAAGTCAAAGGACCTGCTCGAGAGATCCAGTTCCTGGGAGTAAAGTGGCAAGATGGGCGGCATCAGATTCCCACTGAGGTCGTCAATAAGATCACTGCAATGTCTCCACCAGCCAACAAGAAGGAAACACAAGCTTTCCTAGGTGCCATAGGTTTTTGGAGGATGCACATTCCTGAGTACAGCCAGATCGTGAGCCCTCTCTACCTGGTTACCCGAAAAAAGAATGATTTCCACTGGGGCCCTGAACAGCAGCAAGCCTTTGCTCAGATCAAACAGGAGATTGCTCATGCAGTAGCCCTTGGCCCAGTCAGGACAGGAACAGATGTGAGGAATGTGCTCTACTCTGCAGCTGGGAACAATGGTTTGTCCTGGAGCCTTTGGCAGAAAGTGCCTGGGGAGACTCGAGGCCGACCACTGGGATTCTGGAGCCGAAGCTACAGAGGGTCCGAAGCCAACTACACTCCTACAGAGAAGGAAATCTTAGCTGCCTATGAAGGAGTCCAAGCCGCCTCAGAAGTGATTGGCACAGAAGCACAACTCCTCCTGGCACCCCGACTGCCAGTGCTGGGGTGGATGTTTAAAGGAAAAGTTCCTGCTACTCACCATGCCACCGACGCTACATGGAGCAAGTGGATCGCCCTCATCACGCAGCGCGCCCGTATTGGAAACCCAAATCGCCCTGGGATTTTGGAGATAATTACAAACTGGCCTGAAGGTGAAAACTTTGGTCTCACTGATGAAGAGGAGCAGGAACAAGTGACACGGGCTGAAGAAGCTCCACCGTACAACCAACTGCCAGCAGAAGAAACACGCTACGCTCTGTTCACTGATGGTTCCTGTCGCATCGTAGGGATGAACCGGAAGTGGAAAGCAGCCGTATGGAGCCCCACACGACAGGTCGCAGAGGCCACTGAAGGAGAAGGTGGATCAAGCCAACTTGCTGAACTCAAAGCTGTTCAACTGGCCCTGGACATTGCTGAAAGAGAGAGGTGGCCAAAGCTCTACCTCTACACAGATTCATGGATGGTAGCCAATGCTCTGTGGGGATGGTTGGAAAGGTGGAAAAAGGCCAACTGGCAACGCAGAGGAAAGCCAATCTGGGCTGCTGATGAGTGGAAAGACATTGCCACCAGGGTAGAGAAACTGTCTGTGAGGGTCCGTCATGTAGATGCCCATGTCCCCAAGAGTAGGGCTAATGAAGAGCACCGAAACAATGAGCAGGTGGATCAGGCTGCAAAGATAGAGGTGTCAAAGACAGACTTAGATTGGCAACACAAGGGAGAGTTGTTCCTAGCTCGATGGGCCCATGACGCCTCAGGTCATCAGGGTAGAGATGCCACCTATAAGTGGGCACGAGACCGAGGGGTGGATCTAACCATGGACAGTATTTCTCAGGTTATCCATGACTGTGAGACGTGTGCCACGATCAAGCAGGCCAAGCGGTTGAAGCCCCTCTGGTACGGTGGGCGGTGGTCCAGATACAAGTATGGGGAGGCCTGGCAGATTGACTACATCACACTGCCCCAAACCCGCCAAGGCAAGCGCTATGTGCTCACCATGGTAGAAGCCACCACTGGATGGTTGGAAACCTACCCTGTGCCTCATGCCACTGCCCGGAACACCATCCTGGGACTTGAAAAGCAGGTCCTTTGGAGGCATGGCACCCCTGAGAGGATTGAGTCAGACAATGGGACTCATTTCAAGAACAGCCTTATAAACAGCTGGGCTAGGGAACATGGCATTGAGTGGGTGTACCATATCCCCTACCATGCACCTGCTGCTGGAAAAGTTGAACGGTGCAATGGCCTGCTTAAAACCAGCTTGAAGGCGCTGGGTGGGGGAACTTTCAAGAACTGGGAGATTAATTTAGCAAAAGCCACATGGTTAGTGAACACCCGAGGTTCCACTAACCGAGCAGGCCCTGCCCAATCTGAGCCCTTTAGAACGACAGATGGAGATAAGGTTCCAGTGGTCCATATGAGAGGTATGCTGGGAAAAACTGTTTGGGTTAATTCTGCCTCCAGCAAAGACAATCCAATCCGTGGGGTTGTCTTTGCTCAAGGACCGGGTTGCACTTGGTGGGTGATGCAAAAAGATGGAGAGACCCGGTGCATACCTCAAGGGGACCTGGTTTTAGGGTGAACTACCCATGACACTGTGCTTGTATCTGTATCTGCATGTACATATGTATATAGTTAAAGTAGTATGTGTTAGTGTATAATTTAAAGGTTTAATATTTGATGTAACATTTTGGTATGGGAAAAAATTCGGGGTGGATAGTGTTGAGGGTTAGGTGGGAATTTTTACCCATTATGTGCTGAGAAACCTAACTACCGGTACTTAAGGGTGCTCACGAAGGACAAAGAGTAGCCGGGCCCAGGGTGGCGGGGAAGGGGGCAGAAAAAGGAGGGTGGGGACAGTTTTTGGCTGGCTTTTTTCCTCGGCTTCGGGGAAGAAGGACGTTCGTGCGCTGGGTCGCGGAGCTGCTTCTTCTCCTTCTCCCCTCTTGGTTGGTGGCCTCGCACCCGCTGTCCTGCCAGGCATCGCCGTGGAGCTGCTGATCCACCTCATCCACCAGCCCAGGATCGCAGCTCGTCCCTGCTGTTCCAGCTGACTGTTTCCTCGGAGCCCTGCAGGAGCACCGGGACTGACTGCCCGAGGGGTTTGTGAAAACAAAGCCTCTCCTCCATCCCGTCTCAGCCGAGAAAGCTGTCCCGGGGTCCCTGGTTCTGTTTTCTTGTTATTGCTGTAGTTATTGTTTGTTTGTTTACCTGGTTATACTAGTAAAGAACTGTTATTCCTATCCCCAGATCTCTGCCTGAAAGCCCCTGATTTCAAAATTATAATAATTCGGAGGGAGGGGGTCTACATTCTTTCATCCCAAGGGAGGCTCCTGCTCTCCCTAGCAGACACCTGTCTTCTAGAACCAAGACACACACACACATTGATATGTGTATTTGTTTATTATGCTACACAAATATTAATCTTGTTCCATCACCCCCCTTTCCCCCAGTGCTATATTATTTTTGTACACAAAATTGGTACTAATTAAGTTAATTATGATTCACCAGTATTCACATGAAGAGATTAATCCAGTGCTGTCTGCTGACTTTAATTGCAATCCTGGCCATTTGAACTGGAACTTATCATTCCTGGCAGTATTACCTGAATATCCCAACAAAAAGTTTCACCCTGTTTTTTTCTGGGGGGGAAAATCCCTTGCAGCAGAGAGGGATAGCTGAACTCCCGAGGGCTGCAGGAGAACTCTGGGAATGAGGATATTCTCCTGCTGCCAGGGATGGGCAGGTCTGGCTCTGCCCCAGCCCACAAGCCTGCTGAAGTGCCCATTGTAACTGATCCATGCACTCCAGTACAAAGGAGATTAAATTTTCTTTCTGGTCTACTGAATATGACTCAGCCACTCAGCTTCCCTTTATTTTTTTTCCAAGGTTTTTGAAGAGGAAGAGTACAAAAGCTCTGCCAATCATGTTTGCTTTATCTCATCCCATACCCTCCCTCATACGAGAGAAGCTGAAAAATATTCTTTTCAGCTTCTCTACCTGAAGTTTCCCAAAATCCATACCATTTTGAAAGCCTAAAAGCATGTAAGGAGAATTTCTTTGTAAAACATTGCTAAAGAATGCAAATAAACTTTGACAGTGGGCTGTAAGTACCCTCCCTCACCAGGTAATGTTAGCACAACAAATACCTTACAAAATTTTGCCTTGACAGCCTTTTATGTTTTTCACCTTTCCAGTGCTGCCAGGGGAAAGCACTACCCAAGAGAACCCTTCTAGCCTTGAGAAACACATCTGGGCATCGCCCAGGAAGGATTTATTCTCTGCTAGAGAGATGAAACACATTCAGATATTTGCACACAATTCAAACAGAGGATTTGTTCACTTTTATTACTGAGGGTTAAAGCTGACTGAGATTCCAGCTGCAGACTTTGGCCCAACCAGTCCAGCATAGAGGATGTTTCAGAGAAATCCATGACGTGCCCTAAAATAAACTGCAGGCTGCAATTAATAATAATAAAATATAATGAAATATGATATGATATAATATGATATAATGTGATATAATGTGATATAATGTGATATGATGTGATATAATGTGATATAATGTGATATGATGTGATATAATGTGATATAATGTGATATAATATAATATAATATAATATAATATAATATAATATAATATAATATAATATAATATAATATAATATAATATAATATAATATAATATAATATAATATAATATAATATAATATAATATAATATAATATAATATAATATAATATAATATAATATAATATAATATAATATAATATAATATAATATAATATAATATAGTATAATATAATATAATAAAAATAAAATAAAAAAATAATAATAAAGCTGCAGCTTAACTCCAGTCTCATTGAGAGATAAATAATAATAATAATAAATAAATAAATGTGTTATTGTGCCACTGACCTCAGCCCATTCCAGTGTGCCCACTGTGTGTTAAGGCACCATTCAATGGGGTGAGGGAAAGGAAAATCAGCATCTGCCACTTATTTGGTGCCCTTCATTATCATCCCAAAGAGAAGCAAAACAAACACGAGCAGCCTTAGCAAAATAAAATGTTTAAAAGCGTGTTTTCGTTTTCCTCCATTTCTTCAGCTTGAGGGGTTATCTGCCAGAGCATTGCACTGTGACAACTTAAACATGGCCCCTATTAACAAACTGCTCTTAATTTTAACTTTCTCAGCAATACTATCACATTTCTAAATTGCTCTGGAGGCTCTCCAGCTCATTTGAATGGCATCTGATCTTAATCAACTTTTCTTACCCTTATTCAAAGAGCTGGTATTGCACCAATGTACAAATTTGCAAATATTGTGGCAGCTGTTTGGACTTTTACAAAGAAGAAAAGACTACAGTTAACCAGCACATATTTCTAATTCGTGGTCTTTATCAAGTCAGCATCAAAAAATGCTAGTACAAAATTTAAAATTAATAAAAATCAATGATGTCCTTTATGGCAATTCATCATTCTTAAGAAGTTACATCCTCACTCATCACTTACAAGGTTTGGGACCTACTTTCTAAATGTCAAGGCCATTTCTCCATAATTTTCCTCTCAGCACTGCAGCTTCTCCTCTGGCGGTGATTTTCAGGTAAAGCAAAATTTCCAAACCACAAAACTAAGAGCAGCTAATTTGGACCCTGTTCTCTCATTTCCTCTTTGCAGACAACAGAAGAAGCTTGGCTTACAGGCAATTTTCTCTATCCTTATATATCTGGTAGGAAATCTTTGTTCCTGTAATTATCTCTAGACAACAGGCCAATGTAGGGTAATGAAAGAAATAATTTAAGATCCTGCTGCGAGCAGACAAAACTCAATTCAGGTAGTTAAAAACCTGATAAATTACTGCTGTATCATATATCTTTCTTGAAATTGGAAGAGAATGGACCAAAAGCAGCACTAAGAGGGCTGTTGTGATGCATGAGTTAGAAGGAAAAACAGCTACATTAGTAATGTTCCAGACCCTATTCAGCAGTGGAAATTAATGGAACATTGTCAATTAGCCCGAAACACTTAGCTTAATGTATTTGGAATTTGCATGATGGATGGTTTATGTAACTCCATAACAAAGCTCAGCACGAGAAAATCTGTTTTTCCAGCTTCTGAAACTATGTTCCTCACAAAGTGGAAGGAAAAAAATCCATATGTACACATCCATGTAGGTAAAGTTGGGGTGAAGTTGGCCATGTCTGCCTGCATTTTTAGGCTTTCAAATGTGTTCCAGAAGTAAAGCCCTTGCTAAAAAGGACAATCTGAGCAGCAGTTTCACAGCAGACACCTCCCAAGCTTAACTTACACGTGGCTGCAGGACTCTGAGGAACAGGTTCTAGATTTCAGACCTCTGGGTGTGCACCCTGCTACCTGCACGAGCTGCAGGTGTCTGCTGGTCATCAGCATCCTGCTCTTGTCAGGTGGAGCCACCAGATCACAAACAGACAATGATATCACAGCAGATAATGATGCCTTCAGTTTCAGCTTTCCTATTTCCAGACTCTGCACTGCATTGCTGTGTGAGCTGAACTCCACACAAAGTGTTCAAGTTCTCCTCACAGCTCAGGCACACACAACAATCCTTCTCCAGCCCCACAACCAAGGACACCGTGGCAGCTCCGGGCCCAAAAAGCACAAGCAGCAGGGAATTGAGGAGAGCAATCTGGGAGGATGGGACTGCATCACCTGCAGCTGCAATTGGGCAATGAACCCCAATGTGGAAATGGACCAGAACCTATCAAAGTGTGAAACTCCTGACCCAGGGCCCATCTTGGGTCCATCTTGGGTGGATCCTCTTGAAGCCAGGCTCTTGCACTGCCCAAGCTGCATCCTCTGAAGGGTTTTAATGAAATCCCCGCTTTATTCCTTTAACTCTGCCCAGCCCCTGTTCCAGGGAGCCTCTCTGGGCATCAATAAATCACAGCAGGCTGCACTGAGACTGAAGCCACTGAGCAAAGGGCCAGCACCCAACCCAGGAGGTGGTTATTGAAAAGTAAAGGTGAAATTTCCCCTTGTTTATACCTCTCTTCCTCCTGTAAAAGTGTAATAAGAGCCCTCTTGGTGGTGCTTCTCCTGGACTAAGGATTGGTTCGTGCAAGAAAAATGACCTGTGAGTTTATGAGGAACATCTTGTGACCCAAATGCAACATCTCAGCACAGGGGTGTTTTGGTTTGTTTTTTTTTTAAATTTGGGTTACAGTGAACTTTAAAGAAATCCCTAGTCATTGTAGCATCTCTAGACTAATTTAATATCAGTGTACTCTCCTGATGCAAGTTCAGCCATCTGTCAAACTCCCTATGGAGCAAGAAGTCAAATGCATAACACATTTTAAAAGTATAAACTCCTCATCTACAGGCAAGACCTCCCTCAGGCTGCTCATTGAGAAGCCAAATACTGGTGCAGTTACAGAGCAGAAACTGCATGTCTTGTCTCCACTTTTTCAGATTTATTTTAGCAAAAGTTTAATTGGAATTAAACCAAATTTCCATTCTTACCCTTACTCCTGCTTTCTGCTGAAAAAGAAACAAATCTTCTTCTCTGACCTGAACTTTAGGTGAGCCCCTGACAAAGCCTTTGTCAAATCAAACTTTTTGTTGAGCATTTGGCAATTGTCACGGGTACAGCTTCTCCCTTTTTCATTAATCCTGTGTTAAGGGTAAGATGAATTCTGTGCAGTTTCTTGAGCTTAGACCTCCCCCAACAAAAGTGATCAGTGACCTGGAAAATATTAGAAAACCTAGAGAGAGCTACAGATGGTACTTGTGTGGCAGTCCAAAATGTTTAAAATCACCCTCCTCCCAGAACCAAACTCACACAAAAATAAAGTCTGAACAAGAACCCTGCTTCCAGAGGTATTTAGACCTGCATAAATTTGGCATGGCTGCTGAAAAATTTATTTTTTAAGACTTCACTCCATAACAAACATTCATAATGTACTCCTTCCAAATGGGCCCGAAGACGACGGCGGTTCTGTTTTCTCAGCTGCGGTTTTGAATTCCATATTTAATAGCGACATTTATTAAATATTAATTGGAAAATGAATAATTTATACCAGTGGCTAGCATAGGTGAATAGTTCTGCCACTCATGACCTCTGTTCGAGCACTTATCACCATCCATACTCAGTCAGGTGAAGGTTTAATTTTCTAACTCTTCATTGTGCCCAAGTTTCCCAGTCGATTTGGCACCCACCCATGCTGGCAATCAATAGGTGCCCCTCTGGCCTCATCTGGAAGCCACCCAGGGCAGAAGGAAACCAGCCTCTCTCCCATTTTCATCCTGGGAGACGGAGTAGAGCAGCAGAAAAACCTGCAGAGATCCGTGGCTGAGAAGCTGTAAGGACAGGTTTTACAGCTTCATTAACCAGAAATGGTTTTCTGAACGCCCCAGGTGCATTTCTGTGTTGAGCCAGGCCAGGCTGAACCACCACTGGCAGTAACTCAGATTAATCCATTTGATGCTGACAATGAAAGCACTGACAGTGGTCACTCTAACAAAGAAGTGAAAATGCAGTTTTACTCGAGCCAATTTCTTCTCACTTTGCAGTTACTGAGCTGCAGAAGACAATATGGGGCATGGATTTTAGAAAGGAATTACCTGGAGGTGAATATGTAAGAACTGACTGGTGCAAAGGCACTTATTGAGCTGCAGTAAACCCACAGTATGAACCTGAACAGAGCAAGAGAGAGATCTGTCAGTCCCTGCTCAACACGATCAGAGCAGTGCAGAAAATCCAGAAAATCCCCTGGCCTGCACAGATCTCCAAATAACAGAGAGCTTTTTTTGGGGGCAGCTTTTGCCTTTTGCTCCTGCACTTCTATGCACTGTTGGTGGCACAGAGAATATTATTTCCTTACATTAGCAGGTGATGCACAACATTCATGTTGGATTAGGCACTGAAGTCAATGTGAATTAAGAATTCCCAGTGTTTCATTAGGGTGAGATACCCTGAACATGTTAAATAGATAATAAAATCTCATCTTTAGTTTTAAGTATATTTATACATACACAAGCATACAAATCAAAAGTATTCCCAGTCCTCTGCTTGTAACTGCAGTTCAAATACCAGAGGGTAGCTGTCAAATAGCAGATTAAACTTGTACATTTTCCTCATTTAGTCCCTTTCCTACAGCAATCAAGGAAAACACCAGGAAAAAACCCAGCAGCAGAGTTTCATTTGCAATTCCCAGACTTCAAACTCTGGTATTACAGCCACGTAACAAATCTCAAAAAGGGACTGCTTAATAACAAATTGTTTCATTTTTAACATTTCAAATGCTGCAATCTCCCAGCTGTAAGGCAATTGTAAAAGGCATCTGAGAATCTCTTTGCAAAGGTGTTTTTGAAGTTTTGTAAGCAGTTACAGGGACATAAAACTGATGCAGTGCCACTGAAATCAATTACATTTGTGATGGGCACAAAGTTGCAGAAGAATCACAATATCAATGTCCAAAACTCAGTGAGAAGGTACATCTTACTCAGCAAATATCAAGCACTACCTTAAAACTTTTTGATTTCCATTTTAAAAAATTTTAAAGTACTCTGTGGCAAATGATCAGCTGCAGATGCCTCAAAAGCCAAACAGTTCAATTCTGTAAACTCTTTGCTTCAAAATTAACAATCAGTGAAAATTAATCATGTGTTCTTAATTTGTCATAGAAAAAATCCTGTAATAGCCACAGCAAATGAATGGTCTGGGGTCAGAAGGTTTTGCTGGTGGTTTCAGAGTCACTTTCTGCAAGCTGAAATTGGAGAACTGCCAATAGCACAAATATTCTTTTATTTTCTATCTATAAAAGATTTCCATCAATACCAGCTCAAGAAAATAATTTAAGTACAGCCAAAATAAACCCTAAACTGGGTGAAACATGCAAGAGAATACACAAGATAAAAACCATTTTCTTTTGAAAAGTGTCTGAATATGTTCATTTAATTCTTATTCCACCCTTTGTGGAACATCACAGATCTGAACTTTTGGCCTGAATGTTGTACATCACTTCTCAGAGAACTGAGAGCAGAAGGTGATAGCCAGAGTTCAACATCCTCTTCCTCTTCTGTACTCTAGAAAGACATAAATAGGAAAATTAAATATTTTCCTGAACAGTGTGTAACGAGCAGAAATGGATCCACATCTCTGACATCCTAACTCCCACAAATCTTTTCATCTAAGACACAAAATAGGCAATAAGCAAATGTAGTAAGTGGTGAAGTTCAAGGGAATTTTAGTGGGGATTATCTGCATGTAAAATTCCCAAGCAGGATGATCCTGGTGTTGAGCAGTACAACATTTATTTGGAAATGCAGGCACTGTTATTTCAGTCATGAAGAAGAGCTGCTTGCTCAGTCTTTGCAATTTCATCCACAGCAGCCCAAAATGATTAACATATGGCAAATTCCAGCAAGTGTCAGACAGCTGATCTGTAATCTGTCCTGAAATAAGTGAAATGTGTGGTTTTCTCTGCAGTCTAACAGACTAAGTAGTATCAGAATAAATACTAAATACAGTTAGAAAAGCAGAATCTCGAGTCCTACACCAGAGTTTTCTACTAATTTATCAGTGAGACTAATGTCACTTTTCTGAGCTCCATGAGGCCATGCAGCACGCTGCCACAGCCCAGGTTGCAGCAGAGGTGATGGCACACCATGAACTCATGACACACCATGAATTCAGCCTCTCCAAATGTCTTATCAGAGTATGAGCAGCCCTTGGCAGGCAGCAGCTCCTTCCTGGCCCTGCTGACGAGCAGGAGCTGTCCCTGGGACAGGTAAATGCTGCACAGGGCAGGACCATGTGCCCAACCCGGTCTGTTTTGGGTCAGAAGTACAGAAAATGCGCCCTTACCTGAGGAGCCTGGCTCTGACACCCAAGAGAGCTCTGAATTTCACATAACTCCACAGAGACAGATTTTAAAGTTAATTAGAGAAACTGGGAATGTGAGTGTGTGAATTAGAGAGTTTTCTTAAGTCACTGGGTGAGAAAGTTGGAGTTTAAGGTTTAAGCTATTTTGGAAAATAAGAGACAAGGTGGAGGATTTATGGCATTGTCCCTTTGTCCTTCTTCATCTTCTTCTAAGGGTTTTTGGGTAGTAATGAGTGATTGGGTAAGTGATTGGATAGAAGATGACACAGTGCAGCACACAGGTGTCGGGTCATTGGGTCACTAAGAAAAATAATTTACTTGGCATTTGTTAATTGGGTAAATAGACATATAAAGGATCTTGAAGAAGTGTTTCACTCTCCATTTTGCACCTCTCTTAGTGTGTGTAGCTCCTTGTGCTGTTTTCATGTAATATAGATGAGGAAAGAATAAACAACCAAGCCCAAACACGAGAAAACAGCGTCTGTCTCATCACTCTCAGTCCTGGGGAAAAGAACCCAGCCACCAGTGCTGCACCCAAGTCTGCACCTGGGGTTTCCAGGCTTTTTTGGCTGAGGACTGACCATTCCTTTGGGGGCTGGCAGGCAGCCCAAAAGCAATCCCCCTTCCCCAAAATGCTTCCCATTCCCACTCTACTGCCCTCCCATTCCCATTCCCATTCCCATTCCCATTCCCATTCCCATTCCCATTCCCATTCCCATTTCCATTCCCATTCCCATTCCCATCCCCATTCCCATCCCCATCCCCATCCCCATTCCATTCCCATCCCCATCCCCATCCCCATCCCCATCCCCGTCCCCGTCCCCATCCCCATCCCCATCCCCATTCCCATTCCCATTCCCATTCCCATTCCCATTCCCATTCCCATTCCCATTCCCATTCCCATTCCCATTCTATTGCCCTCCCATTCCCATTCTACTGCCCTCCCATTCCCATTCCCATTCCCATCCCCATCCCCATTCGCATTCCATTCCCATTCCCATTCCCATTCCCATCCCCATCCCCATTCCCATTCCATTCCCATTCCCATTCCCATTCCCATCCCCATTCCCATCCCCATTCCCATCCCCATCCCCATTCCATTCCCATCCCCATCCCCATCCCCATCCCCGTCCCCATCCCCATCCCCATCCCCATTCCCATTCCCATTCCCATTCCCATTCCCATTCCCATTCCCATTCCCATTCCCATTCCCATTCCCATTCCCACTCTTCTGCCCTCCCATTCCATCCCTCTCCGCCCCAGAGCAGCTCTGCAGGACACACCTGGGAGAAGGGCACACAGCAAACTGTGCTGAACACCTCTGGCACCTCAGATCCCAACATTCCTCCCGTTTCCTGAGATCCTGGTGCAGCTGAATCCCTCAGTGGAGCTTTCCAGGCAGGGGAGAGGAGAAGCAGGTGCTGAAGGAGATTTTCAGGAAATGTGACATTCCTGTGCTCTCCCAGCACCCTGTGATGTGGAGCTCAGGCAGATTTTGAGGCAGAGAAGATCTTTGTGTTTAGCCCCCAGAGAGTTCCTCGCCCATTCATTTCTTTGATCTGCTCTTGCAAGCTGTGTAAGCTTTCAGAATTTGTGTCATCTTATTTGAAAGGTTTCCACTGCCTGATAACACTGGGTGAAGAACACAGAAGTGAAAATGAACATTAATTTTCTACTGTGGGCTTCTTTTCTCTGAGTGTTCCTTCTACACCTTGATCATCTCCCAGCCTTACCCTCTAGCTTCTTAATTCTGATGTATTTGAAAAAAAATCCATTTATTATTCACCTTTTTACCCCCCTTCCCTCTCTTGTTCTTTTACATTTAACCTGCTGGAGTCCACCAGCCGTTGTATCTTCCCTTTGAAGACAGTTTCACCTCTTGGCAGGGTATTTTCCTGCTTCTTAGAGCCCCCTCCTTCTGCTCTTTAACAATGACACTTTATTTCTGGGGTTGGCTTCTCAAAACATTTTGATAAGTAGGTTAACTCTGTTTTTCTGGTTCAGCATCCTTGGATAGTCCCCATTCTGCCTACAAGATATTTACTTTGGCTTAAAAAACGATTCCACATCCTTTTAAAGTGTTAAGTGTCAGCATTTTAATCACTTTTTAGAGCTCAGCTAAGCCTGTCCCTCCTGTGCAGACTCCCCCTCCTGCAGACAGCTCTCTAACCTTGATGAGATGCTCCCCTCGTGGGCTCTCTCCCACATTCCCACATTCCCAAATTTCCCACATTCCCAGCTCACATGGAGCTTCTGCCATCTCATCTCCTTACCTGTGCTCACTTCCTAAGGGAACCACAGGCTGGACTCTGCAGGAAAAAGCCAAGCACAGTTTGAAAAATCTCATTTCAGCCCTCCAGAGGCCTGGGGTTATGAGGGATAATCCCGGATTTACCACCCCAGTGCAGAATTAATGCAATTCCGGTGAGTTTGTCCAAGCCATGACACCAAGAACTGTGACCTGTCAGTGCCAAGTTTTGCCTGCCTTTGGAAGCAAATCTTAATCCCTTTTTATTTCAACTACCAAGCCACAAGATTCATCTCAAAGGACTGCTAATGACTTGTGTTCCACCAAACATGACCCTGCCAACATCTCAACCTACCAGTTTTATGGGGAAAAATGAAATAAAATAAAATATAGTAAAATAAAATAAAATCATTAAAATAAAATAAAAATAAAAATAAAATTTAAATAAAATAATTTCAAATAAAATAAAATAAAAATAAAATAAAATAAAAAATATAATAAAAATAAAATTAAAATAAAAATAAAATTAAAATAAAATAAATTAAAATAATATTAAATAAAAATAAAATAAAATAAAAATAAAATAAAATAAATTGAAATTGAAATTGAAATAAAAATAAAAATAAAAATAAAAATAAAAATAAAAATAAAAATAAAAATAAAAATAAAAATAAAAATAAAAATAAAAATAAAAATAAAAATAAAAATAAAATAAATAAATAAAAATAAAATAATTAAATTAAAAGAAAGTAAAAATAAAAATTAAATTAAATTAAATTAAAATAAAATAAAATAAAATAAAATAAAATAAAAATAAAATAATTAAATTAAAAGAAAGTAAAAATAAAATTAAAATAAAAATAAAATAAAAATAATAAAATAAATAAAATAAAATAAAATAAAATAAAATAAAATAAAATAAAATAAAATAAAATAAAATAAAATAAAATAAAATAAAATAAAATAAAATAAAATAAAATAAAATAAAATAAAATAAAATAAAATAAAATAGAGTAAAGAGCAGTTTGATGCCTATTGCAAACAAATCATGCTCTGAACTACAGTTTGTACAAAGAATTTAACCAGCAGGGAACATGGTGGCAAATAATAAATAATAAAATTAAGCCCTACATTAATAAATATTAAGCAATCTTCCATTTGTTTCAAAACAGTGGCTTTGCCATCGCTTTCATAGAAGCAGATCATTATTAAAAATATTGCTCTGTATTTAAAACTCTAAAAACACACAGTGCCAGAGGAGGGGTCTAAAGAATACATTCTCCCCCCACCACACCTCTGGATTTGAGACATCCTTATCGACACTTTGTGCTGATTGAACTCTTCCTAAAGCGGAAACTATCCCAAACTCCTCCTGCTGCTTTGGACAGAGCTGGTTTCACATTCATTCCAAATGTGCTTTCCTGAAGCAATCATTACAACATCAAATGAAGAAAAAGGTGGAAGAAAAGTTCAAGCTCTTGTTGATTTTTTGATTTAATGTGCTAGAAAGTCTCTCATGATACATCCAATGTGTGAGCAGAGATTGGATTAGAGCTGGAGTGAATTCTCCCAGCCAAATGCAACATTTGGTAGATACTGAAATGTCATTTGTGAGGCAGCACTATCAGAACAAAACACACACAAAGGAAAAAATTGGGGGGGAAATACGTCAGAGTCTCTGCACACAAAGTAATTCAATATATTGTCCTCTCCATCTGCTTTATTACAGCAACAAGTAGCTGAGGAGGCAGAACTGTGCTTTGCTACTCTTATCCTATTGTATTTTATATTTTATTTTATTTATTTTGCTGTGATTTAAAGGTCTGAGTTAGTGGGCACAAGTAGCAGCACTTCCTGCCTAAGTTTTATCCCACAAATGATTACAGTGAGTGCTCCAGATTTCCCAGACATTAAATGATGCTGAATCTGTGCCTTTCCCTCCATCCTCTCATGGGTTTCACATTTTACTTGCATTTTTCTTACTATCAGGAGATTTACCTTATTTTTTCAAGCACAAATTCTACCAAGCACTCTTTCTCCCACTGCAGGTGCTTCAGTGTCCTGGAAAAACACAACTGGGAATGTGTGGGGTCCTGTCAGGACAAAGCTGGGAGCTGAACACCTGGGTGCTCACCAAAACATCAATACTCCCAAAAATCTCCCGAAATCAAGACAGCAGTCAGATGGATTTCTCCCATCTTTGACTTTGTTTTAGGAGTAATGTCTGAAATACTCCAATAATGCACGAAGAATTTAAAATATTCCAAACTCAAGAGGATTTCTACAGCCCTCAAATTCCACTTCCTAAAATTTTCTTGGGCATTTCTCAAAAAAAAACACCATGAAAAGAATATAAAGGAAGTGGATGCTGTGCTAGGGCCAAGTGGCTCCTGCAGAGCTTGTGCTGTGTGGTTTTCTAGGGTTCTGCAATAAATACAAGCTAAAATGCCCAAAAAAAAGCAAAGATTAGATAATGTACAGCAAAATGCACTACAGAAATAAGGACTTTCCAAAATTAGAACAAAAGAGTAATCTTTGATCTATCAACCCCCTTGCCTTGATGACGAGTCTACTTTCTTGTTTTGAATTTTTTTCCTAAACAGAAGTCCTGTTCCCCCAATAAATCAAATGCTCTTCAGTCTGTTTTAATTCTGAACATTTTTTGCCTATTTTTTGGATTCACACCTCAAGTAAACAGGCTTGTTTTCCCCATGAGTGCTAACAGTCCCCATTAACACAGCCTTTCATGGACTAAATACAACCCTCCGCTGCCATTCAATATTATTTCTTCATTTTAAATAATTAACCTAATTTAAATAATTTACCTAATGTTGAACAACCTTAAAATGCTTTATTACTCTGAAGAGCTTCGCAATGCACTTAGGAAAAATTATCAGAGTGTTTAAAAATATTTATATATTTATATTTATTTATATATTTTATATGTATTTATTTATTTATTTATATAAAAATTTATATTTATATAAAAGTGTGATGCTGCTTTCAGTATGTATTTTTATTTATTTATATTTTTATTTTATATATATATTTATTTAATTTTATTTATAATTAATTTTAAATATCATTATTAATTATATATTTATTATTATTTATTATTATGAAATATAATTAAATATTTATTATAGTTATTTATATATTTTTATTTATTTATATTTATATTTATTTTATATTTATATTTATTTATTTAGATAAAAATATTTATATAAAAGTGTGATGCTGCTTTCAGTATGTATTTTTATTTAACAATTCCAATACTTCTAGCAACAGAAGCCCACGATTATTTAATTAATAATGACTCAGAAAGCCAAAGTATTTTTAGATGATGATATGTGCCTATTCCACGCTGAAAAAATGGTTAAGAAATGATGTCTCTTGCTCACCATAATGGTTTGCATTGAGTATTCAGTCACATCTGCAAGTATTTTATTTATTTATAGAAAATAGCAGCATTGCAGATAAAGTGCAGGTACAAAGGGGTGAAATTAGAGGGGTTTTAGAGTCCTAAAGATGAATAAAAGTAGAGTTATGCCAGCTTAAAAGAATGCAACTGCTTCAGTGCAGGGCTTCTTAACAACCTGGTTTTCATTTATTGATGGGTCTGCAGGGAAAAACTCCCCAAAAAAACATTTGTGAGGCCTAAACTCGGCTTGGCAAGGATTGGCAGACAAAGCAGCACATTTATTTCTCCCTTAATTTTGGCAGCTCATCCTGCCACACGGGGAGTGGTTTTGGCACCCTGACCTTTGGGAAAGCACCAATCCTTTAGAGAGCCTTCCCATCCTGACAGAACACCCAATTCCAAGAGAAAATCCATTCATGTAGCACTCAACAATCAAATATTCTTGCTATATATTTATTTTTTTTTCCCCCACATTTAGAGTGGCTCTGCCAGAAGGCACCAAAGAGGCTCCTCTTTTCTTCCTCTCTTCCAGAAAAATCAAGATTAAAGATTCCTCCTGGACCTTTACCTTCTCCCTCTTCAGCTCTCCAACTCCCTGTGATTTTAATATCAGGTTATTTTCACAGCTCACACCACAAACAAGGTTTAAATGCTTTTCACCCAAACATTTAGAAAGCGAAACAATTTGTGAACAAAAGGTTGAAGCATTTTTATGAGACCAGATAACTAATATTCTTGAAGATTGCTAATATTTGAGGCATAGGTATGCTGCAATATATCTGCTCCTGTCTGCTTCGAGTTAATAAAACAGAGGGAACCAGATGTCTTTGAGATTATTGCAGATTTTCACTGCCAGTAACAATTAAGCCACAGCAGGGAACTCGTGGGGTAGGAGAAAACTGTAAAATTAAATTTCAAGTGCCTACAAACTAATCATACATTTAAAGCATACCCCACCGACATAGTTTGGAAATCATTGTTCGGGTGTATTATTATTTTTTCAAAGAAAATACAGATATCTGATGAAGAGAGTTTTACTTAAATCTTGGCAAGACACCAAGGTTTAGTCCTTCAAAAGAGTATTCTTTTAAAGCTCAGGCTCAGGCCAAAAGTGCCACCCCAGGAGGAAAAGAAGATGCAAAGCTCTTAACATTTTAGGGACAATCTGAGAGCCTATGGGCAAAACTGGGGGGATTTTTAAAAAGCCCAAATTCAAAACGTGTTGTTTACAAGAGAGAAGCAGCCAGCAGTTCTCATACCCAGAGACCATTCAAATATTCTACATTTAGTGTGCTCTTTCCTTGGAAAAATCCATGCAAACTGTCCAATATTCAACAACCTAATAATTCTGGATATTTTTTCCCATTTTCAACCATTTCTTGTAGAAAAAACCCATCAGGCACTTTCCACCTGGCGTGGGTCTGCTCTGCACTCAGAGCTCGAGGGTGGAGTTAAAAGCAGCGCTGTCAGTGGTGCTGAAATAATTTCCCCAAAGGCTGCTCTGGATCCCTGTCTCCAGTCAAAATTAACTTGTCTCAACAGATAAAATGTCCTCAGAACGTGTTGTCTCTCGTGTCAGATGCTGGGAATGTGTTAAGAGATGGATTCCTTCTATAGTAATGGTCTTTCATCAGCAGAATTATGGAAAATTATAATGAATGACAGAAAAAAGTTATGGATTTTACTAATTATAGAAAAAAAAAAAGTCATATGGAGAACCACAACAGCCTTCTGTAAATCCAGCATTTTAAGGATCACAAAGCCATGCAGCACTTCCATCAGATATCTCCAGGAATTCTTTTTGGAAAGAGATAATTTAGCTAATGCAGTTATAGTCTACAAGTACAGGAATTGGAATAACTGCATTTTACTCTAATGTTCCATTTTGGATGCCATTCTTAAAGGGAAAACTGTCTTAGGAACAATTCTGAAATGAATTGAAGATAAAAGTTCACCAAATAAGCTTTGTTGATATTCCTAAAAGAATTCCTCAAGTGCCCAAAAGAAATCCCCCAATGACCTCTCTCACCAAATGTGTAAAGAGCAATAAGAAAGGTGATTTTACCTGAATTAAAACCCAATACCTCCATAGAGAGCAGCACAGTCCTTCCCAAAGGTTTTTTGGCACATTCCCCTGTCCCTGCCTTCATAATACATTGATTAACACAGTGGCTACTTTTATATCTCTGATTAAAGCAAAAACCTTTGGACAGTTTAAACAAATGAGGCTCTACCTGAGCAGCAGGATTTGTTGCAGTGACAATAATTGCTCCTGCCATTGAAATGAATCACGCTCAGCTGGTGCTTTCTATTAAACTGTTACAAAAGAAAACCTTTTTCCCATTTAAATTTTAGCTCTTAAGGCACAGTCAAATTCATTTCTTAGCCAGATCTTTTAAGGAAATGGGATTCACGCATTGAAACCGCATGACTTACAAATCCATCTGCAATTTTTCCTTAAATGCAATGGAGATGTGAAAATCCCCAGGTATTGGAAGTGTTTATAAACTCCATAACATGCTCAGGGAGAGGCTTTTTCAGTCCTCACTGATGGCAGGGCAGGCTGCAGAACAAACTCCCTCTCCAAAACAAAAAACACGAGTTTATTTTTCAGACGTACATTCTACCTATTTAGAAATAAATTGTGTTTTTAAACTTTCTGACCCTACAAACTTTCATCACCAGATGAGGGCTTAGGGACCATCACATGTTTTGCCACTCAGCCAGCAACTGAAATGCATTCTTCATTATTAATTCCAGGTATTTCCTGGAAGCAGTTATCCAAAAGCTGGATACCTGAGCAGCACTCGTGATTTCAGTTCAGCTCGCAGATTGCACATTTCTGTCCTCAATTACATGTCAAGCATCAACAATTTCCTTTCAGAGCTGCAGAGGTGAGCCAAATAAACTCTCAGGTTTTGTTAAGCCCTCCAGATCAAATTGTATAAGGATCACCAAGGACTTAGACTGCACCCACCAAACCAAAAGCTTCTGGACAACTTTTGCTCCCAAGCTCCTCATCCACCCCATCCATGAGCTCTGGATGTGTTTCAATGTTATTTCATAGGAAGGTTCACCCCTGCACCTTTGCAAACAGCCCAAGCTAAAACTTGAACTGTGGAGCAGCACTGACATTTGATGGAATTTCATCACAAGGAAGAAGATAAATGTTTAGTTGAATCAGGAATCCAGGGACCTAAAACATCACTGGAAAGAAAATGACTGTATCTCATAAACCGCTGGATGTATTCTTCACCAAAGAATTTATTTGCATTTTTTTTAAAGAATATAACTGAAAGGCTAATTTTTCTTTAAATTTATCCTTGAGTAGAGTGGAAAAATTCTGTCACAGACTGTACAAACAAAAATCCCTCCAGTTTGCCCCCAAAAGTGAGAGGAAGAAGCATGTGTTCTCATATGTGCACATAAAATGGGAAAATGAAGACAAAACTGATAAAGCAGCTCTTTAAACTTGCTTTAATTGCAGCCCATGTTAATTCATGGATGTTTGCTAGAGGAGAAGGCCAGTTCAGATCAGCCTCTCAGGATCCAGAGATCTGAGCCTAAACATGATGCTAAAACCTGCTATCAAACCCCCTCTGCTGCACACCGCAGCCAAAATGCAAAGAAGGCGGCAAAGTGACATCCAGAATGGTCATTTTCCCCAAAAAAAATGCTGTACCAAGCCAAAATGCCTTTGGAAAAGGAATTTAATATCCATATTGAGATTTTCAAAGTGTTTCTTATCCATTTCAACCAGTAAGGAATAGATTTCAGAGTAAAGAGTTCTAGTTGTGAGCATAATGAGGCCAATGAAAATCACTATTTTTGACCCGTTCCCATACAATGTCTCATATTGCAATAGAGACTAAAATTGTGTGAACCCTTAGCTTCAGGAACCTCTACCTCAATGCAAATCTGCCTCCCAGAGCTATCAGTATCAATATTCAAGTTACTAAAAAATGTTCACAAGCTTCTGCTGACTTCTGATTGCCCAGGATCCCTGGTGGTGATGGCAGCTCTGCATCCACAGGTTTGGGATAAAGCATATTCAGCCCCAAATTAAGCAAATATTTCTGCATCCCAGGGCAAAATCCTCCACAAAAAGTAGTTTTTGTTCTCAAGTAGCCTAGCACAGAAATAGAGGAAGTGTGAGGCGTTAACTTCAAACATTTAAGAGCTTTTCCTGTGCCAGCAGCAGTTCTAGATGCTAACCAATATTTAGTTAATAAATAAAACTCAGGGGTCATCTATAAACAGACTGCAAATGACAGAGTGCAAATACATTAAAATGGTTAAAGTTTCTTATGAATTGACCAAATTCCAAGAACTATAATTTGCTCTTTTTTTTTAATTTAATAACAAAAACATTTGTGCACCAGCAGCAGCAAGGAGTCAATGGCTTAATAGAGAAAAAAATAAAAGTCCTGATATACTATAAAAAATAAAGTAGAAATAACTATACTATATAACTATAACTATAACTATAACTATAACTATAACTATAACTATAAATATAATATAACTATACTATAAAATAGATATAGTAAATAAATATGCTATAAAAAATAAAGTAGAAAATAGAGAAAAAATAAAAGTCCTGATATACTATAAAAAATAAAGTGGAAATAACTATACTATATAAATAAAAATAAAAATAAAAATAAAAATAAAAATAAAAATAAAAATAAAAATAAAAATATAAATATAAATATAAATATAAATAAAACTATAACTAAAACTATAACTATAACTATAACTATAACTATAACTATAACTATAACTATAACTATAAATATAATATAAATATACTATAAAATAGATATAGTAAATAAATATGCTATAAAAAATAAAGTAGAAAATAGAGAAAAAATAAAAGTCCTGATATACTATAAAAAATAAAGTGGAAATAACTATACTATATAAATAAAAATAAAAATAAAAATAAAAATAAAAATAAAAATAAAAATATAAATATAAATATAAATATAAATATAAATAAAACTATAACTAAAACTATAACTATAACTATAACTATAACTATAACTATAACTATAACTATAAATATAAATATAAATATAATATAAATATACTATAAAATAGATATAGTAAATAAATATGCTATAAAAAATAAAGTAGAAAATAGAGAAAAAATAAAAGTCCTGATATACTATAAAAAATAAAGTGGAAATAACCATACAATATAAATATAAATATAAATATAAATATAAATATAAATATAAATATAAATATAAATATAAATATAAATATAAATATAAATATAAATATAAATATAAATATAAATATAAATATAAATATAAATATAAATATAAATATACTATAAAATAAATATAATAAAAAATATACTATAAAAAATAAAGTAGAAAATAGAGAAAAAATAAAAGTACTGATATACTATAAAAAATAAAGTAGAAATAACTATACTATATAAATATACTATAAAATAAATATAGTAAATAAATATACTATAAAAAATAAAGTAGAAAATAGAGAAAAAATAACAGTAGCCAGGAACATTTCCTGCAGGGTTGTTCAGAATACAAAGAAAAAAATGTATTCCTTGCAGCATTCCTCTAAGCCTAGACACTGTAATTTGCTCACTTTCTCCCTCACACAATTAACCTGAGAAAACATTAGTGGTTTTGCAATCCTGCAGGGTTTCTTTATGTACCAATCCATTTCCTGCTATTGGCAGGGTGTGAGGCCAGTAATGCACGTTCAAAGGAATAAAAGCTATATTTAGAAGCCAAAAAGGAACAAACTGACAAGGGGAAAAACTGCAGCTCCAACAGAACTCACGAGAACATGTGCAGTGTGGGACAGCAGAGGTCATCCTTGCTGGGGTGGATGCTAAACAGGAGAGCATTAAGCAGGAAAATATAAGAATATAAGAAAATACATAAGGAAATATATAAGGAAAATATAAGAATATATAAGAATATAAGAAATATAAGAATATAAGAAATGGGGCCACTTGTTCCACGAAGACTGAGCTGCAAGACACCCATTTTTCGCTTCTCAAAGTTTTATATGCATCACAGGATTTTTTCTATTTTATTTTTTTTAATTCATTCCCTCATTTTAAGCTGCTCCCTACAGCTCATTTGGATTCCTGACAGCACCACCTTTCTTTAGCTTTCTTTTCCCAGTTTTCAGGTGATTTTTTTAAACACCCTCTGTTTGATTTAATTTGATTTCTGCTTTATATTCTCATCGTTTTCATACTAATACCACATCTCTGTATTTGCTCTTCCCCCAGATGCCTACATTTTCTCTTTTATCATGGAATTCATCTTTTCATCCTTAAATCCACTGATTTTCTCTCCAGTCTAATTTCTTTTTCTTTCAGTGATGCAGCCTGACCTTTTTATCAGCTATGCCATCACTTTTCTATCATTCTTCTCTCTCTAAAATGACTCCTGAGAGATTGCAGACCTGAAACAGAGACCCCCTGAAGATCATCAGTGTCTGGAGAAGAGATATTACAGTTTTTGACACCAAAAAACACCCAATTCCAAGGCTCTTCCCTCTTAGAGAACCAAAAATTTCACAGCACCAGGAGAGTGCATTTGATATTTTTTTGGGGGATGCCAGGACTCAAAAACTCCTCTGTGAGCTGAAAATCGAAGTATCTGAATGCTGAGAGGTGACTCATTAACCTCTCACAGGACACAGGAGAATCCCAGGAGGCTGGAAGGAGGAGGAAGAGCTAAAAGAGAGAATTCTTGTCTGCCAGCCTCAAAATCCAGGATGTGTGGAAGGCTGCCAGTCAGATGGGAATGAAGAATGTTATAAATGACCTGAGAATGGAATTTCAGGCTACAGGTATGTGAAATGTGCTGCCAGCTTTTAGCCCAAACTCAATAACAAGCCTCAGAAGTGTCTTTAAAGAGAGCAGATGTTTGAGATTACAGTGAGTTATGGCTATAACCAAAGTACAAAGAGAACCTCTTCTGATGACTGAAGGTACACATTAAATGATAAATTTATGGATGTCAATGAATATTTTCAGAAAATACCTTCTATATCAATCAAAGCAGCGCTACCACCCTGAAGAGATGTTATTTCTCAGCACTGAGAACAAAATCACTCCTAATCCTCGCCATAGCTTCCACAACTCAGCTGTTAATCACTGTGTTGTGACATGTATCTCTCTATATGAAAGGCTGAAGTGTTGAAAGAAAACAAAATAAAAATCATAGTTAAATGCATAGCTGAGCAGAGATCTGCTTTGAAATATCCCCACTTGAGGTCTAAACACAACTGCACTTGTCAGTCAGCTTTTCTTCTCTTATTTCACGGCACATAATGGCTAAGAATCCAATCCTTTCAGTTTCTCATCTGGCTGCTCAGTGTAAAATCTTTTTAAATGTCTCCCACAGCAAACTAGGGGTACCAAGATATCACTTGCAGGACCCAAAATACCATTTGGCAATTTTTAACTTCAAACAGAGCAAATCAGATCCACCTTGAGCTCTGGGAACTCTTGCCAAAAGAGCCAGGAACCACTGTTAAGTTTTATAGAACCAAGAAACCTAAAAATAAAGTGAAATGTTCACCCTGCCCCTACCACCCAAATGTGCTGGGGAGAACGAGGCTGTCCCAGTGTGCCCCAAAGCCAGAGCTTGCCAAGGAGCCTCACCTCCCACCAAAGGAAATACCTTCAAAATAAAACCTCAGGCTTTGTTTGACATCCTGGAGTCTGGAGCATCAGAGGGGAAAAAGAGAATTCCTCAGAGAGGTTCAGTGCCACTTGTGGCTCCACAGTCTGAAACATCATCCCAAAACATTGACCCCATCTACACCAAAAGTGATTTTAAATTTAAATTCCGCCAAAGGGCGTAAATTATAATGGTGCTCACACACACATCTACTTCTTCACATAATTAAACAGCCTTCAAATAAAAACCCCATTAACACTTTCTCAAATCCACTTGTGAGGATGAACAGTTGCTAATATTTCTTTCATTCCATAAACATCATCCTCAGTTTCTTCATTTTGCAAGGACTGACCCAGACCTTTCAGGCTGTACCACGATGGAATAAGGCAAACCATCCACAGCACGTTATGTTGACATCAAGTTGTCACTGTTAATACCACTGACACTACACTGATGGTATTGTTACATTAATAAAAAATGAATATAAAATTATTTTTAATTATAAAATTATTTAATCATAATTATATATAATTTATAGATAAATATATAAGATGTATTTTATGTAAAATATAGAAAATATTATATAAATATTTTATAATTTAATAAAAATATTAATCATTGAATGAGAATTGAGAAAATGCATGGATTTAATAGTATGTGGTAAATGTTTACTTTAAAGAAATGTTTTAGTATTGAGTGTTTCAGAAAACATAATGGGGATTATTTTAGGATATGGGATTAATATCTTACCTAGAAAAAAGCCTTATTTCAGGACTTTTTTGCAGTAATTTCTGTCCCCAGGATCCATACCACGGTTCTGGTTATGTCTCTGAGGCTGCAGTGTGCTTTTAAATATCCTGTGAATTGAGAGAAAAGGCTTTCCTGAATATTCTTTCAGAAAGAATAAAAAGAATTCATGTTAGAAGACAATTTTTGATCTATGAATAATTACCCACAGAACTCCCAAGGGGCTGAGTCTCATATTCTAACAACAAAATGACATCTGTTTACTGATATTGATTAAGAGCATACATTGATTTTTGGGTTGATTAACTGGCTGGCAAACTGTTGGGTTAGACAGTGAAGTCACACAATGTGGAGAAAAACACATTCCACACGCTGCAGCTATTTTTCCACAACAATTACTTCCAGGTGAGCAATTACAACCCTTTAAGTTCCAGCCATAAATTTATTAGGATTAGGAAAAATTACTTTGTAATATCTTGACACAACTTCCCCCCACTGTGAAAATAATCTTGCAGCTAAACATCCTTTTTAACCTGGACTTCTGCATTAGCACCTGTTTTGCAGCTAAACCAAGGAAAATGGTTATTTTTATAATAATATATTTATATTTATATTTACATATAAATATATAAATATTTAAAGATTTCCTTATATAGATGTGCAATATTTTATTTACCAATATAAATATATATATTATATTATATTATATTATATTTTTATAATATATTATAAAATAATATAATAAAGATATTATATTTTTATATAAATATATAGATTATTTATATATTATATATAATAATATATAAATATATTATATAAATTTAAATTCAAATATAAATATAAAAATATAAAAATGTAAAAATATATTTATATATAAATATATTTTATATACATATATAAATATGTAAATATATACTAAATATATATAATATAAATATATATTAAATAGATATTAATGTATATTAACATATATTTATTTATATAATGTAAAAATATATTTATATATTTATATAATATATAAAAATATCTATAATATAATGTATAGATAAATAGATAAATAGATAAATAAATAAATAAATAAATAAATAAGTATATAAATATATAAGTATATAATTATATAAGTATATAAATATATAAATATCAATGTAAATGTAAATATAAATATATTTGTATGAAAAGCTTCTTTTGAAGCTTCCTTGAAGTTTCATGAAAAATAAACAACTTTTTGTCCTCTTTGCATTCAAACTCCTTGAAGTATCGTGGTTTTCAACCTTTGGTTGGGGTTCATTGTTGCTGCTGCCCGCTGGATTTTCCAATTCTCTCAAAACATTCTATTTACTATTGTAAAATATAAAATATTCTATTTTCTGTAGATTATTGCATCCTCTAAACACCCAGGGCACGCTCCTGCCCCAGAGATCAGCACGAGAGCTCCCTGTGAAGCTGCCTGATCACGGCACTGGCTCCTGAGAGTGCAATAAAGATTCCTTTGCTGCTGTAAAATGAGCAGTGAGCTCTAGGAACGGGATCTGTGCCTGCTGCAAGGGATGAAGCTGCTCCAGACAGCAGCCAAACCACAGCAGGAGGAAACTACACCAGGTGCTGGCAGGGACAACACCACCAGATGAAGGAGAGGAGGAGGAAACACAACCTCAAAGTGGAATAATCATCATCTTGTCTTCTACACCATCACCCAACGTCCCTGGGCACGCTCTGAAGAGCGGTTTCTGGTCATGGATCCCTGTCACCATGAAAAATAAATCTTCTGATCTTGTTTTTCGTAGTTCCAGCCACTTCCCCAGGAAAGTAGCTGTAAACACAGATGTTCATACATTCCTGTCAGAGTCTGAGGCACAGAGTGTGTGCCCTTATCTCTGATACTGGCTCTGACATCCAAGAAAACACTGAATTTCATACAACATCCTGAAAACAACTGTTAAATAGAAAAGCTGAGAGTGTGAGTGTGTAAATTAGAGAGTTTTCTTGAGTCACTGAGTGAAAAAATTAACATTTGGAGTTTAAACCAGTTTAGAGAACAGGAGACAAGATGGAGGATTTAGGGTGTTGTCTCTTGTCCTTCTTCTTTCTTCTTCTTCTTCCAGAGGTTTTTGGGTAGCAGTTGGTGATTGGATGGAAAATGCCACAGTGCAGCACACAGGTGTTGGGTCATTGGGTCACTAAAAAAAATAATTTACATGTCTATTGTTAATTGGGTGAAAATAAGTATAAAGATAAAAGAACTGCATAGTTTGAGGCCATTTTTTGCTATTAAAGCCAACTTGAGCCAGGCCATGGGGGGTTGAACTTGTGCAAAAAATCTGGGGAGGATTGCCAAATCTTTTAATTATATATGAATAAACATGAGAAACAAGGAGCAAAGGAGCCTTTGGAGAATCTTTCCTGAAACAGAACTGAGATAAGGGAAACTTCCCCGTGGGGGAATATCCAGAGAGAACATGGCCCTGAAGAAACCAAAATACCACAGCAACAAGTAGCGTTACAATTCCTTCTAAGAAATGTCTTTTGATGGACATTTCACATGCCCAGTGGGATTGGGAAGGTGGTAACTTAATTATCCAATCTCTGGTCATTGTCAAGAATCCATAAATACTGGAGTCAGGAAAATAAAGTTCTTTTTTTTCCTATCATCCCACTGAGACGTGTTTGTGTGAATCATTCCTTTAGTGACAGATCCCTTCAGGTGACCATTGCTCCCTGCCAGGTGGTCAGCACTGAGAGCTGTGGAGCTCACGGCAGAGCTCCATCCTGGAGGAGAATCTCCAGGTGGAACCTTGTGGTGGGTAAAATGGACTAACAGGAGTCATCATTTCAACTGCAGAGCTTAAAAATCACCAGCCAAAAAGAAAGAGAAATCGAAAATCTGCCTCCACCTTTCTTCTGGGGAAAATAGGAAAGGGGAAGAGTTAAGGGTAGGGATACAGAAATGCACTTGGTCTGGGATTGAAGGCAGGCAGTGCACCCAGGGAAGGATCTGCCTGAGGCAGAGGAGGAGGAACCACTGCCTTTTAACTAAGAACAAGTAGTTGTAACACAGAGAATTGAGTGGCACAAACACAGGGCTCCCACAGACCCAGCTCCATGAAGCAAACACACCAATGGTCCTTTTCACCCCTCAACCACCTCCTCAAGCAACACTTCTGAGGAAGAGGCAGCTTCAGCCCCTGTTTTTAATGTAATGCACGGGGATTTCACAGCCAGCAAGAGGTTTATTACACAGCAATAAACTTAATTCACAAATGCTTTCTGTCTTTTTCTAGAATTGCTGCACATACATTCTATTTTCATCAGGCGTAAAGAGCTTTTAGGAAAAGTTCACACCCCACGTGCCACTCAGGGGGAACCTGTGCAATCAGCATTTCACCAGGGCTAATTTCTTTCTTCTTTTTGGAACAATATCAGATAACAATTAGACCTCTCTTTCTCCCAGATAAGAGCTTCTTCCAAAGTTTATACCTGACCGGTTTTCCTTGGCAGAAGTGACACGAAACAACAAGAACCTAAGTTATTTTAGCTGTATTCTTTCTTGCCTACAGCACTAAACCACTTATCCAGTATAAAACCATGCTGCAGCTTGGAATATGTTTTTTTTCCTGTTTTTGAATATCAACCTCCCAAAGAAAGAAGCAAAATTTAACTGAAAGCACGGTCTTTGTACCATCACAAAACAGAAAGAAGTGCTTGCTACCCTTGGGGGTGCCAAGAGAATTCAAATGTAGAGTATTTCTTTCACTTCATCTGAAGCATTTGATAGCATTACCTGTTTCCACAGTGTATCTTAAAGACATTTCAGTTTCAGCACGCTTTGCAACAGCCAGATGAGAGCTTAGCAGAGGATTCCCTGTTTTCCTCTGCTGGTTATTCCTCCTCCCCACACCAAGGGCTATTACTGGCAGTGCTGTACAAGCATTACCCATCCTTTTTCTGCTCCCATGGAGTAGCCCCAGCTCTGGAAATCACAGGCAGAAATTCCTCCTGGAGGATTCCCCAGGGGCTGGGCACAGCATCCTGAATCCCAGAGCCATCAGGACGAGGCAGTGGCTGCACAGCACGCTCCGGAGCTGCGGCTCCCACCCAGCACAGCCCTGGCATCACGGAGCAGCACAGCCAGGGGAATGTCTGGCACAGCACAGCTGCTCCTGACAGACCTCCCGGACTCATCTGACACAGAAATTAAAGCAGTGCAGTGCAGAATAATGCAGAAAGCCATATGCCTCTTTCCAGCCCTAAACAAAGGATGTGATCATTTTCAAAAAGCCCCTGTCCAAATCTGCCTGGCTGCTGGATTCACGAGCGACTTCTGGATGCTCACAGGTAGTGCAAAAGCTTTACGGAGAGCTGCAGAGTTCTGTGTGAAGCCCATAATTAAGCAAGCTAATGATCTGAGATGATGGTCCATGGCAGAACTGGTTTGGGTTTATTTTGAATTGCCTTTAGAATTCTCAAAGAAATGTTTTGCATTAGTGGATAAAAGGCCCTGGAAAGCCATTTGTGCTTGCTGATAGATGCTAAATGCCTCTCAGAAAGCAAATAAGTCCCTGAAATGCTACAAATTATTACAGCCAGCATTTCTTCCAGCTAACACATCCAACCAACAGCAAAAAACAGAGAATAATTGTAAGGTTGAAAGGGACCTTTGGGCTTTATCTGATCAAACCCCTTACTTTAAAGCAAACTAAAGTTTGTAAATCAGGACCCTGGAGCAGTCTTTTCAGTCCAACCTCTTGCAGGACTGGAAACAACGATATGCACAAGCCTCAGACATGGCTTTAAAGGCAGAAGATTTCCAAAGGCAAAAAGGGGTTTATTTTACATGGCATCAGCCACAGCAGCTCTAGCCCTTACAAAAACCAGGATGTGGAGAACCGCTGACATTTTGCTCGCACAGACTGCGTCACCCGGCACTCCCAAAACTCTTGAATGGCCTGATTTGAAACTCCCCAGCTGTTCCTCATGGCAGAGAGGGCTCAGCTTCCCCCTGGGCTCCCCTTTTCTCTGGGCCACCTCGGGGGGTGACATTTCCAGCAGCTCATCCTCCCTGGACGGGCGAGCGTTGCACGCCACGCGCATCCACGCAAGCCCTGACCCAGAAAGGGAGAAGGGGCTGAGGAGATGAACCGTGCCTGTCCTGAGTCAAACACCAACACAGCCACGCTGCACTCACAGCATACCCAGAAAAAAAAGATCTCTTCCTTCTGAGGATTTATTTTTGTGCAGCGTTTCCGCAGCAAACAAACGCTCCTGATGGAAACTGCGTCGATGGTGCTGTTGACAAATGTTAGATCAGACACCCTGATCACATTTTCTAACTCCTTTATGTTCCTTTTTCTACAAAAAAATAATGAAAAAGAAGCTTTCAGGATTTATTTCCCATCTGATTGTTACCTCTGTGTTAATTTTTATTTATTATTTGGCTGAGTTTTAAATTTTTATTGAAATCTATTCGAGGTGGAAACATTGTGCTTTGAATAGTTATAATCATGAGGCAGAGTATAAAAGAATGTTTTATCCCACATCTCCCTTTCCCACCCGGATGCTCATAAGCAGGCTTTACTTCCATTAGAATATTCATGGGGTATAAATAATAAAAAGAGCATGAAAGCTGCTGGAGTGTAGGTAGAAAATTTACTCTCCTTGCTGGCTCTTAACTTGCACCTAACTTCCTTCCAACTGGTACAATAACCTGAAGCAAAATCTGTCCTTTGAGAGAAACTCCTAAGCAGTTCACAATGTACTCCATCTTTTAAATCCACACACTGCCACAGGATATTCATGGAACAATCCCATCTCTGATAATGTACACTGCTGCCTGTTAAGAGCAGGAGCTGGGGAAGCTATAGGAATGTTTTTCAAAATTAAGCAAAGGAAAAATTTTTTGTGCTTAAGCAGACATTATGCACAGAAAATTTTAAAACAAACTTATTTCCAGTCTCTCCCAGGACAGGTCTCTCCCCACCAAACAGAGCCTATTTTCCAAAACATTGTTCTCATTTACCTTTCATTAACTGAGTAGTTTTCCACAGGCTCTTGAATTTCCTTTGAGCAGATATTGTGCATATAGTAGACAAAATCTTGAGTTAAAAAAACCCAAAACCACAACAGCAAGAAATGAATATTTATGTTCTAAAAGTTACGGCTCATTATTAGACAGCATTTCCCCCCAAAGTGCTGAGGTTTATTTTAGTAACTAATCAGCAGATATATATTGCCTTATAAAGCATTACTACTCCATCTGCATAATTAATAGTATATACATTTTGTGAATCATTTAAGTATGAACCCTTTTATTTGCATTGTAGGTTTGCTATTTATAGAAACAGGAGCTGAACTAACACAGCTTTGTTTGGAGTTTAATGGCTATGCCTCCTTTACTAACAGAATCTTCAAAGCAGCTACCAAACACTTTAATGAAGACTTGAAAGAACTGGACTATTTCAAAATTCCTCTTTATAAACTTCTTTTGCTCCATGAAACTTTGATTGATGTACCCTCCTCACAGTCCCAGAGCCTATCTTCCAGAAGGAGCTGTCAGCAGTTTAGTGAGGTTATCCATGCTGTGGATATTCTTTCTGGGAGATTTCAGAAGTTGACTGTTGTCTAATTCACAAAGCTTCTTTTGCCAGACTGCTGGTGGATGTTTTTGCCATGTTTGACTCTTCCCTGGCAGACCCAGCACAACAGGACGTGCTGTTTAGTAAGTTAGTCATCTTGAACATCTTTGCCTTTCAGCACAGAACATTAAGCTGAACTAAGCTTGCACTGAAAAAGATGCCAGGGTTTCACCAAAAGAGTTTTACAAGATGCAGTCAACACTTTACATTATTTCTCCTTTTTTCAACTCATGTTTTGACATTATATTGCTACAACAGAATCAGTCACCCACACCCATTTTTAATCTATCCAGGTTTAGAACCAAATGATTCTTCCATTTCTATAAATCAGACTTTTAAACATGGCAACAAGCAAGTGTATTATTAATTCATTCTAATAAAACAAATCTGCTTTCAAAGCAGTGACCCCAATTAATTGGGCAAATGGAAGAGAATGGTATAAAAAACAACCAGACAAACAAAAAACCAAAACCACAAGAAAGATTTGCAATGGGTTTGCCATTAATTATCCAATCCCTTTGGGTTAAATGCTTTGGATCAGCCAGGAGGCCTTGTCTGACCCAACTCAGCTGATTAAAGTCCCCAAGGCATTGAGTTTAACAGACTAAAGTGCACACTTAGAATGATTCTGACAGTTCTCCTGTGCCCCAAATTCAGGATAATATTCAACTGGAAAGCACTATCAGCTATCCTGCTCCATGCTATCCAAGAAAGGAAGGCAACAAACTCCAACTATCTTTTTTTTGCAGGGCTTTGTGTTGTATTTAAGTTTTAGAGCTAAAATATTTCAGACTGCTTTGTAGAATGACAGGGCCTCAAACCCATCACTTATTTTGGAGTGGTTTGGGCTGGCAAGGCCAACATCTCCTCAAAGAGCAGGGATGTCTTCAGCTAGACCAGGTTACTCAGGGCCCCTTCTCCTTGTTCCTGTGTTTCACCACCCTCGTTGTACAAAATTTCTCCTTTATGTCTAATTTTAATTAACCTCTTTCAGTTTGAAACCACCACCCCTTGTCCCATCACAGCACACAATCCTAAAATGTCTGTGACCACCTTCCAGCTGCCCCTCAGGTACTGAAAAGCCACAATGAGGTCTCCCCAGAGCCTTCTTCTCCTCTCCTCTCCTCTCCTCTCCTCTCCTCTCCTCTCCTCTCCTCTCCTCTCCTCTCCTCTCCTCTCCTCTCCTCTCCTCTCCTCTCCTCTCCTCTCCTCTCCTCTCCTCTCCTCTCCTCTCCTCTCCTCTCCTCTCCTCTCCTCTCCTCTCCTCTCCTCTCCTCTCCTCTCCTCTCCTCTCCTCTCCTCTCCTCTCCTCTCCTCTCCTCTCCTCTCCTCTCCTCTCCTCTCCTCTCCTCTCCTCTCCTCTCCTCTCCTCTCCTCTCCTCTCCTCTCCTCTCCTCTCCTCTCCTCTCCTCTCCTCTCCTCTCCTCTCCTCTCCTCTCCTCTCCTCTCTTCTCATGACACAGGGACTGTTCTCTTCTCCCCTGGCTCAATCCCACTCCCCAGCCCCAAACTGGTTACTGTCATCCACATCTTGCAAGCCCTGGACAGCAGGAAGGGTGGGAAGGGTGTCAGCCTCACTCTGATTTACACCAGGTCACAGCTGAGCAGCAGGAAGAAACCAGAACATCCTTTAGGATCCTACATTTGTACTACATTGCAAACACACATCGTTGCTAAACCTTCAAAAAGACATTATTTGAAATAAAGCTATGGCTTGTAATTAATATGAGCAGTTACATTAACAAAAACACATGGAAGGCAAGGGAAAAAAAATGCAACAGACAAAAGGCTGAGCAGCTTTTTCCTCTTGGGCATAGTCCTTAATAAGAGAATCAGTCAATCATTCTTTGAAATTCTGCTATCAGGACAAACAGAACATGTCTCCAGGAAATTTAGGATGATGGTGTCTGGAAAACAAATAAAAAAAAGAGCATTTCCAAAGCATTCATATCTCCATCCAGCATTTAGCAGATGCCTTTATAAGCCTTGAGCTGCAAGGACTGGAACAAGATGCTCTGTGCATTGTTCCCTCACCTCCCCTGTTGAAATCCCTGCCTGTGTTAATATAGGGAAGAGATTTTATGTTCTCACACTGAATCAAAGAGGTTTGAAATACAAGGGTGGTCTTTGCACTGCTTATCCAGCCTAATGGGAATTCACACACACCCCAGAGGAAGTTTTACTACCTTAAGACAGGAGCAGCGTAGAATGTGGTTTAACAACGTTTAGTATTTCCTAAATTTAATTTGATCATTAAAACATTCATCCCCACCACAACAAACTCACATTTTAGACACAGGTGAGCCCAGTGTCCTCACCAGTTTCAGTACCAAAAGTGGCCTGCACACAAGCCAAGGAAAGATGTACAGAAAATAGGAATTACTAAATTATTCTTCATCACATAATAAAGCATTGCCCACCTGCAGGCATGTTTTGATGGTTTTTGATGGTCCAGCAGGTCACAGTTGGACTCTAAAGACACTGAAGATTCCTGGGCAAGTCAGAATCAAAGGTAGATATTCACCAAATCTTTCTTGCACATGCAAGAGAAAATAGTGAGGGGTAAGAAGAGACAGAAGCTTTCAATGTAGAATAAAGGGGGAAAAAAAACAAAACAGCTGGGTTTTTCTTTTTTCCCTTAACAAGACTCCATTACATACTTCTAATTATATTTACTCAGAAATAATGTAGGTATTGAGAATGATAATAAAATTACAAAGGCAGTACATTGCAAAAAGCGTTTCCATAGCTATTGCAGCGTTCTTTCCCGAGATGAATTATTAACATTGGTGTCACTGCATTTTTGAAGTCAGGAATGTGGAATCATGAATTCATCACTGACAAGACAGAGATGCTGCACACATTTGCAAGGAACAGTCTTAAAATGGTGGCCAAAAAAGCAACAGCATCTCTGGTTTGCTGTCATGGAGAGTTTCACCTCATCCTATCAAGTAGGAGCAACTCGTGATTTTGTTTCTTTCTAATGCAGGTAGTTGAAATTCGCAGCGAGAAATACTGTCACCAGCTATTTACAAGTGGCTTGCACAGAATTTCCCTTGCCAAAAAATTGTTCAGCAGATATGTGAATAATTTTGAAAAGCATCTGGCTCAGAGTTAGCAGGTTTTGCACGCGGATGTCACTGGTTGCAAATCACCCCGTAAACACGTCGGTGTGTTTCAAAATAAGACAGAGCAATGGACAAACTGTTCTAACTCAACCAGTTGTGGCAGGATCCAGGATGTCTGGAGCCTGCCAGATCCATGGCTTCATCTGGAGAGGACCACGTGACTGGTATTTCCTTCCCCCCACCATCCTTTTCTCTTTATACCTTCCACATCCAAATCCAGGGAGGGTTAAAAAAGATTAAGGTATGAAAAAAGGATATTTAGATCCAGCCAGGCAGTCCAGCTAAGGACAGGTAAATGACTTAGCAGAGTTATAATTTATATTTTCATCAGATGCTCTCCGACACCAAGAGCGTCTTTGAAGAAAAAAAAATAAAATTAGAAAAACCAAAGTGGGTTTTCTTGACTAGGTTAACTTGCTTCTGGCAATCTGCTGTTTGGATGCCTCTTGAACCTCAGCCTGGGGTTTTTTTTCTCTATAACTGTATCAAATATACTTTCTGAACTCTTAGTTTTGTTCTCTATTGCATCCTGTAAAAGTAAATCTCACAGCTTAACTATAAAAAATAAAATAGCTTAACTAACTATTTTAGGGGAAAACCAGAACAAAACATCCTCAAGAGCTCAAAATTTTTGTTGTGGCAGTATTGGCCAGGAATTTTTACATCGAAGCCCCAGGAAAAGCAGCATTGCCAAACAAAATAAAACAAAACAAAATTAAAAATTAAAAATTAACATAGGATATCTCAAATTAGAAGGGTTCTATAAGGATCATCAAGCCCAACTCCCTGCTGCTCTCAGGACTACAAAAAACTAAAGCATAAAACTAAGAGCAGTCCAGACACTCTGAATTCTGACAAGCCTGGTTAAATTCCACATTTACACTGCACATCTATACAGAACTACTTCAGCATAGCCTTGTGCAGAGCACAAAAAAAACCTCTAAATATTGACTCCAGAGATAGAAACCTTGTAGTTACGGCCCAAAAGTTATGCTCTTTTTCAATTTTAATTGTATTTTTTTCCCCCCATGTATTCAAATGATGTCTATTTCCAAAATACATACCAGAAGAGTCTAGCACAGAGCACTGGCATATTAAGAAAACCCTGCCACTTCGAAGTGGAAGCCTAAAAACTTCGAAGGAGCCTTGCAATGCTTCTCATTCCATGGTTCAATATATTGCAGTACAGATTAAAAATTATAGAATTAAGAGCAAAATAAAGAAACAAAAGAATTCAGTTAGCATTGAGTAGTTATCTCCCTAGTTTTTCAGCTTGCATCTCACACAGCTGGTGCCAAAAGCTCAAGAGGGAGTTGGGCAAGATGAATTTTTTTTCCAAGGACTTTGTGTACTTTGAAGTCAACATAGCTATCATATTCCATTTCTTAATTCCTGCCTTCTGAATGTCTGGGAGCAGCCACTTCTGTTTGATTCCCAAATTGCCTTAAAGGAAGGGGAAAAAAATAGAAAGAGAAAAAAGAGACCAATTTCATTGTAATGGAGAGCAGCACTTTAATCTGATGACTTTCAACTTTTACTACTTTTAGTGCACACTCCATCCAAATGTCTGCATGGGGAGGTTTGATCTTGATATTACAGCATATCTTATGAATTTCCTTTTATATTCATTAAAAAAAAGGAAATTGTCCAAGTATTTTAGATATTTCTCCTGACTCTTCAGCAAATATTCTAGTATTTGATTATTTTTCATATTTATGCTTGCCTAAAGGTGGTTTATGGGCATATAAGAGCTCTGCTGGAGGTCTTGTATCACATTTCGGGAGTGCACTGCTCAGATTTGGTCTAAGTAAAATCCAAATAACATTATCCAAATAAAACTTCTTATCTAATGATTCCTGACTAGTCATGATAAATTATAAAAAGCCACAAGCAAACTTACTCCAGGAGATTGGTGTTAAACAGCAAAAATAACTGCACTTGTTGCCACATTTATTTCCACATGGCAAGGCAAAAGAAGAAGCTGGATGCTATGTTAATGCACTGGCTGTTTCCCAACATCCTCTCAAACATCTGTTGTATCTTTCCCCTATAAAAATGCAAGTAGAATCAGCACTTCCACTGCCTCTTACATTGCAACTTAATCTAGCACTTCTCTTACCCAAAAATGGATTTTAGCAAACAGCCCCAATATCCTAATGCAGCCAAAGTCCTTCCCTGCTCTTTTTAAACCAACAAGAAAGATAAATCTAATATTTCTGAGAACTAGAATATTTCCTACGTTTCTGTAAAACTTACAGAGTCAATAGGTCAATAGGATATGCAACAGTTATTATCTGTTATATATATATAAAATATATAAAATATATATATATAAAATATATTATATATAGTATATTATATATAATATAATATAATATACACTATATATTAATTATATATACTATATATAAATTATATTTTTATCTATAAAATATAAAAATTATATATAAAATATACTATATTATATACATTATATTATATATAATATAATAACACTATATATATTAATTATATCTACTATATATAAATTATATTTTAGCTATAAAATATATAAATTATATTTTATATATATAAAATACATAAATTATATTTTTATATACAAAACACACAAATTATATTTTATGTGTATATAAATTATATTTTATATATAAATATAGAAATTATACATATATGTATATATATATAATATAAATTATCTTCTGGTACTACATTAGCAACAACAAATAAACTGAAAGAACTATAAAATCAGTGGTTTTGTTTGGAAAACAACCCCAATGGAGTCCTGGTTTCCCCAGTAATCTAACAAAATACTATTTGTACAAAGAGATTGTTTTAAAAAATCAGAAGTTTTGTAACGGACTGGTTGGCTTAGAATTTAACAGGCTGCAAGTGAGGATTTAACAGGCTGCAAGTGAGAATTTAACAGGCTGCAAGTGAGGATTTAACAGGCTGCAAGTGATGAAAATGAGTAAGAGGGGATGACTGAAATAATATTATTTCTTTCAGACAATATTAAAACTTCATACATATCCCTAAGGGCCATATTAAAAATGCACATATGCTCAGGAGACCTTTAATCTACGAATAGTTTATCAAAGTCACCAAGTTTTAACGGAGTAGAAGATTTTCCACAGAACCAGGGCTTCCCAATCTGCATTTCCTACACACTTTTATCTATTACATAGGAAATATGAGACATTCTGCATCGAGTTTTACATTCTAATTAATTTCAACTGTATTCACCTCGAGCATTTTGGAGAGCTCACTTGCAGTGTCCTGGAAAAGCTTCTCAGAGATATGCAAAATCTCTCAAAACCTAAGTGTTGGGCTAATCCAATAAAACCCCCAAAGCATCCCAACTGAACAAAAACAAGAGTTTCATGCTGAAAATGCCACCTTGCTGATAAATAACTTCTTGTAAACTTGACTCGTGTCAATAATTCACAGCATTGTGCAGGAAATTGTTTAAAAGTTCCAGGTTTTTTTATAAACTCCAAAGAAAACTATGCATTTGTATTAGAACAAAATGTTTGCTTTTATTTTTCAGCTTCTTTTTCCCAGTTCCCTCTGGGTGGGATAAAAATATTTCAAGCCAAGCTGCAGTTAGTCACTAATATAACTGTGCATACCAAAGGAAAACAGATTCATTAAAATACATCTAGCTGTAGAGATCCTCCACAAAGCAAAGATCTAGTCAAACAGTCCTGACTTCAAAATGAAAGCATTACCCAAACTTTATCTTCAGCTGAAAGTCAAACTATCATTTCAGTACTCTCCTAATACAGAACACTTCCTAATTTTATTATTATTATTATTTAATGCTGCTTGCTTTATGCTGTTGAACACTCACACCATGGACACAAATGGAAAATTTTGCTAAAAATCATAGATGCATAAGGCTGGAGCTTTGTCTGGAAGTGAAGGAACGTCACACCACCTAAAAATAAAATAAAATAAAGCCAGTAAAGGCTTTATTAGCCCATCTCAGCTCCACTTAGTGCACCCATTCAGCTTTCAGGATTATTCCCAACAGGCTAAAATCCTGATGGTATTAGTCAGAAAAATTAAATTAGTCTTTACCAAACCACTTTGATAAAAGTTATTCCAGGGCTCATTAGATCAATCCTGAACCATTAAAACACTTTAGTACTGACCGGGAAAGAGTGAGACAATTCACAATTGATTTCCATGGAAGCTAAATCACATTACATGGAGTTATATGGCTAGTTCAAAAAAGGGCAACAACAAGTCAATCCTGTGTGCTTTTAAAAGAAAAAAAATCTCTAATCTCCACTTGTTACAACAGTCTTTTCCAGTTCCCATAGAGAAAAATCCAACTGATCTAGGTGCCTTGATAGTAGTTTGATGAGATTTTTTTGGTTTTTTGGCAAATATTTAGTGGAAAACTCAGAGCTTTTGATCTTCCTTTCCAGAGAGGCCTAAAAAGATGAGACTCTATCTTGGGCCTTATCAATTCTGCACATAAGACTTTATCCGTGGCAACTTCAGCTTTATTTGGACCATATACAATTTACATGCAGTCTTTTGCTAATTATTGCTTTTTCATTGTTAGCTTCTGTGGCATTTTCCAGCAGCCGTGCACTTGGCTTCCTTTGGATTTTTTTTACTTTTGAAAATATCTCCCTGACAGTTCCTCAGAGTTGAGCACCAAAATTTGATCTAATAATCCACAAACATCATATTCCCTGTCCCTGATGGGGATCCCCAGAGCTCCATCCTTGGCCCTGTGCCCTGCAACATCCTGAGTGACTCGGACACGGGATTTCAGGAGACACTGAGTTTGGAGATGATAAAAAATTGGGAGGAGCTGTTGTCTCCCTTGAGCCAGGGGGGCCCTACAGAGAGACCTTGATAAATTAGAGAGCTGAATTAGAAAATTCAACAATTGTATGAGTTTTAACAAGGACAAGTGCTGGGTTCTGCACCTGTACAGACAGACTGGGGAAGGAGAGGCTGGAGAGCAGTGCCAGGGAAAGGGACCTGGGGGTCCTTGGCAGGCTGGATGGGAGCCAGCAGTGCCCTGAGCCAGCAGGGACATCCCTGGCCTGGGGACATCAGGCACAGCAGGGCCAGCAGGGCAAGGGAGGGGATGGTCCTGCTCTGCTCTGGGCTGGGGCAGCCTCACCTCCAGTGCTGGGGCAGGTTTGGGTGCCACAGTATAAAAAAGGTATAAAGGTACCAGAGAACATGCAGAGGCCTCAAGAATGGGGAAGGTTTTGGAGGAGAAGCCGTGTGAGGAGCAGCTGAGGGCACTGGGTCTGTTCTGCCTGGAGAGGAGGAGACTGGGGTCAGAGAGCAGTGACAATTTCCTGCTGAGGGGAAAAGGAGGGGCAGGCACTGATCTCTGCTCTGTGGTGACAGTGACAGGAACCGAGGGATGGCCTGAAGATGAGTCAGGGAGGTTTAGCTGGGATATGATAAAAAATTTGGGCACTGGAACAGGGTCCCCAGAGCAGTGGTCACGTCACAACACCAAACCTGCCAGAGCTCAGGAGAGGTTTGGACAACGCTCTCAGGCACAGGGTGTGATTTGTGCTTTCCTGTGTAGTCTCAGGAACCACTTCGGGGATACTTGTATGCCCCTTCCAACTCAGAATATTCTGTGAGAATAATAATTGGGAAATGTTTTAGGCATATCTTTCTACATTTAGTGCTACTCAATTTGTTATTCCTTGTTATATTAGAAGTCAGGAAGAACAAGTAGCAGTAACTTGTTCATATAAATGATAAAAGATCACCCCTGTGCAATTTAGTCATCATGCCCATTGCTGTCACTTTGAAACTCACTAACAGTTAACCACAGAAAAATACAGCAGAACATTAAATGCTAATAGAAACTCATGTCCATTTCTCCATGGATAAATTTATCTGAGGACACAGAAATCCCTTAACAAGCTTTGCTTTGCACAAAAAGACACCAAGTAGTTATTTCATATTTTTGTTTCAGATTACAAAAAGCTTCCCTTCAGGAGAATCAATGTAACACTGAAAGTTGAGATCCAGCCATTGTTTATCAGGACACATGAAAGTAACCAAAAATCAGCTGAGAAGGCAGAGAAAAAACACATATGCAAACTATTCCAATGCCAAATCAATTCCTTGCAATCTAACATGTGCCACAAAACTCGCCCAAATACCCAAATTCACTTTCAGATCCAGTTTTTTCTCAAACCATTCCCAGCTCCACAGCAACCTGCTCCAAGCAGAACACAGCAGCACAAAGTCTGAACTTGTAAAATTCAGTGGACACGGTCACAAGATGTTTGATGATATTCAGCACTTGTCCTTGCTAAAATTCAACTGCTGTTGGTGGCATGGGGACAGGAGAAAGTCTGCTGACCAGGAAAAATCAGGGAAGGAGAATCAGAATGCTGCTGGGAGCAGTGTGTCTCCAACTCTGTCATCACCAAGAGCCCAGTAAAAATAAGAGCATACGACCAGAGTGGAAAGGAAAAGCACACTGTATCAGCAAGGCAATTCTTCCTAATTTTTAGTAGCTCAGAAATTTAGCAGAACAGAGCAGCCTTGGAGACTGAATTTTCCACAAGAGACAATGTGGATTGCATGTTACACTAATCACAGAACTGTTATTAGTGCTGGAGAAATAATCTGCCAGTTGGATAGCCTGAGCCCACAATAAAGTGCAATGTGTGAAATAGTCAGCCCATGGGAAAGCACAAACATAGCTGCTGGTCTAGAATGGCGCAGCACACTCCTGGCAATTAAACTGGCTGCTGATAGAGAAAACATTCAGCAATCCATCTGAAGGAAAAAGAAACTATATCCTTTCCCACAGAGATGAACAGGTTCTGTGTGATTTTGTTCCACAGGAGGATTTTCAGACTGTCTTGGCATGTGATTCCTCTGAGCAGCTTCATTTGATACTAGATTTTTGATCACCTGGAATTTTCTCAGGCCAAAATCCATGCCCAACACACTGCTCTGCTCAGTCCCAAAAACGGATTTGTTCTAGTTCTCGTAATAGTCGAGTACAGAAGCAAACCTTGTGGTTCCCCCTCCATAGGCAAAGTAGGTTTAGAGGAAATTAGGAGTTAAGAAGCTCAGGCTTTTGCTGGAACCTGTGTGACACCCCATAAGAGTCACCTGGAAAGGAATCAGGGATGCATCACAAGAGGAAAAAGTGAATTTTTGACATAGCAGGAGCAATTCTATGCTTTAGAGTACATGCATTACACTGCATGTATATGTACATTTTATACTGGAGAAAGTTCCTGTTACACTCTCATCTTTCTAATGCCTGAAACCAAATCATAAGGTCAATTGCTGTGCTACAGATCAAACCCAATTAGGCTCCCTGCAGGTGCTCATTTTTCCCTGCATTAAACACTGCAATGTACAAGAAGTAGTCTAGCAAATAAAGATGCTTAGAGACTAAATCTCCTAAGAGCACATCTGTCTAGTTGCTGCTTTTTACTACAGCTCCCTTAAGTGAAAAATCACTTGTCACACCGTATCTATCGTTTAAAGCAAATACACTTCGTCTATTTTATCTGCTAAAAGTGTTTCTGACCTACAGCTGGTGGACTCTTAGCACCTTCCCATGTTCTTTCTTCTTGCAGTAACTCCATAATAACAGCTGCTTCAGTGACATGGATTATAAATGATCTCTTTACCAGCAGAAGTCGCAAGTTTTATGGAAAGACCATATTCCACAAAGCTTTTATTTAAAGCATTTGCATAGAAATGACCTTGCACTGAAGACTGGACAAAAGACAGAGGAGCTCCACAAACTGCCAGGAGTAAGAGGTGAGGGGAACAGCTTGCAATGCTTTGATTTCTAATTAGAATGCAAGATGCTTGAAGCAAATGGCACAACTGAGATGGTCAATTAAGAGTGCTGTTATTGTTCTTCCACTGTAAGACCCCCTCAACCTTGCAAAAGACAGAAAATCATTACAAAATTGTTAATGCTTCAGTGTTAGGGTAGCTATCCTTTGGAGAAGAAAAAGCTTATTTATATCAAAATACAGATACAAGTAGAGTAATTTTATCTCCTGGTTTCCAAGGAGACAAGTGACCTCTATAGACTTCTCCTAACAAGCGTATCAAAGTCATATCTTAGCAAGTAAAGCCATGAAAGCCGTAAGAAAGTAGCTCAATGCAGAGAAAATCTGCTGCTCAAACCTGAAGTTGAACAACTTGGGTAGCTTGCCAACACAGCTTCGCTATCGGTGTCACTTCCCGAGATTCCTTTCAACAGAGCGCTCTCTCTAACAGATACTGCCAATCTTTACTTCAAGGCAAAATAACAGGCAGGAAAGGCTCCAGGATGGAAGCACAGACAGTATATTACAACCAGCAGTAGTATATGATAATCTACAATAATCTAACTTCAGCACTCATGGGGCAAACCTTCCCGAGATCCAAAATCCGTCCTCTCACAGCCCATCAGCAACGCCTTCAATCCAGCATTAATGTTGTTTCAGCAATTCTCTATTTTAGCATTCTGGAATCTCAGGAGGGTTCTGCTTTCTTCCTCAGCCAAGTTCAGGAAGCCTACTGGAGCCCACAGTATGTATAATCACATTTTCAATGCCTTCCTAATCTACAAAAAGCAGATTTGTTTGGCCAAAGTGCGCAGCTAAAGAGATTCCTCGTCTTTCCCCACGTCCCCATTGAGTGTCACTCACATGTTCTCACAATAGGGAAACACTGAACCAGCCTTTTCTTGGAGAAAATACTTCAAGTTTCTCCAGCTGAAGTTTACCATCCATCCCTGCACACATTTTGGTTTCCTTGTGTGGCTCACCCTCCTTTTCCTGCTGTTGCTCCTCCTTTATTCACTTCATGCAGAATGCTGGAGAGCTGACATGGAGATGGTGAGCTGAAGGGCTGGGAGCAAAGAGCATATCTGGGGTAATTTATGATGAATTTCAGCCTGTCCTGATCTAGCTCAGCTGACAGCAACAATAGGAAGTTAAAAAATAAAAATAAATAAATAAATAATAATAAAAAAACATCATTAAGTGCAGCACTTAATGGGTTCTTTGTGGTATTTCCAAGATCAGCTTTAGATTATTGTACTGTATTGTATTACTTGTGGGGTAGGGCTGGGAAAGTGGCCTTGAGAGATTCACAACTGCGGATGGCAAGTTCCTGCATCCTAAACATCTACCTGGGCACAGGCTAACCAAAAAACATTGAGGAAAAGTGATGAGGGAAAGTTCCTGCATCCTAAACATCTACCTGGGCACAGGCTAACCAAAAAAAAACATTCAGGAAAAGTGATGAGGGAAAGTTTTGATTCGGGAGACAGAAAAAAATAAGGTGAAAGAAACTGTTATTTTAGACCTGCCTAATGAAGCGTTTGAGAATATAAATGTGTGAAGGTGTTTTGAATGAGATCATGAGAGACAGCGCCAATGATTCTGCAGGAAATAAGAAGTGAGAAAAGCTGAACAGGAGCAAGACAGCTCTAGGTCAGACTCACAGGTGCATCAGATGAGGCACAGTGCTGACAATCACGGGGAAAAAAAACCATCAGCATGTAATGCCAGAATTGGGGGTTGCAGTGTGAAATGGATTTTTGGAAAGACACAAATAGCAATAAGAAAGGTGAAAAAGTATACCTAGACAAATGCAAGTCCAGGATTTCTCCAGTAAGACAGACTGCAAGTACAAAACTCCCCAAACACTTTCAGTACCTGTTTTGCTTAAATCTTCAAAGATGACTAGGAGATCAGGTGTTGAGCACAGCTGGTGATAAAAGAAAACAAAATAAAGAAAAGAGTTTAAAATAAAACCAGCAAAATCCCAACACCACACAAAATTCCAACACACACAATGATAAGGGTTATCTTGCTGGAAAATAGATCTAGTTATTCTATCCCCCTTGATCGCACAGCTGAAAAAACACACAGAAGAGAAAGCAAGAGGAGAAAACCCACATGGCAGGGGCCCGGTGAGTGATCAGTGCTTTCATCCCCTACCAGACCAACAGCTGAATTGTCACTCAGGTTTTTTACTCACTGCTATTTGTGACGAGTTTTACAGGCAACCAGCTGCAATCCAGGCTTCTTTCTACTACAGAATTCTACATTTTCACATCCTTTTGTTGCCATATACCTACTGCTCCATCATATTCCACCCCCTGAGCAGTCAAGCATGTCTCACACTCCCATTTGGTTTGCAATCTCTCCTTTCCCACTCTTTGTAATAAAGGATGGTCCTTCACTTTGTTTAGGACAAATAGAATCAGTGCTCACAGGAATTTATTTTTAGAGAAAAAGTGCTGAAGTTACCACTTTTGTGCTTCCCTGTCTAAGAGGTTCTCTGAGAAATTTGCATCGCTCCTCCACAGAGCAACTCCGCGGTATGGCGAGCTCTCATTATGGGGATAGAAAATCAAATGAATCAGAAATCAAGAGTTGAGCATTCACAGCCCTGTGCTGGCTCTTCCTTCTCCTTGGAAGCACAGCCTCACCTAATTGCAAAGCCCCCAGCACTCCCAGCTGTGTGGTACAACGTGACACAGGCGCGCAGCATCGCTTCAGAAGCAAGATGAGAAACACGGGTAGCTCTGTGACAGGGCATTTTCCACAATTCCCCTGCTGATAAGCATCTGATGATGCAGAAGGTTACATAAATAGACAGAGGGATGAAGGTAGATAAGAACAGATGTGACAGAGATTGACAAGCACATTTCGGGGTACAGGTCTTACAGCACAGTCGGCAGAAGGCCCGAGGCAAAGTGGTATTTTATTAAAGTAAATCACATAGCGTGGAGAAAGGCTAAGCAGGGTTATCAAACCTTCTCCTTTCATCACACATAACAAGAAAAAAAAGACTGCTGCTTACAATTTAAAGAAAGGTCTGACTCTTATGAACCTTAGCCATGGAATTCTCACTAAAACCGCTGCTTTTACAAAAGGTCTTCTCTCTCCCACTGGCAAACAACAAAGCATCGGACTGTGCTCAAAAGTCCTCAAACTAAAAGCAAAGTAAGAGATTCAAAACCAAAATTCAAGCATGTCATAGAGCTAGAAATCAAGAAGCTGCGGTATAATTTGGCTGAGTGTATGGGATTTGGGTTTTTTTTTACTACAATCAAAGCTCTTCAGGTCCATGCCCTTTGTGATTTATTGATAAACAGGTGAGTTCTATTTGCAGCTGCTCAGTCGTAACTCAGGGGAAGTAAAGGACCTACTTTACCTGCCATAATGTAAATTTATTATGGAATTGCCTATTTTATATCTAATTTATCGTGGGAGAGCACAGGATCCCTGCAGCAGAAAGTCTTCCAGTGACTCACAGCTGCTGGGTGTAAGCACTGAGCTTAACATCACTGAACACCATGGTTTTCAACCAGCAGCCTGCTGATCTTCCAGGGATGCTGGCCAGACCTCAGCACTCAGAACATCTGGAGCACTCCAGGTATCTTAGGTGTTTCCAGACTTCTTCTGCTCTTCTCCTCATACCTTTTGGAAAAAGAGTTTAAAGCTGACAATAACCATGTGCACACAGTTAGCCGTGACATAAAAAGCATTCCCTGAAATCTCTTAATAAAACAAATATCAACCAACAGTTTGTCATTCAAGTCTGATAAGGTCCCATTCAGTCTGAAAACTCAAGATCTTGAAACAGACTCTGAAAATTCAAGACCTGAAAATGGATTTTGTGATAAACAGAGACCCTTTTGTTCGACTAAACATGTAGATATGATATTCTGTAATATTAAGTTCTGTAAAATCAAGATTGTTACTTACCCTGTACCTACTTACGATAGTTACTTACGTATGTATAGTATCTGATGCTTGTATAGCTACTGACGTTTATTATGTCCTTGCTAAGATTCCTTGAATTCAAAAAATTACTGAGCTAAGCCTTTACAGGGAATAGTGAAGAAAGGTTACAGGAAGATAAGGAAAAGACCGAACGAGCAGACCCATAGACCGATGAAGGAGCATGCGTAGAAAGACCCGAGGAAGGACACGTCATCGGGGAAGCCCGGAGAGCCGGACTGATTAAAAGGAGACACACGAAAAACGGAGGCACGGCCGTGGAAAAGCGGGATCGCTTTCCGGCTGTCCAGCGCTGTATTTTGCTTATTGCTTGCTTGCTATAATTAATAAAATTTCCCTTTATTAACTTTAAACACTCTCTCGAGTGAATTTATAACAATTTGGTGCCGTGACTCGGATGCAATTAGGAGGACGGATCGCGGCACTTCCGGGAAGGCGCCTCCGCTAAAGTTTAGCGGCCCGGGGGGGGGCCGGGTCCTCCCTCGATTGCACCGACGAACCTAAAGTTAAAGCAATAAGCAAAAGGAGACCGGTCGACCCCTTAAAATTCTGTGCACAGAGTCCGGACGAAGACGCGGGACGTGGGACGCGTGAGTAGTGTAACGGGGATCCGTCTGGGCGGGGTCGGGATCCCGGAGTGTGGTGAGTGTGTGTGAGTCTGAGAGGGGAACCGGTAGCCGGATTCCCCAGGCGAGAGCGGACCCCCTATTAGTGCGGTTCCCATTGGCCCGCGAGGACCTGGGCCACGAACGGGGGGAAGCGAAAGGAATTGTGTGATTGAAAACACTCCGGAAGAATGGGACTGGGGAGAAGCAAGCCCTCTGTACCTGTTAAACTCCCACCAATACCTAAGGATAGTCCGTTGGGCTTTATACTAGATAATTGGGAACATTTCCCGGGGACAGAAAATAAAGATAAGGCAAAAATGATTCACTATTGTGTAGTAGTATGGGGAGGAAAGGAAATTTCAAGGAAAATATTTTGGCCTATATTTGGATCATCTGAAGAGTGGGTTAAACAAAAGTTAAATTCCTGGGTAAAAACAAAGATCCCTTTTAACCCAGAGGAGAGTGCTTATGCAAAAATCTGGGTAGAAAATCCCGATGTTCATTTATTTGAATTAACAGAAAATTCAGAAAATTCGGGGGAAAGGAAAAGAAAGAAAAAGAAATCCCGAAAGGAAGATACTATGATAATGCCCCCTCCTCCATTTGTGCCACCACCACCTCCCCCTCGAGCACCTCCCCCTCCCCCTCGAGCACCTCCCCCTCCCCCTCGAGCCCCCTCCCCTCCCTCTCGAGCCCCTTCCCCTCCCCCTCAGAATTCTGAGGAGGAGGATTCAGACATGCCAGACCTGTCAGAAGTGGGGCCAGTCACCAGGAATAGAGCCAGAAGGAAACGGGAACATTTATTCCCACTAAGAGAAATGCCCATGGGTGGCCCCCAACCTGGAATAGGGTTTATATCTGTCCCTCTTAGTTCAGGGGATGTCAGAGACTTTAAAAAGGAGATGGGGCGTTTACTGGAAGATCCTTTGGGGGTTGCAGAAAGAGTTGATCAATTTTTAGGACCTAATATATACACATGGGAGGAATTACAATCTATCCTAAATATTCTATTTACTGCAGAAGAGAGGAACATGATTAGAAGGGAAGGCATGCGTATTTGGGATGCCCAGCATGCTCAGGGACCATTGGCAGATGTAAAATGGCCCCTCCAGAATCCCCATTGGGATCATCAGAATCCAGCCCACAGAGCAAATATGCAGGATTTGAGAACTATTATAATTCAAGGAATTAGGGAGGCAGTCCCAAGGGGTCATAATATTAATAAAGCATTCAATGAGAGGCAAAAGAAAGATGAAACTCCCACGGAATGGTTGGAAAGGTTAAGAAAAAATTTTCAACTATATTCCGGAATGGATCCAGATACACAATTGGGGCAAGCACTGCTTAAAGCACAATTTGTGGCAAAATCCTCGGAGGATATTCGGAGAAAGATAGAAAAATTAGATGGGTGGCAAGATAGGGGTTTGGATGAGCTTTTGAGGGAGGCCCAAAAAGTGTATGTCAGGAGAGAAGAAGAGGCTCAGAAGCGGCAATATAAAATGATGGTGGCTGCTGTAAGAGAAGGTGGAAATCAAACATGGAAAGAGAAACAACAGAGATCGATTAGAAATTCAAAGGAGGGACAGAACACTAAAACTTGTTTTTACTGTGGAAAGAAAGGACATATTAGGAGAGAATGTAGGGTGAGGATCCAGGATGAAAAGATGTTTAAAGAAGACTAGGGGTGTCAGGGGCTCTTTATATTTATAGGGGACAAAAAACATCAGAAAGAGCCCTTGATAAAGTTAAAAGTGGGTCCCCAACAAGAAGAAATAACCTTTTTGGTAGATACTGGAGCGGAAAAATCAACTATTCAGTTTTTACCTAAAGGATGTAGTCTATCCAAAGAAACTGCCACAGTAGTGGGGGCAAAGGGAGAACCCTTTAAGGTGGGGGTTATTAAAGATGTGATGATAGAATCAGATTCAAAAGTCGGGTTGGGAAATTTTTTGTTAGTGCCAGAAGCAGATTATAATTTGTTAGGACGGGATTTAATCATTGAATTGGGAATGCATTTAGATATAGTTGATAAGGAGTGGAAAATAAAGCTATGCCCTTTAAGAGTAGAAGATGAAGACAAAATAAATCCAGAAGTGTGGTATACCCCTGAGAGTGTGGGACAGTTGAAGATAACTCCATTCTCGGTCACTATTAAAAACCCAGAAATCCCAGTTAGAATAAAACAATATCCCCTGTCACTTGAGGGACGAAAAGGGTTGAAACCAGAAATTGATAGATTGTTAAGTAAGGGACTATTGGAACCATGTATGTCACCTTTTAACACACCCATATTACCAATAAAGAAACCAGATGGGACTTATCGCTTAGTGCAAGATTTAAGAGAAATTAATAAACGTACAGTGGCACGGTTCCCCGTAGTAGCAAATCCGTATACATTATTAAGCAAACTGGGACCTGACAGTCAGTGGTACAGTGTTATAGATTTAAAGGATGCATTCTGGGCCTGCCCTCTTGATGAGGCTAGCCGAAATTATTTTGCATTTGAATGGGAAGATCCAGACACAGGGAGGAGACAACAACTGAGATGGACAGTATTGCCCCAGGGATTTACAGAATCTCCCAATTTGTTTGGGCAAGCATTAGAACAAATTTTACAGGATTATCAGACGGACCCAGGAGTGACCTTGATACAATACGTGGATGATTTGCTTTTAGCTGGGAAAGAGGAAGAAGATGTAAGGAGAGAGAGTATTAAATTGTTAAATTTCCTGGGTCTAAAGGGATTGAAAGTATCCAAAGCAAAGCTTCAATTTGTAGAAGAAGAGGTGAAATATTTAGGTCATTATCTTAAAAGAGGGGAGAAAAGAATAGATCCTGAAAGAATACAGGGGATTTTATCACTACCAACTCCTAAAAATAAAAGACAGATACGTCAAATTTTGGGATTAACAGGGTATTGTAGACAGTGGATTGAAAATTATAGCAGTAAAGTTAAATTCTTATATCAGAAATTGACACAGGAAGGATTAATAAAATGGAGTTCAGAAGATACAGAAAAACTCCGGGAACTACAAGAGAGTTTAATTCATGCTCCTGTTTTGAGTCTCCCAGATTTGAGGAGACCCTTTTACTTGTTTGTAAATGTAGAAAATGGAATTGCCTTTGGAGTCCTAACTCAGGAGTGGGCAGGGAGGAAGAAGCCAATAGGGTATTTATCAAAGATTTTAGACCCTGTGAGTAAAGGTTGGCCAGCCTGTCTACAAGCAGTAGCAGGATGTGCCCTACTGGTGGAGAAAGCTAGAAAAATCACCTTTAATAGCAACTTGAAAGTAATATCCCCCCATAATATTCGAGGTGTGCTACAACAAAAGGCGGAAAAATGGATTTCCGATGCTAGACTTTTAAAATATGAAGGAATTTTAATTGAAGCCCCAAACTTAATATTAGAAACTACAACTGTACAAAATCCGGCTGCATTTTTGTATGGAGAACCTGAAAGTGAATCTTTGATACATGACTGTATAACTACAATTGAAGAACAAACCAAAATTAGACCTGATCTGGAAGAAGAGGAATTAGAAAGCGGAGAAAAATTGTTTGTGGATGGGTCCTCCAGAGTAATAGAAGGAAAAAGGAAAACAGGATATGCTGTAATAAGAGGACCAGATATGCGAGTTTTGGAATCAGGTCCATTAGACAAATCTTGGTCAGCCCAAGCCTGTGAATTGTATGCGGTATTAAGGGCATTGAAATTACTAGAAGGAAAGGAGGGGACAATATATACAGATTCCAGATATAGTTATGGGGTGGTGCATACGTTTGGTAAACTGTGGGAAGAAAGAGGTTTAATAAACTCTCAAGGGAAAGATCTGGTTCATCAAAAACTTATAATGGCAGTTTTAAAAGCCCTGAGAAAACCCAAGAGGTTAGCCGTGGTTTATTTAAAGGGACACCAGAAGGGAATAGACTTAAGGAGTAGAGGAAATAATGCTGCCGATCAAGAGGCAAAACAGGCAGCATTACGAATAATGGTCCTAAAAGAAAAAGGGGGGGAGGAAAAAACTTTAGAACATAAAGATAATGACTTGAGAATTAGATTTACTGAAGAAGAAAAGTTAAAACTCCCAGAGACAGGAGCAATAGAAAGCTCAGAGGGGAGATGGTTTCTCCCAGATGGCCGGGAAGTACTACCAAAAGCCATAGCACAAAGAATATTAGAAAAGATACATCAAAAAACACATTGGGGCACACAGGGGTTAATAGACTATTTTGCAGCAAAGTATATGAGCACAGGTATTCGAGATTTGGCTAAGCAAATTACTAGAAGTTGTCTCCCATGTTTAAAAACAAATAGGAAAAATCTTAGAAAATTACCTTATGGAGGGAGACCCTTAGCAAAAAGACCCTTTGCAAATATTCAGATTGATTTCACAGAACTACCAAAGGTAGGGAGATTTAAATACCTCCTAGTCTTAGTGGATCATCTCACTCATTTCGTGGAAGCTTTCCCAACATCTAGGGAAACTTCACGAACAGTTGTAAAAGTGTTACTAGAAGAAATAATTCCCAGATATGGGGTACCAGAGACAATAGATTCGGATAAAGGTCCCCATTTTACATCCAAAATAACTCAAGAAGTTTCAGAAGCATTAGGAATAAAGTGGGAACAACACACCCCTTGGCACCCTCAAAGTTCTGGAAGAGTAGAAAGGATGAATGGAGAAATAAAAAAACAACTCACTAAGCTAGTGATGGAAACAAAATTATCATGGGTTAAATGTGTTCCACTAGCCCTTCTGAATATTCGAACCCAGCCAAGGGCAGATTTAGGAATTTCCCCTTTTGAGATGTTATATGGTATGCCTTATAATATAGAGGAAGTCCAAACACATCCAAATGTAAGTGATCAATATATCAATAAGTATTTAATAAAATTAATGCAATTTAAAAAAGCATTGTGGGAAAAAGGAATGCTGGCTCAGAGACCACCATTGGATTTTATATTACACCAGGTACAACCTGGAGAGTGGGTGTTGATAAGAAGCTGGAAAGAAAATCCCTTAACACCGAAGTGGGAGGGACCGTATCAAGTCCTATTAACAACAGACTCTGCAGTTCGAACAGCTGAGAAGGGGTGGACACATGCCAGTCGGATAAAGGGACCTGTGAAGCCACCAGAAGATAAGGACTGAGAAGCAGTTAGCCCGGCTGGGAACTTGAGACTTAAAACAAAGTAACATCCAAGGACTATTAACCGGTTTAGAAGCTTATGAATAGTAACTTTTATAAAGGTTTTTATATAGAATATAAAATACCCTCATCTAGTGGTAGAGAAATATATAATAGAAGTGTTAAAATAGGCTGTGCTTTATGTCAGAACTGTTATCCTTTTGTTTGTTTTAAATGTATAGTATGTGAAGAATATTGGTGGACCCACTGTCATAGAGGCTACCCACCGAGAGGGGTGTGTAGATCTTGCTACATAGCCCAGAGAAAACTCACTAATTGGGCCTTAATAACTAGAATACAAGCAGGAGAATTTGAAAAAGGATCAGAGGAGTGGTGGACTATTTATGCAAAAGGAGTTAATCCCTTGTATTATTGTTATCATCCAAACGAACCTTCACTTTTTGTAACAAACATAGTAGCTGGGTTGTGTAGACAGAGGCTCCCGGAATTAAGATGTAATATCCCTTTAATAAAGCATAAAAGTTGGAAAAAATACATACAAAGAATTAATAAGAGAAGGAGTAATTTCCCTCCCGAAGAATACTCTTGCTGCCGAGAAGATGGTACACCCCGTGTCCCGCAGCAAACGGGTCGACGATGGGAGAGGCAGAGGAGTAATAAACTGTGGAGGGAAACACTCCAATATACATGGGACCAAAAGGTCATGGACCTGGAAATGCCACAAGAATGGGAATGATACAACCCAGCAAAATAATTTTTGGGAAATCCAAACTGACACTATACAAAAGAAAAGCCTCTATTATAGCAGGGGAAGCCAATACTCATTTAAGAAATCAATAATAGTTACAATCTTAATTAGCACATTTGACATTTGTATAGGCAAGACTCACGAACCCTTTAATTGGTCTATAATTCGATGGGAAGACCAGGCTATTATCCAATCACAGATCGTCTCTGGAGACCCTAGCTTTCAAGTTACACTGGACTCTCTTATTAAATGGAAGAGTACTAGTCATATCCCGCTCGGGAGAGTACTATATATGTGCCCAGCTTCTAATCCAGGCAGAGGATATTGTAATTACCCTGGGGAATTTTACTGTAGATATTGGGGCTGTGAAACAATTTCCATGGGGTGGAAAGTACAAAACCCAGATAAGTATCTAAAGGTTGAACGGGGTCCACATGGATGTATAAAGCCCTGGATAGGCCCCTCGGGAGAAGTAACATATACTGGGACTTGCAAATTTCATTACATCAATATTACACAGTCCCAAGACCCTGGGTGGTTATTGGGACGAACCTGGGGTCTCAGGATATGGGAACCTGGAAAAGATCGGGGAGTGCACATTCTTATAAAGAAAGAAATAGTTCTACATGATTCGGGATCTGTTGGGCCAAATCCAGTGGTATGGGGAGTAATAGACCCCAAAGTAAGAGATCAGAGTAATTATTCAGAAAAATTAGAAAATAACACACAAGTAACAACTACAGTAGAGACACCCCAAGAATATGGAAATGAAGTTCTTTGGAAAATATTGCAAGCTACCTTTAAAGTATTAAATGATACACACCCAAATTTAACTAGAGAATGTTGGTTATGCTATAACATTAACCCACCCTTTTATGAGGCCATAGGTTCCACAGCAGAACCAAAAAGAGTAAATGGCACTAATCCTGCTGCCTGTTTATGGAAATCGGGAAGAGAAAACACTCCAGGAATAACATTATCTAGAGTCACTGGAAAAGGTAAATGCGTGGGAAATGTGCCCCCAGATAAGAAACATTTATGTCAGACAAAATTACAGGTTAAAGATCCTCGTAAGCCAGCTCAGTGGCTGATTCCAGCACCTAATACTAAATGGGTTTGTAACACTTTAGGAGTAACCCCATGTGTTTCTGTAACAGTCTTTAATGAAACTTATGAATTTTGCATACAAGTTATAATAGTTCCCCGGATTATTTATCATCCTGAAGAATATATGTATACACAATACCAGAACACAGAACACCATTTGATGAAACGAGAACCCCTCACAGTATTAACAGTAGCCGTATTACTAGGTATAGGAGGGGCTGGATTAGGAACAGGTATAGCATCCTTAGTTCATCAACACCAGGGACTTAAAGAGCTTAGAATTTCAGTAGATGAGGATTTAAGGAGAATTGATGAATCCATAAAAGACCTCACAGACTCCCTAGACTCATTGGCAGAAGTGGCTTTGCAAAACAGAAGAGGATTAAACTTATTATTTTTACAACAAGGGGGCCTGTGTGCTGCACTTAAAGAAGAGTGTTGTGTATATGTAAACAAAAGTGGGATAGTAAGAGAAACCATGGCTAAATTACAGGAAGGACTGGAAAAGAGAAAGAAAGAACAAGAAATGCAACAGAGTTGGTACGAATCCTGGTTTAATTATTTTCCCTGGCAAACAACTTTACTATCTACTATAGCCGGACCACTGATTTTACTAATTTTAGGACTTACTTTTGGCCCTTGCATTCTTAATAAAGTTATTAACATCGTAAAAAGCAGGTTAGAGGCAGCTCATCTTATGTTAATACAGACCAAATATGAACCCTTAAATGGAGAAGAAACCGAAGATTATCTAGAACTAAGTAAAAGGGAATTGCAAAGATTTAACGAACAAAAGTAGGGAATAGAAAAAGGGGGGATTGTGATAAACAGAGACCCTTTTGTTCGACTAAACATGTAGATATGATATTCTGTAATATTAAGTTCTGTAAAATCAAGATTGTTACTTACCCTGTACCTACTTACGATAGTTACTTACGTATGTATAGTATCTGATGCTTGTATAGCTACTGACGTTTATTATGTCCTTGCTAAGATTCCTTGAATTCAAAAAATTACTGAGCTAAGCCTTTACAGGGAATAGTGAAGAAAGGTTACAGGAAGATAAGGAAAAGACCGAACGAGCAGACCCATAGACCGATGAAGGAGCATGCGTAGAAAGACCCGAGGAAGGACACGTCATCGGGGAAGCCCGGAGAGCCGGACTGATTAAAAGGAGACACACGAAAAACGGAGGCACGGCCGTGGAAAAGCGGGATCGCTTTCCGGCTGTCCAGCGCTGTATTTTGCTTATTGCTTGCTTGCTATAATTAATAAAATTTCCCTTTATTAACTTTAAACACTCTCTCGAGTGAATTTATAACAGATTTCCCACTACTGATGTTGCATTAGCAAACTGTGTTTATAGATTCACTCTAATCTGGGTTTTCTGCTCCCAGTTTACTCTGAGAACATCAACCTTCCAACCTAAATTCTGCTATTTGCAGGTAGGATATTGCATTAAATTCACTATGATTCCTTTGTGAAATTGATAAACTTTGTTTTTTCAAGAGAGAATAGCTTTTATAAATATCCCTCATCATCAAAAGGGATAAATAATTTTAAAAATTCTGCCCTTCAAGTGGTTGGAGATACACACCTGGGTAGCTGCCTAGAAACATCCCTTCCTGGGAAGTGTTTGAATGCATGTGGTGAAAGCGTGCTTGGACTGAATTTAATCCCTCTGAAGAGTCATGTGTACAGCTTTTTTTGATGAGCTGATGGTGAGGAAGGCTTCACCACACACTTCCATGCTGGCTCACTTGGATGGGAGCCAGGCTTTCCAAGAGATCTGCTGCCATGGAGAGAGATCATAGCAGGTTGACACATTTTCCAAGAGAGCACAGCACACAAAGTACTCCCTGTGCTTCTAAAGAGAGGCTTTCCTTGGAAAAATCCAGCCCAAAGGGAAGGGTGGGGGTGGATGGAGAGCTTGAGCCTTTCTCCTTACACTCTGAAAATGTAATTTCACAGGGAAAGGCTACACACAATCACAGTGCCATTAGTGAATAGGTCAGCTTTCTGTGAAATAATAGCCATCCCTGAGAGACAAAATGTGTGTATGTATATCGAGCTGCTTATGTAAATGCATTATTTCAACAGCCTTTCCAATCAAAATTCTAGTTAGGATTTGTCCTGCTTAGGTATAAACTCGATTTATCTACCAAAGTAAACACAGCATAGAAATTATGTTATAGATTTCTAGGCTAGAGGTGTCAAGCAGAAAGTCTGAAGTGCATAAAACAGAATAAAGAATTAAATTCAGTAATCCATACACAACTGCCTGAAGGTTGGGAAGAGCAGGTGGACTAAACAGTACTAAGGATCACGCTAGGGAGGCCTGTAAAGCTGGAATTGTTTCTGGATTAGATCTCTATTTTGGATAAAAATGACTTGACTGGCTACACTAGAGGATCAGGTTGGTATCACTTGGCTAGGTTTACTACTTGCAGTAAGGCTCAGACTATGAGCAGGGATCAGGAAAGCAGCGGCTAAAGCCCTAAGATGATTCTGGATTCTAGTGATGATAAATGAGAAAAAAAAATATCTCTTTATACAGGAATTCAGAGCATATTTAATCTGGACCCATTGCTCCAGATGGACATTTTACAGAGGATGGTATTCCTAAATGTAACTCAAATTCCTCAAAATCCAACCTGAGTAAGATATATCTTAGTTCCATCTGATACATTTATGGCACAAGCACAAGTTAACGATTTATTAATGATTTATAATTTAAATGGGAATTGTGAGTCACATGGCCAGGGATATATTAAGGGATGAGGGGAAAAACCTCCTCAGGACTAGACCCTAAAAGAGTTTCTAGCATGGGAAGACAAATGACAGCCCAATGGTCACAGCTGAGACTGTAGTCAGGGGTGGCTCAAGAGAGGAGAACTCATGAAGCTGAAGCAGGCACTAAATCATAAAAGACACGCAAGACCACAGGTAAAAACATGATAAAAACATATAAGTAAGGTAGATACCTGAAATACATCTTGTACCAGCCCTGTAGGTCTTAGAAAGTCCAGCAGGCATTTTTGCCTCTCCCAAAGCCTGCAGAATGGACTGTGCCCTCCTGTCCACAGCACTCTCTCCACCCCTGCCAGCCCTTCGAGAGTCAGCCCTGCTCTCGGCTGGGCAGATGCTCCCAAAATGAGAGCTGGAGGAAGCAGGGCTAAACCAGCTGTCACTCCAGCTCAGGCAAGCACCAAGCAGCCCCACAACTGGGATGCAGCTTTCAGGAGAGCAGGGAAGCAGGAGTGAGATGAGTGCTGCAGGCTGAGAGCCTTCCAGGTGACCTGGGGACTGCGGACAGAGGTGGAAACAAGCAAGTCCCACTGCCAGGCTGAAAGATGGAATTTAGGTTAAGGCTAGAGCTTGGAAAAGGAGAGCATATGCAGCTGAGTGATAGAGCTTGACATGCTCACACAGCTAAAATAAGAGCTGGAAGAAGCAGGAAGGAGTGTAATGTCACTCCTTCTAAAGCTGGTATGAGACTCGTGGGTGCAGCTTGGGCTGTGGCTGGCCAGGTGAAGAGAAACTCCAGAGGTGAAAATAGCCATGGGCTGTCAGAGATGGGAAATCAAGACACAGGAATGAAACCATAGAGGAATTACTACTCCTGCTACAGCAGGTACAGAGCCCCTGGCAATAATCCAGAGGAGAGGTTAGGCTGGTTTAAAGTTAGGAATGCAGAGCTGGGAAGCTGAAATTGATGGTGATTGTTTAAAACCTCACATGGTAAAAATGAAGACTGCGGGGAGGAGAGGGAATTAATCTATCACTCTGTTTAAGACAGATACCAATTTATGGTAGCAAAAAGGCTGGATTTAGAAATAAGAGCCCCCAGAAGGCTGCTATTGCTCTTTGAGTGCTGAGCACAGCTAATTCAGTTTGCATTTGTCCAACAGCACAGGCTCTGCCTTCCCAAAAACCAAGCACAGTGGGAAAGGTCTAAAGGCCCGACAGAAATATCTGCCATAGACGACTAAACTTCAGACTCAAGTAATTCTCCACACAAATATCACACAAAATCAATGCTTCCTAAAAAAGCAAGTAATCACCAGCAGTCTCCAATAAAGTGCTCTTCTTTTTACCAGCTAACAGAGGTCTTCATCCATCATAAGTAGTGCAGATGGTAAAAAAACACTGGCTTCAGATTTCAAGTACTACCTCTCTGGAATTTTTAAGCATCTCTCAAAAGGTTGACCTTGTGAGGTTGAAGTAGTTAAAGGCTTGGACTGAGAAGAAAGAAGGGAACTGCTCGCCTTGGAAGGGAAAACCCTCAAATTCTCTCCCAAAAGAGCTCTGAACCATCCTCATTTTAGGCAGGGGACACTGCTAAAGGCTGTCTGCTACTGAGATCTGCAGGTGGACACAGCACCAGAGCTGCCTGTAACCTCAGGCTTCTGTGAACTCACCAAGATGAGTGATAAAATGCTTTTCTTTAGTTAGAGACTGAACAGTAAGTTAGCTGCAGTTTGGCTAAAATTAGGTTAATTATGGTTACCTCCCTCATGATTTGGTAAGGTTAACAGTAAGAAAACATACTGTAATAGCCAGATGTTCTCTCTAAATGCAGGGTTTTTTGTGCTTGGCAATGAGAAAGAAAAACTCATGGTATTCGTAGCACCTTACATTTCAGAAAGAAAATTTCTACGATTATTAGTGGGAAAAAAAGAAGGAATTACAGAATTGCCTTAAAAAGAAGGCTGTCAGAACCCTTTAGATTTCCACACACAGAAGCAGACACACAGATGACAATCCCATTCTAAAGTTTCACTCGTTAATCTGACACCACATGAGGATATTATGGTATTATGATGTTTTAGTCCTTTCTGTTGGCATTTTCAGCTCTCCTGATTATCCACCCACCTTCTCTTCCCCCAAGCCCCTGAGTACCAGTGTTCACATTGGTTTATAATCCAGTCTGCTGTAGTGTAGTTAAATACATCTCGCTGTTTTTAATTTCACAACAGTTTCTTTCATAGTTCCAATGCTCTTAGACTCACAGTGCTTCCTCTGTGTCGCCCTGCACACTCCCTGTCCCTACTGATTTTACTCAGAGTTGATGCTCAGCATCTTTCAGAACATAATCTTATTTTATAGACACAGGCTGTAATACCTCCTTGGGGTTGGTCTGGTTATTTCTGTTTGCTATGAGATGAGCAGGCAGCGCTCACAAAGGCTGCTGTGGAACCACAGGGTCTCTCCTGCAGCAAGGAGGGATGAGAGGAACCAGAGCAGAGCAGCTTGTTCCCCCCTCCATCCCATGCCACAGAACATCTGCTGAACCTGCTGCACTGGACACAAATGGGAATTCAGCAGCTCCCAAAAGGAGACCACAAGACTTTTACAATTTACCCACACCTCTGGTTATCTTTGCTGTGTCCAAAGCAGCACTGTGCTGCCCCAGATAGCCCAGTCCCTCTCGAGTCCAGCTTGTTCTGAGTTTAGGAACCTCCCTCACCTTTACAAATCTCCCATAACAGCCAGAGTGCTATATTCCTAACCTCTCTTCATTAGGCTGTTGGCACCACTCTGGGAGATAGCAGAGATGGCTTTGAGAGAACAAATTTCAGTGTTAAAGGCAGGATTGTGCAGATTTGAGATGGAGGAGCACAATTTTGGTAACAAGAAGTACATTGCATAATCTCGATATCAAGTATTCTTTCTGATAAGTCTGAAACATCATCTGGCAGGGAGAAGAGAAGTCTATCCATCATTCCAATAATAATTTGAGATACAATAATTGGAGATACATTGCCACTGTTATGTTCACAGCATAACTGTAAGGAAACTGGTTTATGGCTGTCCACAGCCATACATAAAATGCATGAGCAGAGTCTGAAAATCTTAAGTGCAATCAGAGGAAGACAAAATACTGAAAGCCACCCATTTCCTGCAGCTATATGAAGATATTATGAGCAAGACAAAGAATACTAGAAACTATAAAAGTAGGGTGTAAAATGATATTTGAAACTGTTTCATTTGCAACCCTGCACCCTTTTAATTTTTTTTTTCCCTAGGGTAACAAATGCTATAACACTCCACGGCTTCAGTTTAAAACAAAGAAGTAAAATCTGCAAACTGCACAATATTTTGTTGCCTTAGATCTACAAGGCATATCAGAAAGCCACAAATTCCACGAGGAAATTAGAGTGTAAGTTGACATGGAGAGCTGAGAGGAACAGCAAGCACGATGGACGCTGAAATGAATCCTCATTTGTATTTGCTAGAGTAAAGCAAGGTGTACTGAAAGAAGCCTCCCTGTTATGTTCTGTTTCTCCCCCTGACAAAAAATAATGAAGGTGATCCTCTCCACGCATATGGAATTATAAAGAATTGGTCTGGATGGTGTCTTTGAATATTTAATCCCTTTACATCATCAAAGGGATTCGCTCCCAGAGAAAGCACGCAGCAGAGTAAACGCTGTAATCTTATTCTTTAAAAACATGGTTGGCACAGGAATTGTCCATTTCACTCAGGAGGATGCAATTACATTTCAGCTTTCACGTAAAGCTGCTTCATGAAATTGAAAAGCCTGCGCATGAACAGAAACAGAACAGCAGGGAAAAAACAAAGCCCGTGCCTGGCTATGGATCATTTCTCCTTTTCCACAGGGTTTGAGGGAAAAATAGCTGGCTGCACTGGGTGAAGATAACCTGCAGGAAGCAGGCTGGGACCAGGCTGATGACTTAATGGCAACAAGGAGTTTAGGACTGAAGAGTTCAGACCCCTGGGGAAAGCAGATAATCCAACCACTCGTGTCTGTGAGTAAAGACTTTATGAGCTACACAAGAGGAAAACAAAAACAAAACCAAAGAACAACCACAATAAAAAACCAGCAGAAGATACAGAGAAATGGGAAGTCATCTTAGGTCTCAAGGGAAGAAGAAGAATCTTGTTAGTCAACCCTAATCCAGATGCTGGGACAAAAATAGAGAAGTCCCACTCACTGCTCTCTGTGCCAAAGCCTTCGAGAGACGGCAACACAAACTGCCAGGAATGCTTTAACTGAACAGGTTTCTGTCAGGAAATGCCAGTGTGTTCATTTGCCTTAGGAATGCTCATAAGAAAAATAAACTTTCTGAAACAGTCAAGGAGAATTCCAAAGGTGGGGCTTTGTTCCTCCCTCCCAGCTGGATATGGGAATGGGAGGAAATTCCTATAGAAGGAGGAGGAATCAGGCATTTGCTTCAGGGTGCTCTCTTCCCACAGTCTTTGGTTTGATTAAGACAGTCCCACTTTTATCAGCAAAACCAAAAAACTGCAAAACACTCACAAAAAACGCCTATTTTCTGCCCATGCTGGGACAGGAGCTGTCATGGAAGTCCTCCAGATTTCTAAGACATTTCACATTCATCTCTGGTTGCATGATTATGAAAAAAAGGAAAGTTTAAATTCAGATACAAACTGTAAATATAACTTTCAGGTCAGAAACTCTCAGCTTAAGAAATTACACTCTGATTATGTAAAGCTACAGTAAGTTAATTAACGTTTATTAATCAATGTTAGTTTCAATGTGAAAAGCAGCAAATCCAGTCCTCAGAGACTGTTTCTGCATTCACACAAATATGGCTTATGTAAATCTAAATATATACAAATCTTGACCTGTTAATTATCAAGGTCTTCACTGTGCAGTTTTAGATACTTTGATCAAAGGTTAAAAAACTCCTGTGAGAGACAGATGAGCTTTTGGAAAAAAACACAGTGATTATATTTTATTATAATTTCTCCTTGTTTTCTGAGTGTCAAGTTGTTGGACAGAACAAAAAATTCAAATATCTTTTTGATGAATATCTTAAAAATGTCCTGTTGCCATCAATAATGAGATTAAACTCGTGTACCCTTGGCATGTCTGCCAAGGAAGAGCAAAGTTATTACCAATAACATCTTTGTTATGTAACCTAGAGAAATTTCAGTCATCATTGACAGTCCAGTGAGGAGAATTATAGATAAAAAATCCTATCACACATTCTTTAGTATGCTCACATTTGTACTTTGGTGAAGTATACACAGAGAGGTAGACATCCCTGACTGGTTCAATCATTTTGCATTTTTGGAGTAAAAATGAAAGAAGAGAAAGTGTGCAGAGTTCACTGTGTGGTTCAGAGGAGCTGTAAAGGTTTCACCTGCTAATCCTTTGGTTCTGTGCCACACTGCAGTGCTGAAGTGAACCCAGAGCTACAATGGAAACCCGAGATGTAGGGGACAAGATGAGATCCCTGGAGCTAAGGGATTTAGCTAATTGAACTAATTTAGCTTGATCTAAAACCCCCAGACCCCACACAGACAAATTTCAGAACTGAGTGCTGCACTGCACTGGAACACACCAAACAAAGGCACCCCACAGATCTCTTTGTTTTTACCCAAATTTGGGAGTAAAGGCCGCTGTACAGTGTGGAGAAAGTCACCTCAGTCTTCACTGCTCCTCAAGGAATTTGGTGGGAGTTGCACTGGATATTCAATTACCTGATGAGAGCTGCATTTGGGAGAATTAAGATGACCTTTTATGTTTTCTCTAAACTTAATACACATTCAACAGCAACTGCAAAGGCATGCTTATTTATTCGAGAAAAAAAGATTGTAAATCAAAATAAATTTTTGCTAAGCTAAACCACTTTTGGGACATCAATGTAAAATGCTTTTGCATGATTTTCATTCAAGACAAAAATGTGTTCTCACTTAAATTCTTTTCTTATCTGGTTAGATTACCTTCTATTGCATAGAAAACTGCTTTTACTCTGCTGTGTGTTGTGTTGATTATATTTTGCCCCATTTTTCTATGTAATCATACTCAATTTCTATTTGAAGAAGCCAGAAAACCTGGCCAGAAAACCAACAATTTTTTCCACAGTCATAACATCATTCTCTTTTAGAAAAGCTTGTGAAACCTATTTCTTTTAGCTTTTTCTCAATGCTTCCCAATCATTGTTTTGTAAGATTTTTTTTTTTTTTTTTTTTTTCTTCCTGGAGACTCTTCAGCTCATCTCTATCTGAAATTGCAATATCCAAAACTTGCATTAGATGAAGCGTCAGCAGTTTTGAAGCGGGATGATTACGTCCTTTGTCTTTCATGCAATATTCCTCCCCATAAACTGCAGAGTCACATTTGTCTCTTTTTGCAATAGCTTCACGTTGTCAGCTCACTGTTTGTTTTCCCCCACGAGCCCGTGCTTGTGCTCCAAGCCCTGCAGCAGCCAGCACAGCACGGGGTGGATAACGCATTCCTCACCTTCTATTTTCTATCATGGGGGCAAGAGGCCACTGATTTCCACACACAATCCATGGAGCCAGGCACATGCCTCAGCAAAATTCAAACTAAGGAGATTGCTGGCATCAACCCACTCCAAACACCGCTGCAGACACAGCCCAAGGGAATACTGGCACCATACTTTACATTTCCCCTCTTTCCCCCAGGCTGAAAGGTGGGCTCCATCCCTGGAATAGTGTTTAGAATCCTCTCCCAAAGGCAGGCACTGTTCCAGGGAGGTTAAAATCAAAAGCCATAGCAGGCAAAATGGCAGGATTTCGGTCTAACAGTACCTCACATAGATCACATTTGAAAAGGTGAGGCCAGGAGTTATTTCATCGCAGAAAATGTGTTTTTTCCCACAGGTTCTGGCTCACAGAACAACTTAACTTAGAGATGGCCTGTGCCCTCTGCCTTGCTAAAGCAACCTGAACTCTTCTGGCTGCAGAGATATTACTGTGGTAAAAAGAAATTAAAATCTCAGTGCCTAAAGAAGAATGAACACGACTCTGAAAGCTAACAGCAGCTGACATAGGCTGGAGAACATTTCTGTGACAGCTCCAACATTTTACCAGAGAAATATGGAACATGAATCTCAATTTCCTGTGTAGTGTTTTAGTGTGGACTTTAGTTCCTGGAGTAATTAATGGCAAGAGAAACCCTCACACAGGGTTTACTAGGTGCTTACCTAGCTCCTTTGCAAGCAACTCATGTTTTCCTGAGAGTAATCACTTGTCAGAATTTATTTTTACCATAAATTCTGCTGTAATATGAAAGTTCAACTGCTAACGATTGTCAGTTTTCCCTAGATTTAGGCAACAATGTATTTTGGGAGTATGACTCAGGAAAACATTCACATGACCGAGAAAAGCAGGTGGCCAGGACCTACCACATAGCATCAGCTTCATCAGAACATCCTCAGAGAAGGAAAAATAGCTCCTAGCTGTTTTTGGGAGATGATCACAGGGTGGAAGAAAGAACTGTCCTAAGGTATAGATTATAATTATTACAACAAATAAAGCAAACTGCAGGGACTTTTGCCTCAGCATCACAAAGACTTATATATATTTTAAAAGCACTACTCTGCTGATGGAAGTGTTTCTGTTGTGTTGTCATAAGTCTTGAAAAAACTCATTTACATAAGGGTCATAAGTTTAAATTATCCTGTGCCAAAGAAACAGCTTACCTGGTTCTCCCTCAAAAGTATCACAGCTCTGGGCATAAATGCCCATTGAAACTGCCCAGCTTTTATTTCAGCTGGAGAAAAGGGATTTCTTATTCCTGTCATCGCCTTGCCCAGAGAAAAGGCTGTGCCCAAGCCAGCTGAAATAAAAGCTGGGCAGTTTCAAGGTGGGTTTTTCACTCTTAGCCAGAGGTTTGAGGAAAGGATTCTGCCTCGGGATCAGCACTCCAGGAGCTCTCCATGGACAGTCCTGCCTCACACTGACAGCTGGGAAATATCTGACTTTAGGGCCATGGGCTGCTCCCTTTAACTACAACCAGAGGTGTTCTGGTGCTTGAAACTTTGTGCATGCACGTGCTTCAACCCTGATATGAATTCCTGCTCGTGGCAAAAGGGATTGCACACCCAACCTCTGCCTTGAGCCCAGAACAGACACCATTTCTACATTTCCTACCTCAAGAATACCTAGCAGAAAGCATATTCTTGACTATTTTTAACCAATTCTGTCCTCTGGATGGACTCTAGTTTATTTGATTATATGCTGATCAGATCTAAAAGGAATAAAAAATTTTCATCCATCCAAAAGGAGACTCATGGATGTGTTTTACTTCCAAGCAGAACCCATCTGACCTGTCACTTAATTTAAAGTTTTCTAGATTTAGCTATCTTTTCAAAGTTCATGACTACAGAAACACTAGTGACATCTTTAAGTTACAAAGCATTAACTTACATGAATCAAAATGAGGGTTTTTTTCCTTGGGTATTAAGAATTTGGTTTGGGTTTTGGGTTGGTTTGTTGTTTTTTTTCCTTTTTTAGGTTAAGGTTCTGTTATCTCTTAAAGTTCAAGGATAAGGGGCCATATCCCCCTCACTGAAAGTTACTCCCTTAGCATTCTCTTACAAATTCATCATAAAACCACCAAACATTTTTATTTCTTGCTTTTGGTTAGGAAATGTTAAATGTTAATATTCAAGCAGCTGAGTGGAAATACATTAGCAGAGCTTTCCTGCAGTCCACATGATGACTGAGCTCAGATATTTACTCATATGAACTCTTCCACTCAGTGAGGTTGTCAATAAGAGTTAATTAGATATAAAAGTTCTATTAGACAGTGTGAAAACAATTTTCAGACATTATATATATATATTTTTTTTTCTGGTTTTTGAATTAGGAAAAAAGTGTTTTAGAGGTAATAGCATTTACTTTATTCAGTGGTTTTAAGAAATGATGAGCATGGCTCAGGTTTTATAAAGAGTCCTGAATACTGGCTAGAGTCTTACAATTTTAATATTTTTCTGGGCAAGCTACTTTCAGTGACAGGTATTGCATCATCATTCCATCTTGCAAAAAAATGGGCTCTATATTTTATAAATATACAAATTCACAAATGATATTGTTTTTATATTATTTATTGGCTGCCAATGCATAAAATACAGGACCAGCTCCTGTTGTTATTGTCTGGCTCCCACTAGCATGGGATAAATAACAAATACATAAATAACAATAAATAACAAATAAATAACAAATTTCAGGGTAAGTTAAGACACCCCATTTTCCAGAGGTTGTTTTCTAATATCAAACTTTTATCTTCCTTAAGAATTTGGGTATTCCAGCAGGTGAGGGGAGGAGAGTAGGAAGAGTGTCTCACACTTAGCATGATGACTCCATCAACTTTCATTGGGCTATCTTCAACATTCAGGTCCAAAGTGAAATTCTGATTTATTAGTGCAGCAGTCTATCTATGGCTCCCCTTGGAAGCAGGAACGTCCTTCAATGGTTCTTGTGTGTTTATTTGCAAGAACAGAGAGCTGGGGCTCAGAGATGGAAAGCCAGACAAAATTGCAGAATCCAAAGGGGAGATAAAAACCACCGACTGCAGAGACAGGACTTTAAATCCATGTGAGCAGTCAATAACAAAAACCACAAACCACAGACTTGGGAATTCGACAATTCTCCTCAAGCTCAATTCACTCTCAAGGCTGAATTATTCAGTACATGTCTTTTTTTTCTCCCAGCAGAGTTTGCAAAAGCTGTCAAGGAAGAGATTGTCAAATTAGAAGGCAAATCAGAAGAGATGTGTTTTCCTCCCTCTTTCCCAAGTTTTAAGGAAGCTTTCTTAAGATAGATTAAAATTGCATGTGACAAGCTACAGCACCCAGAGTAGTCTCTATTAACAATGTGAATGGTATAAAGATCAAGGAAAAAATGGTAATCTGTTGTAAAGAGGTCATGAAAGCAGTCCATCATATTGAAGAGCTTGTGCTCATGTTAAGCTGTTTACAGTTTTCTGGGCAGTATCTCTTACTTTGAGCTTGCAGCTTTTCCTTAGGCAGTGAAGTTTTGTCCAATGCCCAAAAGAATGACAGAACAAGGGAAAAAAAATGAAACAAAAAAACTCCCTGATGAGCTGCAGTCTTGTTTTTGCTCATAACCTTCATTCAGACAACTCATCCATTATCCACACCCCTTCAGCTCACTCTGCACGACGTAGCTGAGTCCCAGTTGTACCAGGACATTGGCTGTCAGATGTACACTCCGAATCCTCTGCTACAGCACAGCTTCTAGTGACACTTGATGGCATCTCAGTGCTTTGACACACTTTTCCTCTGCTCAGGAGGGACACTCTGCTCTTCCTTCAGGACCTGCTGTCAGGAAGCTCCCTACCATCACTCAGAAAAGCCCAAAATGACATTTTACTCATTCTGACATGGGAACAGCTCACAGGCCTCCTGCAGAGGAAACTACAAAGATCAGTACTATCCTAGTACTTAACACTGTTTTATGCATTAAAAATCTGAACAGATGCCAATAAACGACATGTGAGTACAAATAAAAAGCCCCAAGATTTTATAAAAACCGTGATGAGGATACACTACTATCCCTTCCTTCGTCAGAGTATGTAATTCTGATCTCAAAATCTTCAAATGACTCCATTGTACTCAAGGACAGCTATTTTTTCATGTCAACATCATCAAAGTGATGATACCACCTTCCCTTTAGTTCACACTAACCTATTTCCATATGACCTCTAGAAGTCAGCGATGAGGGGAAGCCCAAATGGGGACATCCCTATTTTCTAACTAGCCTCCCTTTAAAAGCATCCCTAAAACCTTCTGTGAAGAATAACTAACTCATCTCAGGAATGACACTGCTCAGAAAAGCATCACTTAAAACAACTCAGTTGTAGTTACCCAGATTTCCATTTCTTGTATCTTTACCTAAGCATTTTCTACTTTTCAGCAGCAGCAGAAGATACATCCATTAAGAACAGAAGGGTAACTGTGTATGAGAGGGAGAGTGAGGCAGAAAGCCTGGCACAGCCAGTGACAGAAAGGTTTTTGATAGATGTATCAATCCTTGAACCTACCATGGCATTTCCCTTCTCCAGCTTGGACTACAGGTGAGGCCTTTGGTGAAACAGCCTCCTTTAACCACAGCAATGTTCTCCTTGTTTTCAATCATTTTGTCCTCCTATTTCACTACAGATTCACAAACTTTGATTTCTTGGGGTGGAAAAAAAAATAAATTGTGTTTGTTGTGCTCTGTTAGTGACTTAGTTGCTCTGTGTGTTTTCTTGATTTCCTGAAGTACCCCTGGCCTCCCTTCCTCCCTTTTTTTTTAAAGAAAAAGGTATTCCCATGATGAGCTATGCCCAAATGGGCAAATATATATCAAACAATTATAAATACTCAACACAAATGCTTGATAAGTTCTGCTTGCAGCATAGCCATAACAAATATTCTGATGCAAGCTGCCTTACTTGCTGCCAAAGATGCATTTGTTTCATGAATGCCTCAGCTTTGAAGGTGACTTCATTGCCAGCAATCTTTGTGTTGCCGCCAGAACACTGGGGAAAAGCTTCATTTCAAGAAAAGAAAGACGAACGTGTCAATTGATGATGACAGAACTGCTGTAGGTCAAACAGTTAAACTTATTCTGGCTATGTGTGTAGCAGGCTTGGGGAAATCTTTTTCTAACTTCTGAGTATTGTGTGAGGGCAGCTCTGAGCTAAACAGAAAAGAAATAGACTTACTGTGGTCAGTACAGGTTGTAGCTCTCGGGATAAGGTTAGTAAGAGCATCCCACTGCATCATTCAATGACCTTCTAGGACCAAAGTTAATTAGTGCAGCACTCATTAGGGATCTCAAACGTAACCTGGTCCCCTCGGCTGGGGAAATCTGCAGCTGACATAGGAGTGAACCAGGAGTGCCTGCAAGAACACAAACACACACTCAATGATGAGAAAATGGCAGATATAACCCTGTTCTCACAGGCAAGATCAGGAAGGAAATGTTGCACTTGCTTTGAGACACAGCTGATTACATTCACTGCTCTTGTCTCCAGAGACACGGGCATTTGCTCACATGGTGCACTTAGAGCTCAGAGCTTTGGACAATAGACGCTTTTATTTACAATCAGTGATGTCCAAATAGTTTCTCTCCTCCACCAGACTGAAAAATTTCCATCTCCCAGCACCTCTATTATCTCAGCACCTTCAAATTGCTGCTATTTAAAAAAATGAAGCAAGATTTTAGTTAGCAGAAGGATAAAGAAATTGTGGCTTCACCACCAGGCTGTCCAGAGCTCAGTCTGCAGCAAGCCCAGAACCCAAGCTAGCAATGAGCTTGTGGTCCCACAGGATAAAAACCACACTCTGGTAAATGCATTAATATCACTTTGTAGTTGATATATTTGTGTGTCCTGGACAGAGGTCAAGCTACAGAACAGCACAACCCTCTTGGTCAATGCCAAACTACCAAATTACAGCCAAATAATATGTAAAGTAATATAAAAATTATAGTCAAATTGTATACAGTAATTCAAAATGTGGTCACACGTGACCACTGGCCTTTGTGCTTTTCAGATCTCTGTCAGTGATCTTCGATAGCTCTTCTGTCCTCCCTCCTCTTGGACATATCACCAGCATTGGCCTGGACTTGATTTTGTGTTACAAATGAGAAAGTTTATATATGAGCCTCTAGAGAGTTTATATACATATGAATAATTTAATAACCCTCTTGAACCTGTCTTTTCCCTAAAAGACATTCTCTAGCTCTACCAAGTCCTTTAAAATTTGCCCCTTTTTCACTGCAGCAGGTTAAGCAGCAGGAGTGCTGAAGCCCGATCCTTGTGTTTCAAAGAGCTGTGACTGACAGTACCTCTTACCAATTGTCTTTCTCCCTGCATGCTTGGAGAAACAAACAAATGGCACTGTTTTTTCCAGCACCAAGACGAATATTTGTGTGGCATTTATTGAGACAAGTAGAGAGTTTCTTACAATTATGATGGGAAAACATACACTGATGTCATCAAAATCTCTGGCCCTCAAAAATATGATTACAATGGTAACAACTGCAACAGCTACACATTATTTTATTGTCTATTATTAATTCTTAACAACAACAAGCCAGCCTGAGCGAGCTGCCTGATTACTGGTGGAATTATGCCTGGCTTATACAATTGTGTTTTGCAAATATCATTTTTCTAATAAAAAGGGGGGGTGGAAGGGGGAATGCCTTTCAGACAAAAGCTATGTTGCCAAAGCAGTAGGAGGCAAGTTGTATTGGTAAATAACTTTTCTTATTAATACCCTCTCCTTTCCCAAAATGCATCTCATTTCGATGATACACTTTTTTTTCTTTAAGAAGGAAAAAAGCTTCTACTAGAAGACGATGCTATTTCTAGAACCGTTATCAGCAGTCTTTAAACAGGAGGCTGAACATCCACACCAGTCTGAACTTTCTGAGCTCACCGCGGCCTTTGATATTTGCCTAAACTATTATAAAAGGGAAAGAGAGGGGAAAAAAAAAGGAAGTTAAATGGAGCAGCCAGTTCTCAGCTTCTCCCCTCATGACACCCACCAGCCTCCCAGCCTACAAACCCAGAAAGCGAAGCAGCACCTTACGAATCTCCTACTTGTCAGGATAAACATGCCTAATGGCAGACATCTCCTCAGCCCCCACCTCCTCCGGGAGGGCTCTCCTGCCCTCCCCTCCAGCTATGCCTGGGTCCCAAGCGCCTGAGCTTTCCCAGCCATGCTTCCAACTCTTTTTCAACCCGTCAACATCAATCTGCTGAATGGAGACCGCCGTTCCGCCCGGGCTACACCCCTGACATCTTCCCCTCCCGCCTGCGAGGGCAAGCGTTCCGGATAGCGAGGGGTTCGGATAGCGAGGGGTTCGGATAGCGAGGGGTTCGGATAGCGAGGGGTTCGGATACCGAAAGGTTCGGATAGCGAGGGGTTCGGACAGCGAGAGGTTCGGATACCGAGGTGTACCGCAGCCCAGCGCCCGAGCCACCGCTCCCGAGCAGGAGCCGAAGCCGCAAGGGCGCCCGGCCCGGGACGAGCCGGCTGAGGGCCGGGCCTGCCCGCCGTGTGGAGGCGGGGGCCGGGGCGCTGCCCGTCAGGACCCGCTCCCCGCTCCGCTCTCCGCCAGCCGCCGCTCCGCCTCTGAAGTTTGGGAGCGTGTGCGCCCGAGCCGCGGGGCCGTCCTGCCCCCGGGGCGGAGAGGGGCGCGGCGGCCCCCGCCCGCTCCCCCTCAGGCAGCGCTGCGCCAGCGCGCCTGGGCGGCCGCGGCTCGGAGCTCCCCGCCCTCGCGTTCAACTGGTGGGACCCCCGTGCGGCCCCGGCCGCGGCAGCGGGAGAGCGGCCCTGCCCGGCCCTGCCCGGCCCGGCCCGGCCCGGCGGGGCGGGCGCCGCCGCTGAGGAGGATGCGGGCGGCGGCGCGGCGGCCGCAGGCGGGCGGCGGGCAGCGGCGCGGCGCCTGACCGCGGGGCTCCGCTCCGCTCCCGAGGATGCTGCGGGGCGATGCCCGGCGACAGGGAGGACGAGATCTGCCAGAAAGCGCTGCAGCTGCTGGCCGAGCTGTGCTCCGTCGGGGCGGTGGAGAACGAGAACTGCCGGGATTTCATCTACTACCTGCGGGACAGAGCCCGGCCCCGCCTCAGCGACTCAGGTACGGCCGCCGCCCTCGGGAGCGCGGGCAGCGGCGGCCTCCCTCCGGCCCCGGCCGCGGGAGGAGGGCGAGCTGCCCCGAGCATCCCCGGGCTGCCGGGAGCCGCGGGGAGAGGCCTGCCGGCAGCGGGCGGCCGCGCAGGGAAGGAGCTGGCGGGGGATGCTCGGGTGCCGTGGGGCTGGGGAGGAGGCTTTGCCTGGCGCGGCCCGGGGGAGCACGGCGCTCCGGGCTCGGTGCCGCCGGGCTCGGTTGTGGCCGGCCGAGATGCGGAGCCCGAGCCCGCGGCGGGTGCGGCAGCGCGGGGGGCGGGCGCGGAACTTCGCGCGGAGCTGCTCGGAGCCGCCCTGGCCGGAGCCGCCCTGGCCGTGCTGCAGTGCCGGGCAGCCGGGGCTGCCCCGCTGCCCCCCCGGCACCCGCGGAGCTCGGGGTGAAGCGCCCGGGAGCTTCGTAGCTCGGTTTAAGCGGAACGCGGTGTAACCCAGCTCCCCTGTTTCCCTATGTCGCGAGATAAAAAAACCCGTTCCTCGCAGTTCTGTCGCAGATATTGGGTTGTCGGTCTGACAGGATGCACACCGGGGTGGTTTCTGTGGGTTTGTCAGATTTATCGTGGCATAACGCTCTTACTTAAAAACTTTAACTTAAGGCAGCTTTCTCATAAGGAAGCTGAGCTCCAGCTGCACAGAAATGTGAAAAAAATTGAGGATCTGTCTCTGGACGCAAGGGAAAGGCAAATTGCAGTTTAGAGTCGGAGCTTATTGTATTTATTTTTGCATCATCGAGTTGAGTTTGCTCAGTGTGAGGAGAAATTTAGTGAGTTAAGGCAGAAGTTGATAGACATTTGCAGTGCTGGGAAGCCTTGCTGTTAGATCAGCCAGTCATCGCAGCACAGTGTTCACTGCTTCATTATTCTCTGAAATAAATCAGTCCCTTCAGCACAGGGCAGCCTAACGACACTCTGTTCTTAAATACTTTCCTGTAATTCGGTAGCCTGAAGTAACACTCAGAGTGCAACTTCCTGACAAATCCTCGGATATGCAGAAGGCCTGGAGAAAACAAGTACAACTAAGTGAAAAAAAAAAAAAATGTGGAGGAAAAAGATGTGCTGTCACAATAAATGAATAAGGAATTTTCCATCATTCAGTTTGCTTGTATCCATAGCTATTTGCAGCCGCTCTGGCTTTTCACTACTTAAAATATTCAAATTGGAGTGATTCATGCAATGTTTGATAGGGATTCTTTAAAAGTAGGCAAATTTAATTGTTTGGTTCATATAGGCAGATTTAATTACTTTGTTCATATAAGCAGTAATTTTTAAGACAGACACCTGTGATTTTCTGTAATTTTCATTTACTAAAGGATCAGGCACGTATTTTTATATCAGGTCATGATTCCAAAGCCGTCTGCTTAAGTCAGTGCTCACTTTGGATACGAAACTACTTGAGATGCATATGGAGACTTTAACCTCCGCCACTTGGATAACAGCTTTTCGGATTTCTTTCAGAAGCTACCTGCTTCTTTTTTTTTTTTTTTTTTTTTTTTCATCAGCCTCGGGCAAAAAGAGTACCTGGCATCTGTTTGGGAGTGATTTTAAAACACGGTGTGCTCAGTAAAAATTTATCACCTCTACCTAAAGACGAAGGGAAAAAAAAAAAAAAGATAAAAAAAAAAAGTGTGTTTATTTCTACCTGTTTTGCTTGAACTGTTATTATACAACAGCCTGCTGGTGTTGTTGTGAACCTGCTCGATTACACAGAGCATCAATCCCTAACCTTCAGCAGCCAACGTGCAACAGCAGTGAGCAATTCTGCTGCAGGCAGCATCTTCCCATTGGCCTCAATCTGGACCTTTTCATTTTTTTGCAGCTGCAGCCGCTCTCAGAGGGTCTTAGCAGGCAACGTGTTACCCATAAACCCTGACTTGGGAAATACTTCTGCCAGGCAGGAATTTGTTCATTTACCTAATCTCCTGTTTCTGTGGTTAGAATGTGTTTATTGTCCCGGTTTGGCTGTGCAGGTGGTTTGTTTAGCTGGTGCTTAGCTGTGGGCTGTAAGGAGACAGCGCACATGACTTCCAATGTCAAAATCTTCCAAAATGAAGCAACGCACAGTGAAAGGGCAGGAAATACGCTGAGCAAACCCAGCTTGCTTTTATGTAGTGAGTTTCATTGACTTAACAAGGGCAGAACGGCATTAAAAAGCCCTGACAGCTGATCCATTCCCTTTGCAGCCGCTAGAGGCTCAAACAGGGATGTGAGGAAAAGTGGTGCTGAAGGACAGCGTCTCCTTATTTCAGAACTGGGCAAAAGATGAGGCTGCCTGTCCTTGTTGCAGCTTCGTGCCCCGCTGGGTGGGAGGCTTTAGTCACACCGGGTAACTCTTAGGCCACCCAAAGCAGCAGCCTGAAAAGATCTGCAGCATCAGAGTGGAGAAAAGCACACGGTTAAGTGTCTGAAGAGGTGCACGACTGGGTATGGTATGGGGGTTAATGCATGGGGACACGCTTTGAAAAGTGTTGCTGAAATAAAGTCACCACTCACCTAAACCCAGGGACATGGTGGGTACAGACAGTTCTGCAACACCTTTGGCCGAAGCCAGCCGTGGATTTTGGCTCTGTGCCCTGCCAGGACCTGTTAGAAAAACGCACCCCTAACTGAGGGAATGAGGGAGCCGAGGGGCTGCTGAGCCTGGTACCAGCGCTGGTGTCCAGGCTCGGGCTCCTGGTGCCCCTCAGTCCCATCACAGAGCAGCCAGGTCCCGGGAGATGCTCTCCTCTCTTGCTGACATCTGATGCACTCTGTGCCTCCCTGGGTGGCTCGGCCAGGAGGGGACTGGATGCTCCTGGTGCGCGCCACATCTTTCTTTTTTGGTTTTTCAGTAGATTTCAGCAGTATTCCCCTGTTGTGGGGAGTGCTGTGCGTGCTTCGAGCTCCAGTTTAGGGGCTACTGAAATGTGGGTTTAACACTCTGGTCCACTGGATTTCAAGGGTGACACGAGTGAGTCAGATTTTAAAGCTTTCCAGAAAACTAAAGATGCAAATTAGGCATTTAGTGAAAAATCTTCAATTAGTTCAGTAAGACTTATATGTCAGAGCAACCTTGAAAATCCCAAAAGGCATCCTTAAGCATTTAGATACCTTAATAAGCTGACTCGTTTTCTGTTCCATTGTAAAATGTCAATAATATTTCTGTATCACAGAAGGGCTTTATGAGGGTAAATTGCAAAGTCTGAAAACATTAAGTGTGTAATACATTCATAAAGGAGAGTCAGATGGACCTCTCAGAGATACTCAAGTAAAAACAATGTTTGTCGTATGGGCATTTGAAAACAATCACTCAAGATCGTGGAATATCACCCCATGACACATGATAAAGCAAATATTGTAAAGGAGGAGTGAGCAGAAGAATTCCTTCAACGTGTAAAAAAAATGAAAAATCCAGTAAAACCAAAAGAGCAACAACAAAACCATGAAAGCAGAAAATCTTGATAGAGGGACTGACCATTAAAAGAAGAATTAAGACAAAAAAGCTGCTGATGAAGATGAGGGTTCTAACAAAAGTCCAGACCACTAATCGTAGTGAATTTTCATTAATTTTGTAGTGGAAAAATGAATATAAATACAAAGTAAAGTTTTCTGTTGCTTTGGATTGCATGTCTTGGCGATGAGCCATCAAGGTCTTACAATATTCTTAATTATGTTCTTTCAAATTGACTAATAGATGCTAAAGCAGAACACATGATGAATATTGTGGGCATAGTGATGGCCATTAGGCAGAAAGTGTTTTACACTTTACATGAGACCAATATTTCACAGTGACAGAAAGCCAGATTTTAGTACTTGATGGTGGTAAAGATAGTTGATAGTCAAGAAATAAAAACACATGGGAGTGGAAATGGGATGGATATTGAAGACAAAGTGTCGGAGAAACTGCAGTTACGGTCTTGCAGTAGAATTTAAGCATTTTTTGAATCAGTACTTTACTTTTTAATGTCTCCTTTCAACTTCAGGACAGAGAAAAAAAAAGCACAAAGAAACAAAAAGCCAAAGAGGCACAAAGGTGGACTCCCAGACCTTTTTGGAATGTGAGAGCCAAGGTTTTCTGTGGAGAGTGTTTTTCCAGTAGACTGCTCATTCCCTACAAAGCAATTAAATCGTACCCCAGAAGGTTTCCCTTCAATTCAGAACCGAGTTGAAAAGCAAAACCTGTCTTCAGAAAGTAGTTTGATTCCTTAAAAAGGTATTTTTAAATCTTCATACCTTAAATTACTTCCTGATTTATTCCCACCTCACCCCCCAAGTCTTCCAGGAGCATGTCAAGCTGCAGGGTTGCATCAAGACGCTAAGATTTGTCTAGATAAATGCAAAAAGCGTTTACAAGTTTTAAAGACATGAAGAACATTTGAGTGGGTGAAATAACTTCCAGTGTGTTTTTTCCTTTTATTTTCCTCACTGTCAGCCATTGCTTTCCATAGTTTTTAATTTCCTTTTCCTGATTGTATTCAATGTGTCCCACTAGTGCAAGACTTTGTAGGGTAGAGGACAAGTGAATGATATTTCCTCTCATGAGGTCAAATGAATGAACACATGTGAAGCCCAAGTTCCTTTGGGTTTTGAGAACCAAAGTGCTCTTTCCAGAGCTGAGAAAAATACAGCACTGTTATGTATTTTTGACTAAAAATAGGTATTCATTTTCTCTTTCAAAAGTCAGGTACAGGTCTCAAGAAGGTAAGAACAATTACTTCCTGTTGCTTGCATTCTAAAACGTTCTGCTAGTTTAATTCTCTCTAAAGAAGGAAGCTCTCAGAGACTTTCTTGACATACTGGAAGAGTTTAAAATAAGTTTTTTTTCCTTCAAATCTGTTTTAGAGAGCTAAATTCTGAAATAAATTATAGGAAAGAGAAAATCATGTTCAAAGTAAATGGGCTACCTGTGCACTTAATAATGTCTTGAAACTATAATTAAGGTAAATTAATTTAAAGAAAAGTAAAGATTTTAACTTATTGCAACCGCATGTAACATTTTCCTGGAATGCATTTTTGTTCTTTTTGTGGGTAACCTAAAGACTTAGAGGTGTTTATGTTATGATTTCCTCTTCAGAACCAGAGAAAAGAACGACTGTAAAGATTTTCCTCATGATAAAACCGAGCTTTGATCAGGCTGGAGCACACTCACGTTAAATACTCTTCAGATATGAAAGAGCCCTGCTCTGCTGAGATCACTTTATATTTTCCAGCCCTGCAAAGCACCTGCAGTAGCAGCACTTTAACCTGAGAGGCCAAACATGAGGAGGTTTTCTGTAGTCCCTGTGAGCAAACCTCCCTCCACTGCTGTCCTGTGGCTGCTCCTGGACACTGTGGGGAGCAGAAATGCTTCAGTCTACGAGAAAAAGGCAAAAAGAAGGCGGCTTCCAGCCCTCCTTGGCCTCCACATCCAGATTCAGTGCAGGTGTGGAAAGCAGGAGCTTTCTGGGGCTTCCATTTCCATTTTGGTTTTAGTCCTCCCTTGTGTGGGGACTTTACCAAATGTTTGTTGTTTACGGTCTGCCCTTACACCCCAAAACTTTACCAATGTGTGACACTGTGCTAAATCGACTGATGCCAGCTACACCTCTCTGTATTTAACAGAAAAAAATGTGTTTACTGCTAGAGGGCACATATATAAAAATAATACTGATTTCCTGAAGCCATTGCAAGCCCATTTTGTGGAGTAATGCTGCAAGTTAGAATAACATGCTAACTGAATCAGAAATCAGTTATCTCTACACAGTTTATGCAAGTCTCTTCCAAGTGTGCAGTGAACGTTAAGGAAAACGGGTTATTTGCGAGTAACAAAAATATCTATCACTGAAATCAGCCTGGAGAGTAATGACCTTCGAAAATCAGGATGCCTGGACAGCATCCAGTCTGTCTTACACCTGAATTCCCATCCTAAGTGCCGGTTTTGCTGATGAAGAGCAGGAGGTTAATCCAGCCCTTGGACATACAAACTGGTTTTGCCGCTAAATCTTGATTTGTCATAGCTCCTATTTCAATGGGATTTGTCCATTCCTCATAGATGGGGCTGGAGAGGAAGGAATTTTCTAATTATGCTTCCCTTTCGAGTTCCCCTTAATGTTTGGGCAGGCCACAGTTTACATTTGTCACAAAAAGCTCTGGTTGCTTAAGCAGAGGTGTTACTGGAACAGATTTATGGGTTATTAATCCCTAAAAACCCCATGAACTTGTGTTACAACAATGACACTTTTAGAATTTTATGATGGTAGAACACTGAATTGTTAGGTATTTGTGTGATCCATGCATTTAGTGACCCAACTACTAATGATCAGCCATGCATTCCCCCAGATAGCTTTCTGGAAAATTCCTTTCCAAACTAATTTGTGTGAGTTTAATTACACTGACAATTCAGAGACCTAGAAATGTAAGTCCAAAATTATTGCTGTCATAACAGCAGATCTGCTTCAACTCGGTCTCGAGGCTGTGCAGCTCTGTACCAACTTTGATGTGCAATATGTAGAGGCTGAGCACAAACTGCAATTTATGTATTTTTCTTTCAAACCACATTTCTAGGGTTTAGCTCTTCCCTCGCTGAAAATAATGATCATTGTTGATGTAGTGCAAATCTGTACTTAAGAACATTGCACTGTACATCTTTTGCTATATTTTGTCATTCATTTAAGCTCTTCTGTGGCTTTATTTAAACCAAAGAGATAAAGAGAGATTATTTTGACCTAAAGCTTTATGTCCCTTTCATATCGCTAACAAAATTTTAGCCCAAAGGATAAGAATTTATAATAATTAATTACAGATGCTGTCAGTTGCAACTGCAGCTCCTAAAGTTCATTATCTTACAAGATCAATCTTTTTTGCATGCTTTGTGGTACTGCTAAATAGAGAGTACTTGATCCATTTATTTGGGGAGTACAAAAAGAAGGTGCTATGTACAACAGGTGGCGTTTTGCACATTTCTTGCATTTGCTATTGTGATCACACTGGGTATTGTGTGGCTTAAGCTGCTCAAGACGTTCAGCTGCCTCTCTTTTTTGGGATTTAGGCATTCATTAGCCCAGTGAGATCACTTTGGCTTCCTCTGGCAGGATTTGATCCTGTGTATCTCCCAAGGTTAGCTGGAATTCAGAAATACAGTAAACACAGTTGAAACTGGCCTCTGTGTGTGTGTGTGTTTTAAGCCAATTTACAGTTGATGTGTGTCTACTAAAGATAAATGTCGGAAGAGTCTATAATCTGTCAGAAAAAGCTTTCAGATTATTGCTCTAAATCCACCATGCTAACAACAACAACAAAAAATCAGGCACTAATGAATTTGGAGTAAAAATTTTCAAAGGGCTTTTTTAAAAACCTTCCAAATTTCTTTTTAAAATAAGAAGAATGAGGATTTGAAATAGGATAAAATAAAAATAAGAAATAGGATATTTTCTAGAATAGGAAATAGGATAATTCCTGCCAGGTTACTTTCTCACGTCTTTTTTGTTTTAGATGCACATAAAAAGAAAGCTTTGCTGACTTCCCATGGATATATGGCTCTTTGTACACATGTCCATCAGGGAGTTTGTTTAGAGTATCCTAATTCTGTTTTACAATCTGTGAAACTCCCTAAATACTTCCTTTCCCCCTGTGATGGACCTTTCCTGTGTGTATACAAAACACTAAATATTTATCTTTGAAAATTTCCTCTGGACAGCCAGTCTTCATGGTTGCCATCCAGGTTACTTTGTGCCTGGCTTCTCCATCCCTGTCCCTAATTCTGGGTGTATGTACACCAGGGTTCCACCTGTTTGTCCATTGGGGTCTTCCCACTCCATTTCTCAAGCGGCATCTCATTTTTACTGCCCCATTTTTAATCTCTTTAATTCATCTCTGGTTTAGTTCTCTGGCTTCAGCAATATGGTTCATTTTCTTCTCACATTTAGCTAACTTTCAGAATTTAGTGAGAGTTTCAGTAGCTGTGCAATCAGTCAGTGTATAGAGTTTGAAGCATCTTGCACACTTATCTCAGCTATATAAAATCCCTTTAGAGTTCCCTTTTAAAACTTTCTGCTGCTTTTGTCTTTTGCGAGAGGTTCATGGCAATGGAGCTCATGGTTTCACCAGTACATATTAAGACATTCCAAAATCTAAGACTTTCTCACATCTATCCAATTTTATAAATAATTATGACTTGTAATTCCATACAAATTATCCTACTCTTAGAGAAGGGAATGTACAATGCAAATTAGAAAATGATCAATGAGACCGACAGTCTTACGGTCTTCTGTTGCTATTTGTAGCAGATGTTTTACCCATTTAAAAGTTTATTTTTTTCCCCTAGAGAAGTGAAACAGATAAGATTAATGCCGTGCTATTCCATCTCTTTTTGGGAAGCCCACCCTAAACAGGCTGATCTCAAGTATTCACTGTGCTAAGTTCTCTCTGCACAGCAGAAAGGAGAAGAGAGTTTCTGGAGGCTGGCTGCAGGGAAATGCAGCAGATATTGAGATGTTCTCGCTGAGCTCTGTCCTACTCCCTGTAGTAAGGCTGATCTAAGATGTGTGTAGCGGCAGCATTACCTGCTGTAAAGAGATTTTAGGTCCATTAGCAACTAAATACAAGAGAAAACAGATCTGGTATTGCTGCAAAAATATGTAAAGCTCTAAAGAGAAAATTCTCTTATCAATACAATTCCATTTTTTTAAAGCTATACCAATTTACTAGAGGTAATACAAGACGCAAATCTAAACCAGTTGCTCAGATTTTGCTTAATTATGTGACTGTGCTCTCTCCTGCAATAGCTCATGCCATCAAGAATGATTCCTAATTCTCCAGATGCCACTAAGGCATCCATGATAACAAAAAACTCCAATGGAAACTTTCCTTCCTTTTTAAGTTGAGAAATATTAAAGATGAGTGTAACGAGTTAAAAAATAAAAAAAATAGAGAAATTAGGCTTAGCAGGTAAAGGGGAGGTGCGGAGCTGAGCCGGTTTTGTCCATTTGGTTTGTTTGTTCCAAGTTTTGAGGTGTTCAACAAACCAAGAGTGGAGAAACCTCGAGGCGCAGCGGGCGCGCATAGGGAATGGAGCCGGTGCGAGGGGAAACACGGACTGGCTCACTCCCGGAGCACGGAATGGAGTCGGTAACTCGGAAAACACGGACTGGATTACTCGCGGAGTACAGAATGGAGTCAATTGGCGGGAAAACCCGGATTGGATCTTTCCCGGAGTACAGAATGGAGTCAGTTGGTAACTCAGAAAACACGGACTGGATTTCTCGCGGAGTACAGAATAGAGTCAGTCAGTAAACTTGGAAAACCCGGACTAGAGTTCTCCCGGGGTACAGAATGGGGTTGGTTGTAGGGAAAACCCAGACTGGATTTCTCCCGGGGTACAGAATGGAGTCGGCTGTAGGGAAAACCCGGACTGGATTTCTCCCGGGGTACAGAATGGAGTTGGTTGTAGGGAAAACCCAGACTAGATTTCTCCCGGAGTGCCAAATGGAGTCAGTAACTCAGAAAACCCGGACAGGATTTATCCCGGAGTACCGAATGGAGTCAGTAACTCAGAAAACATGGAGAGGATTTCTCCCGGAGTATGGAATTTGCAGAGCACGGTGCCTGTCACTTGTTCTGCTCAGGAGATGGACCCGAGGAGCAGAACAGGCAGCCAGGCCTCTGAAGGGAGACACAAAACTCATATTCCCGAGGGATCAAAGAGCACCGAGCACACTTGCTGTCACTTGGAAATTAGAGCAAGCCTGGGCTTCTGAGGACCTGCCTGTGGGGACATAGTGGACAGGAGAGGCTGTGGATATACCGTGTTATACCTCTGTTGGAAGAATTTCTATTTCTCTTTTATATTACACTAAAACTTGCCTTTTCTGTCCTGATTTTTGAAGCCTTTTGAGCTTCTGTATGGAGTTTGCTGTAGGAAAAAAAAAAAAATAGATAAAGCAGATCTGTCCAAATTCTTTGTCAGTCCTGGGGTCCCATCACTTGTTCGTTGACTGGTGTTTTTTTTGTGGGTTCAGCAGCTTTCTAAGGCAGCAGAGAAATCATGACTTGATGCTGACATTTGGGCCGTGGCTAATGAGGAAAGAGAAAGCTTGGCCATGGTGGCTTCCGCTAATATGGAAAAGCTGTCACCTTGACTCTTCCCTGTGCAGCAGCCCCACTGTTCCTGCCAGCTTCTCTTAGCTGCAGAAAGTGAAACATTTTTATATCTGCTCTCGTTCTCAAGTTAATGTCTTGTTCCTGCCTACCTTATTCGTTCTGTACCTGTCTCTTATTCTGTTGTCATTGTGTTATAAAGAGAGAATTGACTAGTCAAGATGATTTCTTCCCTGCTGCTGCCAGGAGCCAGTGATGATAAAATAGCTAAAAGCAGTTCCCAAAATAGCAGTGCACAGGTATAAGTTTGCCAGAGCGATTTGATAGCGATTACTCTATCGGTCCTTCTGTAGTGTTACAAGTCAGACCCAGCACTGTGAACAAAAAGTGCTCTTTCTTCCTTTGATGGATTTTTCTTCTTCCTCTTCTCTTTTTCTCCAGAGCTGAAAACCAGAACAGACCTTAATAGCAAAAGGACTGGCAGCATCTTCAGCCACTTCAACTTTTCTTTCCTTCACAGATTAGAGGGAAGCAATTTTTTCACCTTCAGGAACATCCAAAGTTCAGTCTCAGGACTCAGGTCTTGTCCTAAAGGCTCTTTAATTTTGTTAAAATGGAGGGCTTTGGATTTAACATTTTTAGTCATTTACCTCCCTGTTTTCTGTACCCCTCTCTGTGTGGAAGATTTCCAGTGGTAGTTGTTGCCATGGCACTAAGCAGGACGAGGTGTCTACTCCAGTCTCAAAACTGGATGTTTACAGCCGTATTGTGAAAAATTATCCCTTCTGACAACTCGGGGTTGTTTATGCGGAATTAACACACTGCTCCTCTTCTTCCAAAGTGGAGAGAGGCTCTTCAGGTCATTCCCTGTGTGTCAAGACAAATGTGAGCTTCAGCAGTGCTGGAAGAGCCTCAGAATTAGCTCTGTCCTTCCACTCCCTCGTTAGCTGTTCAAATGAACAACCGCTTCACGCCCTGCCGAGCAGCTGATTGGCCTTGGAGGGCAGAAGCATCTGAAGCAGTATTAATGTTTCATTCAAAATCCTGAGAGCCAGGGAGGAAGGGAATTAGGGAATTCAAAACCCCAAATCAGCACTGCCTTTTATTTCACCAGGTCCTGTTCTCTTGAGCAGCATCCCTAATTTTCTTCCACACTGGATTTCCTCTCAGGATGGTCTCTGCTGCCTTTGTGAGATGTTTTTGCCAAGAGAAAATTTAACAGCTCCCTTCTCTTTGTTTTCCTTTCTCCATTGTCTGCTCCTTCTCCCCAGCCCTGTTGACAGTATCTGCTATGACATATGCTGTACAGGAGATGGAGAGACAAAGAAACTGTGCAAGTCCCTTCATCCTCTCCTCTTTTCCTTTCTCAAGTCTTCACTGATGCATCAAGGCTGGTGAAATTCCCTTTTTATTTTCTCACCAAGCAAAGCAGATCAGAAAGCTGAAAAATTAGTGCCTTAAAATACTATCTCAAAGATATGTGAGCAAAGTGGATGTGATAAAGCAATCAGTAAAGGAGTGTAGAGGATTGCATGACAGCAAGAACAGCCAGCTGCATCTGGGAAATATGTAAGTCCTTGGACTTCAGCAGTATAAAACTTCCCAAGCTGTAAAAGAAGAGCAATTCCTTCTTTTTTTTGTGTGGCAGTCCCAGAGGTTTGAAACATGGTTGGCAACTAATAATTGCAACCATAGAGTCATTGACTTTAAAAGAAACATCTCCTCACAGTGGGCATTCACCTAAGATCTTGGATTAATTGTACATAGTATAGCACATTCTGGGGTTGTTAAATTTGCAGATGCTGCTAACAAATAAAAATAGTTTTATTAGGACAGGAATAGAAAAAATGTTAGATACAGAAGTGTTGCATAACCAACCTTGATGAGCAGGGAAGCACCCCTTTTGCAGCATTTCAGAAAGTACTGTTCCCAGTAAATGCCAGCAAATAGATCCTAAATCCCTAGGTCCATCCTGAGATGAATATTAATACTGTTGTTTTTAAAAACCCAAACGTTGCTTATTCTATTACCTGTTAGCCTTTGGGGAAGAAAAAAAAATCAGGGGAAAAAGCCAGCTTTGACAGAGTATTTCCTGACTCAGCAGTTGAATGAAGGTATCAAGGTTGAATCAAGGTAATGGAAGGACTTCACCCCAGCTGAGGAGGACTGTGAACACACAAAACAGCACAGGAGGTGCCTGCCTGTAAATCCTGCTAATCAAATATTACTCAACAGTGTGTCAAGACAAATGTGTTTGGCTCAGGGATGTTTTTTAGAGACAGGAATCGTGTTTTAGCTGGCTGCAATAGATTACTAGTTGAGGACTGTGAAAACTAAGGCTGTTTTTTTAATTGTGCCAGGCACTTGAGATGTGATCTTGTAGGAATCTATCAGTGCTGGTTTTCCCCGCCCTTTCAGCTGTTTTTTCAGTACTGATATGCAGTAAAAATTCCATCTAGTGCCCTGTCTGTAATCAGCAGAGAAAGCAGGGCATGTCTCAAGTGTGATGCCAGTAAAGCATTGAGCAGAAAATGGCCCAAAAAGCAGCCAAAACAGTGGGCCCAAGGATTTAGGTGGAAAGTAGCCTGTGTGAATATGGCTCACTCTATTTCCATAGCAAACACAAAATAACAGCCTAGGCTTTGTTGGGGCCTCTCAGCACTTTACTCTTATAAATAATAAACAGAATATATTTTCTCCTGTGTGGGTTAGCAAATAGAAATGTGCCTCTGTTATCAGCAAGGAAGCCATAATTGAGAGGCAGTGATTTTGTGGAATACACATTCAAAAATGGGACTAAATAAAAGCATGAGGAGGATTTCAAAACTTCCATTTCTGTGCTGGTTTTCATGTTTAGCTGTGGAATTTATTCATTATACTTTTTTGCAAGCTTGGATTTATGTTCTCAGACTCAAATCATGCCACTTACTTCAGCCTGTGTCTGACACAGCAACAGCTCTAACAGGGTAACTTTAGGTAATCTCTTGCATATCCCAGCATTTTGCCATTTACTGCCCCATTTTCAGCATGATTTCAGAGTTTTGAGCGTTTGCTTTCATGGCCTGGCTTGGATTGCAAGTGCACATCTTGGCGTGACACCATTTGAGACTGAAACTGAAAGGAATGTGGTCATGGTAATCCTCTTCACATTTTTGTAGCAGAAATGTAGAATAAAACATATTTTTCTTGGAGAGGGACACAATTCTAATGTGCCCCATTTCCATTTTGTGTCCCCCTCACATTTGGGATTAAAGAGTATATTTTTACTGGCTCTATTTACTTGTTCTTAAGGATATCTATTTCTTTATTCATTTCAGTGTACCTCAATGTATGTTGTGTTTCATGTTCAGGAAACTCACAGTATTAATTACCCTTGCTTCAAAGTCCTCTAGAGAAATTAAAATGGGTGAGTTTACTCAACAGCCCACTAACAGCACAACTTTCACAAGTCTGGAAGTTTGGAACATGCAATTCTTGGAAGTGCTTGATCTTTTTCTCTTCTTCTTCTTCTTTTTTGTCAGTTTTTTTCTTAATTAACGTAATCACATGCTTACAAGTGGAAAGTTTTCTGTTTTCTTAAAATTCACATTTAGTCATTCAAAAAAATTATTCTTTCTTTTCTTGCAATCACCTGAGTCAACCCAATGGTGGGAATCATTTTGATTTTAAGGACACGGGATCACAGGGACTTCCTGAGAAAAGGATGTGTACAAGTACCTGAGTCTAAAGAAAAACTTCAATGTTCATGTAATTCAGTTTTAGGTATGGTTTTTTTTTTTGTAATACATTCAAGCTATTAGACAAGTGATTTTATTTTATTCTTTCAACCTCATTTTCTTTATTTATTTTGAGGTGCCATGTGGAACCAGGATAAGAAGTAGATACTGGTGGGTGTCTTATCCACCTGTGTTGGATGACAAGGAGGAAAGTACGGAGTTCTCAAAAAAAAAAAAAATTATCCTAAAATCATTCCACTGAAGTGGCTGAAAAGTTAGCAGATCCCACCAGTGTATTCCAGCTAGCAAGAAAAGTGGGATGTAGCTGTCTCTGGAGAAATCAGAGCCCCATTACTATTTTTAGAGACCAGAAGATGAAAAAAAACTGTGGCTATAAATTTACAATCCATTCTGTTTGCTTTTCCCTTGGAAATAGCAGAACTTTGTAAGTTTTTCAAAGTCAAGGAATCCCCCAAATCTGAGAGCAAATCTTGGGGTAGGAGAGATGTGAAAGCTCAGTGTTTCCATGCTGTTCTCTTCAGCATCCTGCAGCAGTGCTCTGGTTTCTGGGAACAAGGGGCTGACACCAACATCTCCCTTGAACTCCCTGTAACTCTGGGAGGGAGATGATGAGAGCAGTGGTTCTCCCCTTGGAACAGGCCCAAGGAAGAGCAGCCATGGGTCTGCAAGAAGAAGATTTCAAGGCTGATGGTCCCTTCTCTACATCCCATTTGTTTGTGTGCATCCACCTGGAGAGAGCCTGCTGCGTGCATCATGTGAAAAGCATATCACTGATTGTAATTGAACTCATCTTGAAAAAACTCTGCCAAACCCCTGATCATAATTTCTCTCCCTGGTAAGGTTGTTTATCTTCTCTTCCTTGTTTATTGCTTGAGTGAAGCTAGCTAGGACATTTGAAATTCTGGTTTAGAAGAAGTAGGATACTGTGCAAGTGGTGGTGTTTCGCTGCAGAATAACCCCCAGAGGGATTTGTAATCCCCTGGTGCTATCATCCAGTGGGGAGCCAAACTGAATAATAAGCTCAGTGCTATGAATTCAGCCTCATACTCAGCCTCATTCTGCATTGGTTAGCATTGCCTAGAAATTAATTAGTGCTCTGTATTTATGCTATCAATGGCATCCAGAGGCTGGCCTAAACACGCTGGAGCTGCTGGCAGCAGCTATATGTACGTGCAGATATTTTTTTCTCCCTCTATAAATATGTGCTGTAGACTGTCTTTTAAAGGAGTTGTTACTTCAACTTCCCCACAGCTAAACACAACCAGACAGCACCTGCTGGACATCAGTCAAAGATGCACAATGACACATAGTTTTCTATTAATGTTTACAGGATTTGGAATGCTGTAATTGATTTTGGCACTGAAAGTGCAGTCTGGTAAATTGCTTGTCACCCTTGTTTCATCCCCGGTCTCATTGAGAATCTCATATACAATTAACCATAATTGCTATACTGTATTTATTCTAAAGCACACAGCACATTGCTGGTTTGCTGTTTGGTTCTCAGAAATGGTGAGTTAATTGCTTACAAAAACACGACTCAAACTAAGGGCACCTCTGTGGCGAGGGACTTTCCTTCAGAGCAGAAAACTATGGAGCCTTTAACACTGTTCATGTTCCAAACTCATGGCCCTCCTGTACTTGAGATCTCCCTGACTGCAGGGACAGTCACTTGTGCATAAAGGCACGAGTCAATCTCCATTTCCAGCTCGTGGGACACAGCAAGAGGAGCTGGATTCCCACCTGGGTGGTTATGGACTGAAGTTAACAAGTTCTTGTGCTGTCTGTATGACAGAGCAGTTCCTTCTGCATGTGGAATTGGGCAGGAATTCTTTAAAGGAGCGTATTTGCTCCACATCCTCTGGGTCACAAGGTGGAAGCAGCACTGAATGGCTCACATGAATTCCTCTGCCAGTTTATCCTGGCAATATTTTCTATTTAAACAGCCAAGGCTCCAGAATTAGCATGGACTGTCTAGAAACCTCAATAAAACAAAGAGCTTTGCCAAGAAACAGACTAGGACAGAAAAAAACCAAGCAAAAAAAAAAAGGGTGAAACCCTTCTCACAGATCAACAACGGGAATCTGCAAAATCTTCCTTCCCAGGAATGAAGAGCTGCATTGTCTCCTGCTGTCATCCAGGGGCTGGATGCTGGAGGACAGCTCCAGTTCTCAAGTTTAGAATGGGAGCACCTGCTCTTTTCATGTGGTGGTGGATTGTTCAAGGGGGACCTAAATCAGAAAGTTCCTTGCTGTCCTTGCTAAAGCAGAGGATACTCTTCTGTTCTTCATGTTAAGAAACTAGCTGTTCTGTCTTTTTCTGGAGAAAATAATTTCAGGAGGTAAGATACAGATCGAGCTAAATTAACTTAATTAAAGGGAATGCAAATTCAGTAGAATGCATTTTCTAAGATTCTACTTGCTGCAAGCACAAAATATCTCCAACAGTCTGGCTGTGACAAATAGTGGCAATAATTGTACGTCTAAAACGTTAAAAATATCTTCTATCAGAATGCTGGATGAAAAGAGGAATTTTTAATTTCCTTTTTTAACTCTTGCAAATTAAAAAACAAGCCTAAGTACCATGGACTGATTTCCAGGATATTCAAACTAGTTTAGATCTGACTTTTAATCCAGTTAATTATTTTGCTATTCTCCATTCAATTAATTATCAGATTAAGGTTCTTATGTAATATGTAAAATGGTCTTTTGATAATGAAAGATTATGAAAGAAACGCTGCAGAGTTTGCTTCAGAAGAAAGCACAGCAAGATTGAAATCTGCAGAATTCCAACTTGAAAGAGGCTATTAACTTTGATAGCAATTGCATGTGCCATTACAATTCCATATTCCACAAGAAAATGGGGTGCATCACTTGGGGCATGGAAGACAACCATAAATCTTCAGTGTAGGAAACATTTAAGATTTATATATATATATATATATATATACATACAGAAATACCATCCCTCAGATTTTCTGCTTAGATCTTCTGGAATTGCTGCATTTATCAAAACCTCTATTTCATTTTTTTTTATTACAGATGTCGGTTATAATTGATTTGGAAAGTTGTGGTTGCACAGGAAGGACAGAGAAAGGCCAACAAGATGATTAGAGAGATGGAGCATCTCTCCTACAAGGAAAAGCTGAGAAAATGGAGTTTGTTCAGCCCAAAAAGAGGAGGTGACCTAATTGTGGCCTTCCAGCACCTGAAGGGAGCCCACAGGAAAGAGGGAGAGGTGACAGGACAAGGGGAAATGACTTCACACTGAAGGAGAGTAGGTTTAGATGAGATATTAAGAAAAATTTCTTTTCTGTGAGGGTGGTGAGGCCCAGAGAAGTTGTGGGTGACTCATCTCTGGAAGTGTCCCAGGCCAGGTTGGATAGAGCTCTGAGCAACCTGCTCTGTTGGAAAGTGTCCCTGCCCTTGGCAGATGGTTTGGAAAGCAGATGAATTTTAAGGTCCCATCCAACTCAAACCATCCTATGATTCATGGTATTTCAGTCTTCCTGGAATCCACTCTGGAAAAAAAAAAGAAATTCTTCTGTTTTACAACCTAAGAATTGATGCTCAGCATGAGTTTTTTTCACTCTGCAGGGTTGGTGACGTGGCTTTTCAGCTGCCTGTGTCACTTTCCTCCTCCAAAATCTGTTCATCCTCTCAGTCCTTCACGTGTTGGCCGTGTGCCTGCGGCTCCCAGGAAGCAGGTGCATTTGGAGAGATGACAGCTTTCTCCAGACTCAGTTATTTAATTAACTCCTTCTTAACTGGGTTATTTGAAAAAGCTGTCCCATCTTCCTGGTGGGCAATACCTTGCTTGTCAAACTCCCTACATCCCTTCCATTCAGTTGTGTCACGCCTCTCTGGGAGTGCAGGGGAGCTGCTGGACTCACAGTGAGGAGTGAGAAGATCCAGGTTCCATCTTTAACTTTTCAAACCGTTTTACAAAGGCTCTCCTTGAGAACTGTGCCACATCTTGGGTTTCTGCTCCTATTTCTAAAAAGGCATTTAAGTAACTCTGACATTTTTAGAGGGAAAAGCTACTTAGTGATAAATGGTTTAATCACTGAGATAATTTAACAGCTTTGTTCTACAGTCTACTTGGTACTGTGAATAGAAAAACAAACAATTCTTCAAATATCCACTAGGGTCTCTGAGCACATTTCTGCACTGTTTACATTCCATTAACATTCTTCAGATAGAGATTTACTCACAGTGGTTTTAACTGTGTATGTCCAGACACATTTTATTGCTTTCTTGCAGCTTTCATGAGTAAAACTTGAGTAAAAAATAAAAATAAAAATTACTCACCCCATCGACAACGGCAGATTCATTGATTATTTAAATAAGGACAGAAAGCTGTCACTTATATCTCAGATACATAGCAGAGGTCACTGAACTTAAATAAAGACTGAAAAAAATCAGCTTACAAATTGCTCTTTAAGACACCTTTTAAACACCTCCAGGGATGGTGGCTCAGCACCTGTAAGGTCAAGGAGGGAAGTTTGCATTTGGCTTTCCCACGCAGCTCCTTAGAGCTCGATCAAAACTGGGCAAGCAGCCGTGGCTCCAGCCATGCAGATCTGTCCTGCTCATCATTAGTCAATTTTTAAACCACCAAAGCCCTACAGGCAATGTCATTTGTTAAGCTTATGTCAGTGGTCATTTTATATGTGTTTGATACATCAGAATTTTATCTTTCCACCCATGCTGATGTAACTTAGGCTTGGGGTGGTCATGGGTGAGTGTGTATGTCAGAGGGAAGGGATGGAGAGAGGACCAGGAGGCAAAGGAACACAAAAACCAGTGGAAATGGGTGTGGATCGTTGGAAAAACGGAGTGTGTGAAGTGTTCTGTTCATTGGCATAGAGGGAAATAGATTAAAATCTTCAGGGCAGTTTTAAAATATTAACCATTCGTATTTTAATTGCTGGATATTTTTAAATGCATTGAATAAACACACTTCTTTAAAGTGGTTGGTACTCTTAAATAGGGTTCAAGATGCAGCCACTGCTATAAATGACTTTTTGTATGAGCATGGAAGCCTCTGAATCTTTCTCTGGCCTTAGTCTCTGGTGTTCACAGGTTTCTTGAGTTGTGGCTCACAGTGATTTTAAATATCTAAAATAAAAACACCTCCTGCTTTTCTTAGGTACAAAATCCACCACAATGCCCCTTGCAGCTTTTGAAACCTCTAGACAGATGCAAGGCTAATGCCTTTGGTGAAGTTACTATCAGCCTTAAAACCCTGAAATGCTGAAGCATTACTATCTTGACCTTTATGTCAAGATGAATGAAAAGAAAATTAACTTCTAAGACAGCAGGCCATTCTGCAGGACTGCATTTGTTGGAAAATGTCTGGTTTAGCATAGAGGCAGAAGGGCAAAAATAGGCTGTTTTTCAGAGATGCTGAAATATCTTAATCTTGATGGTTGCCAGAATTTCTGTCCTTAAAGAACTGGTTATTGACGCTGTTCTGTGGCATTTCTGTTTTATTATTCTGTGGGTACAAAGCTCTGGATGTTGTTAAGAGGAGAGATCTGCAAATGTGGAAGTTGGCAGCACGTAGCGTTGTATCAACGTTCATCTTTGTCCCGTGTCCCCCACCTGTCTCCTCCTAAAGATTTCATTTTTTTTAGGAATGCAGGAGGTTCTCAGAGCTCCTGACCTTTTCACAGTGGATGATTTGTTGAGCCTGCCCCTTTGGCTCTGTGGCAGGGCAATGTCTCTCCAGGTGCAGGTGCCCAGTTTGACTCAGGGAATTTAAGGGCACATTAATACATTAATCTTCCTGAGCCACTGACAGAAGTTTCCCATCCCATCCGTGAACTTTGACATTTATTGGAGAGCAGCAACCCCACGGTTGCTTCACTGATGCTGAAGTGCATGGCCCAGATCTTGATTTTTTTTTTTGTCCTCTTTTTAATCTGTCATAGCTCAATCAAAGTGCTTAAATCAGCAGCTGTGGAGAGTAAAGCCCTGAATTCATCCCTCAGTGAACCACCGTACCTTCAGTTTGCTGCTCCCTGAGAAAGCTGCACATTTGGATGCCTCCTGCCCACTGTGGAGTGAAAAAATACAGGGAGAAAAACCCCTCGAGCTGTCCAGTTTCAATTTTACATTCATGACTAAGTACAACATGAAATTATTTCAGTTCATAAGAAATTGCTCTGTTCTTAAGAGCTGCTGCTACTTGTTCTTTCTACAGATTTCTTTTAATAAAATGTCTTGCATGGCTGTTCAATTAAACCCAAGAAAACAGAAATCCAGATAGATTCAAATCTTACCCAAAGCATACATTCTTTAGTATATGCTTAGCAAAAACAAGCAAGTTGAAGTTATTTTCCATATTCAGATTTGCCAAAATTAGGAAGGCTTCCAAGACCATCTCAGCTTTAAAATAATCCATGTCTAGGAATGAAAAAGCAGAAGAGCAGTCTGAATGATAATTTTATCATATCTGTTTCTCATTTCTGTTCTTTAGCTTCTGTTCTTTAGCTGCTAACATTCCTAAGATGTTTCACTTTAGATTTCTCATGATTTTCTCTGTTTTCATATCTGTTCTACAGTTTTCTTTTAGACAGTGCTGTCGACAGACAAGACATTTGGACTTGATCTTAAGGATCTTTTCCAAACCAAGTGATTCTATTATTTTATGACTTCCAGAATTACCCACTCCTAAGTCTGAAAGTCTTAAGTTGTTTTTTTTTTTGCTGTCTAGTAAGGGAGTATGAATGGGAAAAAAAAATAAATAAATTCCATATTTTTTTTCCTAACAGTGAATTCATAGTAGGCATGACTTGATGGTAAATTATTAATTCATTATCTTTCCTAGTAGTAAATATTCCTGCCAGTAAGGCTTCCATCACACCCTAATACTTTTGGCTCTTCCTTAAATGTAAATCAAGTATTGTAAATATTGAACCACTGTGAATTGCCAAACTCCCATAATGTAGACTTGGAGTAGTTGGTTCTGAAAAGGAAGCTAATTAAATAATTGACCTCGTTTCCATTGCAAGCAATCTGACTTTAAAAAGAAGCTTCCACTTCTACTCTGTGTAAATTGTCCAGAAAAGTAATACTGTCTTTTTATTTCTTACATAATTATTTTAAAAAAGAAAACAGAACCAAAATATCCAAACAGATTATGAAAGATTCAAAAATAGATATTTTTTGTTAGGTTATTCAAAATCAGAAAGGTTAAGGGTTTCCACAAGATTTAATAAGATTATAGAGAAGGGGAGACCACTGGTATGTGAAATTCAATCCTTCTAGTGGGAAAAAGATTGGAAGTTTGAAAGAAAAATACAGATTCTGACTAGAACTATATGAGCAACACAAATCCTGTTAACCATTTGTCAGTCTCTGTGAAAGGATCTTTTAATCATATTCATCCCATTCTAGATTTGTGTGTCTGTATTTAGGAATTAGTGTGAAACTTAAATTCTGCTGAAGCTCCAACAGCCCTTCACCCTCTTTAGTGCTCTGTCCACATCTCCCAGTCCTTCATATTCATTTAATTTCACAAATTTGGTGTCCCTGCCCCTGGCAGAGGGGTTGGAATGGGATGATCTTTAAGGTTTCTCCCAACCCAATCCATCCTATGATTTTATGATCTCTCTAGCTGTTGTTTTGAGCACTTTGGTAGAATATTATTGTACAGTTTTATACAAATGGGAAATGAAATGCTGCTCTGTCATTTCCTTTAGTACTCTAAAACACTTTACTATTATTGCAACTTACTGGGCTTTCAAGGACTATAATGGAAGTTGGAGCTTATTGGTGTGGTTCAAAAAAGCTGTTTGCTCTTCCATAACCTGGGGACTTCCTGCTGCAGGCTCTATACTGCAGAAATAAGTGGCAATTTCTCCTCATTATTATTCACAGGGTCATAATATTCAAGAGTAATGTGTGCTTGGATGGCTTAGTCATTAAAATATTCACAAATCTTGACGGTTTCATAATTTTTAACACACGCAATTTGTCCAGAGAAACTTCTACTCGAAAATTTCTCCTACATTATTCTTTATTCATTCTCCATCATTTGTTTTGCTCTTAAAACCTTTCATTCTGCTAATGAGGGAGCATACACAGTATTTTCCAAAAGTGACTAGTCATTTTGTACAACTAGATGAGAAGTTAAACTCTTCAATTACTGCATGAACTCCTATTTTGCATAATAAAAAAAAATAAAAATAAAAAGCCAGGATAAACACTTGCAAAACATTAATTAACAGCTCCGCTCACAGCAAAGGATCCTGCAAGAAAAGGAAAAGTCTATCATGTGAATTGTTTTCTTGGAATAAATAATCTGATTCTGTGATTTAACACACGCAAAGAAGAAGCAGAAAAAGTCACTTTGCTCCTACAAAACACGACTGCTCGCTGTGAAGGACCTCCCAGGCCTGATGCTCACAGGAATTTGCAGTGTGAGTTTCTAACCCCAGAATTTCTTTCCCAGGTGTAACATCAGCAGCTTTCCCTTTTAGCTAACAAGACACAAGCATGCCTCAAATGCCAAATGGCTTTTAGAAGATTTCGTGTTCCTTTACTCCAGCTACCTTTCCTGTCCTGTAAATGTATCACTCTCCATGATTCTGCCTAACAGGGTAAAATAGAGCCATTAAAGCCCTCTCCATACACAGAGTGCTTGAAAGTCTGGCATGGTATCTTTACAGCTGCTGTCCTCTCTTTTGTTGTATTTTCATTTATGGATTTTTTTTTTCTTTTTCTTAGTGTGTAATATTTTACACTCGGTGTTAGAAAACCAGAGGTATACATATATATATAATTTCGCACATTTTATCACTTGTGTGAAGTGTGCATGGAAAAAGAATTCATTAATAAGCAAAAAGAACCAAGAATGAGGCACGAGAACCTGGAAAAACCTTATTGCAGTCGTGATTATGCAGATATGAAAAAATCTTTTTTTTCCTACTGCACATTGTGTCTGTGTCACTTGTGGAGCAGAAGCTTCAGTTCCCACCAGAGGAAAACATCATTTTTTGTCAGTAGATACTGCTGCAGGATGGCAGGGAAAGATGCAAGCTGCTGTCCTCTCTTCTGTTATATTTTCATTTATGGATTTATTTTTTTTCTTTTTCCCAGTGTGTAATATTTTACACTCAGTGTTAGAAAACCAGAGGTATGTATATATATATATATATATATATATATATATGTATATATAATTTTGCACATTTTATCACTTGTGTGAAGTGTGCATGGAAAAAGAATTCATTAATAAGCAAAAAGAACCAAGAATGAGGCACAAGCACCTGGAAAAACCTTATTGCAGTCGTGATTATGCAGATATGAAAAATTATTTTCCTTTTTTCTACTGTCCGTGTCACTTGTGGAGCAGAAGCTTCAGTTTCCACTGGAGGAAAAGATCATTTTTTGTCAGTAGATACTGCTGCAGGATGGCAGGGAAAGATGCAAGCCCTTGGACATACGACTCCTCTCAAGTCTGTCTTTAAAAATCACTGCTCATCCAGCCAGCTGTCTGATTAGCAAAGGCTTTCTTGTCACTTACAAACTGTAGCACAATATTATCTGTCAGCTGAGTTGTCAAAGAAATTCACATTAATGCAGACTAAATATATTAGAGAGCTGGTGTGCAAACAGTAATAAATTCTTCTTAGAACAAGTTCACATACAATTTTTACTGTAATGAATCAGCTAAGTACGAATTGACCTTACCTGAATTGCAAACAAGACATTCTGCTTACATAAGTTTCCTTCTTAATAAGCAAAACTTTTGCAAAACAAAAGAAAAGTGTAATTTACTATACTTTGAGTACATTTTTCTTGTTATTTAATGTCCATGAACGATTTCCTTCAGGGTTTGTTGATTCGAGGTTTGTTTTTTTTTGCTTAAAGCTTTGGTTTAGTGATCTTATCAATAAACTATGATGTCAATCTTATGTCAGTTTTGAGCTGTGTCACAAAAATACTCTGCACAGACAAATCTCTTACTGCTTTTGCACTTGTTATTGTATTTTATAAGTAATTATGTATTTTTTCTGTTTAGTAATTCTGATTTCACGTTGAAATCGTGCTGTGAAATTTGTGCAGATTTAAACTAATTGACAAGTACCTCGGTGAAGTCGTAGGATTACATTTATGAGATTTAGTTAACGTTAAGCAATGTCTGAAAAAAACATGAAACAAATTTGTAACCGAAGCAAAGCCCATGAAGTGAAAGCACACACTGGCAAACTGGAATTTGTAACACTTTTCAGGAATAAAAAGACATGCAAGCCACTCAGAGGATTAGAACAGTATCTTAACCAACACAAGAGCTTTCCATACCCTAAAGCCTACCTAGAAGATGTAGAACAGACAACCAGGGAATAAAAAAAAAATCACTAAAAGCTAATAACAGCCTCAAATACCAGTGAGACCCAGCTTCAAATACATTTTCAGGGCATGGAGAATGTTCCTACCATGTGAAGCCCTGACACTGATCTCATTTAGGCCGGTTTTGTTGATCCACACACGCAGATTTCAGGGTGAGACGCAGTTGGAGCATGCATGTGTTATAAAATGAATAGAATTTCAGATTCATTCCCTTGGTTTTCTTGGCCTCTTTCTTGGCCTTCCTTTAAAGAATTGCACTGAAGGTTTCTAAACACAGTATTAAGGATAATTAACAGCATTTCAGAGAAGAATACATTAGCTGAGAATTATTCCTCTGTCCCAGGAGTCTTTGCCAAGGGACACCTTCCATCCTGAACAAGTGCCAGTTATGTTAATTAAGGAAAACTTGTGAAGCACAGAGGAAACTACAGGATAAAGCTGCTTCAGGTACTTGATCCTACACTTTCTCTCTGGAAAACTTAGACTCTTAGATGTATTTGCACAAAGGAAAAACAATTTAGATTGTCAAAAGCACAGCTAGGATTTAAGCAGTGGGCACTGAATGTTTTCATTGTTTTTTAAGAAACTTCTAAATATATTCCTTAAAAGATAATATATAAATAAGACTTGATATGATATGATATGATATGATATGATATAATATGATGTAATATGATATGATATGATATGATATGATATGATATGATATGATATGATATGATATGATATAATATAATATAATATAATATAATATAATATAATATAATATAATATAATATAATATAATATAATATAATATAATATAATATAATATAATATAATATATAATGTAATATAATATATAAATATAATATATAAATATAGTATAAATATATTCCTTAAAATCTACCCCCCAAACAATAAAAAAGTAATGAAAGTAGGATTATTTTTCCCCCCTCAGGAAATGACAGCTTGAAATTTCAGCTGAATTTAGACAGAGCCATATTCACAAAGATTGGTCTGTCCCAATGTATCCTATAGTCTAGTAATAAGATTATTCAGAAAAAAGAAATATTAACCTTTTTTTTAATTTGAAATTTGTTGTGTATAAATAGGGAAAGATTGCTTCTCATGGACTAAAAATATCTGTATTGCAAGCTGTTGAATTGCTGAGATTTGTTTCATCACTCGTTAGCCAAACTTCACCCAACATCTCTACTGTGTATTACAGTAATGCTGGAATATTGGAATAGTCATTTTAATAAGAACAGGAGAGTAAATCAGCACAGAGAAGAAAGCTTCTTTTACAAGATAAAAATGTGTGAAAGAACTCTCCCACTTAGGATTTCTAGTAGAACTCATTAAGCCTCAAGTTAAACCAAATGACAGCCAGTTTGTCAGGAGGGGAGTTCATTTGGTAGAACACCAGGCACATCCAGGCAACCATCAACTTGATTGTCTAAATAATTACATTTTTGGTCAGCAGTTCCTTCTCTGTGCCTGACTGATGAGAAATTCCCAGTTCAGTTATTTCTTTTTTATCATATGTTGGGTCTTACTTGAATCTTTTGGAGTCAGATGAATCCAAAGAGTATAATTTGTGCTTTTTGACTTCATAACTTTAGTTCCATGTCTAGACACATAAATTGATCTGTGTTAGCTATTGAGAATTGTTGGCTCATTTAGATATTTTATTTTGTATAAAATTTAGCAATCCAAATTATAACTTTGTAAGTACAAAAAGGGGAAAAAAAAAAAGGTACTTCTTGTTTCAGATGTGAAAAGACAAAGCCACCTCATTTCTGTTATTTTTTCTATCTAATTTTTTGGTGAGACTTTTCAGCATCAGGGTTTCAGAGGATAAAGCACAACCATTTATTTCAGAAAAAACAAATCACCTGCAATGTGGTACTGTCAGTATTTGAATGGAATCATTATACATTTGTCTGTGCTCTTACAGCCCCCCATACTGAACAGCTCTCATGCAACATGTATGTAAAAGTTCAAGACAATTCAAATTCTTCTAAAACAATCTATGATTTTATTCAAAGTCAGTATAAAAGTTTTTGTTCAATGGATCCATACTAAAATAATTTGAAATGTAAATAGAAGCATAATTTTCTTTCCTTTTTTATTGGCTAATCTACGAAGTGCAGTTATATCTTACAACTTTACTGGAATTTTGGTTATTGTGATTTAAAAAGTGCTCCCCACTTGATATTTTATCCCTACCAAAGTAACATTATGCTCTTAACCTGCTTGGTGGTTCTCAAACATTGCAATAGGTTGCCCACAGAGGTTGGGGAGGTTTCCATCCTTGGAGAAATTTCATCTGGGTATATTCTATGTGAGGAGACATTGCTTGGGCAAAGTGTTGAACTAAATTATCTGAAGAGTCCGTTCCCCAAAGGTTCTGTGATTCTCTTTAATAGGAGAATCCAAAGACAAGATAATTTATATTCCTATCATACAGTCTCTTGACATAAAAAGTGGGATTTTTCTTCTCTGTGTAACAGATCTACTTTAAAATGGAAGTAAAAAAATGTAAAAATATTCCAAATTCAGCAATGACCAAACTGAGTCTTTTTGATAAAAGGCCTGAGGGTTTTTTTTATCTCACTGATTGTAATAAGACCTGTCACAGACAGAAGGGCCATGCTCATCTCTCCAGTTTATGGTAACAAAACCTGTGATCCACAGGTAGAAAACTCCATTTCACTTGCAATTTCCATATCATTTTTAACCTTGTGATTGCTACCAAAAAACAAAACAAAACCAAAAAACCAACAAATAAAAAAAACCCACCAGAACAACAAAAAAAATCAAACAAAAAAAATAAAAACACCAGAAAAAATTATTTTGATAAGCATAGTAGAGTGAAAGGGATTGAGACATTGAAATTGGGTGGAAAACTGATTATTTCATCAGAATATCTGTAAGACAATGCCATGAGCAAGATGTTCAGAAAGCCTGTGTTCTTCCTGGAAACCAGAGCTGAATTCCTGGCTGTTGGAGCTGCATGGAAGGAACGGCAGTGCCTCCTGAGTCCTCTAACAATGGTATCATGGTCTCAGTAGACAAAGAATTAGAGGCAGCTACCAAACCTCAAGGATGTTTAATCAAGGGCCACCCTGAAGGTCTTTCCTCTTGTTTTCTGTCCAAGGGCCTCCTTTGCTAGTGGGGAACACATTGTCCAGCATCAGCTGGGATTTGGGAGCTCTGCTCTTAGTGCAGCCATGATGACAAAAGTAGAATTGGGAAATTTTGACTTGGGTTCATAGCAAGATGCTTGGTTGGTGTCATGGCATTCACAGAGGGAATTTAGAAGCAGCTGGATTTCTGGGGAACACTTTCTGTGCTGCAGATCTCATTTCTGTGAGGACAAAAAAGTAAAGACTTACCCTGCTCTCATTACAAAGCAGAGGAAATCACTGGCATCAGATGAGTACTGCTACCACAGGAGAATACAGATAAACAGGCTTAGAAAAACTGAGACATCTGGAAAGATGGAGTAAAAATTGTACAGAAAATACAGTGTGTAACAGTACAAGTGGCTAATGGAAAAGCAGCCAAAAATCTCTTCACGTGGGACTGTGCTCACCTCAGCTATTCACAATGGATCTGCACCTTCGTTGAAAATTGCCAGCCAGGCATGCAGGATGTGAAAATTACTGTCTGATGGAAGGGAAAAGCTTAGAGCACTACCCTTTAGTCTACTGTCTTTCACAGAAGCAAGACAGATACTTATGATGGCTCCTTTTCCACCCACAGAAACAAAAAATTTCATACAAAACCTTCTCCCTGACACAAAGGAGTCAGGAAGAAATGAAATGGAGCTGATGGATAAACACTCCCCTCTCATGCTGTGACCTGCAGTTTACTGCCCAGCTTCTCTGCAGCAAGCTGTGAGATAATGATGTTACATATGTCATTAAAGCCCCCCAAACTCTCCAGCTGAAAAACTGTTCATGTTGTCCTCACGTGTTTTTTCTCACGGTGTTTGCTCTCTAGAAAACTTCCTCTCATCTTCAAGGTAGGCTAGGGGACTGCTGGTCTGCTTTTCAAATTGTTCCTCACCTTCATATTCACAAGCCCTTATCGTTGGGCAGTCGTCTGTTCTCACCTTGTAATCTTCTGGCTGCTTCTGATAACTCCAGATTTCTCATTTTTTTCAGTGTTGGGCCATTTACTTGAATCAGTTTTTTGAAAGAAATGGCCTTTTTGCAGACCTCTGATGTATTTCTTGCTTCTTCTCCAGGGAATGCAAGACAAATTGCTTTATTCTAAAGGCCTTCTTTCACTTCTGCATCCTTGATCCTCAGCTTTTTAATCAAAAAGAGGTTGTGCTCTGCCTCCACTGCCAGACTTGTTTACCAATAAATATTCAAAAATTATCAAGAGCTACCATTCTGCTCTCTCCCAGATTCCCTTTTATGCATGGGAGGAATTTCTTTAATTAATTTCAGCTCTGAAAAACTCTTTGCTGTAGTTCCAAGCAGCTGCTGTGCTGTCCCCACTGCTAATGAGCTTTGTCTTCATATGACTTGGAGAAGGACAGAAAGGGCCATGCTGGCTAAAATTGTTTGAAATTGGATTGCAGCATGCAAAATAAAGTGGACAGCTCCTGTGTGAAATGGATTGCAGTGTCACTCCCCCCACTGTGGAAATTTAATCTGTCTGGCTGGTGAGAATGAGACTCACAGTAGGGGCAGAAGGTATTGACTTTACCACTTTTTTAAGAAAAATGTTTGGTTTTTTTTTTTTATTTTGGGATGAACTGGGGCTGTTTCATCTGAATTGTCATTTTTAAATAATTGTCTTTGTAGAAGCAGTACATTTCAACCTTCTGCCATCCTTTGAGAATTCAGGCTAGCTGTTTGCTTAGAGAGATGCAGCCTGACACTCTGAACCTACACACAGTGTGAAAAATTGCTTTGATCAGCTTGTGTTTATAATTTAAGGCAGTAAAATAGAATCCTCACTAATTGTGTTTAAGGCATGATGTATTGTGTAATCCACAGAGAGATTCATTTCAAAAACACTGTAACCACAAAAACAGCTGTTCCACTGAGTCATTTTCCTAACGTGCAATTTAAAGCAAAACAGAGCAAAACCCACTCCCAGTTGTAACTTATTTGTGTTGATGGAGTACGATAATGCTGGGAATGTGGGGAAAAACAACAGAAAACTCATCTCCACGTTCCTTTTTGTACCAGAAATATGGAAAAAGAAAAGGAAGAGACTTTGGAGCTAAAAAAAACCAGAAAAAACTCAGTTTTGAAGAGATATTTGTGTCCTAATTAAATTACGAAGAGCAAGCCATGCATTGACAGTCAAAAATAATTTACAAAGATAGAAATGAGTCTAAAGTTAGATGGAATGGAATTAAAATAACAAACCAAGATACATCAGTGAAATACCTAAAAAAATCATGTCACAGAGGTGCTTGTGTGCATATTTTCTTGGTGTTTAAGCCCAATACAGGCTCTGGAAGAGAAGCTAGTAAGAACTGTTAAAACAGGTGGAGGAAACTGCACTACATGAAATGAAAAAGCAAAAAAAAAGACAACATGTGCTGCAGGCACGGCTCTGTCATTAATAGGAAGTTGAGTGAGCAAGTGAACAAGCCTTTTCACATTTAGAAGAGCTCTTTTCACATTTAGAAGAACCCTTTTCACATTTTCACCTTTCACCCCACCCCGCTTTTGGAGGGAAATTATACGCTAGGCCCAAGTCTTATGCTGAATTCCAAAGTTTTTCTTTTCCCTTGGTGGGGAAAGAGACCTGAACTTTTAATAAGTTTGTATTTTATGGCTGTTTCAGGGAGCAGAATTTAATTTGGAATCCAGAGGCGTTTGCCTCGCGCACCGGCGCTCCGGAGATGCCGAGCTCCAGCGAGCGCCGAGGTGTGACACGGACGCGCTTCTCTCCTTTGCAGATATCTCCATCAGCTTGCTGTCCCTGGTTGTCACTGCCTGTGGCCTGGCCCTGTTCGGCGTGTCCCTGTTCGTGTCCTGGAAGCTGTGCTGGATCCCCTGGCGGGAGCGGGGCTTGCCCTTTGGGAACAAGGACAGCAAGCAGGAGCCGCTGCACTACGCGGACGCGGATGCCAATGACCGCGACTACAGCGAGGATTACCTGGGGCAGCCCGCCACCTTCCCCGAGGCCTCCATGAAGATCAGCCACACCTCCCCTGACCTCCCGCTGGACACACAGGCGGGCACCAAGGAGAACTGCGTGCCCAATGTGCGGATGCAGCGCCAGATCACCGAGCCCACCTCGTCTGACCGGTCAGTAACTCCCATTTCTCTCCGTTACTCATGAATATGGGCCAAAAAGCACGGCACGCTGATCTAAGAGATATATATATCATCTTCTAGCCATGTTCCTTTTAAAAAAAATGTTAAATATACAAAAGTTATTCACTGAGGTGCACAAACCTTGTAGGTTGAAGTGACAGCATCACAATCCTATTCCATTCTTCTCCCAACTGATGCCTTGTTGGGACTGCCTAAAAACAGAGGCCAGGCAAAACTAAGGGAATAAAAACCATGTCTATTTATTGAAGAGCCTTCAGGTACATTTTGGGCAGACAAAGCCCTCCCCCCCAGGGGCTACACCCAAAAAAATTGACCATGGGTCACAGGTTTTCACACTTTGGTGAGTTTGTTTGAGTAAGTTTGGTCCATTTGCATATTGGGGATTAATCTTCCAATTACAGCTTCAGGTAATGAAGTCATTTACCACAAATTTGCTCCCTCCAACTCACTTTTGTTTGCATTTCCCAGGGCCTGAGACAGTGAGGTGTCCTGGATTCCCAGGCCTGGAGGGGAATTGTTCTGTCTGACCAAACTGGGAGAACAGCAGCTAACACTCTATATGGAGTTTAGAGGTAGACACTAAAGAATTGCAGGACTGCAAATACATGGAAAATATAAAAGCTGAAATCCTAAGGCATCACAACTACTGTCTCATCGTTGCTTTTCCCTCAGGAGCTGGATAACACAGAGCCCTGCGTCCCTTAAAAGCACCAGGACAGCCTAGATTTAGCTTGTAAAGCATATTCATTTGCACTTAGCACTGGTGCTGAACACTCAGTAATATCTCCTCAAAGATTCTTCCAAAAAGAAAAGTAGGGCAAGCTAATGCAACTCTTGCAAGAGCTAGAAACAGGATTAAAAAATCGTAGATTTTAGCCACAGTCATGGCTGTGGGGTGAAGAGTGGCTGAACAGGAGTCAGTGAAGTGTCCGGGGGAGCTGGAGAACCAGTACAGGAGGGGAGAGAAGAGGGGGAGGCTGAGAGTTTGTGCAGGGGCAGGTGATAAAAGGATTATTTTTTATACAGCAAGAATAAGGATCAGCATGTGAAGAGCCAGGAAATATCTGAGTCAAAGCAGAGGCACTTCAGTGGGAGAAGGTACAGCACTAGCCCAGTGGCTCTTTGCAAGCCTCTTCTTTTTATTCCTCCACAGGATATTCTGCACCTCTCACTGCCATGAGGAGCTTAAGGGCTGAATTTTATTTTTTCTCTTTGGTGACATGATAATATTTTATCCTGGAAATGACTAATGGAGAGCCATAAGATTATGTATTTATTATACAACAAGAGGAAAAAAAAATTAGAATAGCACATAAGAGGCTGTTCCTGCTTTAAGCATGGGTAAACAGATATTTACCAGGAATGAATGAACAATTATAGCAGAGGAGCTATTGCTGATTACATTCAATATAAATAGCTTTAGATTAATCCTGTGCAGGCATTTTACACGTGATTTTTCTGTGTTCAACCTGAGCTCCTGGTGCTCCAATGCACAGAGTGATGGCTGCATAGAAATAGGACAATAAAATGGAAGTCATAGAAGATTAGGGTTTTGCCTAATCCAACATCCACATCTCCCCACCTCAACAGGAATTGCAAATTTGATTTTTGTTACCATCCAGGAGGGAGAAATTTCAGTCACAGTAAGCGTGAATTATTAAATTTCACTGGACCAAAGCTAAAAGCAGCTTCTTATCCTCAGCTAATGAAAGTAGAGGAGCTTTGCAGCCAAAGTGCCACAGAGTTTATTACATCAGGTGGGAGAGAAAAAAGGAAAACGATTGTTGGGGTGGTCAGCAAACCATTTCAGCCCAGCTTGGGACGTGGGAGCAGAAAATGACGTGACATTAGCAGTGTGGTGCTGAAGGTGGGCTCTCAGAACGTTGGGTCTCACGGTTTATGTTAAACACCCGGCCCCGCCGCGCGTCGCGGAAACGCGCCAGGTGCCAGCAGGATCTTGGGTGTGCGTGCACAGCCTGTTTCAACTCTTTCCTTTTCACTTTAAGGCACAATTCACTCCGGAGACAGCTCAACCTGTCCAACCCTGACTTCAACATCCAGCAGGTTCAGAAGCAGGAGCAGCTGACGGGCATCGGCCGCATCAAGCCGGAGCTGTACAAGCAGCGGTCGCTGGACACGGACGACGGGCGCAGGAGCAACAGCAAGGCCTGTGGAAAACTCAACTTCATCCTCAAGTATGACTGTGATTTAGAGCAGCTGATTGTGAAGATTCACAAGGCCGTCAACCTGCCGGCAAAGGACTTCTCTGGAACTTCAGATCCGTACGTGAAGATCTATCTGCTCCCCGACAGGAAAACAAAACACCAGACTAAAGTGCACAGAAAGACCCTAAATCCAGTGTTTGATGAAGTTTTTTTATTTACTGTCCCATACAATGATCTCAACGCGAGGAAACTCCATTTCTCTGTGTATGACTTTGACAGATTCTCCAGGCACGACTTGATTGGCCAAGTGGTAGTGGATAATTTTTTAGATTTGGCAGATTTTCCCAGGGAATGTAATATTTGGAAGGATATTGAATATGTCACCAATGTAAGTATTATATTTTTTTTTCTTTTTGAATTTTATTTGTTTCTGACTTTATTTCCCTAATCTGATTATAACTGAAATTGTCTGTTGAATTTGTGAAGGAAAATACTCTATCCTCTCACTTTCTCAAGCTTTGACCTTAATCCAGGGAAATTGACAATACATTTTCAGTCCTCATTTCTTGTTCTTTGGTTATATTAAAGAATGTTTTATGTGGAGACAGTGGGTTTAGTCATTGCTCTGCTGATAGGGCAGAAACGCTGGAGAATGTTTTAATCTTACTTAATCTGAAATTTACTTAAGGAAATATTGCTTTTCTTATTTTGCCTGTCTTCCTGTTTTGCATGATTTTTTATGTAAGTTACAGCACGCTAATCAGCCAGAACTGCAGATTCAACATTTCTTATGTAGCGATCTTCAGTTCTTCAAAAGACTATTCTCATAAAGTCAGAAAAGCCCACAGCTATAATCCAGCCAAACAGAGTTCAGACAATGCTGCTCCATGAGAGAGTGAAACACACTGAATTGCTTTAACTCTTTCTTTGTCTTTGCTGTGTTCCCAGGGAAATGAGGAATGTATTTTAGCAGTCTGTATTTCAGTTATCTGTTAGCAACTTCTGTGCAGGAATCCAAACAGTGATTAGGTATAAAATCATGGAAATTGCTTCCAAAAGAGAAGGAGCTTTCTACTCAGAGCAGGAGCCTTGTAATGCCATTAGAGATGAATCCCACCTCAGGAGGACAGACCTTCAGTGGGAATGATCCATTACAGAAATCCACAGGGGTGAAGGCACCGGTGCCAAGTGTCAGTAAATATTTCATTTGCTATGTCAAACCATACTCCAGTGGAGTGCACATTTTAAAGTCAAATCAACCAGACATCATTAGCAGTAAGATCAAAGGGTAAGTTTGCTAGACCTCAGTTCAGGAAAGTGCTGAAGCATCTGCTTAGCTGAGAATGAGAAGTCATTGAAAGGTAAAGGATGTTCTGAGACAAATAACTTGCCTGAATTCAGACCCTCACCTTATACCTCTGTGGTCTGGTAACATGCCCGTATTATACACCAAAATGATTAATTTTATTTATATTTTTTTCCCTTGGAAAATTCTTTATGAAAATGGATATTTTCCTAGTTTTAAGGTGAATTCTCTGCACAATCCTGTCCCACACGAGGATGGAAGTGCAGCAGCAGCACAAGCAGTGCCTCACTCAGGGTACAGGCAGGGGCAGGGACACTTGGTGTCAGGGAGGACAAACCTGGCTTTTGTGGCAGAAGTTACTGCTTTTCAGCTGCAAGGGAAAAGTAAGGATGTGACAGAGCAGCTGACAGTTATTCCAAGTGAAAGGCTGCCTTCATACAGCATTAAGTGTCCAAAGATCAACTTCATTTTTTACAGTCAGCTGAAAGCTGAATGTGCATGCACGCTGGGGCTGCTTTGGTATGAAGGGGTCCTTTTTCCCTGCTTTAACTTAGGCAAAAGATTGACTCTGGTATTTTCTTTTGAATCAATTCTTCCAAATTTCAGAAGTGATATGGATACATATCATTTGTATTCAGATTTTCTGTAATATCTGAAATGAAATTCAGGACTTGAGTCATTTATTAATTCCTCCTGATACCAATTCTCCCATGAAGTGTAACCCTGTTTATCCAAACAGAGCACACAAACTGCCACCCAGCCTTGTCACTGCCTCTCCAGCTACCAGAGGCCTTTTCAAAGCAGGTGACTCATGGTGCAGAGGAGACACATCCCATTTTGGGTAATGTGACTTCTGAGATAAGAGTATCAGATAAATGAAAGTGTGGCTTACCAATTCACATTTCCAGAACTTCAAAGGTTAGAATTCATTCTGTGAAGTTATGAGAAATACTCCATGCATCATTAAAGAAACCAAGTTTCAGCCTCTTCTCTTGTCTGTACAGCTGAGATATCTCTCAGCCTGACAGCAGAAGCTGGATCCTCATCCAGGGCTACTCTGTGAGCATTAGTGAAACTCAGAAAGAAATGTTGGCAAAGTTTTGAGCCCCGTTGGGCAGTTTAAGGTTGGAAATCAAAACTGTGTCAACTGTAACAGGTTTTCAATAATTCATATTTGAGCGTCGTCTTGTTTCAAATAATAATTAAGGAACAGAAAAATGCTGGGCAAAGTCACTGAAGGGAATTCACTTTATGTAGGTCAACAAAAAGTGCACACAGGAAGGGGAAACCTAGGAAATGAATGACAAGAAGGGAAGCTCCACACAAACTCCACATGACAAGTTTGTCATACTTCTGAAGAGTACAGTTCATTTTAATTCCTTGTGCATCTTATTACACTGCCTCACCAGCCAGCCCAAAGGCCTTTATTTTACATTCTCCATTTTATTATGTTCTAATCCAATTTGACACAGCAATATAAAAGAATGTATCAAATCCTTCTCTGCCCAGCAAAATGTCCTACTTCAAATGGGCACTGCAGATTATGCCTGAAATGTCAGCTTTACTGCAAACAATGCCATTAACTGACCTATTATGGCATGTGCTTTCTTCTGTTTTTTAATAACACTGGAAGATTTTTTTATCCTTAACCAGCAGTTTTCATTCTTTGGACTACAACATCTGCTACCATCCCAGAGTTTGAAATTATTTCATAACACGGACACAAGTCAGCATAAACACTTCTTTATGTGCTAAAAGCAGTCTGGTGCCAAAGATGAATCTCCAATATCAAAATGACTGTTTTTCTAATCCCAGGTCCTCTGAGCATAAAAATCTCTCTCCTGTAACACTGACACTTTTTTCAAGCAGATAAAAAGCAGCAGTGGGTTGTATAATAATGGTAGAAATAATTAGGTGTATCAACTTTAGCATGAGCATGAAGTGAACTAGATAAGCTTTTTTTTTTTGCTTTTTTTTTAATATCTACCAGTCATATTACAACTGGTTTCTGGCTTATCAAGAGGAAAAGATACTTTTTAATTATTATTTTTATTTTTTATTTTTAGCCTGGATTTCTCTTGTTGGCATGTTTTTTTTAGTAGCATCTAAAACATAATCAGGGCTTGGGGTGGGGGTTTTTGGATGCATTTGTTCATGAACTGATGGCTTGTTTGAAGAGGAAAAACAAGTGGTTGATATTTCCTTGGTTGCCATCTTCAGACTCAGATGGGCTCAAGCTAAAACACACGGCTTTGTCACAAGATAAAATGGAAAACCATGAAAGAAGAAGGTGTCAGATATAAAACAGGAAAGTCTGTTTTGGATAAAGGAAAACCTTCTCTTTCAGAAGGTGCCAAGTATCCTCTTACATAACCTGCTGAGCCCCTGGGAAGGAAAATCCTTTGTCAAGAATTGCTTGTTAAACATCACTAGGCCCATGCAGGGCACAGAGAACGTTCCTGCCAGCTGGAAATGCAGCTCTGCTTCATCCTGCCTCTTGGGATTCTCCATGTGCTCAGCACTTGAGAAGCAGGTGAACTTCCTTGGGGAGTTTTCTCAACTCAGATGAAGGGGATAACTGGAGTAAGGAAGTGCTTTTAGCAGGCAGATTTGTGGCTCTGGTCTTAGAGTGTAATAACTTCTGCCACTGATGCTCTTTGCAGTTGTCAAATATAGTTATGTTTAATATCTAAATATAATTATGTTTAATATCTAGGCATGGAACAACAAAAACTGCTCTTTCTTCAGAGTGTTTAAGTTCACATATACACTCAAAAAAAAATTGTGTTCCTAACACCCCATTGGCAGCTTTCTCTCAAGAGATCAAGGTGCAAAAGGAAATGGAAATATAGGGAAATATTTCTGAATCTAAGAGAGAGGAGAGTACAGGAACAAGACCCAGGGCAATACAGATAAAATTGGAGAAGTAACATGCCACAGACTTTAAGGAATGTGTTTACTAAAACCCAAAAGAGAGTTATGGATAGTTCAAAGCTATGAATGGACATGAGCTGTATATCAAGTTGTTCATTTTCACATTCAGAAAGAACCACAATATGCCAGAAATTTCAAAGCTAAGAAATTGATTTTGTCTGTTTGTAAGAATCTTCAAGCTCTGTTAGGGCCTGGGTCAAAAATACAACAGTGTGTCAGATAATGCTGAATTCCTTTTGCACAGATTCAGGAGGTAAAAACATATTGAAGACAAAATAATTAATTTAAAATGCATGTTGAAATGCATGTTAGTGTTTTGACAAGGAGAGAGTTAAAAATCAGGGTGACTGTAAGTATTTGAAATTCTGCATTCTGAAAATGCTAATTGTTCACTGCTGTTGTTCTTGAGTTTGCCAGAGCAAGAAAGATTTGAGAATTTGTATTTTTAGGCATTTATGTTGTGTAAGTGAGATGCAGCTGGAATCATAACATCACCAGAAGGAAGTTTCAAGTTCCCTGTTTGGGAGATGTTCATGCCAACCACAGAACGTGTGGAAGAGAGATGAAAATAGGCTAATTTTTTTCAGTCAGTTCATGGAAAGCATAATAAAAACACAAAACAGAGAAATCTGACTGAACTGAAAACAACTTCCTCAAAGGCTGCGTTGCTCAGGTCCGTTCCTGCTGAGAGGATCTGCCAAACGCTCCTGAATAGGTGCAGGTCATAAAGCTGAGCTGAAACCCTCAGAGCTGGAGGAAAACACACATTGTTTGAAAGGAACAGGGAGATTGTGGGGCTCAGCCAGAGAAGGCTGGCTCAGGACACGGCGCTGCTGTGGCAGGGATGAGAGCAGGTCCGGGATGTGCGGATCCCTGGCACCGGCGTTAATCCGCTCTGCTCCCTCTGCTTCATCTCCCTCGACAGCGTGCAGGCTCTGGAGCTGAGCCCACCTACTCCACTTCTGAAAAATGGTTAGCTTGTCAAGATGTTTTAGCTAGTGCTTCTGAAATCCCTGTTCTGGCAACTCACAGGGTTTGGAGAAGCGATGGCATTGAGCTCAGAAAAGCCTTTAAAATATTTACAGTGGTTAACAAAATTTTGGAGTTTGAGGAGGAGCAGAAACAAACCAAGTCTCTGTCTCTGTTTATGAATCAAATCCAACCCCTCAATGTCAAGTGCCATATCTACCTTTTTTGTGTATCAGAAAAAAGGAAAAAAAAGGGGATTTTTATTATTGTATTATTTTATTTATTATTTTATTATTTTATTATTGTTTTATTGTATAATTTTATTTATTATTGTATTTTATTATTTTATTTATTATTTTATTTTTTATTATTTCATTTATTATTTTTATTTTACTTTATTGCTATTTTTATTTATTTATTATTTTTATATTTTATTTTTATTATTTAATTAATTATTTTTATTTTACTTTATTTCATTATTACTTATTTTTATTTATTCTTTTTATTTATTATTTTAATTTTTATTATTTCTATTATTTATTTTTTATTTTTAATTTAATTTATTATTTTTATTTTATGTTATTTTTTATTATTTTATTTATTCTTTTTATTTATTCTTTATATTTATTATTTTATTTTTTATTATTTCTATTAGTTTTTTATTTTCTTTTTTTAATATAGAAAACCTATCCTATATGAACCTGGTGCTCTGTTTCTTTAGGCTTTAGTTATGGTTGTGAAGATGTACCTATTTAATTGATTTGCAAATGCAAGTCTCTTTCGAAGAGACAGATTTGCAAACCCATGAATCTTGTTTTAAAACATGGCAAAAGTTTGGCAGCAACAGCAGCTATTCCATGGTGATTTTAAGGCAGTAAACACAAGGGATAGGATTCATCTCGTTTAATGAATTTGTTTAAAAATTAAAATAAAAATAATAATAATTTAAAAAAAACCAGCAAAACACAATCAAAACCAGAAGTACTCAAAAAACTCTAAACCAGAAAGCATAATTGCCTTTGAGAGGCAGATCAGTGAATATTCATCTTCTCCTGAGTCACAAGGTCACCTTTTGTTGCATGGTTTTTTCTGTCTATTCTTAATCAACTGTACAGAAAAAAATGAAAGTGCATGTGTAATGAATAATTTCATAGCCAAAAGGTGCTGGAAAGTCATAGATCTTTAATCCATCCAGTTCCTGAGGGTCACCACAGTGAGGATGAAATAGAAATTAATTAGGCTTCAGCACAACAGGTATAGTACTCAGTGTACAGCAGAGAACAGCTGCAGCCAGTGTTTTCCTTTTTAAATACCTTTCTACTATTTAAATTTACTATTTAAATGCATTCATTTTCAAAACTGGGCTTTTCCTTTTGTCTTTTGGGGTTTTCTTCTTTGCAAATGTAATAATTGTTTTGTAGGAGAAGGTTTGTCAGGAATGCCATCCATTTAAATGATCAAGAGCCAGCACTCAGCATGGCTGACCAAAGGATGGGCACGGTTATGTGCAACCACACAGGGCAGAGAGAAAATTCTAACAGGTTTGCAGAAAATTAGAGGCAACAAATGCCTAATTCTGCTGGAGCAGCTGGCTCATGGTGAGAATAACAAACAACAGAACTTGGGAAGGGTCAGGAGTTTATAAAAAAAGTCAAATGTAGTGGTTTGATAAGGAATTTTTGTTCTCTTGGTCCCGAGACAGTGGTACAAGCACTGCAAGCTTGGCTCTAAAAGCAGGGGAGATATTTCATGTGAGGGATTTCCCAACAGCCTGGTAATTCCACAGAAACAGGATGGTTTATCACTCTGATATCACTGAGGCTCCAGCTCCCATTTGCTGGGGGTTTGGGAGCAGGTTTAAGGAAATAATAATTCAGAATTGTGTCTGTGTGGATTCAATGTGTGAAGTTTGCAGGGCCTGGGAGCGTGGCCATCTGAATTTCCAAGGGAGCTTTTTCAGCATGGATATTTCTCTACAAAAAAAAGCCCTCCATACATACCACCAACCAAGCAAACAAAAGAAACTAAAGGAAACAAAATAATAAAAATAAAAGTTGTGTAATGGAAATGGCATCATTCCAGTTAAAAAATTCAGTAGAAAAGAAGGTATTTGGAAGTTAGTATTTTGAGAAAACTGAAATTTCAAAATAAGATATTATGATTTCTCATTTGGAATGCCCTTCTATGACTATATTTTAAAATATTTTGAAAGCAAATTGTTTCAAGACAAGTGATGGGTATTCTGCTTCCAAATGGAAATAACTCAAGATTCCTTATGAAATTAGAATGCTGCTTTCTAAACTGATACCTTCCCTGCCCATGAGTGCTGAATCTTCTTGAGTCCACATTTCCCTGGTACAACAGCCCCAGAACAGCAGCAGTGTATGGAGAATATTTTCTTCCAGACATTAGCTGCATGCTGAGAAAGGTCAGACACCATCCTAAATTCCTGCTTTCCTGTTAGTGAAAGTGTCTCTACACATCTCCCTTCTCCTTTCTTCTCACCCTCCTCTGCCAATCCTTTTTTTTTCCCCCAGAATTCTCTCTCAAAGAAGGTTCTGGGAGAGAAAAAGCTCACAGCAACATTGACTGCACATAAACCAAAGTCAAAATGTGATCCCGGTCAGCCAAGCCTGTCCTTCAATTATACCATCCAAAATTGTCAGTGGGAGCTGCAAATACCAAAAAGATCCTGCTCCAGTATTTTACAATTCATAGGCAGCAATTCTTGAAGACAAGCAAAGAGCATTTGCACAGCACTAAGACTAAAATAGCTGTATTAAAGGGATCTTGGTTGTAACCATTCTGCACATAATTCAGGATTAGACTGTGCCATAGCCTTTTTTCTACAGGGTTATATAACTTTCAATTTAAACATGTATTTAGCCAGGCAGGGGGAAAAAAAAATTCGCTTCAAACATGTATTTAATTATTGAACAGTTTTGGGAATGCTTACTCTGTCTTTTTTTTTTTTTTTTTTTTCCCTAGCAGAGGTCACAAAAAGCATTTCAATAGCTTATGGATTTATCAAAATTTCTGCAAAATCCTACTCTTTAAATTAAGTTTCAATATTTGGAGCCAAACTTGAAAGTATTCTTCCCTCTGAACATACTGTGCTTATGTGAAAAGCCTCAAGCCATTTTTAGCCTTTAATCCCCACTAGATATCACAGCCATCAGGCATCTTTCTCCACCAAACAGGGTATTTCAGAGTTTTACAGTTCCCTCTCTGTGCAGTCTGTTTACCCAGCTCTCATGTTATTTTCCCTTCTGTTTAAGGGGAAATGGACTTTTTCTGTTACAATTTCCTTGGGGATTCGCTGTGACTGTGCCCTGAACTGGAGCAGGATATCCTGGTTGTTGGGGCAAGGGATGGCAGAGCTATTTGGGAAGCTGCACTCCTGACTTCATCTTTTCTAGATGAAGATCTTTTTCTAGGTAAACAGCAGAGAAAGTGCCACTGCACACAGGCTCTCTTCTCACCAAAAGATTTGTCTGGCCCCCTTCAAAGTCTTGTTAGAGGATGTCAGCTGTCTCACTCTTGAACCTCTCAGGATTCCAGGATCTGTAACAGCAGACTAAATACTCATTTGTACCAAAAGGAGGAATTACTGGATCGTAACTAGTGCTAGGAGGCATGAGATTAAATTATAGATCTTGCCAAAATTAAGGTAAGGCTGTACCATTTGCTAAATAATCACATGAGATTAAATTATAGATCTTGCCAAAATTAAGGTAAGGCTGTACCATTTGCTAAATAATCACATCAGGACTGTCTTCAGACCTCTCCACTGCCTTTGTAGGGGGAAAACATTAGAAGCTGCAGCTGGAGAGGGAGCTGACCTGTGGAAAAACACATATTATTTCCACAGTATGTATCTATAAATGTATCTATAGCTTCTCTAGCTGTTCTCCTCATCCAGGAAACTTTGAACTGCCATAAACGACAGTGAAAACTTCAAAGGACCCACAAAGCATTTTTCCTATGATTTAGGGCAGGGTTAACTCTGCTGCTCAGAGCATGGTGCTGAGCAGGGCTCAGTCCCTGTAAGAGCTGCTCACTGGGTGATGCTTGTGGGCTCCTTCCAACTCAGAATATCCTGTCCTGCTGTGGGAAATACAATTCCAGATATTGTGGAGGCCCTGTTTGTGCCTGGGTGGCCGTGGAGGTGTGTGGCAGCTTCTCAGTGCTCAGCCACGGCCCCGTGGAGAACCTTGCTTGGGGCATCACAGAAACATCCACAGCTCTGCTCCTCCATTCCTTCACCTGGTGAAAAACAGGCAGCCAAACCATCCAGGGGAGGAGGGCTGGGAATGCATCACTCTTTCATGCTAAGTGAGCTGTTTTTCTGAGAGCAGAGCTAAAGGAACAGTGGCAAAACTGAGGACCTGACTGAAAGCTTTTCCATCGAGATTTATCAGCCCCGAGTTTACATCTCCGCAGCAGAGAACTTCATTTTAGCTCACATTTCCTGTCATGTCGGCTCTCTTCTCTAAAGAATTCTCTCTCAGAATAAAGAACATTCTGAATACATGTGTATCGGGAACAGCATAAAAAATGTGGTGTTTCCTGCAAAAAATCCAACGGGCCACGGCAGCATCGCTTTGTGCTTGCCTGGGGAAGATTAAATGACAGACACACAAATCTCTGAATTCTGCACTGCTTCTCACAAGGCAATGCACGCTCAGTGCACACTCCAGTTCTAAAATCGTGGATATTATGACTCTTGTAGTCTTGCTGAAGTTACTGGAAGTATTCACAGGGGTAAATGAGGCAGAGAGGCTTTTGCAGTGTCTGAGCCTTCCTGTGGCTCCCTGACAGAGATTTAGAGTGAGCATTTCACACCATGTACTCTGGAGAAGTGACAGGCCCAGCTGATGGGAATGCATTAGCAGTGTCTGTGCTATCATGACATTTGAGATTTGTGTAGTTACATCCTTCTGGCCCTTCATTGCTTGATTAAACACCTTGCTCTATTTACTCAAGAAAACAGGAGTCACAAGCTACTTCTTACCTTAGTGAGTGCTTAATCATTTTCCACTCCCTTCACCAGGCAAACTTCACATTAAAGCTCTGTACACCATCTGGAAGAAGATTCCTGACTAGTGATGGGATCTTGCTTGTGATGGGCAGAGAAGCAGGAAACAACTGACAGCTGGAGCTTTTCACAGTCTATTATATGAGCTCTTGGGGAAAAAAATTCCCCCACTCAGATATTTAGGGTAAATCTGGCATCTAAGAAATAGCAGTTTGTCACTACATCAGGAAACATCACCTTGCTTGCCAGACAACCAATTACTGACATCCCCAGAAATTGAAGTTATTGCTCCTCCTAACATCTCCTCCTGTTTCCTGCAGTAAAATTATTTGGGAAGGAGCAGTGAATAGGAGAAACACTTTGAAGGTGAACTCCAAAGAACAAAAGAGCAATTCTCCATACTGTACTTTGTACATCTGTTTTCAGAATTCATTGAACTCTGTATGTGTTTTCCTCTTTAAAAGCATGCTGGGGTTTTATAAGTATTCTTAAAAGCCAGCTGTGATTTAATCAACCATCTGATCTGCATTATGATAACTCTTCTGAATAATCCCAACAATAAAATAAATATGTATGCAGTAAAGTGAAACAAAAGTGTGTACAAAAATGATTAGAAAAAAACAGTAGACATTGGTTTCAAGCACCCTGGAGAGTTATTTATGATCATCGGGAAGAAATGAATCACTTTAAAATAATGAAAACCTTTCAATATCTGCAACTCCACTGAGCACAGAATCTTACAGTAAATGCTAATTTAACTATGAACTTCACTCTGTTGGGACCACAACACTTTATATGCAGGTAGAAACGAGTAGTGCTCAGGATTAGATCCTGACTCTACTGTAAAGTCAGGGAAAGGATTCCCACTGAAGCTGAGATTTCATGCACATCATCTTGCTGTAGTCTGGAAATAGTATCTTGTAAACAAAGAACCAAGTGAAATTGTGTTAACAGGTAACCTGAGCCAGACACTGAAGAACAAGCAAATTACCATCCTTTTATTCCTCTTGCAAAAGAAACACCTGGCAGTGACCTACCCAGCAAAGATTTGAACCGACACCTCCTCCCCTCAAATCTGACAATTGAAATGTGAGCGAGTTATCACCTTTGGTTTTGCAGAAAGCAGACAGAGATCTCTCCATCAGAAATAACCTGAGTTTGACATCTGCTTCTTCAGTTTCTGTCTGGCTGCAGACATCCTAAGCGAATGAAGACAGAGTATTTTCCCCTGAGGTTTCTGCTGTGAGCACCCCAACCCATTCCTTTCAGTAGTTCAGCATCATTTCTCATTTTCCAACTCCTTTTCCAAATCCTTCACTTTATTTAATGTATGGAGCACCAGCATTCTTGGGAAAGCCATGAAAAACACTTTATTCAACACAATTTTTTTAAAATTTTTTTTATCATAAAAGGACATAAAGTTTGTTATCATATCTGTAACAGTAATATTTTTTTGTTACAATACAGATATTTTATAAACAAATGTATCTATAGAATTAGATGCTCACTGTTTTCATCCCCATCATCCTGTTCTTCTCAAAAGTTGCTTATTTTGGGACACCTTTCAGTGCTAAATCAGGGCACAGATCCTTCTTTTCTGGCAGTTTTGAGTCAGGATGGTCAGAGATAACTACACTAAATCCTTGCAAAATCATACTTCCAAAAAATTGAAGTTGGGTCCTTTTAAGGTATCAGATCAAGTACCCAAAATCAGACTAACAGAGTTCTAAAGTACACTCATAATTTAGGACAAGCCAGTTCACACCTTTGATTTCATCTTAAAACCACCAAATTATTTAAATTACAAAACTAATCGAACTGATTCAACTAAACTGAACACTGGAGAAGGCATCAAAGTGACCATGAGATTTTGAGTCACAGGCTGCCTAACAGTGCTACTTTTTTTTTTTTCCCTACCCATAAGTGAGTGTGTACTGAATAATACCATTTATTCTGAACACAGTCATAACCAGCTGGAAGTCTGGGCAGCTCACCACACTCATCTCTTAATTGCATGAGGAAGAACAGAGCAAGCTGCAGAAAACAGTCATTTTCCTCTCCAGGTGTGTTTCACATGTAGCACGTGGAAGGTAAAACAAGTTAGAAGAGAAGTCTGCTCGGAGGGACTTGTGTTGACTCATCTTTATGGACTTAAAGCACTTCTATATTTAATTTAGTGCTCTCTTTGTCTCACATCTTACACTACCCTTTGTGCATTCTTCAGGAGAAACAACATGCTCACTGGAGTGGCCCTAAAATCACTTCCAGTGCACGTCTAAACAAACAGGGAGGCACGAACACATCTGATAGAGAACAAGTGTTGCAGAAAAAGAACTGCTATCACACTCTGCACAATCATATCTTCCCCTGCTCCCGCTGCAGACACCTGCATGGATGATACACACGATTTCAGAGCCTGCATTTTCTAAAATGGGTTCTTGTCTTTGCTCTTCACCTTCCTTCAGCTTCCTCACAGTTTCTTGTTTCGGTTTAAGGCTCTTTTTTTTTCTGTAGTAGATGTAGTGCTGGGTTGGCAAACTGCCCAGCAGCTTCATGATTAAAATATTCTGTTTATTTGTAAGGTAGGTGGAGGATACACAGCAGCAGCATAAATTCTCCATGACCAGATCCACATATCTCAGTTTGTGTCCTAATGACAGCAGCCCAGAGCTGTCTCTGAAGAAGAGCAGGCAGCTGGATCTGCATGAACTTCTGGGCAGCACCAGCCACGGAGATACCAAGAATCAGTGAGGTGTTCCTGGTGCTGCCTGGGAGAAGGGGATCCCCACGGGTTCCTTGGCATTGGTTTGGGAGGTGAGGCAGGGAGGCTCGTCCTGGCAGGGTTAGACACCCACAGCATCCCAGCACCACGGGCAGTCAAGTTCTTCAGCCTTGGAATGGTCAGTAGAACCTCTAGGAGGAAACAGAAGAGCCTTCTCTCCCATGGCTCCTGTTGGAGCCTGGAATACAGAGTGTGTGCCCTTGTTTCTGGTACTTAGTTATAAGATCCAGAAAAACACTGAATTTCATATAATATATAAATATATAAACTCTAATCTACACACTCACACTTTTAGCTTTTTCCATCTAACTTTAACATTTGTTCTCATGTATCACCATGAAAACATGCTCATGAATTTCATATTATATGAAATTCAGTGTTCTTCTGGATCTTATAACTAAGTATCAGAAACAAGGGCACACACCCTGTATTCCAGACTCCAACATTTCCCCACTATGCCTCAAAAAACCATCACCAAAACCCCAACATCTCTCCTGATTCAAATGTGGACTTCTCTTTTTAGCATGGTTGGAGAACCAAAGGGTGAAAGCTGTCCTCTTGTCCACACATCTGGAATGGTGCTGCCTGGTTATCATTAATTTTATTGGCATCCTCTTCCTTCCTCCCTCTACTGCTTTAGTTCCTTTTGTATTTGGAAACCAGAGAGATTCTAAGTTAGAAAATGAGTTAGTTTTGCAGTATTGAAGACATGGGAGTTTTGTCCATATTAACTTATTTAATAATTGGGTTTTATAGGATTAAAGTCCATGATTTTAATGTTCCATTTAAGCTGCAATTAAAATGGAATGGCTGTGCAGGCAGAACAGCTGCACACCTTTGCACCCCATCCATTAACAGAATTCTGCCAGCAGTGAAGTACTGTCTTTACCTTGGCTGCTTCACTTTGAAATTTGCAGGTATTTTCTTTTCCCTATTACCCATATAAAGGAGGAAATGAAACTTCTATGGAAATTGTTTTCTCTGTTTTTAAAAGTGGGCAGTTTTTATAGAGGAGTGTTACTGGTGAAATGCATGTTGTGAAATTTAGCTGTGCATTCGTTCCAGTGGAAGGTCACATGAAATGCTCTCAGGGTTGGTTTTAAGTCATAATGATCCCTTTTCATCTTTTCTCTGGGGGAGGAAACTTTGTGTGGATGTTGCACTGTTAGTGTTATACAACTGTTACTGTCATTTAGGTTATTAACAGGTTACTGTTACACAGGTGACACATCAGAAAATGTATTTTTTTATATTTAGTGGCACCACTTAATAGCAACCAAGTCAAAAGTAACAGAATTTCAGCATCAGGGAACTCTAGAAATTAAATTCCTTCTTGGCAGCAAGCAGGTGAAGTATTCTCACTGGTGCCTGACCTGAGGGCATACATGACACCATGTGAAAAAGTTGTCCCCAGAGAAACAAAACCCAAGGAGAAATTCCAGGAGAAAAACATTTGATTATTTGCTTTAGAATCACAAGGATGCCTAGGAAAAATACCTATTGAAAAGAAAAAAAAAGAAAGCCAACTTTAAATAGCAATGAAGAAAATCGCTTTGTAACTCATAAGAAAAAAAAGAGTAGGAGAAATAGATTCATAAGCTCATGCTTCTTTCCCCACCTGCTAAATTGATGCTGGACTTAAAAGGAGCTGATCACAGAAAATATTGCTTTTGACAAGTCCAGCTTAGGTAATAATACTTGTATTACTTTTTAGTGGGATGAGAAGCCAAAAAGGATCAGAGAGAGACAGAGAAAAGGCACACCAGGGATTTCATTGAACGTGGATATCAATTATATCCAATTCAATTTTATATATATATAATTCAATATCCAAAGCAATTATATCAAAATATTCTGTGGTATCACAGAATTGTTTAGGTTGGAAAAGACCCTTCAGATGATGTAGTCCAACCATTAACCCAGCAGTGCCAAGGCCACCACTAAACCCTGAGTGCCACATCTCCACATCTTCTAAATCCTCCCAGGGATGGGTGATTCCACCACTTCCCTGGGAAGCCTCTTCCACTCTGTAGAATTTCTAAATGATCAGACATTTGGATTTATTTTACTTATTTTTTTTTTAATGGCAGCAAAGTTCTTTTTGTGGTCTGTGAGGGCAGCACATTTTATCCAAGGGGTCAGGATCTAGGGGCAAAGTGCTGCTGTTTGCAGGGAGCAAGGCACATGTGCTTCTGCAGCTGCTGCATTCTCTACCCTGGCCACCATATCCCCCACTGAAATCACAGCTGGAGTGGAATTCCACCACAGCTGGAAAAATCTATCAAGAGACTTATTGAATCAAAAAATGAAGCATAACTCAGAGAAAAATTCTACAATGGCAGGCTACTGCAGCATAGAGTTTGACATGAACTTTCTATTTTTCAAGCATGATACTATTTGGCCTACTGTCTTCTTTGTATTGATTTCTGCAAAATTGTAGAGAAAGCTCAGACTAATAGCAGATCCAGATTTGTGAAAATGGCCTTCCCTCATTGCCCATTTTGTGAACACCCTGTGCTAAGCCTGAGCAGCAAAGTCAGTAGAGAACACCTAATGTGAGTGTAATGAATACATCCGCAACATATTACAGGTGCATCTGCACACTGAAAAGAACATTTTTTCCCCTGATACTGTGACTTTCTCCATCTTTTTCCAGCATTACCCAGGTACTTAGTTTCCTTCTCAGAGTGATGTGCTCAGAATCCACGATGTAACAGCTGCTCTGCACAACACAAAATGCCTGCTCTGAGAATGACATTGATATTTCAGTGGAGCTCTAAGTTCACGTGCAGCCATTTTAACTCAAGGTGGAGGGAAAGGCCAATCCATTCATTTGCATACAGATCTGGTTTAAATTGACATTTTCATTTGAAAACACTAGGGGGAAAAAAATTAACAGGCAAGACATTTTGGATTAAAACATTTTGATTAGTTAACTTCCTGTTAGAACCAGCTTCCCCCCTTGCAATCTTTCTTGGATGGATTTGAAATTTTCATTATTAGTGGTATATGGAGATAATTGAACATATCTTTCAACTCATGTCAGAATGGAAGCAAGAGGTAACTGGCAAATAATTTCTGCTAGAAATAATTTTATGCATTAGAATGGATTTGCTGCTTCATTTTCTTTGAGCTCACATTTTCTTAGAGATACTGAACACTTAACACATAATTTAGCCTCCACTTCATGAAACAAACCAGCCTTTAGCCTTGAAACCATGGGGGTTTGTTTTCTCTTCTCTTTCCATCTCTGTGATGTTCACCAGAAGTTTTCTTTTACATCTGGTTGGCCCCCCCAGGTTAAATTGCTTTAAGGTAATGCATAACGTAATGCCATTAACCTCTCCTTCACTTTGGTCTTTTCAGTCTCCCTGTTTCACAAAAAATACAGGTCTAATCCAAACCAGTAACAGCCTGTGGAAAAATTACTGAAAAAATACAAAAAGATCCTGCTCCAGTATTTTTCAGTTCATAGGCAGCAATTCTTGAAGACAAGCAAAGAGCATTTGCACAGCACTAAAACTAAAATAGCTTAAATACTATACTAAAGTCTAAATACTGTACTAAAGACTAAAATACTTAAGGGATCTTGATTGTGTGGACATTCATAAGAACTTTTGTCCTTCATTTAGGCAATGAATGCTTCAGCACAAATCCAGTCAATGTCCTGCTTTGCCAGATTGCGCCGTTCAGCTGGCTTGTGACTCTGCCCTGCATGAAACAGTCCCTGTCTGCCCATCCTTCCATTCCTACCACCTTCACCTGACATCAAAACTCTTCTTTTTCCCACTGGAAGCTCCCTCCTCATTCCCTTTGGAGAAAGCACTTGCCCTCCAAACACATATTCCTACCTAGGGCAATTTGCATTTCACTGCTGTTCCCAAGCTTGTCAACATTTCTGAAGCCAGCACTAACTTCCCTGCAGAGGGGAAGGTCTGGGTCAGCTCTGTGCCACAGTGCTCCCCTTAAAGCTCCAGCAGTGGGGAGTCCAGCCCAGCCTCAGGAGACTCTGGAAGTGTTGTTCCAAAGGTGGCAAGGTGTGAACACTGGCACCTTTGGGGTGGAGGTGGGATACCTGGAGCTGGGAGAAGAGGAGAAGCCAGTTTCTCCGCAGCACCTTGCCTGTAAGCTCACGTCTTGCAGGTTGTGACATTTTTATACACTCCATCCTGAAGGTGCAGTTAATTCCTCTGCTTTTCCAGCCTTCCCTGTCCTACACCCACCCACAACCCACCCCCACACACACACACGTGCACCTCCTGTCTCCCAGCACCATCCAAAATTATCCAAGGCAGCCTGCAATGCCTGCCAAACAAGGGCCAGGGCAGAAATTTTTACATTATTAAATATATCCTGAACTTTCCATTTTCTAGAAAGTGACAAGCTATAGAATAATAATAAAAAAAGCAGTAAGAATTTGAGAAACTAAAATATCTTTCAGAGGAATAGATTAATTTGCAAGGAGAAATTTAAACTTCAATTAACTTTTCTCTCTGGCCAGCAATGCCATCTAGCAAGCCTTCAGAGCCAAATCTGTACTCACTCTTTCCTTAATAAGTGATGAGGAAATTAAAAATGACTTCTATTAACTTTCTACAGAAGTTTCCCTTTTAGAAGGCCTCATTTCTGTTTTTCCCATGAAATCAATTTCTGACACAGGCACACACACATAAACAGGACAAGTGCTCCAGCTTTTCCACTCATGTCTCTGCTAATTTCCATTAGCTCAACTCAGACTATCGCTGCAGTTCATCAATTTGGTTTGGAACAAATTAAGACATTATTTCTATCTCAGTAGCTACAGGATAATTCATTAGATTCACTGTTAGGCCCAAATTCAAACCACTCTAGTTCTGAATTGAAAATCTTCATAAAGGGTTCAAAGCCAGTAAAATCTATAGGATTTAATCTATATATCTATAAAATCTATAGGATTTAAGCATATGTTTAACAACAGGTATGGGATAAAGTTTATCTATACTGAATGGAGGCTTTTTTAAAAGGATCTTAATACAGAATAATTTATCAACAAAGTCTTAAATGACTCTAAGAACACATATACCCTGTAAATGCAGCTTACCACTGGAAAGTTTCAGTTAATCACTGCCACCCTGTTTGTAGAATATAAATAATATATTATTTATATATTATTATATAAAATATAATAACAATACATGATGTGATAAAGGATATAAATGATGACAGTGGAGATGTTGGGTCTTTAGAGAGATAAGTACATTGAGTGCCTACAGGAAAAGGTTTCTGTCCTTGATTCTACTGGGGACACTGTGACAAGAGAAAGTTATGAGTATTTTCTCCTCAAGGACACTGACTGGATTTGTTCTGGAGCATTCATGGAGTAACAGGCTCCTACTTTGGCTCCCACTACCTCATTTCTGAGGCATCTTGAATCACTGGCACAGCACAGAGTTGTGGCTGGAGAATCCTTACGTGGCCTGGATTAAAGAAAAGCAGTCATGACACAAGAACCATGGAATCAGGAGAGGAAAAAACCCAAACAGCCCCAAAACACAAACTCTAAAAATCCATGTTAAAAGATCTTCACGCTCTGAAGACAGAGGATACTCTATTGGATTTATTTTTGTTACTATCTTTATAGAGAAGTTGCCAAAATGCTTGGGAAACTGGGAGTGCAAAGTCCAGAGTGAATTACATGCAAACAATTCAGCTTTCTCATATTCCTTCACTGCAGTGAAACCAAGCTTCTGAATTGTTTGTTGATGTTCTTTCCCAGTAAGTGAAATCAGACATACCAAGCTCAAAAGGCTTCTTTACTTACTTGCTTTCATTTTTTAAGAAAAGCATAAAGAAAAGAAATAGAGGCAATGAAATACAAAAATAAATAAAAAATAAATCACAGTGAGAAAATGGTGCCACTTGAAAATTAACTTAAAACATGAAATACAGCCTGACATTGATGTATTGAAAGAATAATTATAAAAGATAGGCCATTCCCGTTTTCCACTTACTTTACTTAATCACATCTCTGTAGATATGGATTGATTCAGGCATTAATAAATATCTGCTTTACTAGAGTTCATTTCTTTGATTTGAGGCATCATGAAAATAGAATTTTCCAGTCATATCTTTTCTATTCATCTCAAAATGTGTAATGAGAAGCAACTGGCGCTCTTTGCATGCAATTTCAATTAAAATCCAACATTTCAAAAGAGGTTTTATCAGTATATATTTCTCATAGATATAACTCAAAATGACTCTGTGATGAAATTATAAAAAATGTAGAGCTAACTTCACAAATTCTTCATGTTAGATACTTTAGATTTACCATCATTGCCAAACAGATTGTAGTCTGTGGGATTCACATAATATTTGTGTCCTGGACCTGTTCCTCAGCAGCATTAGTATCTTATCACTCAAATCTTATTCCAGGCTTCTCAACACAGATGAGCAATTTAATAAATGTGTATCCCAAAAAGCAGATAACACTGCTTAAAGCATGTCTCAGTCATTTGGGGTTAACACATATACCTGGTATACTTAACTCATCCTTGTCTTAGCTGAGTGAACCTCCTCTGAAGTAAATCCTTGCAAAATTCAAATCCCCACATTAGCAAATATTAGAATGATGTACAGTGAAACTTATCTTGCACTGTAGCAGTGTAATTCCCTTAATTCCAGGAAAGATTTGGAAGTAACTAGGAATAAATTTTTGTTGTTTAAAATGCAACCAATGCTTCTCAGCTTGTAGGGGAGAAGAAGGAGAGACTTTAATAAAACAGTGGCAATCCGTCCTTGCTGTGCTTCAGAAACTCAAGTGATACCATCTCATCCCATGACACCTCTGCTGTTCCTGTTTTCCTGTGCCCTTTGCAGAGACAGGTCCAGCTGCTGAAGGAGCCACTGCCTGAGCTCTGACACAGCAGCAGGAATTCAGCAAATCTCTAAAACCACTTCTGCCTGGAAAACCTCTCTCAAGAGTTACCAATTTAATAGGAAATAAGCAAGGCCATCAGTGCCTGCTAAGTGCCCCAGTTAATGCTAGGTTGGTGAGATGCATAAAAATACACGTGGGCACCTCACAACCCATAATTAGTTTCGCAACACAGCAGAAAAGTGAAAAAGTAGTGTCTGCCTTTTTATAGCTGGAGAACTGAGGAACCTGGTATAATTGAGACATATGCTTTAATTAGAGTGGCACAGGCACTGCGTGGTGCAGGCCTATCACAGCTCCTCTGCTCCAGAAATACAAAACTCCAGTTGCCAAAGGAATGGGCACAAACCTTATGAGTGCCTAACTCGGGGACAGCCAATCTCCTTCCAGATCAGAGGCAGAAGCAGAAGATACAACCTATAAATTGTCTTGTTTCCTTCCACCCCCTGCTGCCTGTTTTACATGCCCATTTTCTGCACTCAGATGTATTTATGAGAAGGAAGAGGAGGGCTCTGATCCCAAATGTCATTGCCAGTTGTCAGAATACCCTTAACAAGCAGGTGAATTAGAGGTTTCACTGGGAAGGTTTGATCCAGCCTGAGCTGCTTAGTGCAGCCTCAAAGGCATCAAAGGTGAGGCCATTTAGGGGCCCTTAGTCACCATCCTCTTTGAGGTTACACATCTCCCTGTTTAATATGCTGAGTTATACTCACCAAGCAACAGCATGGAGCTGCTGACACAGTACTGGGGAGTGATTTATCCTGCAGGCTAATCTCCAGCAAAATGGAATGGTTTTAAAATCTATAAATACTGGGTGATTATAGACTGAAGACCTGCTTATGGTACTATTAGAATTCAGCTTTTTCAAAGGTGTATTTATTTTGGGTTAGTTTTACATTGGGGGAACCTGAAATGTGTTCTGGGAAAAGCAGGAACGGTAACCCTTTCAATAGAAGCCACTGAAAATTATTCAAAAATGGGATTTTTATAGTGTATCAAGTATTTCCACCAGGAATGGAGCAAGAATGAAGCATAATACGAGAGGGGGGCATGTCTCCATGCTCCTAATAGCAATCTTACTTACCTTGAGGTTTCATGGATTAAGGAATTCATCCTGTTTGCAGTTTTCAGTGAGAAACCTTGTGATTTACTCCTCTGGCTTGAGCTCTCCCAGGCAACACTGGGACATTTTCAAGGAAGAAGCTTCGTGCTGTTGCTCTGTTGAATAAAGAACTGCATGAACACAGCAAGAGCTCAGAGACAAATCCGGGTGGGATTATCAGAGACTCCCTGCAAGGCACAGCTCACAACATCAAGGCACTCAGCCCTCACCCTGAGCCTGGAGCCCAAGCCTGGGCCACTGGAAAAGCAAAGCCAGTCCAAATCTTATTTTTTAGAATACAGGAAGAGGCAGGTTACAGATTAAAAATAAAGGCTGTGTTTCTACCTCTGAAGCTGGGCAGTTTGTGAGGACAATGGGAGCCTGGTATGTTTGTTTGAGGATATTTATTCAGTTATGCTTCCTTCTGAATGGGACCACAAGAAAAATAATATGGGGCATGCACATATAAGTGAATTACAATTTCAGTTTAATTATCTGCTGATTATTTTCTTTTGAGTCATTAATAAAACTGACCAGTATTTTGGTCTGGTTACATTCGGGCTCTCATGGTTGCACTGGAACACGCCCACTATGGAATGGAACATAACCACTATGGTTAATGAACTCAGTTCATTAACACTGAATGAGGTTAGGCACAAATTTGGAAAGTGCAACATGCACGACTTGATAACCTGCATTATTTATGAAATCTTTTCCTAGGCAGGCATTCCAAAATATCTCTGGAAGTGCAATGCCTGTAGTGCCACGTGTTGTGGAGCGTACACAGCAATGCACAGGCACTCAGTTTGAACAGGAACTAATCCGTGCAGAAGATCCTGCCCTCTGTGCTTGTTAATTCTGTTCCTCCAAGCGATTTCTTGCTAATACAGCACACCTTTAGTGACAATCCGTGGCTTAAGCCGTGTAGCTCAGTGGTTTTAAACTCGTGAAGATGTGCACTAATCCTCTCTGCGCTCTGATAAATTGGCTTTGGTTCTGTTAAAAAGCTGAATTTGTGGAGGAGACCTGTGTTTGCTGGATGTCAGGGTCGTGCCTGTGCCAACGCTGCTCTCCAGTCAGAGGTTGTTCCATGGTGCCCTGCAGTCACCCAGAGAGGTGAACACAGCCCTGTACCTTCTGGGGGGCAGTCACGGTTTGTGGGGCTCTCTGAAGAGCATTCCCTCATTGAACCTTCCTGACTGGACCTTGAGGACCCATTGGTAGCAGAAATTTTCAATGTTGCCCTCTCATTACAGAAAATAGGGGTAAGAGAGGGAGGAATAACCAGGGCAAGGGGAAAGGCTCTCCCTGTTGTAAAAATGCCTTCCAAACTTTAGAAAATTTTTACAAGTAGCCAGTGTGATGGAGTAGTCCTTAATTCCCTACAATTTCAAATGAAATTATCAGAAGACAAGGCTTCTTTTTCAGACTGAGAAGGATTTGAATGGCTGAAGTGTCTTCCCTGCTGCTGCCTGCAAGCTTCCCTTCAGTCACATTCTCAGGCACTGCCTTGTGAACAGACAAACTCAGCATCATCTGTGACCTATTGCTACAACACCTACACCTTCTAGAACTGGAAATGACTAATGAAATCAAAGGCTCTGAGTCCAGTAGACCTCAGGGTTTTTTTCCCAGTGCAGTTTTTCAAAAAGCATTAAGTTGTGTCACAGCATTTGCTAAAAAATATCCGTCACAGTGCAGGTGACAATTACTTTTCAGTTGTAAGGCAAAGCTTGTGGGTAAGTGTATTATGGCCTAATTCCTAATAGTGCATTCAGCACATGTGATCCATTCTTTTCCTGGGCAGTTCATTGATGCAGTTCATTAATGCAGTTCTGTTTTAGCTCTTAGTTACCAGTGATGGCACAGGAGGGGATGGCAGGAGGCTGTTCCAGGGGAGATTTGGGCTGGACATCAGGAAAGAGGCTTCACACCAGGGGTGGCTGGGCACTGGAACAGGCTCCCCAGAGAAGAGGTCACAGCACCAGCCTGGCAGAGTTCCAGAAGTGTTTAGACAAAGCTCTCAGGCACAGGGTGTGACTCTTGTTGCTGTTCTGTGCTGGGACAGGAGCTGGACACTGTGATCCTCGTGGGTCCCTTCCAAATCAGGATATTCTATGATCCTCTGATTTTTCTTTGGCATCTGAATTCAGCTCCTAAAATATTTGTATAACAATTCATTTACCTATAAACTTCTTGATAAAAATTGGATAAAAGTCTTTAAAATGTTCACTCAGGATGATCGGGTCTGGAATGGAAACTTTTGTATTTGGTAGTGGCAGTAAATTTAGAGTAGTCACAGAATGAATTCCTAGTCACCACGTGGAGCACTGGAGCCGAATACACGGTGACTTTGCCACAGCTCACAATGAGAAGGATGCCAAAATACACAGTTAAAACAACAGATAGCTGGTGGGATTCTTTGTGGTCAGGGAAAACCTGATTCAACAATACTGCCTTCTTCTGAAGGGTGGTGACCAATTCAGGAAAAAACAACCTCTCAACGTTTGCAAGACTGACAAATTCCCAAAAGGTGGCTTCAGTCAATAATATCTTTAAATGGCTTATGAAATTCTGGTCCCCTCAGAGTTGCAGCACAAGAGAGAATTTCACAGCTACCAATGTTCAGCACCTTGGAGCTGGGGAAATACATTTGCATGTACATTTACATTTACATTTACATTTACGTCTTAGAAGTTGCTCTCACAGCAGGAAGGACAAGTGAAAACTTTGTTTCCTGTTTCCCTGGTTATGTGTATCAAGCTGATCCCTGGGAAAATTTCAGAGATCAGTTATTTTCTTGTAATGTTAAGGGCAGGTGTTAGCCAAGGGAAATTTCTCCTGGCTGTGCTGACGCCTCTTTAACCTGCAGGACTTCTCACAGCATCCCAAGCAGGGATATTTTGCACTCTGATCCTCCCACCAAGTGAGTCAGTGCCACAGTTTGTTGCAGCAGGTTTGCTTCCAAGTGGGAGCTATCAAGAGGCACTGAACAGTCTGAGTCATAGCAGCCACCTCAATATTATCCCAGCCTTTATTAGCTTTCCAGCCACCTGAAACGCTGATCTTCAGAATGGAAAAGGTGATGGGGTTAAAAGCTGGTTATTCCTGACAAATAGCTCATAATATCAGCCTTTTCCTTCTTTGCCTGCATCTCTTAAACAATAACACAAGCACCTACTTTTGAATGCCTGAATGTGTTTGGTTTTTTCTTTGCATGAGCTGTGAGCTAAAGCAAAGATGCCTCTCTTGAGCAAGGATCAAGTGACCTGTAGAATTCCCTCCTGACACACCATTTCTCTACAGCTCTGTGCCAGCAATGCTTTTTGTCCTGCTTCTGTCCCCTGCTAACTCATGAGGTGACAGAAAGTGGCTGCACAGGCTCTGGGCATTGATCTGAGCAGCTGCCTCAGAGACAAACCTGGGCCAGCTCTTTCCAGGTCTTTTCCCTCTCCTCCTGTGTCATCCCTTCAGCTTTTGGAGAGAAGGAGCCAGCTTGGGAAAGATGGGAAGCTATTGCACAAAGCTAAGTAAGCAAGATAAACATACTCCACAACAGCTGCACTTCCCTTCCCTATAAATCTTGGAATGTGGCCTTGAAATTGTTAATTTCAAGGATCAGGTAGTTTTTTTTTAATTTTTTTCAGTCAAGGATGAAATATTAAGTTACAGGCAGCAGGTCTGTGAAAGCGTGAATTCACTGCTCAGTCAAAAAAAATGCAAATCAAATCAAAGAAATAATTTAATACAATCTTTCCTTTGCAATTTTTTAATGAAAGAGCTGGATTTCCCTCTTAAAAAAAAAAAATTAAAAATTTATGCTTTGTAACTGCATACAGGGTTTGCAGACTTTTTAGTGCTTTTCTGGAACCCTGATGCCATCAACACAGGAAAGGGTTGCAAATTGTTTTGTCAGTGAAGCAGATGGATAAGTACTGGAGGGAGCTTGTCTGTGTGAGGCACAGGGAGCTGATGTTGTTATTATTGTTATTATTGTTATTATTGTTATTATTGTTATTATTGTTATTATTATGATGGACAATTAATAACAACCCTTGCTCTGCTTCTGGTGGAGACTTTCCTGTTGCCATAGACACTTCAGACCTGTCACACCTGAGTTCATGCAAACCTGAGAGTTGCACAAAGCTTTGTCCTGCCCAAACCATTTCTAATTTTTTTCTCTGTGAATGGCTCCGTGGGTTTCCTCCTGCAGGCCAGAAGGAAAGGCAGAGGCATTCATGGCTGCTTGTCAGAGAAACAGGCAAATCACTGAAAAACAGAATAGAACAAAGCTTTTCCAGTCCCTCACAGGGCACTCCATCATTTAAATGTGTGTCATCTGCAAGGTCTGAGTGCTCTTTAACCTCATTTACCCCGGAGAACTTTGGTGGTCTAGCAGCAGAGTGACTCGAGTTTTGTGTGCACATGGATGGCTGTTTTATCAGATATGCTCCAGAATGAGAATTCAGGTTTTACTGCATAACTGTAGATCCCTAAAGGTATATTTTTGGCTTTTAATCCTGCTAGGAGTAGAAAAATTGTTATTATTTCTTCACATTATCTTTCTTTTCTTGGAACAGGATAACGTGGATCTTGGTGACCTGATGTTTTCACTCTGCTACCTTCCAACAGCTGGTAGACTAACTATTACAATAATAAAGGCAAGAAATTTAAAGGCAATGGATATCACAGGAGCATCAGGTAGGAATGAATTTAATGCTCAGTGTGGATTTCTATCCCATTTCCCTCCCAAGGCACAGAATTCTACCCTGTCCAAATCCCAGAATGATTCTTGAGAGGAGGGTTGTTACACTGCAAGCTCTGCTTGAGTACAGGAGTTGATGAGAAATAAATAATACATTTTAGTTTGCTTAGCTCCAAGCAACAGTTTAAAGTAAGTTGCTCTCTCGAAGAGACTGCGAGATTATTATTTCCAATGCCCCTGTAATTCAGAGCTGGCCAAAATGCATTCCCAAGGCTGGGAATTTGTGCGGCAGACTGTTAGAGCTGTGACACAGAGGCAGACTGGCCCTCTCTGGCAGCCCCCAAGAGCCACTGAGCCAGCTCTGCTGTTGCTGGCATGTGGAGAAAGCAGTGATCACCCCAGAATCCTTTCAGCAACCCTTTCAAAAGCCCACAATAAAAATTATAAACATAAATAAGGTTTCATAGACGACTTTTAAATACTAGCAGGGAGCTGTAGAGCTCTCAGAAAGGAGCTACAAAGAAGCAGCTCTCTTTATTCTACCTGCAGGACTCTAAAAATAATTATAATTCTCTTGAGAAATACAAGCCACTAATTGTTGCCCTTTGAATTGTATTTAACCATACATCAGTAAATCCCGTTGTGAAAAAGATTGTCATCTTCTGTCTGTCCTACAAATCTAACAAGTAATTAGGCTGCTATAAATAGGTTGATACACAGGCTGTTGTATAAAATAGTCATGTATAACACGCTTCAGTGAATATTTTAATACCCTTTGAGGAGCTGGTACACAACAAAGAGCTTCTTGAACCTAAAAAGTTCATTATAAGCAGGTAAAGCTTTCAAAGCTGCACTGCCTGCCGTGCATTCCACAGTAACAGAGAAGCTCAGATCCCAGTCAGGTCCAGGAGATCAATCCTGCAAGCAGGTATGGGCACACAAGAAGTGTCCCTTCACTTTCCATCTGCATTTGTCGAAAATCAACGTTGTTCTTGTGACCCACACAGATCCCTACGTGAAGGTTTCTTTAATGTGTGAAGGAAGGCGGCTAAAGAAAAGGAAAACTTCCACCAAGAGGAACACCCTAAATCCCGTTTACAATGAAGCCATAGTCTTTGATGTCCCTCCAGAAAACATTGACCAAATTAACTTGTCGATAGCTGTTATGGATTATGACCGGTGAGATGCCTGTAGCTGTCGAATGTTGGCTGGGAAAGTCTTGCACGCTAGATTTGCACCCAGAAAGAAAGTTGGTTTTATTTTCCCTGTAAGTGGGGAATTTGTGTTGCGTTGAGCTTGGTAGAAGCCTCCAATTTATTTTGTTTTGTCGGGCAGAATTTCCTTACTAGATTTTTAAATATAGATTAGTGATGAGTGACATCAGGAAGCTGCATCTGTGCCCAGCAGAACTGAGGTGACTGGGCATTTAATCGTTCTGTTTGTGCATTTCTGCCAAGCCTTTGCACACACTCCCCATTTATAAAGTTGTGTCTCAGAGCCTGCTTGCCTTTGCAGCTAATTACAGAGCACGGGCAAAGAGCCTTCTGTGTGCTACAGTGGGGGGGGATATCAAATTGTTCTGAGCAGTGGGCAGCGCAAAGAGCAAACCTACGCATTTCCTAGCGCACTATAGTCTCCAGGCAAGCATTAATCCTAAAAATCCACAGCTGATATTTCTGATGAAATATACCAACGGTGTGGTTCCGAAGGTAAAATTTTAAGAAACAAATATTATGGACCATTTTCACAGTGTAGGTCACAATGAGGTCATTGGAGTTTGTCAAGTAGGCAACGATGCAGAGAGCCTAGGTCGCGACCACTGGAACGAAATGCTCTCGTACCCTCGGAAGCCCATCGCTCACTGGCATCCTCTTGTGGAGGTAAGGCTTTGATTTGTTGCTTCCCCCCTGCAGCACTTGTGAATATTCTCCCACACGGCATTAGAAGTTGGACAGAATTTTGTGAGCGAGCTCGAGATCCGCGCGCGTGAGGTAAATCCTAGAAAAGGGTTTGGAAACGCTTTAAAATTGAAAGGTGACGCATGAGTTAAGTCTGCTCCTTTCCATGTTAGGGAGACAGAAGGTTATTTTTGTCTATAATATATAGACATGAAAACACCAAACATTGCACAGTTGAGGGTTTGGTTTTGCCTTTTAAATAAGATCTTGGGTAACTTTCACTGTTAATTGATGGAAAGAAAAGGACCTTGTTTACAGAACAATCAAGACCAATTTTCTTTTTATATGCAACAGCCTAATTTGACTTCTTTTCTTGTAACAATATATCATCCATGGCACTAGCACATCTCAAAGGATGCCTAACTGCACTGAAAAAAAATATGTTTAAGTATCTCTGGAGATCTGAGGCGCTGATAAGAAGCGACACAATCAGAAAAGCTTTTCAAGGTTCCTATGTTTTTTTTTGTTTTGTTTTGTTTTGTTTTTTGTCTTTAGGGCCCTATTCAGCAGGAATGTTATGCAGGTCTTCTGCGCTTGGATGGCTGCCGAAGAGGCTTCCTCACCCTTTTAACCTATTCAGCAGAAATTTGGCATTCCTGTTGAACTCTTTCTTAGCCATATCCTCAGGGGCTATTCCACAGAGTCCAGTGGGGTAAAGATGTCCTTTTAATCCCTCTGTCTAATCCTCTCCCCAATACAGGGAACACTAATCCTGGTTCATGAGACACAGAAATTCATCAAAGACCGAACTAAATTGCTTCCTAAAGTTACCCTGGCTTATTCCCGTTGTTGCTCTCACTGGCTGAGTCAGGCAGTACTCCCAGTCAAAGGGAAATATCTTGTTTATGAGCAGCCCCAGAGTTCTCCTCAGTGCTGAAAGACAGGAAAGAGCACAGCACCCACACCAAGCCAGGAATGATGCTGTGGGCACTACGAGGCAGGCAGTTCTCAGCCCCTCTGAGTTCACTTTCTGCACCAGAGTGCAGCTGGGTTACCACAGTGCCACTGAAGATTTCCCTGCCTGAAATGAGCACCGGCCATAGGCAGTTCCAGAAAAGATTGGCAGGCATTATGAAGATGCTGCAAGCCAGGAGGAATCCCACAGTCTTGTCCTGTGTCCGTAAGGAATTGCGTTTCCTGGTGCCTGGGCTCCAGGGCAGCACAGCTGGAGCAGGGAGTGCCCAGGGGCTGTGTGGCAGGAGGAGAGCTCCATGCCCTTTCAGCACAGCCAGCAGTGGGGCAGCTCTGCCCAGGGCTGTGCCCCCAGAGCCAGGGCAGATGCTGGCTGAAGTGCCACGCTTGAAATGCTGACCTGGGCATTTGGGAGCTCTCAGCTGTGGCCAAGAGTTGATAGGAATGTTCTGGCACAGCACACGAGGTGTAGTGTAAGGGCTGCTATTGCCCAGAGCACAACAAGTGTCTCTTAACAGAAGTTGTCTACATCCTTATATCCAACCTGTCTTCCCTCTTTGATAAATTTCATTGCAGCCAGAGCCCACAATTAGGTTTTGACAGCTCTTCCCTTTTCGCAGGCATCCTGTTCTTTTCATACATGCCTGGCTAACTTCTTTAGATTTCATTACTGTGGATTGCTTTTCATGTCACTGAAAGCTAAACAGAGCCATATTTTTTTTTCCTTCCCAGGAATCAAGTGGGGGAGGGTGTCCAGCGCATCCAGGCTGTGCAGAGAAATATATACACAGCATATCATTTTGGTTCCTGAATCAGGACTAGACTCAGCGAGAGCTTCTGGAACCTCTGTGGCCACAGCCATAGGACCCTGAATATTTGCTGAATAGGACCCTCAGTCTTCTACTGTGTGAAGAGCTATTGGTTTCAAGTAGCGTGATGTTATCCACTTGTAGCATTAATTCTCCAGCTGACACTTCTGCTACTGATAGATTATTTGTATGGTCGTAAGCATTACCCAAATTCAAGTCTTCATTTCTGTTTGGTAGAATAACCCAGGTTCCACAAGCAAAATGACAGCAGTGTAAACCAACAAATATGGGAAGCAGCAACAAATATTGTCCTTGTATTTGCAAAAAAGGTGCAGTATTGTGAATGGTTAGCTTTCTGAGTATTTTTTTTTTTTCAAGAATGATTGCCATCAGATATTTATTTTTTGATGACAAGTTGTGTCCTCAGTGTCAGCTGGTGCCTCCTTTCACCTGACATGAAAACAAATTAATACGGTTCCTTGCAGAAACCCTTCAAATCAGAAAAACTGTAAAAAAAGTTCTGCTGGGTGAGAACAAGATGCATATGGTATTTGAAATGACAGCATGTTCTTTGAGAAAGGAGATAGCCATCTGTACAACATGGAGGTTGTTAGTCCTCAACCTTTGGAGATGATTTTCCAGTCGACGTTTCTGAGTCGTGTCCACGGCGCTGCAAACTGTTGGGAGCGTGTCCCAGGTGGCAATGATGGATCATACAAACAAGCACACACACCCCATGTCCTTTGAAAATGCTGTTCCAAGTCTATAGTGCCTGTGAAGACTTCCTTTATTATTTGTGGTAGAATTAGCAGGGCTGTTTTACATGATGGTATGTTGTAAATTCTGACAAATTCTGACCATTAAAAGAAAATGAATCTGAGCACTGCATTCTGTCATGTAATGAAATTTGTGCCCCAAAGCAGGAGACCCTGGGATAAATTTTTTCCCCACTTATTTAGCCACGCATGGAGTTCTCTCATCCTCCAGTGTTTTCTACAGAGAACTTGACTCACGTCTTTACCTGGGAATTTTTTGTTTAAAAGATGCAAAGTATGGATGTTTTCTACAACAGAGCTGTCTGCTGTGTGCTTACAGAGAGGGAGCCCTAGTTGTTAAGTAGAGTTCGGATAAATTAATGTGCACACACATTGCTTCACATCTTGTATGTGACGAATGTTCACCAAGAGTTTTGGATCTGCAGCTCTGCTGACACAAATTATGCATGCACAGATTGAAGAAATATCTGAAATTTTGGCCTCAAGTCTGAAAAGTTAGTCCCATAACCTATCAGTGTGGATCTTCAGAATTCAGAAAATCAGAATTACTTGTGAGTAAAGAATGTCTTGGAACTTGCAGGAGATCTTGGATCTGCTGTGAATGTATGCTGCAGGTATAAATCCAAATTCCTGTATGCACAGCGGTTTTCAGAAATCTCTTGCCATGCTGTGCAGAGCACAGCTGCCACAGGCAAGGATATACCTGGCAAACTAAACAGCACTTCCAAACCTGCCCAAGCACAATTTCAGGAGGACAACCGCTGGGCATTTCCAAAAGAATGAAAATAATGTTGCCATGGCAGAACTGTTCCACTGCACCTTCAGCTTTCTATCAGGAGGCCGGTGGTACATGACAATGTGCATATCTGCTCATGCATGAGCCTCCCCTGGGGCAGAATCCTGTGCTCTTTACCCAGGCTCATCTCCCAGGAGCCACAGAGAGGAGATGGGCCTGAGCAAAGCAGGAGGAGCTCTTCCTTTGGAGTGGAGTTCTGTGATTTCCCGGATAAATCATTTCTGCATCTCACCTCTGCCCGGAATGCAGAGCCAGGCACGCTTCCCACGGCAGCATTAGCAACAGAAACTGCTGGGAAGGGGAGAACTCCTACACAACAGGCTCAGTGTGTCCCTGGAAAAGTGCAGGAGCCTTTCTAGGATTTGTCCCCAGCAGCTCAAAGGGGCATCAGCTGAAAAGTGGTATCATTATAATTGCCAGTGGGTTGCAGTTCTTCTATTTTATTGCCATGCTCGGTTTATTTAATGCTCCAGGGTCTGGCATCAAAAGAATTATTTTGAATGGCGTTCTACTAAAACAGGGAAAGAAATCTTTGTGACAGTGAGCGTTTAAAGTGGAATCCAGCAGACTTCAAAGGCTTAGAGATGAGGAAAACCCCCTAAATTTATTGAATTCTCAGAATTTTTGCTCATGACTTGCAAATTGTAACTCAGGCTGTGGCATTACTATGTGCTTTTTACAAATACCTGCCTTACCATAGTAGTGCATCTATGGAATGATAGATATTTTCTATATTTGGATACTTCACTCTTCACCTTTATACTCCACTTTACCAGTGATATTCTCTAGATCCAAAATATTTTTGTGTTCTGGTTGGCCAGTAGACTGCTGCTGCTGCTGTCTTCAGACTGTATTACAAAAATACCACAGCCTGCTGGAAGGACCAGAGGATGGATAATTCTGCTACAAACTCAACTGGAAACCCGGGGAAAGCTATGGTCCCAATGCCGCTCAGTCTCTCTTTTCTGAGCTGTGATCCTCAGTGGTAAATTAGCAGCAGACTCACAAGAATGATTTCAAAGCTGAAACCCTCATTTGTTTTCTTATTTGCTGTGAATGCATTATTACACTGTATGACAAGTATCATAACTCTAAAATAGAAGAGAAAATTGCTTAGAAATGCATCTCAGCAAGATCTTAATCCCATTTTGCTCTTTAACAACGTGCTATTAAATGGTTACTTTTAGTTTTCCATAACGAGCCCCGGTGCCAGGTGTTGTTCTGTGGAAAAGCAGTGAGTGGCAATGGGAAAACCTCCCAAGTTTCTGACAGTGAGGCCGAGTCCCACGAACAGTGGCCTGATAATCCCATGACAAAACACTCACAGCGCAGCTGAGTGCTCAAATATTTCTTTATCTGCTTCCACTGAAATCACAAGACATGAAAAGCATTGCTCTTTCCTTTTATTTCGCTTTTCCCTGCAAATAGCCCCGGCAGTGGATGAGCAAACATTCATCTCAATCTGGGGAAGTGGGGACTACAGAAAACAGAACAGAAAACCAATATGTAGCACAGAAGACCTGGTGTTCAAACTGTTGTTACCAACCATTGCATGGCTCAGTTTTCCATGCCAGCAGGTCCATAAAACACAAAAGCAGCAGGTATGAGACACTTGTTACATCGAGGTCCAATTTAACAATTTAACCCCTGGTAGGGGAACTCCTGGATCAACACAAAATGAAACAACAGCAAAGGGCAATGCAAAAGAGTGAAAAAAATAGAGGTTATTTTAGTCCACCCTTCTTGGCTTGAGAGGATTGTTGTTGAGGGGGCTTTTGGGTTGTTTTCATTCTTTGGTTTGGTTTGGTTTCATGTGTTTTAAGCACCAAGCGTGGTATGTAGCTATATTAACATGAGAACCCAGAGCCACAGGAGATATATTGATTTACATGTTTATCACCTGGCAACATTTGAGCACCTGAGGGGATGTGTCTGCAATTGAAATTTAAAAAAAAAAAAAATAGTTGAAAACTCTTTTGGTTTAAAAGTAACAAACAACAAACGGGGACCAGGAAATTCAGTTGAAAAATCTGTTTGGCCCAGCTAGAAATCCATCTGAAATGACTTTGCTGTTATTACATTTTGTTTGAACAGAAGGAAGTGAAAAAAGTAGATCAGGTGACTCCATCTGAAGTTTCATTGATGAAATGCTTTTTTTCCCCCTTTAGAACAGTGCATTGCCAAATGATGGCATCTCAGTATCAGAAGGGAAAACAATGGATTTCTTACCTAGTAGGGGGAAATAAAAAAGCGTGTAGAGAAGGGAATCCACAATACTGTAGAACTGAAGAGAAGGCCCCCGTGCTGCAAGAAAGGGCAGCAGGACGGACTTGGTGACAGCATCACCTGGAATCCTGGTGCCAGCATCACCTGGAATCCTGGTGACAGCATCACCTGGAATCTTGGTGACAGCATCACCTGGAATCCTGGTGCCAGCATCACCTGGAATCTTGGTGACAGCATCACCTGGAATCTTGGTGACAGCATCACCTGGAATCCTGGTGACAGAACCAGCTGGAATCCTGGTGACAGCATCACCTGGAATCCTGGTGACAGCATCACCTGGAATCCTGGTGACAGCATCACCTGGAATCTTGGTGACAGCATCACCTGGAATCCTGGTGACAGCATCACCTGGAATCCTGGTGCCAGCATGGTTCAGAGCTGAAGTGACAGCCCTGCTGTGCCAGGTGCCCAGGGCTGGCCAGTTCCAAGGGCTGTGCTCACAGCTCCCCTGCCATGGCTGGGGTGGGCAGGGAGCCCCAGCTGGAAGTTCTCCAGGGCCCTGCAGTTCTCCAGGAGCGCATCCATCTCCTCGGAGACCCGCCAAGGGCGGGGAAGGTGCCGCCGGCGGAGCGAAGGCACGGAGGGGAAGGGGATGTGAGGGTTTGAAAACATCTGAGCTCTTCATTTGTTCATTCTGCCTGGGCTCTCTGGTTCCTGCTCCTTTCTGCTCAAACCTGGACGTTGTCCAGGGGAGGTGTTTCACTCATCCCCGTGGCAAAGGCGCCTGGAGAGAGCTGCGCCGTTTGGGTATAATTTTGGTTTTGATAACACATGAGCATTGTACTATACTTTATTATTTCTTGTTCAATAAATAGTCCTGGTATCTCTATGTTTCATGTCTAATTTTGGAGAGCAGGGCCGTACCTGTATCAAGGCTCTCTCAGTTAGGGTGGGCATTTTGTTCGTTTAGTAGAAATAATGCATGATTCCTTTCGCAGTGGTGGTTTGAGGGACAAAAGAATTCTTAATTTTGTAATATGTATTACAATCTTCTAAACACGAGTTAAAATGTACTGTGATTTATTTATATAAATCTAGTCTGAACAAATAAGTTTTGATCTTAATAAAAACTGTAAGAAATTGTGCAATTGTAATTTATTACTATTTTGTATTTAATAAATATTAAAGTTCAATTCATTATTCAGAAAGCCAGCAAACACTTTGGGAACGTTTTTGCTCAGTTTTTCTCCACAGATAATGTGCTTTGATAAAGTACAGGAGGCCAGAGAGAGAAAAAGCTTTTAAATTTACAGCACTCACACATAATTTAGGAATTTGGATACTGAAACCTCCTCGTGTTTCATCCCATGTCGAAAGTCATCGTGGCAGAAAGATTATTTGACATATCAGTGGTGAATCTCATCTATGTTTCATATTAAGAAGAAAATTAAGGAGCTACAGAAGTGCCTCTATCAAGTGACTTTGTGTTAAATTACCAAAATTGGTGTTTAGCATGGCATGCTGGCAAAATTAGCAATCCTCCTGTCAACACGCAGCTCCAGGACATTCCAAGAGGTCCCCTGGCAGAGCCCAGAAACAAATGGAGAAGGGCAAAAATATATCTGGTGTGACCACACAAACTGCACCCAGAAAGGCATCACTCTTGTCCTTTTTCCTTCTCTTTTACACCAAGTGAGCTTGCACAGCATCAGCAAGAGCCCTACCTGTGCATGACCTATGAGTCAGGAAGAGCCTCTCTGTGTCTTTAGGGATAAGCTCAGCCTGTCCTCATTTGGAAGGTCTGTCCTGCTTGCACACACCACGTTAATAAAAGGCTGCTGACGTGTGACACGAGGCACAGAACAATATTTCATGCCATCTGAGAAATTAATTTGGTTCTGCTCTCTTCTCTTAGGGAATATTCCATCGCGGGTGCATGGAAAAGAAATGAGAGCAGGCCTGGAGTTTGGTAGTTGATGCTGTTCTTAATAATAGGGATTTTTAGTGCTCTGAATGAAAAGGGAACATCTTTAGGCCCTGAACAGACTCCTGTTTTTCCATGGGTGTGCTGGGCTACTGGGAGATGGAAGATAGACCAGGGGCACCTCTACAGGCATTTTGTCCCTGGCAGTGAATGTAGTGATAATTACCCCTCTCTGTCCCAAAAATCACCACAAAATGCACCTCAGCAGAGGAGGTGTATGAACTTCAAAGCTGTTTTTAATGTCTTTCAGTAATACTGGTTTGCATGTCTCTATTTCTTCCTTAATAAGCAAGCAAAAGCCTCTTCCTCTGTCAAAACAGGCCCACACATCTCTCCTTTCCAGACACTTTTCCAGCAGAATCATCCTTTAAGACTTGGAAAAAAGGAAAAAAGGGGCAGTGGTTGCAACACCCTGCTAATGACTGCAAGGCAAGGCTTGGGAATCCTCCCTGGAAAAGCCTGATCAACAGCAAGCCCTGTGATCCTGCATGGCTCATCAGCCAGGAGATGGAAATTAATGGAGGTGCCTCATTAGCCAGGAGCTTTCCTGGCCTCTGCCCATGAGTTCCCTCAGGGGGAATGTCTGGTGAGGCCACAGCACATCCCAAGGAGCACCAGCACCAGGAGGGACAGCAGTGGCATGTCCCCAGGAGCTGAGGACAGGAGTGTTAGAGGGAAATCTGCACCTCAGGAAGGAGCAGAGAGCTTCTAAAGATCCTGTCAGGAAACCTGGTGACTGCAAAAGTAACCTTCCCAGGGAAGGCAATCACAGAGTTTCTTCTTCTGAGAGCTAATTCCATCCACCTCTGACACTGGAATTTGTCCCAGTGGGCCCTAGCAGAGGTTTCTCATGTAAGCAACACTTGGTTTTTATTCCCTGATTGGTGTTTTTATATTTCCATTTAAATAGAATCACATCATTCTCTGGGTGCACTTATGCATTTATCAATGCCATATTAATTAACCACACACTTCAGTCTAGCCCACCACACCATCCAAAAGGTCATGGCTTTAAACCACTTCATAACATGCCAAAAAACATTCAGTGAATTCATGTTCCAGTACCAGCACGTGTAGGAAAATCTGGTAATGTTCCAAGACATCAGAAGTGCCTGAACAGTCTGGTCCAAAGAGCTTGACTAAAGCTCATATTTAATATCTGATATTAAATTCATTTAGAAGTGTCAGAAATGTCAGCAAAGCTAACTACTGTTAGGTCCTCACTCAAAGATAAAACTGGCAATAAAAGTATTTTTGTTGGAAAAACTATTCTTAATAATAACAACAAATTCCATACTGAACCTTTATTTTGTGATTTTCAATTTAGCAGGCAAAATCCCGTTTCAAGAATGTTACTGTAATCCTATCATTTATATCCTGGTAACTGACACAAAAACAGTTTTAAAACAATATATTAAATAGAGTTCACCTACATTAGGTCTCCCAAAAATGGGATATAGTTTTAATAACCATCTTTTCCAAATGCAACAGTTTGGATCCTTTCCAATAACTTTTGCCTTCTTAAAAAAAAGAAATAAAATAAATAATAATATATCATTCCCAACATAAAATAGTGTTAAAAATAACCTGGATAATATTTGAAGAATAATCTCAGAAAACAACCTTTGATACTGGGGTTTCCTCACTTCACAACCTCAGCTCTCCAAACATGTTGGCATTTTCCTTTCAGTTCAAATGGCTTTAATACAGACCAAGTTTCAGGAAAAGAACAATAAACCCTCAGAACATCTTTTGTAAGTCTGGCCCTGAATCAATTAGAAATACAGGTACAATTTTGGACAACAAAGAAGTTTTTCTATTCTTAGCAGGAGCTGAGGTTTGCTGTCAGATTTCCCCCAAATTAATTCATTTCTTGCATCTTTACATCTTTACATCTTTACATCTTTACAATTGTTTGTAAATGCTCCAAGACTTTTTCCCTTTCTACACTACTTAAATTACTTGAAAAGTTAAAGTGGATTGAAACAGGAGCAGTTTCCAATATGACATTGGAGCTGTATCAAGGAGGTTACTTCCTCCTACTTTTACTATAAATCCATTTTAAATAAAAATTCACTGTTCCAAATAATAGGTTGAGATAACTCAAAAAATAAAATAAAATAAAATAAAATAAAATAAAATAAAATAAAATAAAATAAAATAAAATAAAATAAAATAAAATAAAATAAAATAAAATAAAATAAAATAAAATAAAATAAGTCCTTCCTTCCATCAGGAGCTTCTTTCTGATTGGGTGTGGGGCTCTGCTGAATTGCTGTTCCATTTCCTCCAATGTGCAGTGCCACTCTGTCCCACTCCCTTTTCTGCCCCTGTCCTGCCAAGGCAGAGCAGCACATTTCAGCTGAACCTTCCAAATTCCTGCAGCTTCTCTGAGACCATTCCCCTTGGAAATTCCATTGCAAGCAGAAATAACTTCTGAGTTGCATCTAGATACCTGCCTGATGGATTTTCATTTTAATTTTTCATTTTAATTGTTGACTCGTTTGGTTTTTTGGTTTTTTTGTTGTTTGTTTTTTTTTACTTCCAATATCTGCGTTTTTGCCTCCTCCTGTCCTCAAAATCTTTCCCTCATCCTCTTCCCCTCAGTGATGTTTGCTGGACTGATGGGTTCAGCTCTTCTCATTCTTCACATGTAAAGATCCTGGCAGTGAGCTGCTCCAGCCTTTACTCCCGTTTCATCTGCCACTCACTCACTCACTCACTCACAGCAATAACATTTTCATTACAAAGGTGGGTATTTTCTCCTCAGGTAACAGCCCAGAACTGTAGGGATGTAAGGGCTGCCTGCAGAAGGTGAGGACATGATGGAATTAAGTTGCCAGTTTTCAATTTAATGATTTAATAGTAATGGCCGGGCCTGAAACACTTTTGAGGAATGCTGCAAAATCCAAGGTGACAGCAAATCACAAAATCAATAGCTACTCATGTCTCCTCCTAAAGACATCAAACATTTGGTGTCCTCAGTGTTTGAATAAGCACCTTAATAAAATGTTTGAGGCCATAACACAGCCTGAGATGTCAGAACATCCTGACACCTGTCTAATGCAATGTTCAGCCACACAGAGAGCAAACAGACAAGTGAGAGAACTGTGTTTATAAAAGAGTTACCAGAGGATTCAGTGAGCAGACACAACTACCCAGCTATCCCAAATAACAACAGTTAATTGAGAAATGTCTTCTGGAAGTTTCATTTAAACCAAAGTCACAGCTAACTCTAATGTTGCTGTCTTTTAAGAGAAAGGATCTCTGAAGAAAGGAGATTTGCATTTACAGCTCTGTATTAATTCCCTTTCTCCTTTGGCACCTGCTGTGAGCTGTTTCAAGAAGGGTAATTACTTGTGACAAAGAAAATAGAAAATAATAAAGGAAAATAATAAAGGAAGCTGTAAATCTTTATTTGTTTTGGCTGCTGAGTAACCCCCACATTTCAGGGTTTAGGACGAGTCAGCAGCACTTCAGTGTGCTGTGCTCAGAGCTAAGGACTCCTGGCTCCTCACAGAAGTGAAACATCTCAGAGTAAGGCATTATCCTGTTCCAAACCTGCCTCCTTTCTCTTACCCACACTCTGCTGTTCCAGGAGTGTTTCCCACAGCCTCATGTTCTCTCGGTGGGCTCTGTTTGCTGGCAGATGCAGGGAGCAGCTCCTCTGGGTGCCTGAGCTCCCACCAGGGCCAAACCTCCAAAGCAGGAAACAATTGTCTAATTGTCTTTTTTTTTTTTTTCTTTTTTTTGGGTTTTTTTTGGGTGCTTCTTTTCCAAGCATATAAAATAAATATCAAGTAAACATCCAAATAAAACCTGAACTTGCTGAGGCAGAAGGTTCAACGCAAAACATTAAAAAAAAAAAGAGAATAATTCCACCCAAGCCACTCATGCTCCATGACAGAGACCCCAGGTAGAAATTATTATATCTACATAGAATATCTACATATTATATATGTATGGATATATATATATATGCATATTATATCTACATAGAATATCTACAACACTCTTCCAGCAGTTCATGTGTGATACCACATTACCTCAGTTTAATTCACCTTTCTGCCTCAAGTGTTCCAGCAGTGGTTTTGTGTTTGTTTTGAATTTCCTGGTGAGTACCAAGAGTGTGCTGCAGACTATGCCCAAAATAGCATCTGGTTTGTAATTACTGTCTGGAACCTAAATTGCAAAAACCTGTTGCTCCATGAAAAGATATAATTATTGAAAGGATCTTTTATGCATGGTTTGTCTGCATGCTCAACCATCAATTAAATCATTACCATCTAATCCTGCTCATAAATAGAATCGCACAGATTCCCAAATTCCTGAACCTACAAAAAATTTGTTTCCAAGTGAAAAATTACCACTTTTATTGAGCAACTAAAGAAAAGCATAATTCCTCTGGAGGTTGAAGCTCCAAGCAGAGCCTTTTATCTCTTTTCTTCATGGAGGGCTATACAATCACCAAGTCATTAATTGAGGGGTAAAATCAAGTCTGGTTTATCCTCTGCAGGTACGTGGGATAAAAGTTAATTGATCCCAAACTTGTTTTGTGGGTACCAACCTCCACCTGCTATTACAACTTTTTGCTCTATAGTTTTATCCAGACTTCCCAATTTTGGCTTTCACTAGTATATTATTTTTTCCTGCAAGCAGAGAAACACCTCAGACACTCATAAAACTTCTGAGTTTCTTCATCCTGATCTGCTTACCAAAGGAGCAGGACAGTGCAGGGGGTGCATGAACACACATTTTTGTGCTGCCCAGGGCTGTGTGTCAAGCAAAATCAAAGGAGTGGTGTGTATTTCATGGGCTTAAAAAAAAAAAAAACAGAAATGTTTCGTATCCTCTTGATCTCCTTCCACCTCCTGACACAATTCCTGTGCCAAGTGTGACAGCGTTGTGCCAGGGATGCTCTGCAGGGAGCCAGAGAAGAACTCAGTGTTCCCTTTTGGGGATCTGATGGAAAGAGGAGCAGAGGGAATGCAGGAGGCACTCACCCTTCCCTGATGGATCCTTCCTACCATCAGCACTGCCTCCAAGCTGATGGACAAGCTGTGTGAGACCTTGATTTTCTAACCTTTTCCCTTATGCTGCAGTGCCTTAAGGACAGCTCATGTCTGATACAAACACTTATTTTCCTCCAATGTACAGATTTCTTCATCCCTCTGCTGGTGTTACAGGAATTCTGAGTATCATGGATGTAAAGGCCCCATTTCCCCATCCCCAGCAGGGCTCAGGGCTTTGCAGCATTTCCTTTGATCTGTCTGTAACTATAAATCACAGCCTGGGTAATCCTACCAACAAATCCTCCTTAATGTTGTATGTTTTAATTAGCAGAGCCATAAACACGTTTTCCAGCCAAATATGTCATTTCATGCTGGTGTGGTGAGTGGTGGGCATCACTCCCGATTATGCAGAGGATACTGAGCAAACCCAGCCAAGGAAAATGACCTTCTTCTATCATGGATCCTCACATCATTCACTGTGTCTCTGGGAAAAGCCCTGCATTGGCTTTAGAAAGATAAAGGTTTGGGTTTTACTGAACTGGATGAATGAATTCCAGTATCACTTTAGACAAAAGAATGCAATCTGATATGAGAATTTTGCCTTCAGTCCTTGACATTTCCTTCTGCACTGCCTGCTCTGGGCATTCCTCTTCCATGCCTTGGTTTGTGTTCTGGAAATAAAAGCATTTCCCTTAAGCCAAGAAAATGAAAAACAGAGGGCATACCCTGGGAAATGCTAAGAAAACTACAGTGTAGATCTATTTCTCATCTCCAAAATAATCTTACTTCATACATCCTCTTAAAAGTAATTTCCTCCTTCCTCTGCCTTCCTGTAGCTCCTTTGGCTGCACTTACATAGAAGGTTTTCCCTGGGTGTTTATATTTTTCATTAGAAGTGTATTTCTCCTTCAGACACAGAGAATTTATTCAAAACGTGTCCCGCTAATCATATCTACTCTAGAAAAATGTATTTTAAAGGATCAGCCATTTATTTCATCTTCTCAGCAAGGAGCATCACTGCCCTAATGCAGCAGGAAATGTCTCCCAGAATGTCACCTTTATTTATTATTATTTATTATTATATTTATTTATTATTTATTTATATTTTACTTTATTTATTATTATTAGGCTGGATTTTGTGTGCAAATGTGAATATTGATATAAATCCACATGGCTGGGTCTGAGGCTCTAATCCCTGAACATAACCAGGGAAATTAAGATCAAGGAGAAATCACTTCCAAGTGGCACAGAGTCTGTTTCTACCCCTTCCTACCCCTGGAAATGGACTTTGGATGCAATTCAAGACTAAGTTTAGTTCCAGGTCAAAGCCTATCTGTGGAAGTTCCCAGGTATTTGTTCTGCCTCACAGCTGATGGGCAAAGCTTCAGCTGGAATCCCATCAGATGGTTTTGTTTCTGCAAAGATGGTGGAGTGGACAAGGTGCCTGGAATGGTAAATAAAGTCTTGAGTATTTGGGTGAGAGTTTATTTTAGGTCTAATTTTTAAAAAAATGCTATTTTTGCCTTTTTAATCTAAATTACTCCTGAAATCATATTTAGAGAAAATGGAGATATTTCCAATAGCCTTTCATTATGTTTTCCCAATTGTAAATAAGCCACTATAAAATGCCAAAAAAATGTGAAAAGGGAACATTTACATAACATGGTAAGCATCATTTAAGAAGTTGTAATCTTCAAAATTTTGTTCAAGTATGATTATCTAAATTACTGACAATGCCAAAGAACAGTAATGAAAGAAATCCTAAAAGTACTTGGAAACCTATAAATCTAAATACAATGCTTTTTTTTAGAGAATTTGTGTCATTTTATATTATTTCCTGCATAAGCTGTAATTATTTGAGCAAGACCTGCCAGTGCACAGTCAGGAACATCCAGGACTGTTTCCTCTCCCTTTTATTTCCAGCAGACATCTGTTCAGCTGAAGGCCAAGGCTTTTTCTCTATTTTCTTCATTTTTCATATAAAATATAACTGGGTATCCAGGTCTTCTTCAGACACTGATTCTCCACTGATTCAGTTTTGATAAATTGCTTAAACTCTTGTCACCTCCCAGATCTAATCCTGTTGCAAATCTCACATAAATACATCAATAGCACTGAAAGATTCAAAACTTTGGATTTGGGCACCAAAATTCCATCCAAAAGCTTTGGTTATGCCTTTAAATGCACTCTGGTTTTTAGTGGCACCAAATATCACATTTATTTTTGTCAGTGTTACACCTTCAGAATCTTTTCTTGCAGTCAAGGTAGAACCAAGGCACTGGATGAGCAGCTTGGCTTTCACTTTGTTTCTGGGAAAGTATCTGGGGAATTCAGAATGTTCAGGATGAGAGAGTATAAATGAACCCATCCATATTAATTATGTTTAGGCTTCAAGAGATTTTTCATATGGCCTTCACATGATCTATGGTTTTTGAATTTGTGACTTCTAATATACCTCACCATTTCTTTTATTTATATTTATCATTTCCTGTGGTTTTGGGGGTCTGGTGGAGCTCACCTGGCAGATTCCACGGTGCTCTCAGGCAGTGCTGTAACCTTGGCACAGCCACAGATTTGAAATGGAGACAATTAAAGCCCTTCTTTCAGCTTTAATATCTGGAGACCTTCTGGCCATCTGCTGAGAAACCACAAAGTGCTGCTGGCTCCATCCAATCCCTGAGGGAAACTTTCCATTAGGTTTTCTGGAAGGCTCCTAGTCCAGACTAAGCTGGAATCTGTGTCTTTCCAAGTGCTGCTGCTCCCTCACTGCAGAACAATTCCTGTTACAGCTTTACATTGTGATTTAAGCAGAGTTTGCATGGCACAGTCCCTCCTTTTGCATATAATCTAACCCAGGAAGGCATTAGTGCAGTCCCTCAGTGACTCATTAAAAATATTTTAATCAAGTTCTAGTGCACTTGCCATGCAAAGAATGAGTGCACTATGCTATCTCATTAAAAACAAAACAAAATCAAAAAATCAACAACAAAATCCCAATTTAGAAAAAATAAAAATGTTTTAAATAGGGCTCCAAAGTCTTGAAAGAATAATCTATTGTACCCTTATTTAATTCAGGCACCACCAGGTGCTTTCTGGCCTGTTCTTGTGTTTAATAACGCTGCTGGGAATATTGCCATTGACTACAATGAGGAAAAATAATACCTGGTTTAATATATGCTTCATCTTATAAAATAATAACAGGTTGCTCAACATGGTTGTGCTGAACCTGTTCATTTATTTTCATACCTAAAATACAAGGACCAGAACACACAGAAAATTAACAAAAGAGGGCAGTGCTTCTTGTTCAGTATTAAAAAAAAATAAATCCTCTTTTAAGGATGTTATTAACTTGTGTAAATCATCCTTTTTTGGAGGGACGTGTCATGGATGTCAGAAATGTAGAATTGGCTGGGTGGTAGCAAAGTGTTCATGGTTTCTGTCAGGACCATTATGAACCACGGGGAACTTCTGCCACCTCACAGTTTTAACCTTTCAACATCTCTATTAGAATCAGGGAATCATGTAATTTATAGAATTATAGGATTAGAGTATTACAGAACGGTGGGGCCTGAAAGTTCAACCACTTCCAGCCCCCTGCCATGGTTCCACTGGCCCAGCTTGCTCAGAGCCCCACCCAGCCTTGGACATTTCCAGGATGGAGCAGCCACAGCTTCTCCGGGCAACCAGGGCCTCCCCACCCCCAGAGGAAAGAATTTCTCCCCAATATCCCATCTCACCCTGCCCTCTGGCAGTTTAAAGCCATTACTGCTGGTCCTGTCACCACAAAGCCCTGCCCAAAGCCCCTCTCCAGGTGTCCAGGCTGCTGGGAGATCTCCCTGGGGCCTCATCTTCTCCAGGCTGGGCAGTGCCAGGCACAAAGGGACCTGGGGTGCTGGTGACAGCAGCTGAACATGGGCCAGCAGAGTGGCCTGGTGGCCAAAAAGGCCAATGGCCCCTGGGCTGGATCAGGAATGGTGTGGGCAGCAGGAGCAGGGAGCTCATTCTGCCCCTGTGCTCGGCACTGCTGAGGCCACACCTCGAGTGCTGTGTCCAGTCCTGGCCCCTCAGTTCTGGAAGGACATTGAGACACTTGAACACATCCAGAGGAGGCAACAAGGCTGGTGAGGGGCTGGGAACACAAACCCTGTGAGGAACCACTGAGGGAGCTGGGGGTGTTTATCCTGGAGAAAAGGAGACCCAGAGGTGACCTGATCACTCTCCACAACCTCCTGAAAGGTGGCTGTGGGCAGCTGGGGTCGGTCTCTTGCACCAGACAACAACCAACAGAACCAGAGGACACAGTCCCAAGCTGTGCCAAGGGAAATTTAGGTTGAATGTTAGGAAAAAGTTCTTGATGGAAAGAGTGATAAAACACTGGAATGATCTGCCTGGGGAGGTGCTGCAGTCACCATCCCTGGATGTGTTTAAAAAAAGACTGGAGGTGGCACTCGGTGCCGTGGTTGAGTTGAGGTGTCAGGGCTGGGCTGGACTCGGTGATCTTGGAGGTCTCTTCCATCCCAGTGATTCTGGGATTCTGGGATTCTGGGATTCTGTGATTCTGGGATTCTGTGGTTCTGTGATTCTGGGATTCTGTGATTCTGGGATTCTGTGAATTTGTGATTCTGTGAATTCTGGGATTCTGGGATTCTGTGATTCTGTGAATTCTGGGATTCTGTGATTCTGGGATTCTGTGGTTCTGTGATTCTGGGATTCTGTGAATTCTGGGATTCTGGGATTCTGTGATCCTGGGATTCTGGGATTCTGTGAATTCTGGGATTCTGGGATTCTGGGATTCTGTGAATTCTGTGAGTCTGGGATTCTGTGAATTCTGTTATTCTGTCAATTCTGTGATTCTGTGAATTCTGTGATTTTGTGATTTTGTGATTCTGTGATTCAGTCCCAAGGTGTGCTGCCCCAGCCCAGCAGAGGCTGGAATGAGAGTGCTCAATTCTGCATTAATCACTTCCCAAACTCAGCCAGGAGCCAGCGGTGGGAGCAGCTCTGTCATTACTGAGTCCCTCCTCTCCCCTGTGCTTTCAGACAAGCTGCACTCCTGTGGCAGCTGCACTGCACAATCTCCTGTCCCTTTATCCTCTGGAAACGCTGTTAAATGGAATTGTGCCCCTCTCCTGCCAAGGCACCGCTGGAGGAACAGTAATTAATGCTGCTGGTTCTCATTCTCTCGTTATGGAGCCCCTTATCCTGACCCTTCTCCATCAGAAGGCCCCAGGTGAGGAGGCTGAATTTCCTCCAGAAGAATTCCTTTCAAAGCAGAATGAGCAGGTTTTACTGATCCAGAGGGCCTCTGGTTTTGGTGCCTAGCTGGGAATACATCTAGGGGAAGAGACAAATGTAATTTACAGCAGGAGCTTAGAGCAGGTCCCCCTGTGACATCAGAATGTAAACACTCAAGGTTACTCATTACTTCTGGAAATCTTGTCCCATCTAAGTGCAACAAATTCAGGGGCATGATTGCAAACAGCTCCCATTGCTCTAGACACTTGAAATCTATTTATCTGTCTGTCTATATTAGCTATAAACAGCTTTTATTTGATGTATTTCCCAGTTATTCAAGAGATCAGGAGTGAAAATCAGCGTTGAGCCTCTCCACCATAAATACACCCCCAGCTTTTAGCCTTGTTTATTTTTACAAGGCTTTTCTTTTAAGGGATTTTATTTTGTTCCAGTGTACTTTCTCCTCACATCAAATTCAGAGTGGTCTTCCACTTAACTTATCTTTCCTGCGTTGCTGACAGTCCTGAGCTTGAACAACATTATCAGAGAAGTAATCAAGGTTCTGCTGGAGCTGAGGGGATTCAGCAGATACTCTGAAACCACATCACTCAGAAGCTCCTGCCTGCCACTTGGGATAAATGTCTGTGTTTGAGGAAAGAATATATCACATAATTTGTGCCCATGATTCTTCATCATATGGAGAAAGTTCTACTTCAAATAAAGAATCAGAAAGCAAAGCAGCAAGAGGGCTGTAAAGAAAAAAAAAAAAAAGTAGACAACAGCAAGAGAGAGGGAGAGGAGAGGGAAAATGTGATGGGGAAAAAATGAGACAGGACTGGAATTAAAGGCAATGATGTAGAAAAAAATCCTGACAGCTTTAATGGGTTGTCAAAGAAGATCTGCAAAGGCTCCAAAACAAATGAAACAAAAAAAGCAGAGCCATATACATAGATATAAAAATGAAAATGGAGCAGTGTATCATCTGTTATTCCAGGATGACAAAATTAAACTACTCTAATAAACTAAAATTGCTGTTTGTGAAATGCTGCTTTAGTTTATGACATATACAGCCTGTACTTGTTCTAAAGATTAACCTGCATCCAAATCTCCAGTCTGTTTGTCCTGGAAAATTCCCTTAGCTTCCATGGCCTCTGATGCTAAGGAACCATAATGTCATGGTTTCCATTATCCTGGGTGAAATCAAATTCATTATTTGCTTGGTTTAACAGGACTACATGCAATTAATGTGTGTGCACGTGAGTGGCTTCTTCCCGGGCTGGTAAACAGGAGGAACAAGTTTTCTTCATATTCCCAGTTTAATCAATATATCTACAGCAGCAAAGGAGAACATTTCAGAAGTGAAAAGTGCAAATCATGCAGTGAGGACTCTGCTGTGGCCCCTAAGCCCTGACCTACATCAGGATGTTGTGGCACCTTCAAAGGAATGTGGGATCAATTGGATCTTCTGATTCTCCACTTCATCTCCAGGCACATCAGGAGAAATATTCTTCTTTCTTTACCTAAAAGGGAGGATGGAAATATCAGCTTTTATGTGCCTCTGTGGTACAGAATAAACAACCCCAGGTAGGTTTAAATTAGCAGATGGTATTTGTGACTAGGGAAAAAAACAATCTTTCTAGAGAAACGTAGCTTTAAAAAAAAACATGATTAAATAAAGTTTAAATGGGAATTAATGTATGCACTAAATGACTGATGCCACGCTAAAAATCTTCCACTATTAGCCCTGTATGCATATTTGTACTCACACACACATCATATTGAGAAAAAGTGTACTAGAGAAGCTGTTTTTCCAAATTGTCACCAATGAAAAGTGCCAAAAATACAGCCACTGCTTTTTGCAATCTGTTTCTCTGAGTTCTGTGTTTCTTTTCCTGCTATTTTTTAAAATGAATGTTTTTTTATGGAAACCATTTTTTTTTTCATTTATTTTTTTTTTCCTTATGAGTTAATCTATTCCTGCAGCTCCTTTGCTGCCTTTGGTTGCAGTCCCTGGAATTTCTGCACCCATGAATTGTGTGGGATAATGGCTGGAATATTGAAGGTCCTCCAGGGGTTCTGCTCCCACACTAAGACCCAAATGTTGCCACATAATTACATTTCCTCCATAAACCTCCTCTTAAACCTAACATCAACATATCTCTTTGAGGCTCTTTGTCAATTAATGGAAATCATAGAAATCAACTTATCATTTTAGGACCTGGACAAAAGGGATGGAAAATTAAAAAAGTGCTGGGGAAAAGAAGCTGTAACCCTCTGTTCCCCATTTTCTGCATTTTCCTGTCATCATCTTTCACAGCCCTCCCACAATTCCTGCCCCAAAATTTGGTGCTGTTTCCTTGTAATCCACAGAAGTTTTTGCTTAGGAAAAAAGGTTATATCCCTATTTCTTATAATTCTGATTTGTTCAATATCTCTGACTGGAATCTTTTCAATTCATATTTACAATATACAATAATTCATTAATTGTCAATGATCATTCCTCTTTGTACCTTGCATACTTATTTTTTAGTTGATATCTCAATTCTTAATTTGAAATCCCCTAACCTGATCAAATATTACTCAAAATATTGAAAGAGAGATTTCCATCAGCTACCCCACTTCTTTTTGTTTCAGGTTAAGCCTAGAGGGCTCAGCACAGTGTAAGAGCCATGCTTGAAATAATTGCTGAAATCAACCTTTGTGTTTCTGGGACTGGATTTTCACCAGAGGAGTTAAAATTGCTGCTGGGAGAGGATTATGCATTCTGGAATGCTTCTCATTTTCACTTCTTTTTTAAATTTAAATTTTAATTTTTTTTTTTTTTTTCAATTTGGAAACAGCCTCTATATTACAAGGGACAAGCCCCAGCATTTCTGTAGACGTGGAACCCATTAGGATCACTAAAAATATTAATACTAGTGGATATGACCATTAATTCTGAAAGCAGATTCTCCATTATTATCCTGCAGTATTGTTATTTTGCACTGAGGATGCACCAGAAAGCAGCCAGGTTTTTCCTACCAGGATTTCTGCCTGCAGACACGAGTCCTTAGGAGGTGTCAGTATTTATAATTACCCATCTGACAAAGGGTGTGCAACTCCTCTGTTCTCTTTGGGTTTCTTTAGGAGCCCTAAAAGCTCCTACAAAAGATCCTACTTTATTTTTTTATTATTTTTTTATATATATTTCTATATATTATTTTATATATATATAAATATATATATAAACAAAAGCTGAAGGCTTAGCTCTGAATGCTTCTGATCCAAAGGAAGACTTCAGAGATGGAGATGTCAAATATAAGAAATGTCTTCTGTAATAAGTCAAGAGAATGAACAAATCACAATTGGATGAAAAAGGTCTGAGAAGCCCCAAGCAAAGACTGTTGCTATGTATTTGTAATAATCCTAGAAAGTTATAGCTCATCTTTTTAGTGATGTTGAAGGTGAACATGGAATAAATTCCACCCATGCTGTTGTTATTAGGATTTGGAAAAAATGCCATTATGGATGGGATGCAGTCACTCTACAGCCCCTTCTTGCTATTTACTGCAGGTGGGAAAAACAAATCCAAGAAAGAGCACAACAAACTCTCTTTAAGGCAATACTTCTCTCTCCTGCCTGCTGGTACTGAGGAACTGGTGCTCAGTTTCATGGCAATACACAGATTTATGGCTTTTTGTGCCATAAAACACAAGCAGGGTGTTCACCTGTTTGAATGGAAGCAGCTGAATGCCTGGATCAGCTGGCACACAATTCATGTCTAAATCTGCTTTTCCAGTATTTCCTCTGGAAACTGGAAGTTCTCAGTACGAGCTAGAACTTAGACTGGCTCTTTGTTATTTTACAGGTGCCATGGATAAATTAATTGTTACCCTGGCACAGTTGGGGAAAGGGTGTTGTTTGTATATTTTCCATTAAAACCACTTATAAATTCTTTATAGATGTGACCATTACTGGGTGATTCTTCTGGACCAGCAATTTATCCTCTCCAAACTGTCTGGGAGCTGCTTTCTCCATGTTAGGTTGTTGAAGTGTGTTATTTTTGGTCAAGGTCACACAGCACTTTTGCCTTTTCTTGATTTACTGAAGCTTAATTGAAACAATAGGAAATGTTCTTAAAAATGTTCCTCACTGATCCAAACACCACCAGAACAACAGCAGCAGTTTAGTCATCACCATTCTGGGATCATATTCCTCAAGGAGAGGGGGAAGAACCAGAATGGAACACTGAGAGGGCAGACTTCAATTCCATCAAGCATCTAAATCAATTCTTGCCTTAAAGCTTGACATTATGTGGAGTTTTATGCACACAAACTTCAAACTCAAATGTTTGAAGGGGAAAAAAAAAAATTGTCACTAAAGTAAAAATTTAAAAATAAAATATAAAAGTAATTAAAAAAAAATATTCTTATTGGAAAGTACCAGAAAGTTGTAGAAATAAGTTTGGAGGGGACCTTAACAGGTTAAATAGATCTCTTGCCTGTCCTTGCACAATTCTAGCTTTGAGTTAAAGTACAGGTAGTGACAGCTGCCCTGGAGCTCTGCAGCCTGCTCTGGGTCAAATAAAAAGAAATACAATTCTGTAGCCCTGGCAAAAGGCTGGGTTGGAAAAAATGAGAAGGTAAAACTGAACCAGCTGGAAAAGTCACTACAAGAACTGCAATTACAAGAGCTGTGCAGGTGACTGGAATGGCCACAGAGCCCTGGGATCATCAGTGGAAATAAAAACTAACAAACAAGGGCTCAAAATGGCAAAATATTTCCAGAAAGCCGCTGGGTTTGTGTTCAGCAAGAGCCAAAAGCCTTGAGCTGAGCCAATCTCTTTGCCAAAGTGCAGATGTTTCAGTGTTTTGGAAAAACAAATCATTAGTGCCACCTCTGGATGCAGGAGCTGAGTTAGAGAGGTAGAATGTTTTTAAATGTAAAATTGTTTGCATTCGTTTTGTGAGTTCATTTGAAAGGCAAATACAGAGCCAAGGTGTTCATCTCCTGAGCCTGACCAGCAGGGGCAGCAGGCTCCTACTCACTACCAGGAACTCCTTTTCCCTGTGTTAGACCTAACTCTGCACCAGTTTGTAGCTGGTGAAGTAGCTCCTAAACTGTTGGGGGCAGAAATGCAAGATATTTACCTTTATCTAACTGTGGCAGCCAAGAAAGCACTGAATTCCACACAGCACCATGGAGACAACTGCTAGAGTTTAGAGAAACTGAAAATGTAAGTGTGTAAATTAGAAAGTTTCTTAAGTCACTGGGTGAAAAAGTTAAAGTTCAGAGTTTAAACCAGGTTAGAGAACAGAAAACAAGATAGAGGATTTAGGGTGTTGTCTCTTGTCTTCTTCATCTTCTTCTTCTTCTTCTTCTGGAGGAAGTTTGTTTGTTAAACTTGTTTAAGTTTGGAGTTTAAACCAGTTTAGAGAACAGAAGACAAGATGGAGGATTTAGGGTGTTGTCTCTTGTCCTTCTTCATCTTCTTCATCTTCTTCTCCTGGGGGTTTTTGGGTAGCAATGAGTGATTGGATAGAGAATGCTGCAGTGCAGCACACAGGTGTTGGGTCATTGGGTCACTAAGGAAAATAATTTACTTGGCATTTGTTAATTGGGTAAATAGAAATATAAAAGACTTTGAAGAAGATCTTTGTTGGCCATTTTACACCTTTCTATCTTAGTGCACTCAGCTCCTTGTACCCTGTATCCATGTAATGTAGATAAGAGAAGAATAAACAATGAAGTCTGAACAAGAGCAAACTGCCTCTCTCTCATCAATCTCAGTCCTGGGGAAGAGAACCCAGCCATGAGGTCCATATTGAGACAGCCAGGTACTAATCACATGGCATGGATTAAAAAAATAAAAAATAATGTGGTTCCTCGTGCTCAGATTTGGTGTCGATGTCAACCCCTGCCACAGCTCTGCCACCTCTGCTAAATAAACATGGAACTTGCACACACAACAAGGGCAGCTCCAATCTGCTGAGTTTTCACTGCAATATTGCAAGAAAATGAGCCATCTTTATTTTTTGTCGTTATTAGGTAGGTGTTTACCAACACAAAACTGAAACTTAATGACTGCTGCGCTAAGAAAATGAAGTTAGGATCAAAAAACACAACTCTGGTATCCACACTAAGTGAAACACTGGAAAAGGAAAAGCTGCTGATTATTAAAATGCTCCAGTATGACGTTTCCCCCATACCTGGAAATATGTGAAGTATGATGCATAAACACTTTTCTAAATAAAAAAAGTAAGGAGAGGTTGCCATGGAGATGTCACGTGTTCCCTTGGGGCTCGAGGAAACACAATTAGCCTGCAGGATGGTTTTCAAACACTTCACTTGGAACCTTTTGGAGTTGCAGCCACGTAGTGATCTGCTGAAAGGATTCTTTGTGCTGTCTGCGTGGTTTTTTCAGCCAACACATATTGCTGTGTGCCCAAAAGTGATTATTATGGAGGAATAGCTCTCATTCTGATATTTCAAACTGAATTTATAGGAGGGAAATTTTCAGCTTTCAATTTTTATCACTAGATTTAAAAATACCATCAGTTAGTGCAGAAATCTTTTTGTTCTTCTCTTCAAACCATTCTGATTTTGCAACGACAAAAATTAACTTTTCTTGCACCCTGAATGGGTTTGAATAAAGACATTTGCTTTTATTTAAACTTCCAGTGAAGGAAACAGTGCTTTTCCTTGGCCATTATCCCAAGTCAGCTCTCATTAGAAAAGAGTAATCAAGGAGTTGTGGAGAGGAGCGTGTTTCATCAGATAAACACTCTGCCCCTGATTTGACACCGGTCTCTTGATTATACAGACTGCAGCTGAATTCTGAGTTTCTGAAGCTTTCTGTGCCTCCTATCTTTGCACCTTGCCTTCGTTAAGGGGTGAAGGGGAATAATTCTGACAACTTTTTAACCTCCATGCCCGCGTTGAGGCGTGGCTCTAATGGCACATTATTATTAGCGAGGTCTTGGGAAAGAAGAGTTTGTGCTTCCAAACAGGAACCTCAAGGGATTAATCACTCAGACTAAAAGCTCCTACATTCTTTTAACACTCCAGATCAAATGAGCTGTGCCTGATTGTCACATCTACCAAAAGCCTTTGTGTTTCTGATAATTTACACCTTCCTTTAATCGTCTGAGCCTGCTTCTCAAAGGAAGCCAATTAGCTTCAATACATCTTTGCCTGTCGTTGCATATAAATAAAATAAACCCGAATTTCTTGATAGGTTTTCACTGTAATGGCAAGTCTAGCTCATTTTCTGTTCTTTAAAACAGGCTAGTAGGTCGTATTGCTCTGATTTGGATACACAAAGAACAAGTTTTCCAGAAATAATTCTAATTAGGACAAACACAGATAAACTTTTTGTTTGCACACAGTGAAAAAAAGGTCATGAAACAAAATGTTTTGAGATGCTGTGCAGAAAAACAGCCCTGATTTTACTACAATTAACAGTGAGGTGCAAATAGAATCTCAGAAGATGGTTGGCAATTGCACCACGCAATTGTTTGTTTAGCAGAAAGGATGGTTAGAAAACCAGAAAATAATTCACCACACACACGAGGATGTGTTATTTAATGACCAAAAAGCCTGTCCTTACTGCTGTAACCCAATTCTGGTACCCCAAATAGCACTGAAGTGCAGCTTTCAGGGCCAGCAATCACAGCCATGCCAACACCTGCAGTTTAAACATTATTCTATTTCCTGGCAGAAGCTGCAGAAAGTTTCAGTGGGGTATCAAATGGGCAACAAGCAGCTCAGGAAGGCAGAAAAACAGAGGTTTATGAAAAATTCAGTAAAGAGTAAAAACATACAATGTTATGACGTTATGATCACTACTTTCTTCCTGCCTACCCATATCAGACACATGCAGGAAGTCAGAGACCAAATATTTTCCTCTTTGACAGGAAAGATCTGATCAAAATAAATTTTCTTAATGAAAACCAAGTGCCTGGACACCAGAGCTATAAACCAGGACCTTCACCATCAATAAGGAAATAATATCCCTTGAAATACAACTGGTGGAAGTTATTAAACAGAGCTGTGACTTTAATACTGTGAGCAACAATTTGGATATTCTCTTTAAGGGATGTGTCATCTCGTCTCAACAGACATATGTTCCAAGATAAATCGTATCCAACATTTTAAAACACGCATTTTTCATCTCTTAGCAGTCAGGCAAGAGAGCTGCCTTCCACCTCAGTCTATTGAACTTCTTTTGTTTTATTTTATTGGCTAGTTCAATCTTTAAAATGCATCATTAAAATCCTTTTACACCTTTACAATTTGCTTCCATTTCAACATGTTCTTCACAAAACCAGAAAACTTTCTGATCATTTTAGAATGTGAATTAAAAGGCAATTTCAAGTCCTTTGTAAGATGTGTCTAACAATTTTTCAGACCCAGTCATCAATGAAACCAGCAGAGATGAAGAGTGCCAGATAATTTAAAAGTGCATTTAAGGTATTCATATCTTATTTCCATGTGTCTGAGTTTATTAAATCATTGATCCCAAATTTACAGCTGTGAAATTTTGAAAAGACAATTTGTGAGTTCAAACGGAAAATAGTGTGCAAAGAAAACAGTGTGCAAATATATAATATAGAATTAAACATAATTAATTTCACAGAACAACCTCCTGATGGAAGTGAAACAAAACCCAAAACCTGCAAATTCTAGCAGGAATTAATTTTTGAGCGCAGCCCAGTCCTTCCAATATGGTAATAATAACCAAATAAATAGCATTACTTTTTCACCTATGTCTGCACATCACCTATCCAATGTACTCCTTGGTAATAAATCAAGTACTTCTTGACTTTTTAATGGTTCTGGGATTACTCTTTTGGTAGGATCCTATCAAATTCTGTTAAGAGAACCTAAATTTAAAGGATTTTTGTATAATGAGTGACAGGAAAACCTGTCTTATGTATATGCATAAACATAAGCAACCAATAATTTTATCAGAGAGTAGACAGAGCTGAGAGGCAAGAATTCCATTTTTTCCTCTTCTACACCACTGATCTTGATCACTTGTCTTTATTAAGCAAAATATCACTCAGAATGTCTACCTGTAATTATTTCTGCCATCCCTCAGGCCTCTGGCTGTCCTGCACTGCTGCAGACACACAGTTTATTCCTTTCCCCCCAAAATTTCACCCCAGGATCTCAGCCTGAAACAGAAATGCTAATAACAGCATGAACAAACTGCAGAACAAGGTTGGGTATGAGCACTTCTTCAGTTTCACTTATTTTCACTTATTTTCAGGCAAGTGAAAACTGAGAAGAGATTTTAGAACAGAACAAGCCGTGGTTTTGAGTGACAGTCTTGAGAATGAGAAATAAAATCTCATTCTCTCAGGAAAGATAGCTGCTTTTCAACTGCCACCAAAGAAAGTTTAAAAACAGAGAAACCTTTTTACTCTACACTGAAAAAAACAAATGATAATCCTCCTGTGAAATAACTCTAACCATCTCCAGCCCCCCATTCTTTTTTTTTTTTTACATCTTTTGTCTTATTTATTTTATGTTCTGAGTTTTTCTAAACATCACAGCAAGGCAGTTTCTTCCAGAGAAATTGCATTCCAATCACTCAAGGGGTGAATTTGCTGCTTGAGCCTTGTGGATTGCCCTGTGAAAGCCTGAAATGATGTGTTAGCCACATGGCAAAATCCTCCTGCAGCAGAGCAAAAGCACAGGTCAGAAAAAAAAATGCAACAGGGTAAAAATCCTGTGGTTTTCATATTTCTCTTGAAAAATGTACTGGTGGTGTGGTGATAACCATCAGAACTCCCCTGAAAAGGGATTCTGGATTCTAAAGAGTGAAGACTTCTCAGCCATTGCACCAAAGAGTGATTTGTCAGCTCAGTATTCTGACAATACTGCTTTTCATGCACAAATTGCAGCTCTAGTAAATACCCTTTTTTTATTATTTATTTCATTTCATTGAGATATCCTGCTTTGAATAAAATTCATTGGAGAAAGTTGTGCTCTAAGCTGCCTCTTTTATGTAATGTCAAGGTGTTTGATTTCAGTAATAGAGTGGCTGTCTGTTGAGAAAAGTAAACAGGCTTGACTTTATTTTGCTCCTGTTGCATTTTTATATAAAATATTGTAATAATGTATTCAGGAGATTTACCCACTGCAAGAGAACCATGTAATCATCATTAGGTTGCTGTCCTCTAAACAGTGCTACAATATCAAAACACAAAATACTTGTATGAGAGAGAGCCAGGGACAGCAGAGAGAGAGTTTTGTGCTTTTCCAGGCTGTTTGTAGACTTTAAAGTGATGATAATTGTAGTTCTGTACAAGCACTGAAGGAATCAACCAAGGCACAGGGGGTCAGAGTGAAAAAACTCACATTTTGCCATCCCACATCTGAATTTTGATGAATCACTGGGGATTTGATCCACAGCATCCCTCACTGTTCCTAACATGAACCTTCCTCCCAGCCAGCAGGGCACAGTTTGGCTTGGTGAGAGGTGAAGATGTGTGAGCTCAACCCCTCCAGAAAGCTCTCAAACCTGCTGAGAGATGGGATTCCCCCAGCTCAGAGCAATCCTCAGAGGATACAACCCTGGCAGGGCAAACCCCACAGCAGCTGCTCCTCACCTTCCCAGTACAGCAAGGATTTAAGAGCAGGGTGAAGGTTTTGGAGCCAAAATCATTTTTTGGAGGCTGGGCTTAAGGAGACCTTTAATTCCAGCTCAGGCCAGGCAGGTGCTGCTGCTTTTAGCCCTCAAAAAGAGTTCTGGGCTTGCTGGAGTCTGAGATACAGAGTGTGTGCCCTTGTTTCTAATAATTAGTTCTAGGATTCAAAGAAACACTGAATTTCATATAATATGAAATTCATGGGCATGTTTTCATGGTAATACATGAGAACAAATGTTAAAGTTAGATAGGAAAAGTGTAAGTGTGTAGATTAGAAAGTTTCTTAAATCACTGGGTGAAAAAGTAGTTTAGAGAACAGGAGACAAGATGGAGGATTTAGGGTGTTGTCTCTTGTCCTTCTTCTTTCTTCTTCATGTTCTTCTCCTAGGGGTTTTTGGGTAGCAATGAGTGATTGGATAGAAAATACCACAGTGCAGCACACAGGTGATGGGTCATTGGGTCACTAAGAAAAATAATTGAGTTGGCATCTGTTAATTGGGTAAATGGACAGATAAAAGACCTTGAAGAGGATCTTTGTGAGCCATTTTACCCCTTTTCTATCATAGTGCACACAGCTCCTTGTACCTTGTAATGCTGATAAGAAAAGAATAAACAACTGAGACCAGACAAGAGAAAACTGCCTCCCTCTGGTTAATCTTCAGTTCAAAGGGAAAAAGAACCCAAATCCAAAAGTCCCTAACGAGACATGGGCTCTCCTTAGGAAATAGAACACAGATAATCTCCAAGCCCTCTCCCAATTCCAGCTGCAGTCCAAGCTGTCTCAGGCTCTGCCACACATTAAATGTTTGCAGATACCATCAGGCATTTCTATCTCAACACAAATTTCTTTGTGCCTAATGCCTCCCTCCCGAGTTAAATTGCCATTCTCTCAGTGGGATTGGGCACAGCCACTGGAATCTGTGCCTCAAAGAGTAATTTAGCCCTGCCTACATTTCACACTGCTAAATTTAAAAGTTTCAGTCCCTCATCTGTGATTTAACCATGTCCATACCATTTAAAACAAGAGGAATTCTGCACCCCTCCTACATCAGTATTTTTAATGCTGTAATCCCTGCTGATATTTTAGAAATTAATCTCTCCTGGGCTGTTGGAATGTGAAAGAAAAGCACAGTTCTCATCAACTCTCTGTGCAGAAAATATTAACATTATTTCCCTCCACACATCCACTTCTCCTTCAAACAAGAGACAGCAAGACTTTATCTTGGTACTGCAATATAATTCATACTCCAGTTATTTGATTCAGTTTAATGTAAAATCATTTTAGATTTGGATCCTGAGGTTCAACATGAAGTTGAATTACCATTTTCTTTAGCTAAAGAGTGAAGCATGGCTGCTTTGAACCAGAAGCCTTTTTCCATGTCAGGTTCTAGAAGACATCACTTTCTCTCCTGAAAATGGATTTCCTCACTTAGTTACAAATTGAGGTAAACTGATACATTCTTTTTTTTTTTTTTTCCTTAAATCAAATGCCATCTTTCCAAACTAAAGCATATAGAATCTACATCAAATAACTTTTGTACCCCAAACAACACGAACAAGGTCTTATGAGTAATGAAATGGCCTAAAGCAGCCAGATAAAGGATGCATGAAAAATTCATTGCTTCCCTCAAATATGTTGCAAATTTTATTTGTCTCTACAGCTCTTTCACAGAGCAAATTTATTCCCCACAGTGATTTTTTTCTTTTTTTCCCATCAGAAGTTATCAATTGCATTTTAAGTGCCTCATGTAATGGATATTCCATCATTTTCCATGAGAAGATGCTTCACAGTCTAACAGCTGAAGATCCAGGAAACACATCCAGCTCAAGAATGCTTTTCACTTGGTGCCTGCTCGTATAACCCAGTAATTATTAATTATAATTAATTATCCTTTTCCTGAAATTTAATCCTCAAGTGAACTTACACCTGGCCTCAGTCCTGTTAGAGGCTTGAAACAAACCTTAAAAAGGTGACAGGAGATGACAGGCAACATAATTCTTTTCAGAGAGAAATATTGTATGAATTATTAATCTGACCCAGAAAAGATCATAATCAAAGCCTGGCAGGGGCCCCTTGAGCACTGTTAGTGCAAAATTCCACCCTCTGAACCTGGAAAGCACAGGGGATTCATATAGGAAGGAGCAGAGCCATAAAGCCAAAGTGTATGTCACAGGCAGAGAGTTTAAAGGAGTCTTGTAACACCCACTGTGGTGTTATTTATATATACAAATGTATTTTAAATTATTCCTCTATTGCCATTTCTCAAATAAAAAAAAAAAAAAAGGGGGGGGGGACACACTGATACTTAAAAATTGGGTTTTTTCACTGTGATTCAGAGCTGCAGCCTCAAAACCTGCAGCACACCAGGAGTGCAGCACTCACATGGGCACAGCTCTCATTCTCTTCTCCTCATCCCCTTGTCATTAATGGCACCAGGAACCTGCAGGAGACAGGACACATGAACTTTTATCTGTATTATCAATTTACTTCCAGGCTGCCATCAATGTTTTTGTTGTTTTGGTTGCTCAGGAATGCTCTGTGCACACTCAAGGACTGATCCTGGATGGTGCTGCCTGATCCTGATCCAAACATCCCAAAAGTGCCAGGATAGGATCTGATCACGCTTGTGATAAACAGAGACCCTTTTGTTCGACAAAATTTATAACAACGCTGAGAGCATGGGTTACAAAAATTTTATTTTATTTTATTATTTTATTTTATTTTATTTCAATTTTATTTATTTTATTTTATTTTACTTCATTTCATTTTATTTTATTTATTTTATTTTATATTTTATTTTATTTTATTTTACTTTATTTTATTTATTTCATTTCATTTTATTTCATTTTATTTCATTTAATTTCATTTTATTTTATTTTATTTTATTTATTTTATTTTAATTTTATTTATTTTATTTTATTTTATTTTACTTCATTTCATTTCATTTTATTTTATTTTATTTTATATTTTATTTTATTTTATTTTACTTCATTTCATTTTATTTTATTTTATTTTATTTTATTTTATTTTATTTTATTTTATTTTATTTTATTTTATTTTATTTTATTTTATTTTACTTCATTTTATTTTATTTCATTTCATTTCATTTTACTTTTATTTTATTTTACTTTTATTTTATTTTTTTATTTTTATTTTTATTTTTATTTTTATTTTTATTTTTATTTTTATTTTAGCTGGCACAAAAAAAAAAAAGTTTAGCATCTCATAAGATCGATTTTAGAATTTTAATTATTTTGTGATATTTATTTCTGAGACAGAAGTCTCTACCTGGCAGGCAGAGAAAGGCAGATGAGACACCTGAACATTCCTGGCACACAGTTCCTGTGAGCACTTCCCTTCCCAGGCCCTCCCCAGCCTCTTTTTCTGATGGCCAGCAGAGTAAAAATCAGTTTTCCCTTTCCAAATTATGAAAATTGCCTTTGGAGTTCCAGTCCCAGACACTGATTTCCCAAATGCAAAGCTTCTGAAAGAGTTTTCTGTAGATCTAACTCTCAGAGATTTATTCCCCAGGATCTTTCTGACATAAAGGGAATTTATTTTTTAAAGGAATCCATAGCAGATTATGTACAGACACAGCAACAAATGCAAATCAAACATTCAGAGTCATATTCCTGGCAGAGGTTTTGGAATTCTAATAGAACTTTCACTTTGAGCACATTTAGACAGGGACAACAAACACCAAACTAAAAATCATTGCTATTGATTGCACCAGGTTCAATAGTACTTGTAAAGCTGAATACCCCAGCATCTTTATAGCCTCCAAAAAATATTGAGAGGCCATATGAATTCCAGTGATTACATAAAGCATTCTTTAAATTTGGAATCAAAATCATCTGGGCACTTATGCCTGGAGTATCTGATATAAATTCCAATCAAGTACAAGAAGAATTCCAGAGGAATTGGCTGTGTTGGTTTCATTATCTAACCATGAGCGCTTTTGGAGGGCACTTTATTATTTCAGACATGACTTTTCTCAGTCACATAAGTCTGGCTCACTTCAGCTCCTGCTGCAGCTCTGGTGGAGCTCAGACCAGGTCTGGGAGAGGTCTGGGAGCTGTGGCAGCCTCAGACCTCACAGGAGAGTGATGCACAAAATCCTCAGAGCTCTCTGAAGGTGCCCAGGCTCAGAGTCCCCAGGGACTGTCTATGACACCTCCTAATCACAGCTGCCACCTTCCATCTGATCTCAGGAAGGGCTCTAAAAGCCACTGGTTTTAGCTTTTCTACAAAATACTCCGAAACCACATTGAACCCCAGACCTCGTTTCCTGCACTCAATTCCAAATTCAATTTCCCTTGGCTTTGCCCAGATGGACACCTGAAGAAACAGAGCCGTTCCCAAGCTTTTACATCCACAGCATTTGGGAGCAAAAAGCTCAGATTCTCTCACTATCACTTTCAGTGATCAGCTAATTGATTTTTTAGGAGCAGCTCTCCTCATAGCAATCTGCTCCCAATCTCTCCTGGGCCACCTGAGAAACCCAGCGTGCTGGACAGCCCCATCCTTTAATTACCTGTTTTCTGCAACACAGAGAGCTCAGGCAGAGACAACCCCACTGCTCTCTTTCCTCTGGCCACCCCCAAAAACAAAACCCTGATCAGTTTTTGAGTGTTTCAGCCCCAGAGCTGCCCTTGCATCCCTTCCCCCAGAACACCTGAAGAGTTTGCCAGCGATGCCAAGCTCCACCTGGTCCCGTTTTGAGCAGGTTCCTGCTGATCCACCGTGAAGTTCTCAGCAATTGACATAAAATCTGCCAGCCTGCACCTTCTCCTTGTGAGAAAACACAACAACAAACACATCTCAGGGCCCCAGGGCCAGGGGTGTAGGTGAATGCTGGGGAAATCAGCTGGAAAAGCAGCTTGGAGGTAAAAAACCCATGGAAAGAAGCTCGTTAGCTCCCAGTTTTCATTTCTCTCAACATATTCTTTGTTTCTTTCCCCATTTTCTCAGACAGCAGCACAGCTGTGCAGGGAAAAGCAAGGAATTAACAGGTCTGAAAATGAAGTTTCTGAAAATTCTGGATCATGGTGCAGAGTTGCAGAAGATTATTCTGTGATATCTCGATCTCCAGCAAAAACTCATGGCTGAGAAGATATTTACTGATCGTCACTGAGAGTATAAAGAATAGGGTAAATCATTGTGGCCACTAAATTGGTATGAAATAAACATTTCTAGCAGATTTTTGGTGAAAAAAAGCCAGCCAGGTTAAAAAAAAAAAAAAAAAGCTAGATAATCTCTGAGTTATCAATAGTTTATGAAAATAATCGAGTTATGTAATTGTGTTCTATTGCTTTCAACTGATGAATTTTTAAATGGGAAATCTTTTCTCGTGTCCCTGCCACAAATGCAGCTCCTCTCTGGTGCCCAGAGGCAGATTATCTGCAAGGATGTACACAGGCAGAGACTAACTCACACAGGCACATCCTCATTGGTTTTTCACAAAACCCCTCAATTTTGGCCTCTTTCCTCTGTTGCTCTCATTAAAAGCAGATTTCAGCCTCCAACCATTTCAATTTTCCCCTTTATGGCAAAGATGAGCTTCCATGTGTACTCTCCAATTCCTTCACAGATCATCTTTGGTATTAAAGTGAGTTGAAGCAAACTCTTCAGTCCGAGCTGTGAAGCTGGGTTTGGGTTTGATGCTGAAAAACAAGGCACAGAAAGAAGCTTTATGGACATATGAACACTGCAAGGTCTGATGGAGCTGTCAAGAATTAGAGATGAAACTGCTCATCTGTAATTTTTATGCAACTTCTCTGACCACACCTTGGCCTTCAAGCTATATTCATTTTGTGCCCCAAAATCTGTGAATTTCTAACTCAAATATTTGGTCAGATTCTGTTTTCACGGCCCCTCTGAAATCCCTGGGACTAGAAAAGCTGGCAGCCTTTCTGCTACTTAACTTGCATAAGCTCCTCTGTCTTGTTTTATAATATACACTTAAAAGACCCAAAAAAGTCCCCAATAATTTATGACAGCGTTGAGAACAGCTAGAACAGGAAAATGCTAACAACATTCCTGTTCTCACTGGTGAACAGAATTAAAGACATTTATTCCTGCCTCTTAGATGAAAGTTGTTAAGAACATTTCTAACTTTTTTTTAAATTTACATGGATTTCAATTGATTTTATTTCTCATTCTTAGTGCACTTCTTCTATTGGGGTTTTTTTGTGGCAAAAGTGAACGAATACTGGTGGAATCCAGTGGTGATGGAAGGCATATTAACTGCAGCTGACACTAGAAATAGTACAGGAAAGCAAAGGCAGTGGCTGAATTATGCCAGATGAAAAAACACAGTGCTTTGGTAATATATCTCCAGATATGTGCCATAGATATATTTATATGTATTTATGTATATATGTGTGGTAGCAATTTATTTATCTCACTGTGTTTTAATTTTCACATTTACATCGTTCAATCTCCCAGTTCAAGTTCAGCAGTTTGATCAGGCAGCTGAAATTCTGTGGTGGCAAGAGGTAGAAAAAGTTTTTCCAGATGGTTTAGAAAGCTTCTCTGCAGGGACCAGATGTGCCAGATTGTACCAAATAATCAAACACAGAAACATCTCCCACTGTAGGAATTCTTCTTATGTGGTGCTTCCCTTCAAAATGAGAGCAGTCACACCTTTCTTCAGAAAAAAAAAAATTTAACCAATTTAACACACAGAACCTGCTCAGCAACTACCAAATTATTCTGGGACTTGTTACTGAAATTAAAAAAAATATCAAGGCACTGCTGAACCTCGTGATGGTAGCGATGAATCTTTCCAAAGTTAAAAGTAGAGAAAGAGCCAATGAAAAGAAAAATAAGGAGGGAAATGAAGGATGCTCAGTGCTTGCTGACTTGTGTTTTAAACAGTACAAAATGATTTGACTACAACACAGCACTAACACCAGTGCAGTCTTAAGGGGCATAAATACAGATAATTATATAAATTTGCAATTGCCATAAATTGAAAGGAGAAAAAAAAAAAACCTTGATGCAGGAAGGAATTATAACTTGATTTATCAGGATTAATTTAAATAAAAGTAGGAGTAGAGTTTAATGCTGCTGTGGAGTAGCTCTCTTAAAAGCTCACAGAAAAATCACTCCCTAAAGAGGCTGTGGAGTTTATGTGGGAGGGGAACTGAATCAGGGAAGTCACTTGCAAACTTGCAGGAGAAGACTTGCAGAAGATTGCTGCACTTCAAAATGAAGATCTCAAATTCCACTTCAGCTTCAGCATCCTCGTGGTTCCAGGAGCTCTGTGGGATGCTGGAAGCACACGAGGACAGATGTTCAGAGCATCCCCATCTCTGTGGCTTTTTAGAGGATTTCCTGAAAGAGTTCAGATCATTCATCCTGCCTGGATCTCTGTTTTTACTGGTTCTGCCCTGAAAAAATGTCAAATTCCCACCAAATTCCTTCCAGTCATTTTTAATGACTTTAATTTTTTAATGATGTGATTTTTAATGATGGAATGATGACACAAATTTCACCACTGCAAAATAAGCCTTATTACAATGACTCAGTTCAAAACCCCCCAAAAAAGCAAAAATACATGAATTTTTCATCTAAAAGTATTTTGAGCTGTTTTGATGGTGAGTTATTTTGTAAGGACTGCAATAAATATATGATAATTACAGACATATGTAAAAATGCTGCAAGTCCTGCCCACCAGCACTGGGCACAGCTTTTTCCAGCAGAGTCAAATGCAAAAAAAAATTCTCTGTATTTGAGTCAATGGGAAATCTGAAATCTCAGCCCAGAGCAAGCAACCAGAAATTGGTTTTGGGTCATCAGCTTATTTAAAAATCCAGAAGTTTCCAAGTATTTAATGCTTTACATTGATTAAAAAAAAAAAGACAGTGAGAATCCCTTGCACAAAATTCCAGCTTTATCCAGGAGAGAGTGAAGTGCAAATGCCTGACAGTATTTCACAAAGGATTTGTCAAAAAAAGGGAAAAGCTTTCCCTTTGCTCCAAACAAACCTTTTCTCAAAAGCTGCCAACATGTTCTAATGAAAACAAAATAGAATTTTAAGCGCTGCTGTGACAGGACCATAACTCAAGATGATACAGATAAATTGGATAAATCATATGAAATTAGGGATATGACATTCTGTGAAGATAATAAGTGGTTGTGGAACTGTTAACACTTTGTGCTCCAAAGCTGAGCTAAAATCTCACTCTGCTGAGAATTCCTGTCTCAATATATCATCATTTTACTTGTGAAAAATCAAGACAGAAATATTTTGCTACTCGATTAGATCATTAAAATAAAAGTGCTTCCAAGCTAAAACTGGTATTGTGGAGGGTCAATTGATTTTGCCTTTACAATTTGCATGTTTTAGGCTTATTTGTTGTTTATTTCTGCAACAAGCAGTAGTTGGATGAAGCAAGTCACAAACTGACTAATCTATTTCTCTTCTTTTCCCCCCCAAAAAGCACAAGGCATGGCCTGAGCTGGTTCCCACTCTGCCTAAATATTTGGATTTTTCATCTGTGTTCACTGGTGTCAACCCACAGCTCTCTTGCCTTTTCTCAACGTGAAGACCCAGTGGAATCTCAGAAACACTTTTATTCTGTGAAATGAGATGCACCATGTAATTCATGGTAATCAAATGCAAAACCAGGTAAAAATTCATCATTTACTCCACAGTATCTAAAGGGTTTTAGCACTGGTGAGACACAGTGAGTGAAACAGACTGAAAGCTTCAGCACACACAAATTTTTCCATTGTGACAAAGGCTTTTTCTGCACCTGATGATGATTCCACATGATATAAAGTCCTTTTCATTTCCCCCATTTAAGTCTCTTTTATTCAACACTACAGAAGGAATTCTTTTCTGCTTGGTTTTCCATCAGCCTGAGGGGTTTTGGAGGATCATAACTAGCGAGATTATTAATCAGACAATGCTATTTACAGACACGAAGACTGAGCTGCTCCACTGCTGCAGCACAATTACTGGAAATCTGAAACTGGAATTTAATAATCTGAATTACTGGAAATCTGAAACTGGAATTTAATAATCTGAATTACTGGAAATCTGAAACTGGAATGTAATAATCTGAATTACTGGAAATCTGAAACTGGAATTTAATAATCTGAATTACTGGAAATCTGAAGCAGTGTGATGGATTTCTGTTGCACTGCACAGCCTTGCTCAGTAATGCTTCTATGGAGACTGCTTCTTATCAAAAAATGGTATAAAACTGTGGGTTTCCTCTGTGAAATTGAACAATTGTGCTCCAAAATCCATACCTGGGGTCAGAAGAAACCCAGCATCATTTTCCTTCATTTGAACTCTCACTCAAGTGTCTGGAATTTTGGATCTTAACCATTCATGTCCTACTTTATTTTCAATGTTTGAAAAGCCAGAGTTTGAGCTCTGACTTGCTATTTCTGTCTTGGATGTATTATTTGGGAATATAAATCCAGAGAAAATAGAATTATTCCCTAATATGATGCTCCTTTGCCTTTACATTTCTTCCTCATAATCACTTCGGGCTTCAGAGGTGGCAATACCAGAAAGAGGTAATGATTGTTCCAGGTAAGGAATTAGGATCAGGAAGAGAGAAATTCCAAAGAAAGATGGATTTCAAAGCTGTGTGATTGAGTGGGAAGCTGAAAAACCTCTTTTCAGGGATGTCAGTGTCCCTTTGGTCCCCACAGCTGCCCTTTACTTCATGCACAATAATCTCATTATTGGGGCTTTTGGAACTTCTGCAAGGGTGATGGTGCACAGTTTTATTAAAATTGATAACAAGTGTAAGAACAAGCCCCAAACTCCTCTCATTATCCTTCAGTGCTCATTTGAATTGTTACTCCTCGAGAAAAGATTGGGCTTGCATAAGCAAGCAGTTCTAATTAATGCCAGCTATTTCACAATTAACACAGCAGTAAAAGCAGTGCTTTGCATCAGTAGATTAATAATGCTGAAAACTCTGCTGATCCTATTCTAGATCTGGAGAAAATCAGGTGTGGACACTGGAGGGATTGGGCAGACCTGGATACCAGGAGCTGCATGGAAATCTTGGGCTCTGAATTAACCTGAGGGTCCAGATTCAAAGCAAACTCAGAGGTTGTGGCAATCACCACGAGAACATCACTGGCACAAATGAAGCCTGGAGAGTCCAAAAAGCACAAAGATGAGGCCACAGTGTTTATAATGTGTGAGCAGCCCTGACCTGGAGGGACCAAAATAGCTCAGTTCACCTGCAGCTGGCAAAAAATCAAAATAAAAAAGCTAGAATCACTAATTAGGAGAGAGTCACAGAGCATATTTGCAGTAATAACCTGAAAGAGAATGGCCAGTATGGATTTCAAAGGGAAGATTTTTCTGCACAAAGATGGTTATAAAAGGTTTTGGAGCTGATGATGGCAGCTGGTTCAAACCGTTTGATATTCAAAAGGCATTTGATGGCACATCTCCTGCTGAAAGCCATAGGAAAAATAAATTTGGGTCACATAGAAGGAAATATCCCACGGTGAGGACTAATTGCATTCATCTTTTATTTATGCATGGAAACCTCATAAAACATTCCCTACCCCAGTGACATCCAAAGACTTTCCAGACTGAGCTATATTTAGGGCTCTGCTCTGCTCCCTGGAGAGGGAGGTTCTGCCACGCTCCAGGATCTGGCTCACTAAAGATCCTCAAATCCTAAGAGCAGAGGGACTGTAATAAAAAATGTAAATTAATGGAGTTCCACATTAATAACCCATCACATCTTTCTGTCCACTCTTGCCTGACAGATAATAACATTTTTTGGGCAGACACGGATTTTTTATCCTTTTTATCCAAGGCAGGGTTGGGTTTCAGGAGCTGGCTGTGTGCAGGTGCTCCAAGCCATGATTTAGCAGCATCACTCCATATTCCAGCTCCAGTGACCCCATCCTTGTGCATCCTGAGCACAATTCCAGCCATTCCAATGTCATTCCCCTCCTTGGACATCCCTTTAACCACGGTGGCCTCTGCTTCAGTCCTGTTCTTTCATTTTTCTGCTTCCCCCCTGCAACCTGGCTGCTCCTGCATCATCTCTCATCCTGCTGAATTTGGCATTTTCCTAAGAATCAATGACACAGAGAATGAGAGGGAAAAATTCCATCCTTTTCCTTGTTCCATTCCACAAATTATGAACGTGAAGGACCGTGGGAGAGCGAAAGCAACTCCACCCTCAGAAAGAATTCTGAGCACTAAAACTTCTTCCAAACCGTTTCACAGAAGATGAGTTTTTATTTGCAGACAAATGAATTTCTGTGTGATTTCATCAAAGAACAAAAATGTTGCTGCGTATTAATGCTGGGACACTTTTAATTTTGGGCATTTTGAAACTGAAGGCCTTGACTTTTTTTTTATTTTTTTATTTTTATTAATGAAAACTTGAAACTGAATTTCGTAAGAATAAATTTTACAATAAACAAACAAACAAACAAACAAATAAATAAGTAAACACATGCATACATAAATAAAATAAATAAAGTAAATAAAACATATGAAATAAATAAATAAAATAAATAAATAAATAAATAAATGAAATAAAATGAAATAAATAAAATAAATTAAAAATAAAATAAATAAAATAAACAAACAAACAAATAAATAAATAAATAAAGTAAATAAAATAAATAAAATAAAATTTAAATAAATAAATAAATAAATAAATAAATAAATAAATGAAATAAAATATATAAAATAAATAAAATAAATAAAAAAATACAAAAAATAAAATTAACCATGAAGAATGTCATGGCTATGCTAATAAATTAATGTGCACAAGCCTGCTGGTTGTCCCTCAGGCCACCTGGCATGGGCTGGCTCGTGTCACACTACTCATGTCCCCTCCCTGCCAAGCCAGGCTGAGCTCACATGGCAGATTGGGAAGGCTCCTGCCCAGCACTGGTTCCTCAATCCTGCCTCCATCCTCTTTGGGAAAGTGTGAGAGAGCTCAGGGCAGAAGGGAGCAAAAAGTGTGACAATAGAGAAAATAATAACATGATAAACAGTGAAGTTCCTGTTATAGATCTATATATATTATATATATATATATATGTGGATATATAATAAACTAGTATGATTAATATAATATAATGTAATGTAAAATAATATAATATGATATGATATGATATGATATGATATGACATAACATAACATAACATAATACAATACAATACAATATAATATAATACAATACAATACAATACAATACAATATATAGAATATATAGAATATATAGGATATATAGAATATATAGAATATATGTAATACATATATATACATATATTTGTACACATATATGTTACAAATAATAATATTATATATATTCTATATTATATATTATAGATAGAATACATAATCATATACTGTAATTATATATTATTATAATTATAAATATAATATATTATATATTATATAATATATATTTTATATATATTAAAAATAATATTCTGACATATATACATATATATGTAGATATATTATATATGTTGCAAATAATAATATATATTCTATATTCTATATTCTATATTCTATATTATATATTATATATTCTATATTCTATATTATATATTATATATTATATATTATATATTATATATTATATAATATTATATATGTGAGAAAATAATATTCTGATAAACACTGCTTAATTTAGTGAGAATCAACATATCCTGAGTGCTGCTGATCTGAAAAAATGGTTCTTTGTAGATCAATACCAACACCAGGTATTCTATACATATCTAAGCACTGCTAATTGGAATAGAGGTTGCACAGGAACCAATGGCTGAGTCAGTTTGGGGCCTAAAAATTTCCTTTTCTTGTGTTATGAGGAAGGCTTGGAAAAGGGACAGTGGCCACACAGCAGTTTTCCCTCTTTGCTTCCTCACCTAAGAGTTTTATTAAGGTATTTTTAAGGAAATGAGGGAACAGTCAGCCAAGAGCACCAAATCTGCTGCACCAGTTCTGTTGGTGCAAATTATTGTGTCTTTTGGCATAAAAGACAAGGCATGAAGTTCTCTTAGCCTAAGAAGGAAGTCCTAAAGTTGAGCCAAGCCTGGTTTTAAACCATAGAAACATTTTCTTGTTCACTGAAGGCCAGGAAAATATTTCAGGCAGCTTTTATCCCTCTGCAAAAGCTGTGAATGCTGCTCATGCCTGCAGGAAAAGGAGGAAAAGCTGAATGGGACAGGAAGAGAACAGGATGCTGCTTCTTAATTTTGGATGCCTACAAGCCCAGTCAGGATCCAGCTGTAGACTTTGAACATAAAGCACTGAGCTTTATGAGATATCCTCACAACCACAAAATGCTTCCTCACCTCTACCTTTGAAACAAGGACCTGGAAGGATCTCCAAACTCTCACACAGCTCTTGGATGTGATTCTATTATAGCCTCTTGCAGCAGCAGATAAAACAGCTCATAACAGGGCTGGAGCAAGAGCATTCAGCACATTTCAGCCCACTGATATTATTTAACTCCCAGATAAATTTTACTCTCAACAATTAAATCTTGCTGTTTGTTTTAATTAAACCTTCCCTTTGCTCATTAAGCGAGGTTAAAGAATTACTTCATTTAACAAAGGATTTTTCCCATGCTAACAGCCCTAATCTTGTGTCTCTTTAGAAACTATTTTTGCTTTTCAGTGCTTTCTGTTGAGCTTTTCAAAAGCACTGACTTCAAACCCTTCCCTTCTGCATCCATCTTTCTGCATATATTAAACACTGCACACACACAGAATGATCAGCTCATTCACAAACCCTGAGCATCCTGAAAGCTTTCCCTACCACGACTGGAGCCCCAGGAGCCTGCAGGATAAACTCTACAATCCCTAAATGAGAAAAGGATGTCCTGGCTGGAATTGGTGCATCCAGCCTTTGGTGAATGATCCCAAGATCTCATGCAGAAATCAGGTAATTATTGCTGCTCTGTGTGGGCTGCAGAGAGGAATTAGGGGATCAGGCATCTCTGGGATTGAAGATTCCTGGGAAACCTGCCAGCAACCCCTTCCTGCAGGACTGCTCCTTACCCAGCTCTTCCATTCTGACAAGTTTTCTAATTGCTGCTCTGTGACCCTGCTCAGTTTTCTGCCACAACTGGGATGGTGATATTAGCATAACAACACACCTCTACTAACGAGAGCAATATTCAAAGGTTATTTCTTGTCTTGTGACACATCACAGGTTGTTTCTTCTTCCTTTTCCTGCACTGACAGAATATTGGGAGTGACTTCAAAATTCCCAACTTTCCTGCAAAGTGCCCTTAAAAGGCAGAGCACAGAGGGGGCTCCTGCTCGCTGCTGCACTCATTTACACCAAGGGATGCAAAATAACAAATGACAGCCAAAAAATTGTTAAAAAATTGTTAAAAAAAGCTAACAAATTGCTCAAGTTTGCAGATCTCTCCTTCTCCAGAAAAGGAAAGAAAAGAAACTTCATGTAACTAAATCTCATCTCCATTTATACTGAAGTGAGGGCTCCTAAAAGAGCCTTGCAAAATTATCTGGAGAAGAATCACTGAAAATGGATTTTTAAGTAGAAGGAGAGTAGTCTTGTCTTGATCATCTCAATCTTTAATCATAAAGCAGATTTTTTATTTTTTTATGTTCGTGCTGAAATTCACAGAAAACTTTTCTACCAAATTTTTCCTGTATCAGAATTCTTTTGTTTTCTGTAGATTTTTCTGTGTACCCTTCAAATCCACAAATATTTCATATTGCAAGGGTAAGAGGGACAAGCTTACAATTCTTCATAAGCAAAATCAATTAATTCAACTTGACTGTACAAGAATATGAAGCCAACTGCGTTACTTAAATCATTGTAGTATCAAAAACAAGAGAAAAAAACCCCTCACAGGATCAGGGTGGTATAGCAGATTTAAAATAGAAACAGTATGAAAAGGCAAAATATTCAGTTATTAATGATGTTCTTAGAACCTTTCATGAAATTTTGGTCCCAATCACGTGACTGAAGGTTTTGCTGCAAACTTGGCTGAGTCCAGATCTGATTTTCCCTGTTTTCTTTCTCCTCCCTTTCACCTTTTACCCAGAAAAGAGAAATATTCACAGTAATTCCTTGATGGCAAGCACTTCAAAGGGATGAATATCTACTGAAGATATACTACAAGGAATTATTTTTTTTTTTTAATTATAAAAAAAGTGTAGAATTTTCTGGAAGGGTGAAAATAAAACTATTTAAGCACATGACAACATTGCCCATTTAGCCTGATAAATATTCTGGAGGAGAACGAACACACTCCAGTGACACATACTTTAAATTAAAAATATAAAAAATGAAATACCTCAGCATGAAATAATGAACAGTGTAGCTCTATCCAATACGTGTTATCTAAGATTTAACTTCTCCAGGAGAACTCAGCATGCATGACCTTTAAAAAATCAACTTATAAATACTAATTGGGGTAAGCTGTATAGACATGTATGTCTGCTGTGATGAAAATAACCTTCCCAGCCAAATCCTGATGCAGTCTTCCCTCATTTCATACTTTCATACCTTGGGATATGCCCCAATCCTTCTTCAAATGAGGCACTATCATGTTGGTAAGTTTGAAATGCAGCAGAAATAGGTGGTAACAGAACCCACCATGATTTAATCTGAACAATTTCATGATCTGCCCTCTCAGCTTTCAGTCTCATACAACAATTCTCTGAGATTCTGTGATTTAAGGGAGGAAAAAATTTCTTGTGACTGGAAACTCAAAACCATTAAATATTAAAGAAGATAAGGGTAGCATGAGCTCTTTCTGCCTAAAAAAATATGTTTGTCTTTTTTTCTTTTTAATCATACCCTAACAAACTATAATAACTCTGCTATAGACAGGTCACAGTGTGAGTTGTTTCAGGAATATTGATGTCCAAAGTTTTCCTAAGAGATCTAGAGATCTCAGGAAAAACAAAAAAAAAAAAGGGGGGTGATACAAATAACAACTAAAACTAAATAGTAACCTTTTTTTTTAATGGCAACGTTTGGTCCATGATAATCTATCAATGGAATAAAGATAAACTTTGTGGGCAGAGAAAGAAAATCTCTTTTCTTAGGCCAATTAGCAAAGTTCAAAAAGACAGGCTGGGCAGAGATGGATGAGCATTTGCTTGTTTACTTCTCCAAATGCAAGATTTCCCCCTCGATGAATGGTTTCATTAGCAGTGATGATTTCATCATTTTGGCACCTGTCTGTTCCATGCACTGCCAGCAAAGCCTCTCCAGGCACTAAGGGAAGACTCTGGCCCTGAAGCAACCACTTAAACCAATCTGTCATTTTTTTGTTTCTATGGCAACATGCATCTGGCTGCTTTCCTGAGCTGATAGCCCAGTTACCCTCCCAGTCATGTTCCTCGATTTTATCTCTCTTAACCACTCTAAAGACATCTCACTCTCATGCTCACCTGTTTGAGAGAAATTCTGGTTTTCCTGTCAGTCCTGGCTGCTGTTGGCTCAGCCTTGATGGAGTTTGCAGATCTTTTTTGGCTGACAGCCCCAGCCCATCACACAAACCCCACACAAGGCAGCTCCTGCCCTCTCATCTGGCTCACCCCATCCATTCTGCTGCCTCAGTTTGTCAAAGATCTTCCAGGGCACTGAAACTTTGTAATTCTTAATAACAGCAGTCTCCATTTTCAATTTCAAGTGCTGCACATCTTTTTGGTTAATGAACTTTTTCTCTGCCTCCTGCACTGGCATATTCTCCAACCAATACCTGTCCCAAAAAGCCAGGTTGGTCTGGGGAAGCCTCTTGGCATACCAACCAAAATATGTTCCAATCCCCAAGGAACCAAATTCAATTCCTTACTGTTAGTCTGAAAATGTACACCAATATTTCATGGATTTTCCTGATTGCTATAGTTGCTAATGTGTCAAGAGAGATATTTTCTTACCATTTCCATGCCTAATGGTTACATCTCTTAAATAAACTCTTGGAATCATCTGAGCTAATTCCCATTTATTTCCTGCACGGCTGACCACAGCAGGTCCTTGTCCAGGACCTTCCTGCAACAGACCAAGAAAAAAGCTTTCAAATAAAAATCAGCTGACAGACCAGTCCTTGTTACCCCCAGTGCCAAGTGAAAGTTGCTATCCTGTTTGTATAAATTTGAAGAACCTCTCACTTTGGTCTGTCTGTGCCCGTCATGAGAAAAAATGAAGAAATCTTCTGCACTTTAAAAATTCTGCCAGTGGCACAGGAACATTTCCTCCATCAGAGAGGGTACAGTGTCCCCAAGAGAGGCCTTCAAACCGTGGATCCTAGATGCTGCTGCATTAAAGGTTAAAAATCGTGAGCATAATCATGATGCAGCTTCTCCTAACTGTACATTCTTTATGTGTTTCCTCAAAATGAATACTTTAAACAGCATCTTGGCTTCACCTTTTAAATTCAAAGCAGTTTTCTCCTGTTTCAGCAGAGGGAAAGGTGGGCTTCCCTCGTCTCACCAAAGTGCAGCTTATTGCAGAGGCCCTTGTGACTATGAAGAAAAAAATCTTGATTTCACCACGACTTTAAAACACAAAATCCATCATATTGGCAGCAGGTGAGAGTACAAAATGGGTGTATTGAATAGTTCAGCTCAAAATGGGTGTATTGAATAGTTCAGCTCTCCTCTGCAATACTTACAGCTCCTTCCTCTGAAGTCTATCGGAAAGTGCTTCAGAGCTCCTTAAACAAAACCTTCTTTGGTTTGATTAATTAGGGCAGTCAGAACTCTCTTACAAGTCTAGTATCGTGTCTTAATTAATTGCTTAATGTTTCTTTTGCTTTGGGAAATTTGATTAATGGTCTTCCAATCAAACATCTGGTCATACACAGAAGCAATCACTTACCCCTCTAATGGAGTGAGCAGGTCAGAAAGGCTGGGGATGGTGCAGATAATGTTGGGCCTGCACTCAGAAAAAACTCCATTTTTGGGGATTTCCAGAAAAATTCCTTCCTGGCCTTGCTGAGGAAACCAGTTCTGTCCTTGTTTGCAGGTGTAAATCAGTGTGACATACAACAAAACATCCCCCCACACTCAATTCTGCCTTTTCAGGGCTGGTGCTACCTTCTCCCTCAAACAAGGAACAAACAAAAAAATGAAAAACCCCACATTCTTCAAGCTTGCCTGATCCCAACCCTCTCTTAAGGATTTTCTATCTCTACCATCCTGATTTCTTTTCCTTCAGCCAGCCATGCCATTCCTATTATTTTTCTGTGGAGAAAGAGCACCGAGCTCTCTCGGCGCTTGAGGAAAAATCCGCTGGCTTTGGGTGCCCACACCGAATATTCCCCCCTTCCCAAAACCCTGCTCAGACCCCCTCAGGCAGTGAGTTTTACACTTTCAGCCAAGCAGGAGCCATTTCTGCCCAGTTCAGCCCCAAAGTTTCCAGCAGGATCCGTGGCCCAGTGTGGGAACCACGCAGAAAATCCCGCGGTGAGTTTCCGTGGGACGGGAGAGAACGCTGAGCTTGTGAGGTGAAAAGAGTCCACAAAGAGCTCACAGTGGCACCAGCCTGCTCAGAACAGCTTCCAGAACACCTTCAGTCTCTCAAAAAACACTTTCCACCCTTAAACTGCAGCTCTAATTCCTGTTTTTTTATTTTTTCCTAATTTTGAAGGGTTTCTACAGGGTCGTTAAACGTTCAGGGTTTTTTTGCCAAGAAAGTATAAAACAAAAATAGAAAATTAAATTGTAACATTTTGTGGGTTTATTTAAACTTTGGCATCTTGGACAAATCACCTTGAATTAGGAATTTAGTTTTTACATACTAGTTTATAAAATGGGATTTGAGAGTTAAGTATTGGGCTCTAGTTTGCAAATTAAAAGTGATTTTAATAAATATCCCAGTCACTAAACTTGCTCCTAATACCTCCAGATGCTTGTGGAAAAAACAAAAGGACTTTCAAACTCAGAGAAAGATGAAATTAAACTGAAATAAATTTTCTTCTCCTACACATGTTATATGATATTGCTCACAATCAACATCCATAGAGTATTTTGAAGTCCCTGGCTATAAAGGCACATGGTGCATTTATGTACAGCCTTTTGTGGTTATTAAACACCACGTGAGACTCCAAAAAAACAACATTTTCTGGTACAAATCACTCTTGAGAACGTTGTTACGCTTTCAGCTTCTCAAGGAATGGGCTGTGTTTGTACCTAGAACAGTGAAAAGAATAAAAAGCAGAGATCAGTGCTTGACTCAGCAGCATCAGTGCACTCCTGTCTCTTCCAGGCCAGGCACTGAAAAGCACCACTCCCTTAATGGGTGGTTCCACGTGCCCCCCAGGCACAAATATTTAACAATTTATAGAGATGCATTTCCAAAATACTATTTTAAGCAGCTTTGTGGGAGCTGCTCTGGGTACAGGAAGGCACCTTCGTCTTCTGAGGCTGCAAATCTAAGAAAGTCATCAACAAATGAGAAAGATAAGGTCATTGTTGGAATCAGGACAAAATGAAGAGTAAGAGGTGCTGCCTGAGGTAATGGCTGTTCAGCTATTTAGAGTGCTTTCCATTGACAGTGCCCATTTTTTATCCTCCTGACTTGAAGAAGCCAAATGACAAAATACTCATTTGAGTTAGTCGGTGAGAAATCATGTCTGAAGCACTCAGGACAGAAAATTTCCAGTGTTTATTTTAGCCCAAATTAGTTTGAAGGACATCTGGGAGGTAAACCATCATCAGGATACATCCCATAATGGATACTCTGATTTATCTGTGGCACTCCCTGAACACTGGCAGAAAAGAGAAAGGAAAAAAGAAAAGAAAAAAGGAAAAAAGAAAAGAGAAAGGAGTTTGGAGATTTGTGGTAACATTTTAAAAAGCTATTCTCCCTGGCTCGCTTCAGCCAGTAAAGAACTGATCCTACAAATATTGTGATAAATGAATGCAAAGGATTAAATTTTGCCTAATATCTGGGTGGACTTCCATGTTGTTTCACTAAGTAAAATAATACATTGTATGCAATATAAAAATGGAGCTGCTGAAGGCCTTTTGAATTTCCTGCAGTAATTTTTATTGCCAAAACTTTGCATAATACAACTTCCACTGAACAGCAGCAGGACGCAGCTTTTAACTGGAATTTTTGGTTATGTGTTTAGCAAAGGGTGAATTATTCTGCTTATTTATTATTCAGATTAAGTCTTCTAGAAACATTTCCTATTCTATTAATTAATAATTTGAAAGCTACTCAATGCAGAAAGCTGTGAAGAGACAGCTTTTTTAAATTTGATTTAAATTTAAATTCTGATTGTTTCACGCGCAGAATGTAAAACGCAATTGCAGAAGTGCACATTTTTTTTTGCTGAGATATAAACAAGTAACCCTGCTACTCATCACCTCTGCTGTGCAGAGCTATTCCTACTTTGTCCTGGCTAGCAGCTCTTTACAGGATCCAGAATTAAAATAATCTATACACTAACATGTAACGGATCAAGTTCCATCCAGATTATTTTCTATTTCTCCACAGCCTGGCTGAAGTACACGGGCAAAAGCTGGCAAATTAGCTAACATTGCTGTAGTTACAATAGCCTGAGGATATGAGCCAGGCAAGATTTATTGGGAGACATGATACCTTTTATTACATCAAGGGATGCAGCTGGAAAAAAAAGACCAGCGAGGCTTTCAAAGACACGAAGCTAAATTCTGAATTATTAGCGCGCACATTGGTGCACACGGGCCAAGCAGGCAGAGTTTAAAAGCCACAGAACACGGATCTGTGTGCAGATTTAGTCCTTTTTTTTTGTTTTACTGCAGGATTCCTGTATTTCAGAAATCTCTGAGAAGGCAGAGCTACGTCAGACGGATTATAATCAGTTCTGGGAGAAGCGAGGTTCCTCAGCCCCCATGGGCAGTGCTGAGAATTAAAAGGCACAATCTGTCCAGCTCCCTCTGTTCACCAGTGGTAATTAAACAGACCCTCACAATCTGTATTTTCTCCACAATATTTTGCATACAATGAAGGCTCTGTTAAAATGAGTTTATCAAGACGTGTTTGCCTTCTATTTATAGTTTCTTTCTTTCAGTACCCAGGAGCTCACGCTGGAGACTGATGTTTGAGGTTACAACAAACTGTTTGAGAATTGTAAACTGGCAGTCATTCCTGACATTAGGACAGAAGCACCAGAATTACATTCTCCTCACTATTTTCTGACAGTATAAAAGGTATGCCAACTTATAAATAAAAGATTCAAGCACGCTTGCAATTGCAAAATTTATGACTGCTCTTGCAAGCGTGTGTGGTCCAGTGGAATTCAACTCCCTGAACCAATTTTTTACAAAAACACAATAAACTTCCTTCAGGCAAGAGAGCTGTTTGGTTTTTTTGGGTTTTTTTTTATTTATGAGCATATAGTTAATATTACAAGCAGCTACGAAAGGGAAGGGAAATCAGAACATGTGACATTCCAAAACAGATAAGCACAAATCTCAAAAAGAGGCTTTTAAAATTCAATTGGAGGGCCATTCTGTGTTGGGTACTGCTCAGGAAACTTGCTGTCCTTGGATAACCAGACTTTTATACCATCACAGTTTTGTAGTTTATAGCCACCAACACTCTCTGCCATTCCATTTCTGGATGCATCACTCCTGAGCCCCTCTTTTGAATACAAAAGCATAATAATAAGTTTAATTTTTTGATTCAAAAATAATAATTTATTTGTGAATAAAAAGTGATGTGGACAAGTTTGCCCAGGCTCTCTGATTTGGCTCCCAGGACTCTGAAGGGCTGGGGGAGGCTGCAGCAGGGGAGCAGTGCAGACATTAAAGCCTCCTGAGCATGCTGCACCACCTCAAAGCCAAAAGGAAACTTTGAACTCCAGCCAAAAGGAAAATAAGCCTGAAAGAGGTGCCAGATGGGAGTGTTTGCCAACTTTTAGGCGGTTCTTTACTTAAAAATACAATTCCATGCAACGATTGCTTACCCTGAGGCTCTAGATCCAGCACAAACTGTCTGCATGCTGTTCTGTATTAAACCACTCTGTGTTCTCTCAAACCAGAGACCCACCACTGTGCACATGAATCCATGATAAAGAACCCTATTTCCTGAATAACTAATCCCCAATTAACCCCTGAAATCTGCAATGCTGTGCTGAAGGCAGAAGAATCCCATTCTCGTGTAGTGCCTGTCTGTGTCCTCAACTCTGAGGCTGCAGGACTTTCCCCCCTGCCACTCCCGTTGAATCCCATCTGATGCAAGCAACAGCAGCACTGCCAGCCCACATATGTCACAACCTGGGAAAAAAAGGGGGTTTACAGCTGTTCTACAGCATCAAGGATGCTGCTGCACAGAATAGAAGTACATCATACTGATGGTTTACTTGTATGTTTCTCACTGAGCACAAACTGGCACTTGCTACCCAGAGGAATCACCCTAGGTGTTCTGGAGTGGGTTGAAATTCCTTTCCAAGAATTAATCCGTGCAAAAGTCCTACTGGGCAAACTGATTTTTTTCCATGTGCATTTTTCCATTTTGGGTTAGATTACAGAGGATGGGGAATTTCTCCTGGGATGGTGTGCATTGAGGAGAGGTAATTGGGATAGCACAGCTTGTGAAGCTTTGGAGCAGTGAGAATAAAGGCAAATGTTCTGTTTGTACCACTAGCACAGTAAAATCTTTACATGGCTTTTAAAGTTTATTAGCCTGGTTGTAGACAGAAAAACTAGGTAATTAGGTAGGTAAAAAAGACTCTCAAGTGTACAATTGTGTTCCCAATAACTACAAGTCCCATTATAGCACTCAGTGGTCTGTGGCATCTCTCATCCAAGGTGTATTTCACCTTCCATGTTTATGACTGAAATGCACTAACTGTGAAAAACACAACTGCTTAGTAATGCCAAGAAACCAGGTAAGGGTTAGAGGGAGAAAGGAAAATGGCTTTCAACTCGATGCCAGCTTCAAGAAGAGAGAAATTATCCAGAGCTCACTTTTCCCAGACCATCCAGCTGGAGCCACATTCCATGTTTTGGAGACTCCACAGGATCTGTAATTACTGCTGTGCTGACCCCCCAGAGTCATCCAAAAGCTCTCTCTTGCCATGCCACACCAGCCCCTAATTGTCACAAATGGTTCAGGACAGCCTGTGGGTGTGCATATCCCCACACAAATCAGCTGCAGTTATCCCCTTTCCTGTTCAGCCTGGGTTTGGGGCTGTGTTTGTACCCCAAGTTCCATCCCAGCTGGGCAGGTGCCCTGAATGGGCTCACAGCAGCCTGCTCAGCAGAGAGCCAGCTCCAGAAACACAACACAACTCCAGTGTTCCATGCCAGGGATGGGTGTCCCGTAATGGACTTTTGGATTTGGGTTCTTTTTCCCTTTGAACTGAAGATTGACCAGAGGGAGGCAGTTTTCTCTTGTCTGGTCTCAGTAGTTTATTCTTTTCTTATCAGCATTACAAGGTACAAGGAGCTGTGTGCACTATGATAGAAAAGGGGTAAAATGGCTCACAAAGATCCTCTTCAAGGTCTTTTATCTGTCCATTTACCCAATTAACAGATGCCAACTAAATTACTTTTCTTAGTGACCCAATGACCCAACACCTCTGTGATTCACTGTGGCAATCTCTATCCAATCACTTACTACCACCCAAAAACCCCCAGGAGAAGAAGAGGAAAGAAGAAAGAAGAAGGACAAGAGACAACACCCTAAATCCTCCATCTTGTCTCCTGCTCTCTAAACTACTTTTTCACCCAGTGATTTAAGAAACTTTCTAATCTACACACTTACACTTTTCCTATCTAACTTTAACATTTGTTCTCATGTATCACCATGAAAACATGCTCATGAATTTCATGCTATATGAAATTCAGTGTTTCTTTGAATCCTAGAACTAAGTATTAGAAACAAGGGCACGCACTCTGTATTCCAGACTCCAACAATGGGTTTTAAGAGGCAGGGCTCTCAGTTCCTGTCCCTATGTGCTCTTAGAAATTGCTCCTCTTCCCATTTCAAAGTCAGGTTATCTCAATTTGTGGATGGTTTTGGTCTCTTTTGGTAAATCAGAGCAGTACAGAGGAGAAACAATGAAATCCATGACCTGTGGCAAGTGAGAAGCCACAACACCAGAGGTCCAGTGCCTCTTACCTCCCTCCTGGGACAAGGACCTGCCCATCCTAAACTGGAGCAGCTGCTGGGCCAAAGCTGAGATCTCACAACCAGGGCATACAGGCAGCATAAACCATCACCAATAAGTTGATGCCCTTTGGCTGTAAATGCAAGAATTTGCATCAATCCTGTTCAACTGCTGACAGTGCCTGCACCACATTCCTGTTTTTTTATCACTTGGCAGAGCTCTCTGAGTGCATCACAATACAGAGAGGGCACAGGTTTGGCCATCTGGCCCTAGATGTCAAACTGAGACATTTTCCAGTGGCAGCATCTGGTTGTTCCACAAAAAGCAGTGTGTTTGCAGCTTTGGGGCTGCTGCTCAGTAGGGCTACAGATGCATTATCTGGGCTGCCAGGTCTCATTGCATTGCTTTCTTATAAGTCACCTTTAAATCTCTATTTTATTTTTTTGTTTGTTTGTTTGTTTGTAAGACTCTGGTGGAGCGTATTTGTTCTGTAAAGGTTTAATAAGGAGCCATGTGGAACATAGACTGACAGGAAATGTGTGGTCCTGCATGGGGGCAGGAACAGGCAGGCTGAGACCTTAATCTATAATTAACAGGCAGTGGCACATCCTCAGCTCTGTGACAACAATGCCCCTTAGGAGCCAAGGAAAATACATGTGGCAAAAGGTGGCACACAAGGACATCATTCAGAAAAATCACAAATATATCTGTGCCTTCTAATGCCTCGCATGTGCCAAACACGGAGGAAATTGTGGTATTTCCTTAGGAGGCATTTCCAGTAGAAGAAAACACGAAGCCCAGAATTAAAGATTGAGCTCTCCTTCTGTAAAATCTCTGCAGAAAAGCTCTGCAGGATTTCTTCCTGCATCCTGGGCCACTTCATTCGGTGTGACATTAGTAAATGACAGATGTGCTTTAGAGTTTGAAGGACCAGAAACCAGACTGTACTGAAGGCCAGGAAGAAAGTCACAAAAAATAAGCTAGTGGCCAAATCTGATGTGTCACTTTTATGCCATGTGAGGCAGCAGCACCTTTTTAAATCTCCTTTCAGGCAGACACACAGAGAGAGTTTTTTCAGAGGATTTAAAAGAATTTACCTTATACCTGTAGATGCATTAGAGTATACCTAGTATCTGTACATGCATTAACACAGGCCATAATTCATGTCCTGACACTAACACAGCCCAAAGTTCACATTTTCATACTGTCACACACACATTCTCTGCTAACTCTGCCACGAGTGCAGGGATTGCTTGCCCAGGACTATTCTCCAAATCAGCCCAGCTGTGTTCCTGGGCCCAGGACAGCGACAGTGACAATTCCACAGGGACAATTCCAGTCCTTCTGCCAGGGACAGGAGTGCTCAGGGCAGACAGCGAGGCTGTGGCTGAACGTTTGGGTGAGATGCTCCCATGTCCTGCACAGAAAAAAGGGAATGCTATCTCACTCAAGCCTGAAAGATGCAGCAGTGTGCAGGCTCCCAAGTGTCAGGAATAAATACATCCCACTGGAGGACTAGGCTGATTCAAGTGCAGAAAAGATATCTCCCCCAAGTACAGATGCTGCTTGTCCTCTGCTGCAGAGAATCACAGCAGGAATTTTATGTTTGAACATATGGACGAGTTAGTCATGCCCTATCTACTCAGAGAAACAAACAGAGCCAGGTTGGATAGCTTGCAGGGCAGAACAGCTTTTCCTTTTTAATTTTTTTTTTTTTTTTTCTCCTATAACCCAGTAAAAGGCCACAATGGTGGCACTGAATTTCTATTTTAATCAGTTAACAGAAACAGTTTCTGATTGTCTGGCCAACTGAGGGCTAGAGAGATGGAAAATTTTGCCATGTGTTATCTATTGCTGAATGGATTCGGTCCTTTCCAGCCTTCCTCCTAAGACAAGGGTGGGTTTTTGCTTTTTTCAGCACTCTGTAAGTTGCATATTTTTATGACAAGACTGGAATGTTTCCAGCAGAAACTCACATTTCAAACCACACAAATTCAGCATGCACTGAGCCCTGCCAGGTCAAAGGGAACAGGCCTAATCCACTCAATAGAGCACTGGGAAATGTAGACAGTGCACAGAAATGTGTGACCTTTCTCCTGGGTGGAGATAATGAATTTTGGAGATATGACAAAGCCTGGGGAATGGATTCAGTGCAACAATAGTAGCACTGCTAAACAACAAGCTGACTTCTAAAGAAGAATTAAAGAAATTGTTATCCATTATTCATGACAACTTAACTTGTTTATATCCTTTCCAGGCAGCAGAGTGCATCTGCTTTATTATCCACCATAAACTGGCACCAGGGCTGTTTCATCTGATACACCAACTTTCAAATGTGATAGTGTTAACCTCAGAGAGAGCAAACAGGCCACAAAATCCATCTCTTGCATAAATCTCATGCCTAGAGTTCACTGCATTTGTCTGGAAGAGGCTCTCTAATCTGGAGTCTTCTGTGAAAGTCTTATTTTCTGTTCACTTTCAGAGAGTGGGTGCAGCAGAACGCACTGAATGAAAATATGGCAGTGTCTTGATGTGGTGGGGCTTTGAGAAATGCCAGTTTGAAAATCTGTACATCTGACTGCTCCACTGGACACACCCTTTCCTGACCTGCAGCTTGTCTGCCAGGAGATTTCCTGAACTCAGATTAATGGGGCTCAAAAAAACCATCCTCTCCTCTTATTTACATTTTTTTTTGTGCTTATTAGCTGACATGCCCCTGCTTTGCACTATAGTTACTAAGTTTATTTTGCTTAGGTTCTCTGGCATGCAACAAGGATAATTTTGCCAACCAACAAATTGGGTTGGCAGAAATAAAAGTTGGAAATAAAAAAGATTGCAATGATGAAATTTATTTTTGGGACCAGATGAGAGAGACACAGAGATCTATACTTGTAGATCACTGTTTAAAGTCAGATATGCCTCTTTGGCTCAGTTCCTGAATGCAATTCTTATTTTGAATTTGTCCAGAGAAGTTATTCTTAGACAGTGTAAAAATTTAACAAATCTTTCCAGAAGTAGAAATCTCAAGATTCCTGTGTAGAAAATTGAGAACACAACAGGCCTTGTTAATCTTACCTTCAGACCAGGATCTGGGTGATGGCAAGCAGATATAAATAACCAGAAAAAATACCAGATATTTTCTTCTTTTATCACATTTTGATTTTTCTTTAAAAGTTTTTTTTATATTTTAAAGTACCCCTTGTTTTTAAGGGTGACTCTGGAGCTCAGGCTTGGCCTTGCTCCCCCTGTAGGACTCTTTTGTACCAGTAATGTGAAAAAAAGCAGCACAATGAATTTCACCCACCCTCATCAACTCCTGCAGAGCCCCTTCAGGGCCTGTTCTGTCCTAGTTCCCCCAGTCCATAGACGTTTTCCTATCTTTTAGGGTTTGGGCAGATTTAATTGGACACTTGCTAGCACAGCTCCGTCCCACTCAGCTCGAGTTTCTGGTGCCACAGCCACCGCTGAAATCTCTGAACGTGTCAGCAGCAAGCACTTGGAAATTCAGAGCAGGTCCCTTGACTTTGCTCTTCTTGATGGCAAAACAAGATTTCAGGAGAACCTGGATGATTTTCTCTCCTTTCTCAAACACTTCTGCTGCTGTGTTCCCCCACACAATGATGTCATCAATGTACTGTAGATGTTCTGGAGCCTCACCCTTTTCCAGGGCAGCCTGGATCAGTCCATGGCAGATGGTGGGGCTGTGCTTCCACCCCTGGGGCAGTCGGTTCCAGGTGTACTGCACTCCCCTCCACGTGAAGGCAAACTGAGGCCTGCATTCTGCTGCCAGGGGAATGGAGAAAAATGCATTGGCAATTGTTGGAGTCTGAGATACAGAGTGTGTGCCCTTGTTTCTGAGTTCTAGGATTCAAGGAAACACTGAATTTCATATAATATAAAATTCATGAGCATGTTTTCGTGGTGATACATGAGAAAAAATGTTAAAGGTAGATAGGAAAAGTGTAAGTGTGTAGATTAGAAAGTTTCTTAAATCACTGGGTGCAAAAGTAGTTTAGAGAACAGGAGACAAGATGGAGGATTTAGGGTGTTGTCTCTTGTCCCTTCTTTCTTCTTCATCTTCTTCTCCTGGGGGTTTTTGGGTAGTAATGAGTGATTGGATAGAAAATACCACAGTGCAGCACACAGGTGATGGGTCATTGGGTCACTAAGAAAAATAATTGAGTTGGCATCTGTTAATTGGGTAAATGGACAGATAAAAGACCTTGAAGAGGATCTTTGTGAGCCATTTTACCCCTTTTCTATCATAGTGCACAGAGCTCCTTGTACCTTGTGATGCTGATAAGAAAAGAATAAACAACTGAGACCAGACAAGAGAAAACTGCCTCCCTCTGGTCAATCTTCAGTTCAAAGGGAAAAAGAAACCAAATCCAAAAGTCCTTAATGAGACAAGCAATGTCGATAGTGGCATACCACTTCGCTGCCTTGGACTCCAGCTCGTACTGGAGCTCCAGCATGTCCGGCACGGCAGCGCTCAGCGGTGGAGTCACTTCATTCAATGCACGATAGTCCACAGTCAATCTCCATTCTCTGTCAGACTTGCGCACAGGCCAGATGGGGCTGTTGAAGGGTGAGTGGGTTTTGCTGACCACCCCTTGGCTCTCCAGTTCTCGGATCATCTTGTGGATGGGGATCACAGCATCTCGATTTGTCCTATACTGCCGGCGATGCACCGTTGAGGCGGCAATTGGCACTCGCTGTTCTTCCACTTTCAGGAGTCCTACTGCAGATGGGTTCTCTGATAGTCCAGGCAAGGTGTTCAATTGCTTAATGTCCTCTGCCTCCACAGCAGCTATTCCAAAAGCCCACCTGAGTCCCTTTGGGTCTTTAAAATACCCACTTCAGAGGCAGTCTATGCCCAAAATGCACGGGGCCTCTGAGCCTGTCACAATGGGATGTTTCTTCTACTCATTTCCAGTCAGACTCACATCAGCTTCCACTAAAGTAAAGTCCTGTGATCCCCCTGTCACACCAGCAACACAAACAGATTCTGCCCCCACATGTCTTGATGGGATTAATGTGCACTCTGCACCAGTGTCAACCAAAATCTCCTATTTTTATGGTTCTGACATGCCAGGCCACCACCAAAATCTCTGAAGGAGTGAGCAGCAACCACTCAGAAATTGAGAGCAGGAGCAGGGTTTTGGTTTGAAACCAGGAAACCTGAGAGTCCTGAACTCTCTGCTGCAGTCCCAGAGCACATCACCCTGCTACAAACTCTCTCCACACCTGCCACTGACCCACGAACATTTGCATTATTCATCATCACTAAACGTGTTCCTTCCACCAGCTGGTGGCATTTAGTCAGCTCAGAGGGAGAGTTTCTTGCTAAGTTTTAACAGCTTTCCCTGGATTGCACAGAGCCCTGCTTGGTTCTTTGCAACACTTAAGGACAGGTTATGAATTTATTTCTTTGGTGCAACAATAAATGAAACGATGCTACATGATGAAATGTTACCTTGTCAGTGTTCCCTCCCTCCCCCAAAAACAAACCAACACAAATAATAAAAAATCCCTGAAAAAAATAACATCCTAGGCATTCAAAGTTCAAAAATCATCTTTTCAGCTTTTCAGAAGTCATGCCTCACACCTCACAAGGCCTGTTTGAAAAACAAACATAACCAAAAAGCCACACCAGGCATTCTCAACTGAAATGAGTTGGGAAAATGTCATAATCATTTCCTGTAAATACTCTGAATTTAAAGCAATGGCATTTTGACTACTGCACTCCTGTGAATAGGTTTAATGAACATGAACATTCAAGCAAAACGAATTTTAGTGACAATATTCATGAGCGGATTCCACGCTGGCAAACAAGCCAAAAGCAGCGAAAATTTTAATATTGGTTTATATTGAATTGTGTAATTCAAAGTTTATTTAGTTCTGGGGTTGTACAAATTTAAGTTTTAAGCTACTAGGAATTGTCAGTGATCAAGAGAACTGGGATTCTGGGTTTGGCAACAAAAAAAGCCAAACAGACCATTCAAAGTAACTGCAAGGGTTGATTTTTATGCCAGGCTATTTCATGATCCATGCCCAGATGAAGTTCCCTGGGTTATTTTAGTAGTTATAGGGGGCTTAGAGAGAAGATGTGAACAGGCTTTTCAGTAGGGCCTGGAGCAATGGGACAAGGGACGATGGTTTTAAATTAAAAGTGGGTAGATTCAGAGCAGATACAGGAAATAAATATTCTAAACTGAGGGTGATGAAAGTGGCACAGGTTACCCAGAGAAGTGGTGGATGCCCCATCCCTGGGAACACTCAAGGCCAGCTTGGAAGGGGCTCTGAGCAGCCTGAGGATTTCTCTGCTCATTGCAGGGGGGTTTCACTTGATGCCTTGAGTTTCAGCTTTCCCATTTCCAGACCCTGCAGTGCATTGCTGTGTGAGCTGAACTCCACACAAAGTGTTCAAGTTCTCCTCACAGCTCAGGCACACACAACAATCCTTCTCCAGCCCCACAACCAAGGACACCGTGGCAGCTCCGGGCCCAAAAAGCACAAGCAGCAGGGAATTGAGGAGAGCAATCTGGGAGGATGGGACTGCATCACCTGCAGCTGCAATTGGGCAATGAACCCCAATGTGGAAATGGACCAGAACCTATCAAAGTGTGAAACTCCTGACCCAGGGCCCATCTTGGGTCCATCTTGGGTGGATCCTCAGCCAGGCTCTTGCACTGCCCAAGCTGCATCCTCTGAAGGGTTTTGATGAAATCCCCACTTTATTCCTTTAACTGTGTCCAGTCCCTGTTCCAGGGAGCCTCTCACACCACTGAGCTCTAAAGGTCCTTTCCAACACAAAGTATTCCATGATTCTACCATTTAACTAACCCCAACTACAAATCTACACCAATAAAGCCCAGCTTTATTTACGATTTCATTCATGGAGCAGGTCCTGATGCCACCACTCATTTTTCCTGCAGGTGTTGGGTCCCAGGGAGCTCCGGCATTCCCAGTTTGGGGTGGCACAGACCCCAGACACGGCATTCCTAAAGCCTGGGAGCAGCTCTCCATCCTCCCAACTCACAACACCCTGTTGTGTCTCCTTGCGAGCCTTTGGAATTTTGTGTTCCAGCCGAGTTTTCCTTTCAATTCCCAGAGTTTGGGAGCCGCCTAGTGGAATCCTCTGATGAGTCCCAAAATTCTGCCAATCCTTATCTCTGCATCCCTGGCTGATCCCACTCCCAGCCCTGTTTTTACATAAGGACCTCTCTTAGACTTCCTGTGTTTGTCTTTTTTTACAAGAAATGGGGCTCACTTTCTAAGGGATAAAACTGAAGGGAAAACAAACCCCCCAAAAAATAAATGAAAATAAAAATAAAAATAAAAAATAATAAAAAGGCAGAACTGGAATTAAGTGTTGATTGCCCTCTGTGACAAAGATCTTTTCTAACCTCCCAGGCCTCAGCATTAGACCAGTAGTAACACGGAACTTGGTTCTGCAGACCCAAATCTTAGCAAAATCAGAAAATACAGAGGTAGACCATGACACATTCTGTATTATTCATCTAAAGCATCAGTCTGATTCACCAACATCAAAACCTACCAAAACAGGCAGCTGTAAACTAAACAAAATTGCAATCAGAAACAAAATCCCACATGGGCACACAAGCACTGAGGTACCACTGATGCATCAGGCTCAGCAGAATTATCCTGATGCAGGTGGGCACAAAATCACTAGAAAGCTCTGAATCAGACTCTGATTTTGCCTTTTCATCTATTATTGCTTTGCATGCTGAGGTTAATTAGAGATGAGAAACATAATTAGCCTTGTTTTAATCCAGTGTGTAGTTTGGGAGTAAAATCAGGAGTATCTGTGCACTGCTTGGATCTGAGTGATGGCAATGGGGGCTTCCCTCTTGTTTCCAGGGCTGTAATAACACAAGGCACAGCTTTAGGACAGCATCCATGGCTCAGGAAAAGACAAGGATGAGAGATCCTGGGAGTCAGGAGTGCTCAAAAATAAAAGTTTTGTGATTCCTGAGGAGCTGAGACACCAGAGCAGGACCAAGGGGAAAAAGAACCTGATTTATTGTGGCATTTCTCTGGTTTTACCACCTGAAATGACAGAAAGAAACTGACTTATGAAAAAAAAAACCAACAAAAACAACAAAACACAGAATGCAATCATAGGAGTAAAATAATATCTGAAAGAAATGTCATTTTCCCCCCAAATCAAGTACATGCTCTGAACTGATTTCAACATTGCTTTTAAAACACATAAAGCTCCATCCAGCATCTGAAATCAAAACCACAAACACAGATGGAGAGGAAAATGCCTCCTTTTCATTTGAAAATATCTAACAGCTGTCAAAACAGACACCAAATGGTAAAAATGTGGAATAAATGCAGCAAAGAAGCAGCACTGACAAGCAAAGGATAACATTTCAGCTGGAGACAGAACAAGAACAGTGAAAAGACATATTCACCTACATCTATACACTTATTTCCTTTTAGAGGTTTGAGAATTCTTTCTAGAGATTTCCAATTCAAGGGAGCATTGGTCATGAGAAGAAAGAGTTCCTTGAGTTAAAAGCAAACTTTTTGCTCTGTTAGAGTGTAATATCCTGTGCACTGGGACCAATGTCTTGCCAGGCATGCCAAACAATCCTGCTTTAAATCACCATCAGACATGTGTATATTTATTTGTTTCTTTGTTTGTTTGCTTGTTATACAGAGAATATATAGCTGGAAAGAAACAAAACAAAACAAAACAACATTTCTGTATATATCTAGGCTGAACAGAAGATGAAAGCAACAACCAAAGCAAAAGAAATGTAAAAAAAAAGTGAAGATTTAAGCAGATGTGTAGCCTGCCTTCCCAGAGCTGTGCATGGGACCTGTTGGAGTCTGAAACACAGAGTGTGTGCCCTTTGTGGCTCACTTCGGCTTTGAAGGCACAAAATGGCCCTGAACTACTCAGTTCTTTCATCTTTACACTTATCCAATTAACAATAGACAGGTAAATTATTTTTCTTAGTGACCCAATGACCCATCACCTGTGTGCTGCACTGTGACATTTTCTATCCAATCATTTACTGCTACCCAAAAACCTCTAGAAGAACAGGAAGAAGGAAGAAGGAAAAGAAACAACACTCTAAACTCTCCATCTTCTGCTTTCCAAACTATTTTAAACTCCAAACTTTAACTTTTTCACCCAGTGACTTAAGAGAACTCTCTAATCTACACACTCACACTTTTAGCTTTTCTATCCAACTTTCACAGTTGTTTTCATGTATCACCTTGAAAACACGCCCATAAATCTCATGTTCTATGAAATTCAGTGTTCTCCTGGATCTCAGAGACAAGGGCACACACTCTGTGTCTCAGACTCCAATAGGAACCTGGACCATCTTTGCCATTTCCCACAAGATCACGGGTTAACAAGCACGGAAATGCCTCAATTGTAGAAATCCTTGGAATGGAAATTTCTGGTCTTTCTGTGCTGATTCTAAGCTGTGGGTGATTCTGAGAAATGATTCTAAGAAATGATTGAGCAGCTCCACAGAATCCAGCCCCATGTGCAGAATGCACCAGCTTATCCAGCAGCCTTTTTTACCTTTCAGCTTATTTTACCTTTCAGATCATTTTCCCTGTCTTAAGATAAAGGAAAGAAATTATTTCTCTGTATCTTGGCCTCTAAATATGAGTTCTTGAAAGGAAGTTTGGAATTTGAATTCCATAATCCTCGTCTCCCAGTCATTACCTGTGGCAGGCACAGGACTCAGAGAACAACTCTGAAGGATTCCAGGTTCACCTCAGAGGTTAGAAAAAGGATGATTTTTCCCTATGTTGATCTTCCCCTTTGTTGTACCTGATTATTCTATGGAAAAGCAGACAGCATGTGATGTCAAGCTGTTCCACAGGACAGAACCAAGGAAACACAGACTTGCCAAGGTGTCTGCTCTCAGTGTGAGCTCTCTGTCCCCTCGAGCAGGAGCTCTGGAATAATCCCACTGGACTGAAAAATCAAATATTAAACTCTCTGCGCATCACTGACTGTGCCTGTAAATAGGAGCTGGCAAACTGTGTGCCCCTCTTAGGGTAAAGCAATACTAAAATACAGAATCTGTGCACTTGGGTGAAATTTGCCTGCAAAGCACACACAGCTACCATGCAAAAACCAAACACAGGGAGGAGAAAATCAGCTGTGACACAGGCACACTCCTGAGTTCTGCAATCAGTCACATGCTTGCACACGAGGCAGTCAGAAAGAAAAAGAAAGCTTGGATAAATGTGAGGAGCAAAAAGAAAAAAAAAAAACTAGAAAAAGAAAAATGGGGGAGGGAAAAGGGAAGAGAAGAGGTGGAGAATTCTGAGAAACAGCTTGGCTTCAGATACAAAGGGAGCTTTCTAAGCTCCTGACACGTGGTTTTCCAGCAAATAGAGTGTTAGCATGGCCATGGGTTTTTCCAAACAAGGCATTCAGTCAGGAAAATGATGACATCAAATAATGATGCAATAATGAGGCAAATTGCTTCAAATGCATTAGGCTCATGGAAGTTTATAATTAATTTTAAAGTCAGATTAAGTAGAATTTTTGTTCCAAAAGAAGGTGTTTGTCATGGACCCCACTAAACAGACACAGAGCTGTGTTAAGGGTATGGATTTAAACTGGAAAAGCACTGCCAAGGGAAAAAAAAAAAAAGTAGAAGGAACCTTTTTTTAAAAATAAATTCTTTTAAAAATAATTTTACCTCTGTTTTGCAGCCCTGAACAGGCTGAACAGTGGAAGTGAAACCAATTTCTTCAGCTGGTTTTACAGCCACAGACACTGAGCACCAGAGCTCCCTGTGAAGGGCTGGGAGTCCACTCTGACTTGCACACAGTAAAAGCAGATGGGAGGAGAAAGGAGGGGAAAATAAATTACTTTTATTTGTATTTATTAAATTTGGCCTACAGGCTCGATGTGACTCAGTGCTGAACATCTGGGACTGATCACAGGATCACAAACTGAGCAGGAGTCATCTGGCTCCTTAGAAATAAACACATCCAGTCCCTCTGCCACAACATTACTTCCTTATTGATAAAATACAACAGCCATTTTAAGTCCTTTTAATCTTTTCAGACACAGTTTTTTTTAACTTCTTAGAGGTTTTTAGCATTTTTTTTTTCACTTCAGATGATGGCAAATTGCGTTTGACCTCGGACTGGCAGCGTTTGGGATTGCCCACAGCACCGATTCACCTCCAGAATTCTGTGGCACAATGGTGGCCTTGCAAGTGCATTTTTGGCTGATTGCATCCCTGGTGAGCAGCATTGCAGCAGCACAGTCCCTGCTGCAGGATGCAGCCCTGCTGAACTACATTGACCGGCGTTTTCTGGCTCTGGAGGTACGTGCCTGGTGAATCCTTCTGCGCCTAAAGAGGGTTGGAAGTGTGTGGATGTTCCCAGCCCAGTCTGGACCATGCACCAAATCAGGAGGGTGAATTTCCAGCTTTTTACCCCCATGAATGAGTAAAAAAATCCTTGCTAAAACTTTAACTGCAAAGTTCCCAACTCACCCCGTCGTTTTTTGCAGGATATAATTTCATAATGTTATTTTTCTATTCTGTTATCATTTTTATTTTATTTTTTTTTTTTGTATTACACCAGTGAATTTAGCTTAAAATGCAAATGTTTATGTAGTACTGTCTCAGGCCACCCTAGAGAGCACTACAAACATATTGTCACATATTCAAGTATTTATTAACAAGGAGATAGAAATTTATCAGGTATTTTTCCTGTCTGCAGGTATCCCTGCCTGGAAGGATAGTCTAAAGACACATTCATGCAAACCAGAATTGTATCTGCACCTTAAATAAACTTTCAGTATCTGGGAGACTGAAATGCAGTCCTTTCAATTCCCTGAATTCCTTTCAATTTCTTATATAAATGCCCCACTTCTTGCTTCTTTCTCTGCAGTAAAAAGCTACCAATACTGCAGAACACACAATATTGGTGTGCTATAATCACATATTGCTTATTTTAAATTATTGACGTGTCCCTGGCTCCTGGCTTGCACTGGCAGACTTAGAGAGGAGCTCAACTTGCCTGATTTCACCTCCCTTTTTGTACAGAGCCCTCATTAGTCTTATCTTCTCAGCACAGAAGGAGCAGAAGGATTAACCTGATATTCTCTTCCCATTGTGAGACAGAGATTTACATTTCCTTTGCCACTCCAGGAGTAACTTCACCTGGCAAACTTCCATTCCACTAAAAAATGGGGGAACCCATTTGGTGCAAGGGCCACAAAAGTAACAGGACAAAGAGTGAGGCAGATGCTGAAAACAGCACCTGAAATAATTAAAATGAAAGTTTTGTAGAAAGTCATTCAGCAGCTTCCTGGGGATTTATGGCCTTGTGTGAATGGGGCAGAGAGGAGGTGGAAACCACATGGAAACCACAGCTCACAGAGCAAACCAAAGATCTGCTCAGATTCCTCATCTTCCCAAAGTGCCAGCTGGGCTACTCTTTTCAGGACACCTCTGAAGCAGCTGAGTTGCAAAAGAGAAACCATATTATTTACCTCTGAAAACACTGATAATATGAATTTAGGTGTAAAGAAATAGTTCATTGGCTTTCTTTGTTTGTTTTGTTGTTGTGTTTGGTTTTGTTGTTGTTGTTTTGCATTTTTTTTTAAACACAGCCAATAATTATTTAAAAAAAAAAAAAAAAAGAAGCAACACAAAACTGCTTCAAACATAGAATTTCGGTATTTTCATTTTCACCTTTCAGTGGGTGAAAAATTGCCACACTAGATTCTGCCTCTGCCACAAGAGCTGTGTTCATGTGAAATGTTCATGGCTGTAATTTCCTGCAGAAAACTCTTCCAGAGTGCTTCAGCAGTGCTCCCACAGGAGGAGTTCCAGGAAGTTTATTGGGAAGCAAAAGTCATCAGAGATCATGAGCCCTTAATTATCCCTGGCTGCTTCCATCAGAGCACTTTCCTTTAGGAAGCAAAACAAAGTATCTGGCTGTCAGTAACCATGTTGAGGTTAAAAATGTGGATTTTTGTCCAGACTTCAGGATTTTGCAGCAGTTTGAGATGTTCTGCTGGCACAGCCACCCAGCCAGGACTGGGGTTGGGGTGGGTGGGTGCAGGGGCACTGGGAGGGGTTTAAAGTATAAAGTATGAGTGAGGCTGTGATGTACATGGAATATCCACCTCTATCCACGTGTTCTTCCCGTGTTCCCACTCAAGAAGAGGCTGGAGAAATGCAACCAAGACCTGCTGGAGTACGTGGAGGAATTCAGGGAGTTTTCCAAGGCGCTGCTGTCCCGCCTGGCAGGGCTGAAGGCTGGCAAGGCTGAGCTCAGGGGACAGGTGGACAATCTGCTGTGGAGGGTGGACAGGGCACAGAGGGACATCGATTATTTGGGATCCACCACGGCTTCCAACGCCTGCCTGGAGGTGCACCAGGACCTGCTGGAACAGCAGCTGCTGGAACAGGCAGAGGAGAAAAAGAGGCTCAAACTCATGCTGAACGCAAGTAAGAGTGTCCTGATGGGACATTGGTGGTTGGGTTCTTTATCCCAGGACTGAGATTGATGAGGGAGAGGAAGTTTGATCTTGTTCAGACTTCATTCTTTATTCTTCTTTTATCTACATTGCATGGACACAGGGTACAAGGTGCTGAGTGCACTAAGATAGAAAGGTGCAAAATGGCCAACAAAGATCTTCTTCAAGGTCTTTTATATGTTTATTTATTTATATTTATATATATTTATATGTCTATATATTTACCCAATTAACAAATGTCCAGTAAATTATTTTTATTATTATTTTCTAATTGTGATATATAATAATATATAAAACATTAATATATATGATAATTACTTATATTATACGTACAATATATAATAATATTAATTATTAAGAAATATATTTAAAATATATATACATATATATTAAATAAATTAATATTAAAAATATATAAATATATATTATAAAATATATAAATGTATTACTTATTATATTATATATTCTATATTTTATATATTATATATAATATATAATATATATATAAAATATTATAATGTAATATATAATATATAATATATAATATATAATATATAATATATAATATATAATATATAATATATAATATATAATACATAATACATAATATATGATATATGATATATGATATGTTATATATTATATAGCATATATTATATATAATACATTATATATTATATATTACATATTACATATTACATATTATATATTATATATAATGTAATATATTAATATATTGTTATAGTACTATTAATTATTAAATAATTAATTTATAGCATGAATTACAGTATTATAATTGATTTTATTATAATATTAATAAAAATAATATATAATATATATTATATTTTAATATATATAATAATTATTTCTAATTATTTTCCCAATAACCCAACACCTGTGTGCTGCACTGCAGCACTTTTTACCCAATCACTCATTACTACCCAAAAACCCTTAGAAGAAGATGAAAAAGAAAGAAGAAGGACAAGAGACAACACCCTAAATCCTCCATCTTGTCTTCTGTTCTCTAAACTAGTTTAAACTCCAAACTTTAACTTTTTCACCCAGTGACTTAAGAAAACTCTAATTTACACACTTACACTTCTAGATTTCTATTTAACAGTTGTTTTCAGGATGTTGTATGAAATTCAGTGTTTTCTTGGATGTCAGAGCCAGGTATCAGAGATAAGGGCACACACTCTGTGCCTCTGACTCCAACATAAAATCAGTTTATTTCTTGGCTCTGAGCCATCCCACGTGTCCATGCTGACTCGGGGAGAACAGATTTTGGTTACGGATTATTGCAAGGGGTTCTGGGCCGTGTAAATAGACTTATAAAACCCATGTATATGCAAATAAAAGGTATGGGAGAAGGAAGGAGGAAAACACAGTTCAAATATTTACTTTGCAGAAATTCTACCGTGTATCAAATTAATTCTCCAGAAGTTACTTTTTGTTATAAAATTAGGTAAAATCCTCTGAAGGTGTGTTCTTGTAAAGCCCCAGAAAAAGCCATTTCTGAGTACTGCAGCTGTACTAAGGAATTAATGGTGGTCTTTGCTTTTTGGACTAGGCAGGGTCAAAACCTCAACTCAAAAGTAAATTTTTTACTTTTTAATTAATTTTTCAATTAAAAAATTCACTTTTTTTTTAAATACTTAATTCACTTTTGCAGTTTGTATCTGCTTTCCTGTCCTGCTCTGCCATCCTTCCTCTCCTTGTCCCCTGGAGCATGCTGGCTTGGCTGTGAACAAAGTTTAGTTTGAAAATGAGGTGTTATGGACACAATCTAGAGTTTTTATTTTTTAAACAAATGACATTTTGTAATTATCTTCACCTTAAAAGGTTGTGGTACAAGCATATTTAATTATAGGTATTATGGGCATATTTAAAGCAGTCAGTTTTCATAGTAGTAAGAAATGAAGAGCAAACAATAAGAAATACAAGCTGCAATTTTTTAAAAGTTAGTGAAAGAACTTCAGCATCATCAATTACACAGTTCCACTGACTTCAGCAGAATTAGGCTGATTTAATTTTACACATAACTTTCCAATTTCTTCCTCGAACTTTTCAAGGCAGGTGCTTACAGAAGCAATCACCCATTCTGCTCCTGAGCTCTCCTCATACTCCACAATTCAGTGCTCTGAATATCAATAGTTTCTGTTTTCCATTTACAGAACTTTTGAGCATTTTAGGCATTTTTTTTTTCAGAGAGGAAAGAAACTGGGGATTTTTAAATTGACTCTGTGTGGTTAGGGCACTTTGAAAATTGTATCTTTCTGAGACTTTCAGCGGGGAAAAATTACTTTCCACTTTCCTTAGTTGGAAATTATTACTTTTGACTTTATTGTAGCAGCTCATAGCAACTTTATTTTCAATTTGTTCTTTACTGTGGGTACTAGTCAGATGCTTTTCCCATTGAATTTGATGGCAAAAGTATTCCCTCTGCAGGTTTGTCAGCACTTAGAAAAAGTAGGAAGATCCTCAGCTCTAGAAAATAGCAGCTCTGCTTCTATGCTGTTCACATCTTAACCAGACTCTGTGATTATTTTTGCTGAGCCACTTGACAAATCTAGCAGGAAAGAGTTAAGTCCAGCTTTGTTACTGGGCTTGGATCAAGTTTGCACGGAGAATAACAATCAGACAAAAATCTGGTTATTTCCCCTGCAGAGGAAGATGCTGCTAAGGCTGCCTGGGATTTTTGATTCAGAAGCTTTAATTTACTTATTTTTTTTTTAATCTATTTAACCAATAAATGTTAGATTTGGGAAAGCTCTTGTGGCTTGCTCAGGGAAGGCACCTCCAGAGTGAGGACTACCAGGAAAAAAACCCCACTCTGTAGCAGCAATATCTAAAAGCTTTGATTAGAGGGTATCAGTGCCCACAAATGATATAAAAATTGCTTTCTACAGGCAGCTGCAATCTTGCCATTGGCTTCAACAGGTTCATATCAGGCCAAATAAGGGGGCTGCTTTTGCTTTCTCCATTTCATCTGCTGCCAAAACTTCCTGCCTCAGAGCTTTGTTTGTCCTGTTTACTGAGATGGCTGCACTCCACTGAAAGCAATTCTTCAAACTTCAAATGCTGAGCCTCCTAATTTATGGGTGCCCTTGGTAAACAAGCTGGTTAATATGCTTTGCAATAGTTGTTGGGTTGTTTGTTTTTGTTTTTGTTTTTTTTCCTGGAAAGGATGCTGCTTGATAAAGATCTCAGAGCCTAAATGCCTGAGTCCTCACAGGCTTGGTGCTTTCTGGTCTGAAACATCCCTGCAGAGTGCACACAAAATGTAAATTATTAAAATTAAGTTATTAGAGCAGCCACTCACTCTGCTGCCTCATTCTTTTGAGTGCAGGTGCTGCCAGGGGGAATGGGAAGATAGCCCAGTGGTTTTGCTTTCTGTTATTCTGATCTGGTTTTATTCCTATTTTTACTATAAATTCATAAAAAGGAGGTTACCTGAAGACCAGTCCTGAAACAAAAATATTATATATGTGGATAATGGGTTTTAATCTGTATGCCTCCAACAAGAAATAAATCTGATTACTTAACTGCTTGATCTAAACCAGAAGTCAGTTCTCTGAAGTAAAAATTACAGCCCTGTAAAAGGACAGACAAGGATAATCACAAAATCACTAGCTGTGCTCTTGGCCTCCTCTCAGACACAAAAACATCCAAATGTTTTCGATAACACTGGTGAAATAGAACAGAACCCAACACTTTACAGGTAGATGAAGACACCACAGCTCTCTTAGCAGCAATATATCAAATAAAACTATTTCCAGCACTATTTACCACAGCCACGCTGCTGACACCTATACTGATATATTGCCTCTGGCCTTAGAGATGAATTAAAAGGAAACTAAGTAATTGAAAGAAACTAGAAAATTTACAGATATTCTGATTATTTTTTTTTCTTTGTGTTTGGGTATTTCTTTGCAGGTTGTGACCACGTGCTTGCAGGTATCAGGTCCCTAAAGGTGGTTAAGAAGACTGGAGGGAAGCACGGCTCCTGGATGAAAGATCCCGGCAAAAAGCACGCCAAGATTTACTTGTTGAGCGGCTCTGTAAATAACGTGGTTTTGGAATTTGCAAACATCATGGCTTTCATGGAAAGCAACCAGACCCTGAAGGCTCGCAGAGTCCCCTTGGCACTGCCCTGGGAAGGAACTGGCCACGTCATCCACAAGGGTTTCCTCTTCTACCACAGACACGGCTCCTTGAACGAGATCATCAAATTCCACATCCAGAGAAGAAGCGTCGCCGACCAGATGCTGCTGCCGGGGGCTGGGAGGATTCCTGCCTACCAGCTCTCTCCACAGACAAAAATAGACCTGGCTGTGGATGAGCAAGGGTTGTGGGCCCTCCACGCAGAGCCAGAGAGCGGGGGAAACATCGTCATCACCAAAATCAACCCCGCGGCCATGGCGGTGGAGCACAGCTGGGACTCGCCCTGCAGCAGCGAGGGTGCTGAGGCAGCTTTCATGGCCTGCAACACCCTCCACGTGGTCTACAACTCTCCTTCTGGAGGCTCCTCCCGCATCCAGTGTGTTTATGATGTTCTGGGAGCTCCAAGTGCCCCCCTAAACCCAGGACTGCATTTCCCGAAGCGCCAGGGCGGCCACTCCAGTGTGCACTACAATCCGAAGGAAAGGCAGCTCTTTGCTTGGGGTGATGGATCCCAGATCGTTTACAAGCTTCACACCGAGCAAAAAGCTTAGAAATCTTCAAAAAAAAAAGTTAAAATCTTTAGCAGCTTTTCAAGTAGATCTGAAAGCCACCAGTCCCAGGCCAACATAGCCATTAATGTGTCTTAAAATGACATTATTCCCATCTGTTACAACTTTCATCCATTTTACATAACTTAAGGCTTATGTACCCCAGTAATCTTAATTCCCGATTGAGAATAAGTGAAGATTCCATTAATGTAAATACCACACATGCACAACCCACCTACCACCCCCTAAGGTACAAATTTAAGTCTAAGGTTAATTAAAAAAAAAAAAAAAGATACCCCATTTCTGACAGGTTCTCTTCTTACTGAAAATATTTTCTGCTTCAACACCATGGATATTGAATCAGAAATCCTTCCTGTCCAAAGTACAATTTGACAAACTTCACAACTCTGAAGATCACAGAAATCCCTCTGGTGAGCAATATGAAATCAAACACTTACAGAGACACTAGCTAGAAGTTTTAACAGGAGAGGTTCATTATCCCACAAAATGTAGGAATAGACACCCCCACAAACATGGCTTATATTTAAAATAAAACTCATCAAGGCTGCTGCTATTCATTGAACTTTTAGAGTTCATGGAAACTCCACATTTCTTATCCACATAGCTGTATCCACTGTGGATATATCCTGCCAGATATTCACTTTTATCAGCTTCAAGTTGCCTCCTCTCAGCATTTTTTGAGCACACTGCTGTTTGTGTGCCAGAAGGAATGTTCTAGGTGAGCTGCTCTGTATCACACACTGCTTTTAAAGGCTCTGCATATCACTCTTAGGTGGTTTTCCCATCAGGTCTCTTTCAGCACCTACTTGTGAGGCATTCTCCCCAAGGTTTCAAGTCACTTTTGTTGATTATAGCAGAATCTTTCTCATCCTATCCTCCAGGAAAAGGTGGCTCAGATGAGTGCAACAGGTGAGGGCATGGCACTGCTCAGCCCTGGGTTTGCCAGTCACAAATAAACTCCAGGTATTTTTGTCTCAAAAATAATGTTAAATAATATTTAAAAAAAAAAATACTGTGAAATACAGGTATAGACTCTATTTTTTACAGATTTTAATGACAGCTGCATTTGTTTAATAGCAAACAAAAAAGGAAACACACCAAAAAAATTCCTCTCCCCCCAAAAAAAACCACAAATAATGGTGCTTAAAAAGCAATCCACAGCTTTTCCTACAGCCTACAGAAAACCCAGGGTGTTCATTATGCTGAGAGAGCTGCTGTTCTGCTTAAAAATATCTTCCAGAGAGCAGCCAAACACCAGGGAATGGTTCTGAAAAGGAGTTCCAGAGCACAATTAAGAGTGTACAGAGTGCTGGGCTGCACCAGTGCTACTCTGCCTTCAGCAAAAGGAACTTCATCAGTCCAAGGCCTCTAATTAATGAGTGGAGCTCTGTTTCTGTGTCACTGCAGACACAGGAGGCACAGCCACAGCCATCCTGGGGCTGGAAGGGAGGTGGGCTGCCACTGTGGGACCCTGGGATAAAGGCAATATTTGTCCCTTTTATTCCTCATCTGTAAAATTACAAAATGCAAAATGGCATTAGGCACCTCTGGAATGCTGTGAGAACTTTTATTGGGAAGGATGTGTGACTTTCTTTATTGAAGAAATAAAGCCTCTGGATGTAAATATGGATTGAGTCTGCTTTTTAGGAAAGGGGTTCTTGGGATGTAGGTGTGTGCCACACGATTACAGAGCAGAGAAAGCCCACACTGCTGTTCCAGAGAAAGATTTTAATGTGAAATCCTCAAAAGTTTGGGCAGGGTCTTCTCCCTGCGTGCTGCTGTACATGGAGGCCCAGGGGACAGGGCAGGACAGGAGCTGGCATCCTTTGGGCCACTGTGCCAGCACCATAGCAGGAATCTGTGGGAGGCCACTGAGGAAAGCTCCTCATTCCTGGAGGTGGAGGGAGAGGAGCACTTTCCAGTCTGAGCTTGGCTTTTGCTCTATTTTATAGTTTTAGGATGAACTTTCCAGCTGCTTTGGTTTCTCCCACTCCCCGTGGGTGTTTTAGAGTCCCATTCCCGCACTCATCTGGGAGTTTCACCACATACATTTCACCACGGCTGGGACCAAGACAAAAACCAACTCCTCTCACCTCAGCACTGCTCCCACTTGTCTCATTAAGGACTTTTGTATTTGGGTTCTTTTTCCCTTTGAACTGAAGATTGATGAGAGGGAGGCAGTTTTCTCTTGTCTGGTCTCAGTTGTTTATTCTTTTCTTATCACCATCACAAGGTACAAGGAGCTGTGTGCACTATGATAGAAAAGGGGTAAAATAGCTCACAAAGATCCTCTTCAAGGTCTTTTATCTGTCCATTTACCCAATTAACAGATGCCAACTCAATTATTTTTCTTAGTGACCCAATGACCCAACACCTGTGAGCTGCACTGTGGTATTTTCTATCCAATCACTCATTGCTACCCAAAAACCCCCAGGAGAAGAAGATGAAGAAGATGAAGAAGGACAAGAGACAACACCCTAAATCCTCCATCTTGTCTCCTGTTCTCTAAACTACTTTTTCACCCAGTGATTTAAGAAACTTTCTAATCTACACACTCACACTTTTCCTATCTAACTTTAACATTTGTTCTCATGTATCACCATGAAAACATGCTCATGAATTTCATATTATATGAAATTCAGTGTTTCTTTGAATCCTAGAACTAAGTATTAGAAACAAGGGCACACACTCTGTATCTCAGACTCCAACATCACTCTTGCTGGAGCAGAGCACAGAGCAGGCTGCCGGTCCTGGAGCACGGAACAGGCTGGGAAATGGGCTGTGGGTTGGGGCAGCACACGGATTTCCTGGGCTGCAGCGTCTCTGGGCTTGCAGCATCGCTGACACAGCTGAGGGAGTCATGTCTGTGGGTATGGTCTGCTCTGCTGATCAGTGAACATCCTTGTAAGAAAAGGACAGCAGGCATTCTCCTCCAGCTTCCTGCTGATGTCTTGAATAGATGTATTCATGATAAATGTATGATTTTATTAATTTTCGTAAGTGACAGCACACAAGCAGATTATTTTTGAGAAAGTCAGAAGAGACATTTGGTTAACTCCCAGATGACAAAGGGCAAAAAATAAAAGACTGTCTGTTCAGCAACTGAAAGGAAAGAATGACAAATATCTGAACTGAATAATCTGCTCCAAGACAGCAGTCTCCAAAAGGCGAGGACAAAGGACTGTCAGGAGGCAGGAGACAGCCATGACAAGACTGCATGAAAGAGGGCATTGACTTCCAGTGCAGGTAGATGCTCTGATTGTTACCATGGAAATGGAATTGCTACAAGGGGATGAACACAGAGGAGTCTTCATCAGGAACAAAAAAAACCACAAATGAGTTTATGACCTCTACCTTCACCATCTAGACAGCATCCATTACTCTCCTTGTTATTCAAGTCCTTTTATGCTGCGCTTTCTCCATGTGCTCATTTCTCCTGAACCACTGGCTTTTGGCTGTTTCACATCCTCAGCCTCCTCTAGAGGGGAATTCTACACCCTCTGCTCTGACAGCAGGATCATTACCCTCCCAACAAAAGCAGCCCTCCTCAGAGCTCTGGCTGGGATGGAATCCCTCTCCTCTTCACTGGCACTGCAGTCACCTCATCCTTTTCCTGCAGAAAGTCATGACTGCCTGTTGCTGCTGAAGATGAACAGATCACACGGACAGAGGTCGAGGTGTGGTGAAAAGAAGAGCAGAGTTTATTTTTCCTCCCAGGATTTATAGGCTTCTGACCACGGCCAGGGATTGGATGGTCAGGATAACACTTTCTCACTGCACTGGCCATGAGAGATGTCCATCACAAGATGTGGAACAGAAGGAATGTACACATATCTATGTTTACAGTTACTGTCTGGGAAAGTCTTTAGAAAACTATGTCAGCAAGCTCAGAAGCTGAGTTTTCAGGGTGACAACTGCCCCTTGCTATGGTGACCTCCAGTGCACGGATGCTCCTCATTTCCCCTGCCCTCCATTCCTTCTGCCAGCTCTTCCACAGAAAGGTGGCTCAGGTCAGGGAAATCTGCAGTGATTACACCCTGTTTGCACTTGGAGCAATCAGAGTTACCACAGACAGAAAGGTTTTCTTCTTTCTCCCTTAATTGACACCCGTGTGATGGATTTAAACTTTCTGACAGCCCTGAGCTTTCTTATTTGGGTTTTGTGGGTACCAAGGACCACAGCAACTTACCAGAAGAGCAGAGTGATGCTAGGAGCATGCCAGTTTAACTGGGTTTATTTTTGCAGTGCCCATCAGAGATAAGCTTGTTTGTCAGAAAATAACCTTCCCTTCTCTTGCTCTTCTTCATTCTCACCTGCCTGGGTCAGGAGGATGAGATCTCCTTTTAGCATTCACCCAAGCAGCCCCCGTATCAGAAAAACACACACTAAATGTTTGTTACAGGAGAGTTTATCACTAAAAAATTCAGCTGCTGCCTGCCTGCTGTCTCCCTGCTCTGTCACCACACATTTTTTTCCCCCTGTGCTGTTTTCCAGCCAGCTGCAGGACAGGGCTGCAAGAAAGAAGTTGCAAAACCAAAACAATTAAAACAGCTCTCCTAACACTGAAGGAACAGCTCCTCCTGAAGGCAGAAATCAGGACCTGTGGCTTTTCCAGTTGGTTGGAATTTTCTGTGGGTTTGCATATAAGAAGGCAACATTTTATTAGACTTCCACCATCCTTTTTTCCCAGAAAAAGGAATGTACAGAATCCCAGCATCAGTAAAGTTGGAAAAGATCTCTGAGTCCAAACTTTGACCAGGTGCCACGACACCTCCAGGGATGGAGGCTCCCCCACCTCCCTGGGCAGCCCCTTCCAGTGTCCAACACCTTTCTGTTGGTGATATCTGGATATTGCTGCCTTCTTCCCTGCTGCTCCTGCTGGCAGCATAAATCATGGATGTCATTTGTCTGGGAATTTGTTATTGTAATATTTATCAAAAAGCCCTTGTTACTTTAAATCCCTGTTAAAAATAATTGAGAGAAAGTAAAAACTTGATGTGGAAAAGGTTAATAAAAGAACATTTTTAACGGCTCCCTCTGCAAATTTCCTGCAGATAACCATTTGCTTTTCCTTCTTATTTAGGGCTGACTTCTCCATGGGACTGACCCCATCCAGTGAGTCAGTTCCTACTCCATGATCACAGGACTGGGGCTCTTCTTTTGGCTTTTTGAACTGTTACTTAAGAGTAAGAGAACAAAGAGGGGGAAAAAAAATCTGTGGAAAATGTTTTATTTTATAAACCTTTAGAAGTACCTCAAAAAGTAAATACTTCTGAGGTGGCTAATTTCTGAGAGTTGCTACAGACTCTGACCTGGTTTTTTATTTCCCAAAGCTATCCTCATTCAACTAATCTGAAAACTAATGCTGAAAAGATAGGGAATTTTTGGGAGCAGCTGTAGAAATACCCACTTTAGAATGTGTGGAAAGAAAAATCCACCTGTGTTAAACCTACACAGTCTGTGTAGGTAATTCTGACCTTGGGTAGGGGGAAGAACATGGTTGGTTTTATCTGTAATGCTCATCTGAATTCAAAATAAAACCACAGCCACGTGAAGTGGTCATTTCTGGCTTTACCAGATCAGTTTTTAGGGAGAAATTTCTCTCAAATTGTGAGCTCAGAGACTTGGTACCCACTGAGATATTCCCTCACTCCCTGTCATGAGGAGGGCAGTGACATCTCTAATGAGCACAAACAGAGGCTCCACTTTTTGCTGCCTTGAGTCCCTGCAGTCAAACCAACAAGTCCCATTTTTCAGTAACAACTCAATTTTTGGCCTGCTCTTTTCTACCAAAATTAATCTGAAAAACAGACAGAAAAAAAAGAAAATAAATAAAAGGAAAAGGAGATAACTCAGTGAGGGCAAGAGCAAAGAGCTGCACTTAGGCAGGAACGATTTTCACAGTTCCAGAAGAACCCCAAGCTTCCAAACAAATATTGCAATACAGTAAAGCAGAGGAGAAGAGCTGGTTCCCCACCTCACCCATGGACAGAAATAAATCAAACTGCACTCAGGTTGGACACTGGATAATTGTCTGTCTGCAAGGCCTTGGCACAGACCTGTTGACCCCAGAAATTTCCAGTGACAGAGCACTAACAATTTCCACTGGCTTGAGCAACCTTGCATTTTGTCAGGGGATTGATTGTTGCAGACAGGTACAGATATTATAAAAGGGCGTATAAAATATGGTTCATATGCTGTTCTACTTAAAAATCATAAGAATGAAGGCAGTTAACACAACAAGCTGTTCTTGGAGAGAAAAATAAGTTGCAGCTGTGATAACAAAATGTCTGTCCCATGAGAATCCACAGAAAAACCCATGTAAACATCTATGAATAGAAGAAGTCTTAACACATCCACACCTTCTAAGCAATGAATTGAGTGGCAAGGAAACTACTGGCCAGTGGGAGTTAAGCACAAAAAACTGTATAAAAGTGAGTTCTGTGAATAAAGAATTGGCTTTTCTAAAGAAATCTTTCTGTATTTGTACATGGGACACTCTGGCTGTGGGATCTGATGTGGCACTCATTTGCCATTGAAATACAATTGGCATAAAATCATTGAAAAATGGAACATTTTATAGCTCTTATCTGGGTCCCTTTTCCTTTATTTGTGATACATGAGGTTAGAAATAATATTTTCATTAGGACATGCAAGTAAACATCCCTTTAATAGAGGATTATTGCACTAATTTGTTCTGTGACCTCAATGTTAGCCGTAATTTTCTGATTCTTAATTAGCAGGAAAAGGAAAGAATCCAACATGTGAACACTAATTGCTAATGCAATGAGTTAGATCATGAACTTCTTATATATTTTTCTTTTCTAGAATTAATCCTCTATATAGAATTTTTTGGGAGCAGGACTGATCTTGTATTTTGTACTTCTCATGTAATTCCTGAAACTCTTTGTAATTATTAACAAATACCCAGGCAGAATTAAGTGCTTTTTTGGGCTTTTTCAATATAGATTTTTCAGGCCATTCAATTTAAACAACACATGTGCTTTATCAGAATATTGAATTTAAACAATGCCTATGACTAATGGCTTTTTCTTTTAAAGGCTTTACAGTGCTGATATAATCACTGTCCATTTTCTTCAGCTGAGGATTAGGAGCTAAATTCATAATTTCTTGTGCCCCTTCTGGGTTTGAAACCTGCTCCATGCAGAGGGGTGGCCCTCTTCAGAAGAGCTACAAAGATTTATTTTGGCTTTATGCTGGCAGCACGTTTTCCCAAAAATCAATTTTAACGTGTGTGGAAGCAGCATCCTGCTCCAGTGCCAGCCCTGCAGTGCCACGAGCACAGCTGGGAAAAACAGCTGTGGCAGAGGAGGAACAAAACCTGATGTAAAGCCTTAGCTCCTCTTTATACAGATGCCAGAAAATGAGGAAAATCTCTGAAATCAGGTATTTCAGTGCCATCCATGGTCAGCTCTGCAGAGTGTGCAGGACTTGTGTCACTGTGCAGAGCACAACCTCCTGCAAGGACCTCTAAAAAGTTCTATTTCAGCTTTCTAGCAAAAAGAGGAATTCTGCTGAGTGCTATCAATTGTTTGTTTACTCCCCCATTTTCAGAGCTGAGTACACTCAGGAAAAATGAATTTCCTATTGGGTTGCTTGGCCATAAAATGCAAATATAAATTTTCAGGATTAATGACAGCAGCAAAGTCAAAAATGTATTGCTCTAAGTTTAAAGAACTTGCAAATAAACTGAAACAAGCCCCAGGCTACCCTGAATACTCTTTTTTTTTCCTTGTGGCATTGGTATCATAAGAAAAACAACATTTTCACATTCTGACTGCATATTTGTTACATTCCTAGTCAGCCCCGTAAACAATTAACTTCTTATTAAATCTCAAAGAAATATTTAAGTTGTGGTTGGTAATTAATGAGAATTAAAGAATCATTAAGGCTGGAGAAGACCTCCAAGGTCATCAACTTTTCACCAAACACTGCTGTGTCAATAAAGCCACAGCACCAAGTGCTTTTAAATATTCACTTTGAATAAATCTTTTCCTCCTCAAGTTTTAACTCAAAACAATGCTTGTTTTATTAACCAACAGCTATGAAGATCATACTTTTTTCCATCCAAGCATTTCAAAATATGTTGGCAATGATCATGTGCTTATATGTTTATGTTTTGATGTTTGGAAAACAGAAGAGATCTGATTTTTTTTAATTTGAGTTCTCACCTTCTGCAATGTAAAACCTCGACAGATTTATCAGTCAGGGCACAGCACTGACATCCAGCTGGGACAGTGAATTTATTTTCTTATCAGATATGGTTTTACTGACTCCCTCTAACAGAGGAAGAGGGCAAGGAAGGTGCTGCTTATCATGTCCACAAGTAAAATTTTTGGTGAAATATTTATATTAACGTTTTCTGACACGACTCACAACACCAACTTAACTTCAACACTGTAAATGTCAGTAGCCATAAACATTGCTTTTCATTTCAGCCCTGCTTGTGGCCAAAATAAAAGAAATAAAAGGGGCTTTTTGGTGAGGAAATCCAAGCTCACATGACTGACCAGAAAAACAGGAAGGAATGCTCATAAACAAGATGATTTTTATCTCATAAAAAGATATTTTTTTAAAGGAATGTGCTGTGTACACAGAAAGAGGACCCTGATATCTGAGTGATGCACAAGCAAAGCAAAGCAGAAGCTAAATTCCTGTCCTTATTTATTCCATTTCTTCAGGGGAACAAATATTCCACCTGTGTACAGCTGCACTGGGGAAAGCCAGTTTTATGGTTTGGGTTTTATGGTGAGCTAGGCTTTAGGAACCCAGGAGATTTTTTTTTAAAAAATGAACTTCTTAAATATTTCAGCTAAAAAAAAAAACAGAAAAAAATCTTAAGATCTTAAAAGCAGCAAAAAAATAATTTACAACAGCAAAAAAATGTATCAAGAGCAGAACACTTCTACTGAAATATCAGAACCACAATAAAGATGACTGACCATCATTATTTCCTGTTCAGAGAGGATCTATTGGGAGATAAAACCCCCCAACTAATTAATAATATTACAAGTCAAAGAGTGCCTGAAGAAGCTGCAAAGAATAAAATAAATCATTATGATAACACACACTAACAAATAAATTTAAGATTGAATCTGTATAAAGAAAATTAAGCTGCAAATTACCTGAAAATTCTGGCTAACTGCCCAAATGTCAGCATTTACAGTGCTCATAAATATCTTTTTCTAGGATTAATTGGGTTTTTATTTGAGCTAACAAAGCATGGCAAAGCACAGGAGCAAAGTCTGGGTTTTCAAACAGAGACAAGTTTATTTAGAGGCTTGTGTAGCTGCAATCAGCACGAAATCATGAGAGGATTCCGAGGGCATGGGCAGTGAAACACAGATTTGCTCAGAGTCACTCAGAACTGCAGCTGTGGCACTGAAATTGAGCAAAAAACAACATTTCTGAGAGAGTTTGTGCTCGAATTAACTTGGTTCCCCACCAGCTCCAGTCCCAAGGAGGTAAAATGTGAATAAATGTGAATAAATGTGAGTAAATGTGAGTAAATGTGAGTAAATGTGAGCAAATGTGAATAAATGTGAATAAATGTGCCTCCACCCCCCCAAGGTGTAGTCCAGTTTCTAAGCTGGTTAATTTTAAGAAGGTATAAATATATCACAAGACATTTTTCTGGTTACTTCTAACTGAAATTTTTAACATATAATTATATATAATATATACTTATAATTCTATATTATTTTATTATTATTTATTATATGTTATATTAATTATAATATATAATTATATAATTGTAATACATAATATATTATTATATATTATGTATTAATATATATAAAATATTTTATATTATATTATATATTAATATATTGTGACCTATAATATTTATAATCATAAAATAATCTAAATAAGTATTTCATATTATAATAATACAATAATGTTATATATTATTAATATATTATTATATATTATATATAATATAATGTAATATAATGTAATGTAATATTATATAATGTAATGTAATGTAATGAAATATAATGTAATGAAATATAATGTAATATAATATAATATAATATAATATAATATAATATAATATAATGTAATGTAATATAATATAATACAATACAATACAATATAATATAATATATTTTATTTAAATATAGAGATATACAATAATATAATATTGTAAATTCCGTATTTTAATAATATATATAATAATATATAATAATATATAAATTCTATTATATACAATTATATATTATATATTATGTTTATTATTATACATTATTATTAGCTATATTATTATATATATTATAATAATATATAAATTCTATTATGTACAACATAATACAATACAAAAATACATACAAATTATAATAATACACACATATAATAGACACATAATGATTGTGTAATGTCGCTGTGATCACATTTCTGAATATGTGGTGGTCCCCAAAGCCCTGCACCTCGCCTTGCAGAGCTCAGGCCCGTGAGGCTCAGCTGAGCGCGGGGTTGGATAAGGGGGCTCAGGCTGATCCTGATCCTTCTGTCCCTGCTCAGCACCAGGGCACAGCCAGGGCTGCCCCAGCTCTGCCCCCAAACAAATACACCCAGAGAGGATCCATGGAGCAGAGGCTGGGCAGAGTTAAAGGAATAAGGTGGGGATTTAAACAAAACCCTTCAGAGGATGCACCTTGGGCAGTGCAAGAGCCTGGCTGAGGATCCACCCAAGATGGACCCAAGATGGACCCAAGATGGGCCCTGGGTCAGGAGTTTCACACTTTGATAGGTTCTGGTCCATTTCCACATTGGGGTTCATTGCCCAATTGCAGCTGCAGGTGATGCAGTCCCATCCTCCCAGATTGCTCTCCTCAATTCCCTGCTGCTTGTGCTTTTTGGGCCCGGAGCTGCCACGGTGTCCTTGGTTGTGGGGCTGGAGAAGGATTGTTGTGTGTGCCTGAGCTGTGAGGAGAACTTGAACACTTTGTGTGGAGTTCAGCTCACACAGCAATGCAGTACAGGGTCTGGAAATGGGAAAGCTGAAACTGAAGGCACCAAGTGAAACCCCCCTGCAACGAGCAGAGAAATCCTCAGGCTGCTCAGAGCCCCTTCCAAGCTGGCCTTGAGTGTTCCCAGGGATGGGGCATCCACCACTTCTCTGGGTAAACTGTGCCACTTTCATCACCCTCAGTTTAGAATATTTATTTCCTGTTATTTTGTGTGAGAGCAGCCACCACCCTGCCACACCCAGCTGAGCAGGGACAGCACCAGGGGGACACAGCACAGAGAGACCCAGCCTGGCTCCTGCCTCCAGGCTCGCAGGTGTGAAAAACCTTCAAAAAGGTTCACATATTTTTATATAGAATTTAAAAGTTTATTTTTATCTCCTAATTGTCTTTCTATTAAAGTATACAGACACAGCCAGGTGTCTCTGCATTCAGCCACCTCACTGACAAAGGATTGTCCCTTAAAAACAGAACCCTACTACATATCCATAAATTCTCATACATAATTCAAACATTCCTCTCAAGTTTTGGATGTTTCTTTGTTTAGTTTTTAACTTGGCCTCTTCTCAATAAATCAGTTTTCTTGGCTCATTCCCTGATAATAAGAATGCAATAAATTCCTCCCCCAGAGCTCTGGTCACTGCTGTCCTCATCTGGATAAGATAATTTAAGAATAGAGGGGGGTCTCTGACCATCTTTTTCAGTCTTTGGGTTGTACAAAAAAATAGTTTTTGCTTTATTACTATGCCATAGCTCAACATATTATACCACTATTTCTAAGTTTCATCAATAACAGAAATAGAAGAAACCATATTAATACTACAAAGTTTTCTAACCTTATCCAAATAACATTTATATTTAAATAAATTTATTTTATAAATTTATTTATTTAATAACCTTATTAACATTATACATAATAATAATATAATATGTACTGTTATAAATTATTTATTTAATAACCGTTTAATAACCTTATTAATATTATACATAATAATATAATATGTATTATTATAAATTATTTCTTTAATAACCATTTATTTAACAACCTTTTAAATATTATACATAATAAAATAATATTTAATATATACATTATTTATTTAATAACCATTTATTTAATATCCTTATAAAAATATCATTTTAATATTTGCGGAAAGCCAATAATATAATATTTACCTATAACACAGGGAAGCTGAACTCAGAGTTTTCCTGCTGTTATGGCCTCTCCTGATGTTTGAAGGTACAGGATTTTGTGTGTGTTTTTTAAAATAAGAAACACCTTTTAAAAAAAAAAAAAAAACAAAACATGAAAAGCTGGCTGGGAGGTTTCCTGAAGAGATAATATTTATTATATATATTTAATATATATATATATTTCCAGTCAAGAAACAAGTTAACAACACCTTATGTAGCTCACAAGACTCTCCAGAATGATTTATTTCTAAATCCAGGGATTTAAAGGCTGGACACGAGATGGCGCCAAGTCCTTGTGGGAACATCTCCCAAATTTGGGTAATTCCACCTGCCTCAGGTGAGTCCCAGCTACAGCAAAAAATCGCATTAATAGCTGGCTTAAATGCTTCTAAAAATTCTGAGAGAAAGGCAAAATACCTTCCTGAAAGGGTTTTTTAAGGACTGCGTGTGTCAATGAAAAGAGAATATTAGGGAAAAAAAAAACCCCACCCAAACTGCTCAGCAAGTGTGGATCTCTCTGGTAAAACTATCTATATATTAAGGAATATTTTTAAGTGTACCTTATCTGACCTTTGTAAAACCTCTATATCGTGTGTTCTGCTAAATGATGACAGAAGAAAAATAAATTTTAAAAGCTCTGTTTTCATATCAAGTAGCTGTAGCTATCCTGCAAAATCTCAATATTCTATTTTCTAAATGCAGAATTTTTACTTTTATGTAGGGGAAAAACACCTTTACTCAAGCTCCCAACTTGAACATTCCAGATTAATTCCACCAAATAAAATAAACCAAGGGCATACTTTAACCACTTAAAAAAGAAGGTTTTCAAAGGATAAGAGAAGGTTGTGCCAGAGGAAATTGATGACGTGACTGGCCACAAATCTCTGCTGAAGATAAAGCAGGTTACACTTTCCAGTGAGACAAAATGGATTATGGAGTGCAGAGGGAGGGATTCTCTAACACATTATTTCCTGTTTACAGCTGATTTATCCCCATTTATGTGAAAGGAAAAGCTTTTCAATGGGTGAGTTTGTGGGGTTTTTTCAAACCAAGAGATTAGGCAGTAGTGCAGCTTTCAGAGTTCTGAATTACAATGTTTATTTGTTGTTTCACAGCCTGCAGGACTGTGAGGACTGTGATTTGGGGGCAGCAGTGAAACCATACTGTGACCAACCTTTTGTAGTCCTGGAGTGAAGATTTCATAAGGAAGGACGTGAGATCTTATGAGAATTCTCGAACAAATTAATACTAAAAGATCCCATGCTCGGGCTGAATTTAGACTACTTTAGTTGCAGCTAATTTACCCTCCATTATAAACAGGAAAATTTACAGCTTTATAAAAACCTTTCAGCAAATACAACAGCAATTAGGAACACACTGCAAAGTGATGTAGCAAAAGATGATTTATATCTTTTTCCTGCCTTAGAAGCACGAGTTTCTATCCGGGGAGCACAAATGTTCAGAACCTTCATCTCAGAGTCTGGTTTGGCCCTTACCCTTCAGGTTTGGTACCATTTTACCACTTTTTTCACAATCCAGTAACGGGACAAGCAGCACAAGGAAAGAACATCAGCCCAAGCAGCATTCAGGCACACCTGCAGGATCAGGAACCTGGCCTAAACTAAAATTCAGCATTCTCAAAGTCACCCATAATGTGGCTGTGACGAGAGAAGCTCTCTCAGCTCTGCTCAATAAGTTTCAACAGCATTAAAAATAAACCCTGATGATTAAATCTCGATAGGATAAACTCACAGGTGGGATCTCCCAGGTGGGATCTCCCAGATAACTCTGCTTTTTGAGATGGTTGGTGAGGCTGTGCTCTGCTTTGGGGCTCCTAACTTGTTTTTCTCATAGGTCTTTTCCGAGAAGGATGACTCTGCTCCCCCTGAATAAACCCCATTGTTACATAAGAGAGGCAAAGGCCTCACACAATGCCAGCTTTGTGGCAGTCATGGCTCTGCACCGCTGCAGCAAAGACACAGGGCACTCTCATTGAAGGGACACCTCTGGAATGGGAATTAGCCAGGAGGCCAGCAGAGCTGAGGGAGAGCCCCTGGAACCCCCAAACAGAGAGAGGTGCAGAGTTAAGCCACTCATTTCAGTGATATTAAACGGGATACACAGCACCAGCAAGCCAGAGCGAGCCCAGAATTAAAATCCTCTCTGCTTTCTGCAGAGCATTACGTCAAGCAATAAAGAAGCAGGGCTGTAAAACCCCGAGCCATGAACAGACAGAGGCTTGTGCTCCTTGCTCAGCCTTCCCAAGGGAGGGGCAGCAAGTGCAGCCTCCCCATCCCTTCTCCTGCACAGGGACAAGGCTGTGCTCAGCCTCCTCTGCCAGGAAAACCCTGCGGAACAGCGAATTCCAGGCCAGGAATCAGCAGCCCTGCACCTCCCAGCTCCCAGGGGCTGCTCCTGTGCTGTGGAAAGCTGGCCAGACACCTGTCCCAGAGCTCCAGGGAGCTGGGAAAAAGGAGGGGAAACTGGGCTGGTTTCACTGGGCTGGTTTCACCTGAGTTTTGTCCAGATCGTTCTAAATTCTGACTCTTTCCCAAGTGGTTTGGCAATACTCAACGATGCTGCCCAGTAATTGTTGGTATCAGTCTTATGAAAGACACAAATGTTATCAAGCAGTGTCATTTTCACCACTCCTCTACGTGACCTATTTAAGGGGACTGCCTCAAAGTTGAGAGGAAAGGCGAGAAATGTTCAAAAGCCGAATTAATACACAGCCCGTGGATTCTTGCCAGTTTAAATTATTCTTTAGCGTGTTCAGAGATGTTTCAAAGGCGTTCTGCTTCACCCTCTCTCTCCCACCTTGGGCATGTCTGCTCTGTAGGTGAGGTCCAATCCTTTATCTGGAATATCTGGAATGTGATTCATAGCCTTGGTGTTTTCGTGTAAGTTTAAAGCAAAACTGAAATAATATCTAATTCTTCCCAAGGTCAGAGAAGTGGCTCAGGGAACAAGTCTTAACACATGGGAAGATTATCCAAGGCAAAAAGAGATTCTGAAACTGAGGAGAAACCTTGTAAGTAAAAAAATTAAGTTAAAGCAAGGTGTGTATTAGACATGTTTAAACTATTTAGGTGAAAGACATCACCATCCCAGGAGGAAGACAGAAAACTGCGGTGCCCAAAACACAGCCAGTCCGCAAAGAGCGAAAAGTGCGCGTTAATTGCGCTGTTAATGAGTCTGGAATCTCTTTATCTCACTTTCTGCTGAGGAATTCCTTTTGTTCAGGCAGCTCCATGGAGAGCTGACATCCCCAGGAGCACTCAGCTGTGAAACAGCACAGGTGACCTCTTTGGTCAACAAAAACCTTTTTATCATATTTTTGCTCCAAGTGAGCAGGGAGTTCCCAAATAACCAAAACTCCGTGTTTTTACCAGTGACCCAGGAACCTCCAGAGACAGAAGAAAAGCCACACTTCATGAGTGTGTTTTTATTTAACATTTGTGTGCTTGCAGCCTCCCTGCACCGCAGATTTTTTTCGGTGATAAACAGGGCATTAGAGGGTTAATTTTAAATTTTAAGCAGGGGGTGATATCAGATAGTTATAACAATATAAACCTCGCATGCTGTTATTTTACTGAGGGAATTAAAGCAGGAAAGAAGCTCTTTAAGTAGAGGAACCCCTGATTTTGAAATCTTTGGCGAAATCAGCGTTTTTCTCAGTTAATACCACGAAGCCTGAGCGTAACCTGGAAAAACCCTGGCGGGCGGGAAAACGCCCCCCCAAAAAAACCAGAACAGCCAAAAGAGCGGAGTTTTGATTCCGGCGGTGAGGATGAGGATGGGAATGGTGCGCGGAGAATTCCCGGAGCGCAGGAATTCCCTGGAGCACCTGCCCGCACGGGGGGGCCGGAGCGCCGGCACCGGGGGCGGCCCCGAGCGCCGCTGGAGCCGGGATCGGGATCCGGATAAAGGATCGGGATAAAGGATCAGGGATCGGGATAAAGGATCAGGGACCGGGATAAAGGATCGGGATAAAGGAGAAAGGATCGGGGATAAAGGATCAGGGATAAAGGAGAAAGGATCAGGGACCTGGATAAGGGATCGGGATAAAGGAGAAAGGATCAGGGACCGGAATAAGGGATCGGGATAAAGGAGAAAGGATCAGGGACCGGAATAAGGGATCGGGATAAAGGATCAGGGATAAAGGAGAAAGGATCAGGGACCGGGATAAGGGATCAGGATAAGGGATCGGGACAAAGGATCAGGGATCAGGATAAGGGAAAAAGGATCAGGGACCGGGATAAGGGATCGGAGATCGGGATAAAGGATCAGGGATCGGGATAAGGGATCAGGTATCGGGATAAAGGATATGGGATCGGGATAAGTGATCAGGATAAAGGATCGGGGATCGGGATAAAGGATCAGGGATCGGGATAAAGGATCGGGATAAAGGATCAGGGATCGGGATAAAGGATCAGGAGCGGCTGCGGCCGCACGAACCCTCGGTGCGGGAGGCGGCGGAGCGCGGTCCCGGCTGGCCCGGAGGCACCACCAGGAGGAGGATCGGGATAGGGATCGGGAGGAGGATCGGGATCGGGAGGAGGATCAGGAGGAGGATCGGGATCAGGAGGAGGATCGGGAGGATCGGGATCAGGAGGAGGATCGGGATCAGGAAGAAGATCAGGATCCGGTCAGGCAGGGCTCGGTGTCTCCGGGCTGTTCCGGCGGGGCAGCTCCTGTTGCTGCTCCATCCCGCGGGGCTCCGCAGGGACAGCGCCTCCTGCCAGGGAAATATTCCCTGTCCTTTCGGCCAGCAGAGCTCCGGAACCCCAGTGCGGCTGGCAGGTCGGTAAATAAAGCCATTTACTGCCCTGGGGCAGGGGGCTCAGCAATGACACCCCTCCGAGTGGGAACTCCCCTCCCCGGGCTCTCATAATTAACTATTAAATAAATACTGCGGGGTGGCACGGGGTGGGAAGAGGGTTGATTTGATAATTAACAATTAAATAAAGTGGTGTTTGGGGTGGCAGGGGGGTGGGAAGGGGGCTGATTTGTTAATTAACTATTAAATAAATAGTGCGGGGTGGCACGAGGGCTGACTTGTTAATTAACTATTAAATAAATATTGCGGGTGGCACGGGGGTGGGAAAAGGGCTGCTTTGACAACTATTAAATAAATACTGCGGGGTGGCAGGGGGGTGGGAAGGGGGTTGATTTGTTAATTAACTATTAAATAAATACTGCGGGGTGGCACGAGGGCTGACTTGTTAATTAACTATTAAATAAATAGTGCAGGGTGGCACAGGGGTGGGAAGAGGGTTGATTTGACAATTAGCTATTAAATAAAGCGGTGTTTGGGGTGGCACAGGGGTGGGAAGAGGGCTGCTTTGACAATTAACTAGTAAATAAATACTGCGGGGTGGGAAGAGGGTTGATTTGTTGATTAATTATTAAATAAATAGTACAGCGTGGCAGGGGGTGGGAAGAGGGTTGATTTTATAATTGACTAATATATAATATGAGTTAATATATATAATATATAATTAAATAAAGCGGGGTGGGCTGCCTAGTGGGTGCTGAGGATAAAGCAGCTGGAAGGTGAGGCTGGCTGCTGGAGCAGTGCAGAGATGAGGGAGTGAGGAGATGATCCCCAGTCCCACAGGCACGGCTCTGCTGGGATAAAAACACCTCCTCCAATATCTGCCAGGAGGATTAGGAAGCTCCTTGGTGTGGGACAGGTCAGAATGTGCGGCCAGGGATCTCTGCCAGCACCACATTTTGGATTCCCACAGCCAAAAAGTCGCTGGCAGTCTCAGGGTTTTGATTTTGAGGTTGTGGAAGGAGGGGAGCTTTTCTGGGCTTGTGCTCTTCCTTTTTTAAAAAAGTAATGTGTGAACAAGTGCATGGAGGACTTTGTTCTGAAACTTGTATGGAAATGTGGAAAGAACAGGTGGGAGAGCAGAATTCCAGCAGAATTCCAGCTTTCCATGTTTGTTTATGGACTTTCTCTGTGCTCCTGATTTTTTACTTGCACCTGCTGTATGAACCTGTTTAAAACAAATGAATCTTTACACCTCTCTCCACCTTTCTAATGCAGAAATACTTGGAGTAGAGCTCGGTATATCAGGAAAGTGAAAGGTCAAACCGGGACAAACAGAAGCAAATGTGTGTGGGTTGTTGTTTTTTAAATGAGATGGGTTTTCCACCCACTTGCTCATGATTGCAGCTGAGAACAATTGTAAAGGCCACTTGAAAGAAGCCCAGTGTGAGTTAAAGCAGAGGGAGAACTCAAAAGAACCTCAGCCTTGTCATGAGCACAGGTACTAGAATATGAGGAAAAAAAAAAAACAAACAACATGTAAAAATAATAACAATAAAATTTATAATATATAAAATAATTTCATGTCCCCAGTAACAAGACTTAAGCTGAGGGATGACTCAAGAGTGCTGAAGTTGTTTTTTTTCTGTTGTAGAGACACATGATTTGTCTGGAACTCTCCTGAGCTAATGTTAGCATCGGTTTTGAAAACTTAAATGCTTTATTTGCCTAAGCCAGGTAGCAATCAAGAGTCTTGACAAAACATCCAGCAGCTTATCTGTCACTCATCGGGGACTCTGCCCTGTGGAAAGCCCAAATTAAAGGGAGGGGGCAGAAACTGCTGGATCTGTGTGACTGGAACGTGGTAGGAAATGGGCTGGGGAGCGTTGTTCCCTGATCCCAGCTTCCCTGGCTGCCTTCATCTCCTGCCCCAGGGAGCAGGGGAATCATCCCAGGACACTGCTGCTCCCATCCTGAGTGCACTCCAGCAGCCTCATCCTCACCAGGAGGAGCAGGGAAGACAGGAAGGAGGTAGGGGAGGAACAGGTAAAGATGAGATAATAATCTCACCTCTGTTCCACTCACTCATCCTCTATCTGATCTCACTTCATCCAGCAGTGTGACAAAGTGCCCAGGTGTGTGTGGAGACACAGGGAGGATGTTTTGGTGCAGGCACAGAAATGCTCAGGGGTGTGTGGAGACACAGGAAGGATGTTTTGGTGTAGGCACAGAAGTGCTCAGGTGTGTGTGGAGACACAGGGAGGATGTTTTGGTGCAGGAACAGAAGTGTTTTCTGGGCTCTTGAATCTGTTCTCCCATTTTCCTGTTGGGATTTCTCCAGACAGACCATGCAGGCTCTGAGGCACCAAAATGTGACTCTGCGTGGCAGAGAGTGTTTGAATGGAGGATGGGAAGAGAAAAAAAGGACAAGAGGAGAGTGGAGACCTCAATGCTCACCTTCCCTCAACACACTGGAAAGGCAGAGGGACAATATCCTATGAGCACAAAGTGAAAATGAAGCAGAGAACAGGGGTCAGTGAGCCACCTCTTTGTTATTCTGTGTGCAGCTCTGCTTCCAGCCCTCATTTACCCAACTTGGCTCCTGTTTGCCTCTTTCTGGTCTCTCTCCTCAAAACAAACTCCCACAAAACCCTACAAGGCACTCATCCCCAGACACTGCTCTCACTCTCAGCAGGCTGCTCAGAGGCACAGCAGGAGCTCAGCTCCTTTTCCCTATAGCCAAGGGTTTGTTTGAGCTCAGGCAGCCTTGACCTGGTGAGATTAGCAAAGGTCTGTGCTCACACAGGTAGAGCAGGGCCTCAACAGGGCTCTGCTTCTTAGCAAAAAATCCACCTTCCTTCTGTTCCCTTCCCCAGAAAAGACATTTACAGCAACAGGAGGAAACCTCCTCCTTGCTTTACAAGTCTGTAATGTGATGGTTTAGTTTATCAAAGCAGAGAGTGATGAATAAGGAAATGTGTTTTAGGATAATGATCACTCAGTATAGGTGCAAGACACTCTGTACAAAGAAAGGCTTTTCTGTCTTTTCCAGAAACACCCAATGGTGTGGAAATAGCGATGCAGCAGAAGGTGGCATTGTTTAGGGCAGTCAGAAGTCACTTTTCTGTCCCTGAAGTTGCACCATTGCAGTCTCTGGAGGTGTTTATCACTTTCTGCCTCATCCCCAGAGATCATTTCAACCTCTTTAGGTGCAACCTTGAAAACCTCACAAACTGCTGAAGAGGGTTTAGCAGCAGGGGATGTGTCTGGAGGAACTCTAGATCAGCCACCAGAGTTCTGCAGATGTGTATAAAATAACTGTGTCAGTCAATGCCCTGAGAACTGCAGAGCTCGAGCAGTAAATTCAGCTCTTTGAAGTTTTCCCCATTTGCTTTTGCCTGTTGAGTGCTGTCAGCTCTCCTCTTGTTCTGAAGCTGAAGGAGCTGAGTCCCTCCTCTGCTCAGTGTGTTCTTTGACTTTGAGCACCACCTCTGAGGTGATGCCTTGGATAACCTGTAGCAGGTTGAATTTATCCCTGTCACACCTTTATAACATTTTATTTCTTCTTTTATATAGATGCACATTAAGCCACAAAATATTGGTGGTTTTTTTCCTTGTAGCTGGATGCCTCTATGTGTTTTAGTGTGGCATTTTTATTTCAAGCCTCTCTGACCTTGTAACATTACAGTTACCTCTTTTGTTTCCTTCCTCACGTGTTTATTCGCTATAAAACCATTTCTCAGCAGCACTTTGCTCTTATCTGGCAATTCACTGATGCAGAGAACAAAGCAGTTCAATTACAAGGATAATTTCTTTCTGAAACAAACATTAAAAGGTAAATCCTGGTGGCACTCTTGCCAGTCTAGGTCAATTTGTGTTTATAATCTTGTGCATCTGCCAAGTTCCAATGTAGTGGTTTAGAGGACTCTGATAACCTGTAAAGCAAGATTTTATGACTCTTGTGTGGTTCACTAGTATTTCTGCAAAACCTGTGAGCTGCTGAGGGGGAAGAGCTGTAATCTTCATACTGATCAAAAAGGGAAATTTGGTGTCTTCAAATGCCTCAGACAGGGCATTATTTCTCTGTCAGATCATCAACAAACAAAGGGGGAACCACCAGTGGCTTTCTCAACTCTGTGTATGTGACATATAAAATATATTCTGTGTTTCTCTGCTTAGTCAAATTTTCCAGGTTAAATCTGAAGTAACTGAGGCTGAAAGCTGAGGATTGAACCCAAGTTAAAACAGAGCACTTTATAGAGGGGTAGATATGAGAAACCTGATGTGTGTGTCATTGAAGGGATGGTAAATAATGGATCTGCCTTCCAAAAAGCTGCAGCTATGAACTGGTGGTTGCTTTACCAGCAAGGAAATGGTGATAAACTGATCATGCTTTCCTGAAGCAGATGTGACTTTGGAGAAAAACAGAGGAGCTGATCCTCCTTCAAGGAAACCTTGAGTTTAGTTTGGAGGGGTGAAATCAGACTGAATGAAAAAAGCCAGGTCCAAAGGATGCCTCTGACACCAGCCTTGCTCTTTTCATGGGAGCAACACAAAGTGCATGAATATTCACAGAGAATCTGCTGCTTCGCTCCTCACACTCTCTAAAATCAACAGGTTGAGTGCCAGTTAAAGTAATTAGTGAAGATAAATCTAAGCTGTTGCATTTTAATCTGGGTTTCCAGCACTTCCAGTATGGGAACTCCTGTTTTACCTTATCCCCTTCTGGAAACAAGTCTGGCTGGTCTCTGCACTCAGAGGTGACTTAGCTGGGGTTGCCTCCTTTCTTCTCTATGTACTGCTCAGACAAGGAAAAAAAGTAATTTTATTTCCAATTTGCACTATTTTCAACCCAAACTTTATTTCAGAAATCTCATTTGGAAAGGGGGGAGATATTTGCCAAGTGCCTCTTGAATGTGGTGAATGATATTTTTATTCCTCCCCAGTGCAGATGGCAGCATCTGCCTTAATAAAGCATAATCAGAACATCTGAGTCTAATGGCATTGCAGTAAGATTTATGGGTGTGTTTCTGGGATGATCAGAAGATAATGAACATAATCCAGTCAGCTCCCAAACAGAAGAATTCTGATGTTTCAGGCCAGACAGAAAAAACCAAAAATCTCCAGCAAAGACCTTGGATAGGCAGGGAATAAGCACAAAGCACCTACAAAAGTAGGATATGTTATTTTCTGTTCATGACACCTAAAGAGAAGAAAAAGCAAAATTAGTGAAGTCAATATTTTCTTTCTTTGAAGTAATCTTCTGTAAATAAAATAAAGATATACATACAGTAAGTAAAAGTAGACTTACAAAATGTATTAGTACAGATTATATTAAATTTATATTAAATTTCAGTAACAGGCATTATGAAGAATTAGTTAAATATTTCTTGAATTAAACTATTCTTCAATTTCTGAATGCATGCAAAGTAGAAGCTTCACCTGAAACTGTAAAGTACAATTTTCAGTCTGCTCTGGCAGGCTTTACATGCATAAAAAGAAAATCATATTAGAACCTTTGTGACTAAAAGAAGGCAAAGTTGTAAAGTTTCTTGTGCAAGGTTTGCTCTGGCCTGTCTTGCAGAGCAGAGCAGTGAAAATACTGAACAACCCTCACTGGTTACTCTGCCCAGTGTGTGAAACATTTCAGAATAATCCTAAATCAGGCTAAGGATTAGAAAACTATTTCAAGAATTGTGGTCCAAATCTGTTTTGCCTTGATTGCCTTCTCCATTTTAATTAGGGAACTCGTTAGCATCTTCAGTTTCCTCTGCAGATTGGGAAGTGCAGCTGGCTCTCAGTTAACAGGAAAAAGGCAGATTTTAGAAAACTGCTTTTTCACTTTTATTTATTTTCCTTTTTTAGCCTGGGGAGAGGGGTTTGTGTTCAGAGTAAATGGTTTGTTATAAAAGGAATTCATACTCTGAAATTTAGCTGGGATTCACCAGCCATTTGTAGTTTTTATTTAATCAAAGCTTCTGATTATCCAGGACTAATTGCAAATGGGAGCAGCAGCTGCTCACTTCCTTTGGCAACTCTGATTTGGGCACTTAGAAGAAAAGCTTCCCAATTAGGAGAGACTGATAAAAGTGCCATGCTAGGCAGAATGCCCAATTTGCCAGGCAGAACATTCAGAAATATCTCTTCTCTGTAAATATATTTTATTTGCTTTTCTGAACTGAGGAGTAAACAGAACGGTTACATGTTTACAGTAGAGTCCTGAAGCAGAATTTACCCTCAGCAATAAACACTAACAAAGCAAAATATCCCTTATCAATAAATAAAGTAATAGAAGCAAAACAATTCTTCATGACAGAAATGTATTTTAGTGTTTGCCAGCATGACCATATCCTTCTTTTCAAGTCGAAACACAAGATCTGTATTATTTTGGAATTAAGGAAACTGTCTCAAATATTTCCACTTGGAGGTTTGAAAACAACTGAAACAAAGGGGACTAAGTCTCTAATTTATAATAACAAATCAAATTTTCCTTGCAAATTTAATAGAAGAGTACAAAGATGCCACAATTACTGATATGGGAGCAGACCTTGATTCATTTTCTGGAAAATTAAATAAACTGCAGAAACTGATAGTGAGTTCTGATTCCCCTTTCTCTCCTGAAATAGAAGCAAAAGATAAGGTTATCCAGCAGATGGTCATTTCAATACTTCAGTCTTTTGTCTGCATTTTTGATTATTTTTGTATTATTTTGTATTTTGATTATTTTTATATTATTTTGATTTTGATGCAAGTGGCCCCAAATGCAAGAAACTTCTGAGAAACTTTTCATGCAGGCAAATCAGCTGGTAGCTGCTAGGGATTAAAGGACTTTGCAAGTCATTAGCCTGAAATAATTTCATTTTGTGGCTCTATTAATAAACAGGTCAAATAAAGGCCTTGTTATCAAGCATTAAAATCCATGATTAAGTTATTACCTCAGGAAAATCCAGGGGTGTACTCACAGAACAAATGTGAGTAGTTTTGGAAGTTCTTACAATTTCCAAATAGTTGTAAAAAACTGCTCTGAGTCTTAACTTTGGAGTAGGACAGGATGTGTGAAAGCCTGAAAGTCAGAATGTCCCCAGGATTTGACACAGCATTTCTGTCATTTTGGAATTTCTGTCAAATTTTAGGATTTCTGGCCTTGCCATGAGGACATCCAGGCTCTCTAAAATAATGTGAGACTCCTTTTTTATTATAATATTATTAATAATAATGAATAATTTCATTATAAAACTCATAATAATGTAATTCTCTTTCATTTCTCTGCTGTGTCAGTACAAAGGTGTCTATTTATTTCAGAGGCAGTAAAATGTGACTAAATTTATAACAACATATTGTTTTGTCTGCAGTTATATTCTGGCATCTGTAATTTTGCTATTTATTTCAACCAGAAGAAAGAGTTCTTCTTGGGACTGGAATTAACATGCAGTACAATTTTAGGTAAATTTTTTGGCAAATCCCTTTGTGTCGTTGCTCAAGTAGTTAAATACTTATCAAAACACTTCTGTGGAAAAGAATCCAGAGAAATCCTGGGTATTTTCATTGTAATGGTTGAACTCGTGTAATTACTAAAAGTAATGGGAATTCAGAGAACAGAAAGTATCCTATAAATACACCCCAGTGATGGATTATGCTGGCAGCATTCCATACTTTAGCTGTAAATACATGTATAAAACCCAGAATATGCATATAAATACATGGATATATATATATATAAATGTATATATATGTATATACAGAATATGTATATAAAACCCAGAATATGTATATAAATGTATGAGTATATATATAAAAATGTATATATATATATGTAGATACAGAATATGTGTATAAAACCGCGATTATGCATATAAAACCCAGAATATGCATATAAATGTATGTATATATATTTATAAAAATGTATATATATATGTATATACAGAATATGCATATAAAACTCAGAATATGCATATAAATATATGTGTATATATAATATGTATATACAGAATATGTATATAAAACCCAGAATATGTGTATAAAACCAAGATTATGAATATAAACCCCAGATTACGCATATAAAACCGAGATTATGCATATAAATGTGTGTATATAGATAT